>NW_023597054.1:13504653-13700853 GCF_011947565.3 Pollicipes pollicipes
TGGTGGACACAGTGACTTCCTCTCTCTCGATCCACGCTAACAACAAACGCGGTATTAAACAGAGCCCTCAGAAACGATATTAACATAACTGCATGCCAGATGGTATGCTAGTAGTGTTCCCTAATACAATGTAATCATTAAATGGAATGTTTCAAAGTTGTATGGGATTTGGACTGATGCATTTTCAAGACCATTCCATGTAGTTAACATATGTAACCTTTTAAGGACCTCAAATTCTCCATAGACCTAAAAAAACCCATAGATGTTGCATGAGTGCCCCTTCCTAATGGCCCCACTTTGCCCTAGGCCAAGAAAAATGCAACTGTTGACTTATTTGTGTCTGGTGTATGTCATCATGAATCAACACATTAACAAAGAGCAATTAGCTTCCAGCCAGCTTTAAGTTTTAATTGATTCAAATACTGATCATAAATCACACTTGAAGGTGTATAATACACACATTTGGGCAGTACAGCTATCTATCACAGGCAAAATACTGGGAATCTAGTAACTTTGAAGAAAAACACCCTAACCAAGAATCCAACTGTGAAGCAAGAAGATATTATTAACAGAACATGTACAAGAACACCACATAAAGGGCCAAGATATTTGCACATGACTGATTGTCCAGCTTGTCCCTCACGCATAACTGAGCAAGTCACCTTGTACCAGGTTAAAGTGCTATCAGTGAGCTAGCCCATCCACTTAAGCAATTCTGAGATGGCCAGCCTGGCAGTGACTTGTTATGGCACAGCCAGTATGGTAGCAGCTCTGACATCATCAAAACCTTCCATGATGTTCCATGCCATCAGATCTGATGCTTGGCTCAATATCTTCAATGTGGATCACTATCTTTAAGATATTTAGCAGTCATCAAAAGTTGTCCCAAAACATGTAAAAATGACAAAATATGATAAAGATGACATAACCACATTTCAAAACTATTCATTCTAAACAGTACAAAACAGTGCAGAAGAAACACTGACAGTTGTGCTATTTCCTTGGGTTACAGCAAGAAATAGTGCTGACTGTCTTCATGGATTTGTTCCTCATGTTGTTATTGCAAAAAGTAAGGTAAAGAATAAGACAGCATAAAAAGATAACAGCACTTCAAGCTTCAAATCCTACTCAGGTTGAGAACACACCAACACAGAAGACTCATCAAACATGCATTTCCATTACAACATGGTAGGAGGACTATAGTGTTCATTCTGTATTTGAATAGTCAGACATCCCAACTACAGTGGATGTTTATCACTTATGTTTTCAAAGAATTGCACCCTACATACATCCTAATTTTCCTTTTCTCTCAACAGGCAGGAATTTTGCATGTTGAAACATAAATTTTACATCCAGACAATTGAATGATTAATAAAGTGAAGAATCCAAACCTGCTGGCTGAATCTTAAGATTGATGCACTCCAGCTTCAATGCTGAATTAAAATGAGGATGGTAATGTATCAGACAAAAGACAAAAGGGACATGTCAGTAAGTATAAGTGGCAGATACTATGTTGGGCAGGATTGGCCTGTGAAGAAGAAATAAGCTCTGTAAATAATTGACTTATAAACAATACTAAAATAAATAATAATACTTCCTCAATTGAACTCAACTCAATTGAACCCAAATCAGTCGAACAATGCTTCCTCTCCAAATCTGACCAAGTTTGTCTCAATGTTGAGGCCCTGACTATGCTCTATACCACCAAATAAGAAACTACACCTGTAAGTCCCAGAATTAAATGTAGCATGAGCAGCAGAAGCTCATGTAGGGATTACATCCCTCCCCCTCTGCACCTGTCAGCTAGGTGAGAATGATACTATTTTCACTGGTAAGTAGCTGCACAGGCTACCTACCAGTAGTACTAGTGGTAATTGGGGCTTTAGGGTGCCTAGACTGTGCATTACCTGCCACATGCCCCTACTTCCATTTAAGTGCCCTGCATGACATTCCAATCATTAAGTTGACAAGACATGTCCTGTGGAATCATGCAACAGGTACACAACCCTCAAATTATAAAGTATTGGTTTGCATAAGCCTTAAAGGCAATATTCCTCATTTGAGTGGTGTTTTGAACTGAAATAACCATCTTGAAGACCATTTGGTGCAATTCACAACCCTGTCCTTCTCAGTACCCAAAGCCCTCTAGTTACTAAGCTACATGCCAGCAAAGATCTGCAGACTTTTATAGCCTTTGGAAGATAATTTCAACTTGCCTTTTTTAAGAATGGCCCACATTTGAATTTTTTGAAGCAGCCATCACACATCATAATAGGCTCACTCATAATTGTTGGCATGCTGGTAAGCAGACAGACTGCTGCATACAACACAATTCCATTTAGTAAACAAGCTCTGCAATGTATCTTTGTATGATTACATTACCATATCTTATGCAGCACTGATTAAGTCAATGCACAGCCAATACATCTGGAAAATGTGCTTAACAATGCCAAGATATAAACCCTTCCTTGGCCATGATTGCTACATAGCCAATGGAATAGCAGAATTTGAGCAATGTTATTATGGCACTATGGATGCCTGAGCATTGACACTGCACATCTTAGCATGCATTTAGATAAAAACTAGATAGGCTTAGGTCTGAAAAATGTCATAATAGGCTATGAAGTGCTCAGGGTGACCTTCAACATGGCTATTTCAGTTCACAACCCCCTACGATCATGGAGCACTTCTTCGATCACACACCTTTCAGAACAATACTGTCAATGTAGTCAACTTTCTGTCTGCTATTTAGCTTTAAAAAGTACAGCATGTGTGACCATATTCCTAGGATTAGGCAATTACTTAAGAAACTAGAACCTTTCATCTTACAAGCCGGCAATATGCAACTGCTTGGCAGCCATTGAGACCAGCCTGAGTATGGTATGTGATGCTTCCCACCGCTAAAGAACGTCATTCCTCTTACATTCTGCAAATCCCGTGCTATTCATCCTGTATGCTAATCCCGACCCGTGCAAATCCACCTGGGCTATTCAATCCCACTATACGCTACGGTTGTAACAAGTCTGTTCTTGTCCCTGAAGAAAACTAAACCAAAATTTCATACTGCACCCAGCAACAAACATCTTTCATCAAGTCCAATATGAACTTAAAAAACGTAATTTTTACCTTTCTCTCGTTAAGTGATTTCACTCCAAGCTACGAGTGAACTAGGAACCCAGCGCAGGCGCCATCCAAACCCCACGCCACAGAATATGGCGACTTGTTTTTGGCGGAGCGGAAACCCCGAACAGATGCGGTAGTGCTGGACAAGGAATCTGACGTTGTTTTTGAGCATCGATCACATATATCATTAAGTATTTCCACGACATTGGCCCTTACTAATAAAACACATAAAATGTAGGTCCATCCTCAAAAATCATCACATGGTTGAGGATATGTGTTTGCCTTAAAAGTATTGTGATCATGCAGAGGGGGAAGCGGCTGAAAATAAGTTGCAAATATTGGCGCCACGACGTCACTTATACAATGCCACGATATGCTGCGTACCAATATCTCAGAGACCAATGAATTGATCAGTAGAAAAGAAAACCAACAGCTTGACATATGTCGCAAATGATGCATACGAAATTCTATGGAAGGAAGTGTCCCACATTTGAAGATACTTAAGTCAGCATCAGATGTGATGAAAAAGCTCAGTTATAACTATTGGCGCGGCAACAGACTTTCATTATGCTGTTCGATGCATCACCGTTTTATTACAGCATTGAATGTTCTTATGGTTTCAGAGTCGCTGCCAGATTGACCGGCCAGAATTACCACTGTAGCGGACGGTGGACTGACTTCCGGTTGTGAGACACTTGCCCATGTTCGGTGGTGATAATCATGATGTCGTCCTCCACAGGCGGGGTTCGCGGGTGCCCGTGTCTTCGCAGGCGGATGGAGGGTCCGGGCGGCTCATGACACCGCAGCCCCAGGTTCGCAGTACAGTCACAGATTCCGGACGGGAGCATAGCAATTTAATCGATCAGTCTGAAGAATTTTCAACTCTAAGAAAGAGCCGCAGGAGATGAAAGGCCTAACAACCAGGCCTGAACGGAAGCCAGGGTGGCGAGGGCACTCCGGCCAGCACTTGCTGCGTGGAACAGGTCATTGGCCTTTGCCGCTGAAATGGGGACCAGCCAGGCCACCATCTCACCCGGACGGGGACCAGACTTCATCGGAACACGCCAGGCAGCAGCATCTGACAGACAGCGAACAGTTCCACCAAAGAACCGCATGCGGAGGAAGACTGACTGACCATTAGGCCTGGGCGGAGGTCAGGAGTCGAAGACGCTCCGGCCAGCACTCGCTGCCCGAAGAAGCTCATTAGCCTGGGCCGTCATGATGGAGGACCAGCGGCCGACGCCAGGCGGCAGCAACCGATGGACAGCGGGCGTGACGGGCCCCTGAGCAGCTGAGAATTACCCCGGTATGTCAACATACCGGGGTAATGTCAACATACCTCCCCCCCCCCCCCCCCCCCGGCTCTAGCGTATAGAGCGTTTCGGACAGATGGAAAGAATCCGTGAAAGGCCATTGGTTGTCAAAGAGTGACCCGGCATGCTAGCAAGAAGGTAATCAGCAATAGCGCAGGGCCCTCCGAGCAAATGCAAATAAATGAAGGGTAACGTAGAATGCTCCTTAACGATTAGGTTGCCCCCGCAAGTGGACATATAGGGTCCCCCGGAAACAGCGTATGGCCTCTAGACAGCGTGAATAGTTTTGAGACCTCCCGATAACCACAGACTGTCTTTTCGTGGACCCTTCACCTTCGCTTGCGACTGTCATTGGTCGCCTGGAAGCCCAAGGACAGCAATTTTTGTTGCGTTCTGTGTAACAAAAACTGCGTCCGTTCGGGCGGCTATGGGCCCCCTCGGAAGCCTATGGGCCCGTGCCCCTCCCCTCCCCCTGGGTCCACCACTGTAGCGTCGTATTCTTTAGTTAGCGAGATTGCTAGTTCGAGTCGTGTGGCCGTCATCGTGCGAAATGTGCGATTAGTTTGATTACATGCTACAGAGACGCATAGCCCTTCAGTTGTGGACCATGGTCTTCAGTCGAGCGGCATTCGAGAGGAACACCGTGCTTCAGTTTTGACTTCAATCTTGGTTCAGGCATGACGCCACAACATACAGTCTGATGTTACTATTCGTGTTGGATGGAAGCTGAAAGCTTTACAATGGTCAAGAACCAACAGCACACTTCGTTCCCGGCTCCTATCAATATGCTGATCCCAACCATAAACGTCAGGTGTATTCAGCGCACCCACCGACCCAACATGTGAAGGTCCTTGGTTCGTTTTCCGTTACGGCTGGAACAAATAGTAAAGTGATATTCACCGTACACACATTGCCCTAAACGGAACACATTCGTTCGATCATTCTGTGTGCCTCGTGAACGTTTGCAAAAGATGGTCTAAAGCGAGAAGAGCACTGAGCCTTTCCAGAGCCATTTTCCGGCTCCGCACCCTTTGTGACGTAGGACGAGTCTCCCTTCAGCCGCATGAACCCTTTGTCGTAAGAGCTTGTCAGACCGTTACATTTCAGAATGGCATCGTTGGGAGCCTGGAACAAATAATGCGCCTGAGGGGAGTTTCCATCCTTAATGCAGGCTGCCACTTTTTCCTGCGGCCAAAAACCTTATATGTCCCATCTTTGAACTCAGACAGCATTTTCATTGTTGCATCATCCCACGCAATATCTCTTCACCGTGCAGAGGAAGGACGGCTGTACAAGGATGTTGGAACTCAGCACGAAGTGCGCGGCCAAAAGAATTGCTGGAGACAAACTTTTTTGTTTAATAGTTACGGTCAGGGGTGGTACAGAGAGGGGGCATGGGGCCATGACCCCCTCCTTGGGCCGAGGGGGCATAACAACAATCATTTCGGGTCCGTATAACCTCTTTTGTTGAGAGCCACCAAAGTTCAAGAGCACCACAAACGGCCCCAAACATTCAAGTTCACCATACAGATGAAATAAAATTGACCCATGGGGACTCAAGCTCTGAGACCTTTCCGACAGAAGACATTCGGTCGATTAAGAAATAAGAATCTAAAAATGGGGTGGCGGATATCCGGGACTTCTTGGAGCGGAAAGGGGAGGGCATCAAGTTCTTGGAGACACCCCTATGAAGCGTGACCCTCCCTTCACGAAGTCCTGGGCCCGCCCCTGCTTACAATGGCGTTGATTTTAAGCTTTGATGATAGAGGAGTATGTACTACTCTTCACTGACTAGTGCATAAACGGCTGGCTATTCTGCGGGTCAATCGCTTACTATTACCCATTTAGTTTCTTCGGCTCCAATAACAATCAACATACGCGAACATTTCGCAACGGAGGCAAGTGTCAACTATTCGCCTTGAGCGAATACCACGTCTGTAATGGAACTCCTAGTGGGTCGGAAGTGCTTAGTGCCAATGCGGGCAGAGCTTGCAAACTGGCGAGAGAGAGCGAGGAGAGAGAGAGAGAGAGAGAGAGAGAGAGAGAGAGAGAGAGAGAGAGAGAGAGAGAGAGAGAGAGAGAGAGAGAGAGAGAGAGAGAGAGAGAGAGAGAGAGAGAGAGAGAGAGAGCATGAATGTGTCTGTTTAACGAGAAAAGTTGACATTCAAAGCGGATTCACAAATCCCTTTTGCTCCCAATGGCTTTTGTTAAGTCTGTCTCGTGGGTAATATTCGGCGACCACCGCCTCCACGCCTTCCAGCGTCGTCTCACACCGCGCCTGTGGCGCTTCTTACCACGTCCAGTGGCGTGTGCTGGGGGTGGTGGTGCTTCCAGAGCGGGTTGTTGTAGCGCTTGTTGAACGCCGGGACGAGCGCGAAGCGGCGCCGGTCCCAGACGTTCTTGCAGGAGCGGTGCAGCAGGTTGCAGTGGAAGAAGAGCGCATCGCCGATGACCATCTGGACGAAGCGCCGCGGGCAGGTGGTGGCCGGGTGGTCCACTCGCTACAGGTCCGCTCCAGCCTGCTCGCCGACCGTGCCGTGCTCGATTCTGCCTGCCCGGTAGGCCCTGTAACACCTGCGGGCACGCTGCTAGGTTTAGAGGACTGCTAGCATTCAGCTCAGGTGAAGATTTCATGGTGTCATTGTTTCCTGTCACTGAACCCCTGTTGGGCTTTTAATCATTTGGGCAATTGCTACTGGAAGAGCGAGCTGACATGAGACGGCTTTTCAAATATGTGCAGCAAGACGCCAATTTTGTTGTGACCGAGAAATACAGACCGGCTAACGATGTGATTGGTCAGTCAGCTTGTGCTCACCAAACGTTACTACCGGCACAAGAAGTTGACTGGCACGTAGCACAGGCTAAGGCACGGCATCGCAAGCAGTGTAATAGTGCGCACAGCACCGTTGGAAACGTGTTCAGGTTAGGTAGGTCGCTTGGACGGGATGCATACCTGCTCGCCCAGTAATATCACATAGGCACATCATCGGTTAAGGCACATCATCGCAGGCAGCGTAGTAGTGCTCACAGCGTCGTTAGAGATGTGTTCAGTTCAGGGGGGTCGCTTGAACGGGATGCAAACCTACTCGCCCAGCGATATCACACGGGAACGTTGTAGCGGTGGAACATGCCCCGGGACCGTGCGTCAGCATGTAAGGCGAGTGGGGCGATAACTCATGTCTGAGTGAGGGGAACAATCACGGCTCAGGGCGGTGCGTCACGATGGCGCCGGCCTGTCGCTTGCAGATCGCGTTGCGGGTATGAGCCTTGGAAGGAGTACAAAAGGTGCTGCTCGGGCGCGTGGGGTGGGTCTCTCCCTGTCGGCGTCGTGTGCGGCAGGTCACCGCTGCGTGTGAGGTAGTCCAACCGAGAATTCTTTTCATCATCGAATGCAAACGTCAAGCGTTTCCGGTGCGCATGCGTGCGTGCACGCGACCTTGGGCTTGCGGTTGGCTTTCGAACACGTCTTCTGGACCTGCCCGGATGGTTGTGTACAAACTCTCCGTCCATACAGCTGACTTAGAATGGTCCATATATCTCACAGATGCAGCCAAGGTCTGAGTAGGATAGACAGACACTTAACATAACTGACCCATGAGCCTTTGCCATTGCGGCGGTACATGCAAGCTGCTCTAGTACTTGTAGCTGACACGTCTATCTGCCATCGGTGTACCCTACCTACAGGCAGCCGTTTTCCTTGTTGTATTCGTCCATAGCGATGAATGCGGAGGTCATATCGAAAAACATGCAGCCAGTCCCGTACCAGTGTCTGAGATCCGGCGTGAATGGCTAGGTTATGACTAGCAGCCATGAACAACTTCGATATGATGAACGGTAGCATGCGACTACACTTTCATCATTTGACCGACACTTACGTATGCTACGATCTTCACTCATAATCTCATCTTGATATCAAAATTATGACGCCTCACTTTCAAACAGGCCTGTCGGTCCAACAGTCAGAGGTGCTCGGCGGGAAACGCCTTCCAATGGAATGAATGTGCCTTGGTCTCGAAAGTACATTGGCCATCGGTAAACCACATGCATACGTTTTATGTGTCACGCACACACACATTTGAGAAATCACAAAAGGGGCATGAAAACGTCGAGTGCAGTAAAAACTTTTGCAAATGACAAGGAGCTACGGCCGATGACAGTGCGAGTATGCATACATATACGTACGAGTATGCAATGGATATAGCTATGCTTGCGCCCCTCAAATTATGATCAGGAGCTTAAGTTCTAGTTATGCAGTGCTGGCCTGTCCGGAGCCGAGCGGCATCTTCAGCCACAGCCATATCGAGAAAGGCTTTTTGTAACAACCAGGATATACGCGTTCTCACCCATAGTCTTGATGTCAGATGAAGACACCACCAATCCGCCTTTCTTCTTGGTTAGGTTGGTGTAGTAGTGATGTACCTCGTCACCTCCCATCAGTTGCGGGGTGATAAAGATAGACGACGGTTAATAATACAGCCACAGCGCAGCCACATCTTTCAGGAAAGGCGATAAACAATTACCGTGTGTGAGGTTAGGATGTGCTCAGTTCAATCTTGTTGACGAAAGGCAGTGGTTGCCGCATTTCATTTCATTCATATCATCAGACGTTTGGCTCGAACAAAGGCAGTGCAGTGGGGATTCGGTGCAAAATAAACACGTAAGTTAGAGTGCTTTTCCTAAGGGAGAGTACACCAGAAAGGGGCGAATATGAATGTCTGAAAGAAGAGGACCTCGCTGACTGTCCGATGAGCAAAATAAGTCGTGACGAGTTCGCCCCGCCACCGAGCGCCGCCGCATGGGTATGACACTGTATAATACTGCACCACAAACACCAAAAGCCAAATACACCTGCTTTGTCATAAACAGATTAACAAAGGCGTTCTAGTCGTACTATGAACCTGTCCCTACTGTGCAGTCTGACATTGTTCTCACTGCGCTCCAGTGATTCAAAGCCTAGAGCTACTGTTGGTTTTGGGAAAGATAGTTTTCTTTTAAAGCATTTGCGCAATGGTAGAAACATATTGCTGCCCGCTGCGTATTTGACACAAAATTGCTGCTAGTGGCCAGAGACTCCTCATTTCACGTAGATTCCTCCGTTAAATCCAACCCGAAGCATATTTGTACGGACGGCTGTCGGCAAACCTGCATGTTCCTATGTCAATGTTATGACGTCCAGTAACCGTACCTCCCGCGCCGTAAGCGGACCACCTTCCTGGTGCGCGCGGCGGTGCCCGGTATGCCGTCTGCAAGGTGGTTCCACAGCACAAAGGTGCTCTTTCTGCCCTCGTCGTCCTCGCGGCCGAACGAGTTCTTCTCCACATCCGGACAGGCGGAGATCACGTAGTTGATCTTCCCCAGCTCTTTGGGTGAGAGGACGGAAAGGAATGGGCGCCCCTGCACGGAAACAACGCGCATGAAGAAGCATAACATGGAAATAGTAGCCATGAAAAGGCAAACTAAAGAACGCAGTCGGCCGAAAATTGTGTTGATGTGGCAAAGTGGCTGTGGCTCCGGCCATTCATTGACACGCAGTGATAAATAATATATATATATATATATATATATATATATATATATATATATATATATATATATATATACGCGCGCGCGCGCGCGTGTGTGTGGTGGCGTTGGGGCTTGGCGCCCGTTACTCTATGGGAATGGTGTGCGTAACTCTTTGCGGCTTATAAGATGTTGGTTGCAAGATTGTTGTATCATGTCTAAGCCATGAGTACATATCGCAAGGTCATGATAGGCCACTGTTGGTTGGGTTTCATCTCGTAATAGGTCATGATATGCGATGTATGACTATGCGCTTCACAGTAAATTGGCAGGCTTGAAACACACTGTATCTCGTAAACTTTTTTGAGATGAATGCGCTGAAAGCCGCACTTTGGACTTCCTGTTTATTTGTGATCTTGTCTTTCGCCAAGTTTTTCATTTAAGCTGCATTATCTCTGAAAAATGTTTCCACAAAGCCTGAGGTCCGATGGGGGACAAGCATGCGGTAGCGGTAGATGAGAATACTGTTTGTTCCACAGCATTACGGCTCAAGTGCGAAGACAAATAGAAAGCGCAGAGGCATCAATATTTCAGTTTTTTGTTCTTTTTTTTAGGCGGGTTGGTAAAAGCTGCTTTTTGTGCTTAAGACCTTCTCCTCGTTGTGGCGAACATAAAGATAGAAAGCACTTTTGGCAGGCCCAGCATTTTACAGTTGTTTGGTGGTTGAATACAGCACTGTTTGTCACGTGGTTCTCGCTCGGTATCAAACCAATGATAATTCAGTGCGACCGTCGCATCATTTGGCCCAGAGCGATGCGATATCACACGACTGCCCATGGGTCGCAGGGATGAAGAGCCCACCGTCCGGAGTGTATGACATTACCTTCGAATCGTATCACATATCACCGATTTGCATTAGCTGTCGGTCAATGAATGTGACACGTCCTTACGAAAAGTCGTTTCGATTCTACGTCAGGTCACCGCATTATGACGTCATCAGTGATAGCTTACACGGCCACTGATGCTGCAACACACATCAAAGGAGAGTTTTCTGCCCTCTTTTCGTATTTATGTATTATATCCACTGGACTGACCGTGGACCCTTAGGAGTAGCGGCCACGTTTTCTGGAAGTTTCTGTCCAAAGTTCAATCCAAAGTGCAAGGATGAACTAGTTGTTGGCCCGAAAGTGTCCAGGTAGTGAGGTCGTCCAAAAATTCCCAATTTTTATATAAAAGCTGCTACCTACCATCTATAACCTCAATCACTACTCTCGTCGCCGTATCCTCTCACTCGAGTCGAATGAAAAGAAAGAATATAATCGTGAGTGAGTACTGCGTATCTGCATTACGCAAGCTGAGATGTCTATAAATTTTTGACAGGACAGAATAAGATCGTCTGTCCAAAAACACAAAGTTTTCTGCGCCTATCCGTCCAATATCCAGCCTAAAATTATAAATTTAATTATAATTATGATTTATAATAAGTCCAAGAATTTGGAATGCATTTTGCATCTCATGTCAGGAACGTTCAAGTTTGCTCAGGATTTGTTGGTCTGGGGCTTTTTGATTCGTTTGGTTCAGTGCACCGCTACAGCTTTAGCGCTTACCTTTCCTGAACAGCGGACGACGGAGCGTCTAAAGCGTCCCATACCCCGATACCCCGATGCCCTAATAGTCCACTCCTCCCCTTTTGGCTCTGTTCCTGAAAGTCATCAACTACATTTCTTAGGCGTCTATAAATGTTATATTAATGGACGCCTGGCACGTTGTATTTATAGCTTTTATGTCATTTATGGACGTCATCACCAAGTCGGACAGCTTCGCTGTTTCTTGCTTTGTTTCGCTCAACAGACTTCTGAGTTCAACAGCCCTGGCGAGAGCGTTTTGAGCGGACTTGGTACAAGAATCAGGGGCGTCCAGAGTGCTGAGCGAAGGTGGCGCTGGCCAGATGCTGAGAATGGCAATTAATGGCTATTTACCTGCCAGAGGCGACTTGGGAGGTGATGCATGAGCACACGTGGAATGCGCTGGTGGTGTATGCGTGAGCCGGAGCTTAAAGTTTAGTCTTAGTGCAGGTCGATCAGGGGCGGGCGGAAGCGGATGCAGGCGTCCCGCGCCTTTGGCAAAAACCAACAGCAAGCCTCGCAGGTGCATGGATAAATCGAGATAGAGATCATGTCACCACCTTGTATCGGAGGATCGCCATTACCGGGTCAGTCCAAAACAGCGGCCACGGTGAGACAATGGGGTGCCCGACATGGCACCCTTCACCTATAATTTGCTCGGTAATTATCTAGTTCATCGGGGGCTGGTAAGTGGCCAGTGCGCGGCACCATGGCCATCTGAGTCTTAGAAATGGCAGAGGGTTGTCACAAAATCGCATTGTTCACGAGACGGGCGGTATACGTTGAGAAGGCCCTAAAGCCCTTGAGACAAGCAATGGGGTCAAAGAAGGCCACAGGCACTGGAGACCGTCCATGTGCCGTGTTGATCATGGCGACACCATGAAGATGAAGGGTTTGCAAAGCGATCGACGATCTCCGCTGTCATTGAACGCTCTACCTGTATCGAGTCCGCGCCACCAGAAAAAACTGGGATGTGCACACAGGCCTGTAAACAGTTCTGATGCGAGCGTGGATTCGGGAGGATAAGCAGGGGGAGCGTCTCCTGGACTTCAACGAAGAACACAGATAGAATAACGCGTTTCCTAAAGCGCTGTACCCACTTTCCTGTAGCGCGGGCTTCACAACGCCGCCTATGGGCTGCTGCTTTCAATCTCCCACGTGCGAGCACATGCTTGAAAGCTCTCGAGTGGAGAACTTACCTGCTATCTGCTAGTTACCTGCTAGTTTGTATCGCCTTTTTGTCTAATGGACAATGTCTATGCACTTTTTGAATCAACTCTTAGAATTCGCTTTGGCTTAACCTGTTCCGCAAGAATGGGTTCAGAATCAGATTTATACAGCATCCCTTGCCTCTCGCCCTGGCAGGAAGGGGAAGCATCGGAGAATCAAACCACGCACCTCTGACCTTACAGGCTCCAGGGAGACCGCTGAGTTACGGGTACCCTCAAGACCGAGTTGTTACATGGGTTTGTTGCAGCGGAATCGGCAACCCTATCTGTTAAGGGTTTATCTCCAAAGTGGCATGCAAGCAGTTCCCACAGAAATATGTTGTTGCTTCTCCCACATGGACGCACTGATTACATCCGTTAAAAGACGCGTTAATTTGCACTACACCTTCAACGTTTGCGGAATCATTCACAACACGAAAATTTAGGAGCTGGATTGATGTCCCAGCTTACGGCCAGCTGCACAACAGCATGGATGGACGACATCATGGAGTGACAGGTGCACAGATCTCAGTCCCTCCGACCTGTCATGGCGCCACCGCCACCACCACCGCACAGGCCGCGTTCTCCGCCTTGTCCGCGTGGCTGGGAGAATGGGGCGGGACGATAGCGCTTCGGGTGTGATAAGCATTGCCGGCGTGAGAGTGGCCTGACGACGAGGGAGGGATGAGGGGCTCAAAAGGGCAGGGCTGCACAGCGTACATCAAGGCAATAGGGGCAGGACGCTTGGCCGCTGACACCAGCCGTAGAGACGATGGGGTCCAAGCCCCAGCAACTTGGGGGCGGATCACACCGAAACTGTTCTGTGTCCTTCACTTCAAAAGGCAACCGAGCAAATCGGACCGCTCGTAGGGGGAGGTGGGACTGGCTTCGGCCGGTGTAGCGAAGAACGCCTCCTCCGGTCCACCTTCAGTAACGAGCGGGCGGCGCAAGGTGCACACTTCAGGGACTGGCGACCCTGCCGGTGCGTAAGCTCCTTCTCCTTGTTCCACCTGCTTCGCGCTTCCCAACCCCAGTCTTTCCAGAGCCTATTTGAGTAGCCAATCACTAGGGTGATATATGCGTCGGTCGAACTCTAGGCAATATGAAAGCAAAATCTGCGTGTTTCGCCAACGTTACCGTGATGTCAACATATTGCACTCCCGTTTCAGCTCCTAAATTTCCATGTTCTGGTTTTTTTCCTGTTTTTTTTTGTGTTAGAAATAACTGAACTTTGTTAAAACCAAACTTAGAATGCACAATGAAGTCAACTATCATATGAAGGCGCGCAACATTTCTGTACTGGCCCCGTGCTCCAACGAGTGTGCCATATAATGCATTCTTTACCAAACTGTGCATCTGTCTGCATGTTTCCCTGCCCGTAAGGTCTGGTCTGCACTGGTAAGTTCACTTCCGCTTCTCCGTTCTCCGTCTCCGTTCTTTGCCTCTGGCCCGGTCACGTTGACGACTGACGTTGTGCGGGCGTCGATGACCGAAGAGTTTTCATTCCGGTTCAGCGGTTACACATGCAACTCAACGCACATGGAGGCGCACGCTGAGCTGCCGGTCATGGTGCCCAGACGGAGCGGCTCGGTGGGGCCCTGCAGCCCAGGACCGACGCCAGCTCTTCGGCCGCCAAGGATGCCTGGCTGTCGAGGTCCAGCATGACTTAAATGATACACTGTCCTTTTGGGCCAGCGGCACTATATGCAGCAGGACGCTAGAGCTGGTGGCTGCACACAGGTGCCGATGTGTGTAGAGCTGTGCTCGTCTAGGTCTGGCCCGCTGGCCGTCCGAGGTGGCCGCTCCAGCCGCTTGGCTCCATGGAGCAAGGGATGGTGCCACTCTCGGCATTTCGCTATCGCCTTGCACGGCCTTTTAAGCGGACAGCGGCGCGTCACGTGTCCGTCGGTCGGACAGACCCAACACAGCTTATAGTGGCTCACCACTTGGGCGCGCTTGCTGTCGCTAGCCCCCGCAAACGACGGGCGATCGCAATCGCACGCTGTGCGGGGTTGGCCGTACTTCACACACTCCGCACTGGCTGACCATGCAACTCAGTCTTAGCTGTGGCCGTCACCGCAAACGTGCGTTGATCGCGTTACTGTGGCCATGGCTGGTCTTTGCCATTGTGGCTGTCGTTCGGCCCAAGAGTCCAGTTCCTCGTTGAATTACGACCCGAGCTCCGCCCACCGAGTTGATGTCATAACTAAACGCCAATGGGGGACGTCTTTGTTCCAAATATGGGCGCAAGTAGAATCAGCTGGTCCGACCCCATGGAGACAAGGTACGCAAGACTGGCGCAGTTGCATATTATTCCTACGACAATGTGTTATTCCTATTTTTATATTGCATTTTTTAAATTTATATGACAGTTTATTTATATGACAATAAATTATTCCTATGACAAGTGAACTGTAGGTAAATATATCATAAACGATGAATCATTATCGCCAAAATATACGATTACCTCTTCACATGAGATCGAGACCTGCCTATTTACCGGACATAACAGACCGTCTACAGCACATCGACCGTAGCTATGCGTTGCTAGCGCAACACCAACGACTAGTAAACAAACCCACTTACTTCGCCTCTCGGCCGAGTAGGGAATGGGCTTGGGTCGTGCCCTCATAGGCAAGGAATGGGCTTTCCCCGAAGTAAGGAATAAACTTCCGTTCGCTTATAAAGAACGGGGCCTGGGTCGGGAGCGTCAGCCGCGCAGGGCGGCTGCTGACCACCTGTTCGACGCAGCGCCAGGCCAAGGCGTGGGGAAGTCTGGCAACAACCTGCAGCCAGGATGGTGTCATACCCCAGCAAGCTCAACACCTTGACGGTGTTGTGTAGAGTCGTGGACAGAGCAGGCAGAGAGCTGACGTGGTTGTTCTTGGCTGGAGGGGTGGCGACTGGCGCTCCAGCTCTCTGAGGGCTTCGCTGCACAGCTCTCCATGGCAAAGCAGAGCTGTGGGCGTTTCACAGACCTCTAGTCAGACAAGACTGCAGATGAGCAGGCTTTTTGGCGTCTTTTAGATCCCGCCGCTTGTGCACCATGGCTCTGGACAGCGAGCTACACCGAAACCTCTCCAGCAGCGAGCAGCCGAAGTTCTCAGGACTTGAGCTCCGGCAGGCGCTGTGTCGAGCTCGTGAACTGTGCGGGTGGCTCGCGAAACCAAACCTCCGAGCGGCTGAGAGCCGCTCGATCCGGCTCCGTGTGCGCCCCCGTATCTCTGCGACTGGCAGAGCTGATGCAGTAGCAGATGCCGTGGTGCGTCAACAGGGTGTGGCGGAGCGCCACGGATGTCACCTGGGGACGGCTTCTCCTTGAAGATGCTGGAGATCTTCATCCTCTTCTATCAGCCTCATCTCGAGCTCGTCCCTATCGTGCTCCTCCGCGGCGAGCTGCACCAGCTCAGCTGCTTGCTCCGGGGCGCGCTGGGCTTCTCGCTAAGCTTACTCCTGCGCGCACTAGGCCTCTCGCTCGGCTTGCTCCCGGGCGAGCTAGACTTCTCGCTTGGCTTGCCCCCAGGCGCGCTGGACTTATCGCTTGGCTTGCTCCCGGGCGCGCTGGACGTCTCGCTTGGCTGGCTCCCGGGCGCGCTGGACTTCTCGCTTGGCTTGCTCCCGGGCGCGGGCCTCTACTCTCTGGGCCTGCTCGATCTTAAGCCTTGAAAGTTCGGCCTTCCGACGCGCCTGGCTCGCTCGGGAGGACAATGCAGACGTGCAGGTGTTGATTGTATCATAAGCCTCCAATGTTTTATAACATCGCATGCGTATCACTGGCGTTGCGTCTCATTTGCATGTATTGCGTGTTGTGCTTATTTATGTAGTATGTACTAACGCGGCGTTAGAATAGTCACTCGCTGGATTTCGCCAAGGTTCGCAATGATACTTATACAAATACTTATAATAATATTCATAACAATAACAATAATAATAATAATAATAATAATAATAGCAATGAGCTGGCGATGCTCCGTCTGCCGAGTTCTTTTTCACTAAGCGTTTCACCAGCTTTCCCCATCACTGCGCCCGAACTAGCCACTGTACACTGTTAAGTTCACCGTTTATGGGATCAAACAGGCATTCACTAGTCCACTGGCAACTGCACAATCTGGCTCGGAAGACCTTTTGTTGCGTACAAACGCCGAGGATGAATTGTTTGTAAGCTATTTTAGATGTATTATTGCCAAAGGAAGATTGCGAAACTAAAACAAGGAAAAACGAAAAACATGGACGACGGTAAGAGACTCACAGGTGATGCGGGCAGCGGCCGGGACGGATGTAAACTGCCTACCGATTTACCTGGAGCATTGGCGCGGCGCGCCCCCCGGCGTGCCCCCACCACCAAGACACGGCTGAACAGCAGCCCAGCGTCGTCCGGGCGGGACTGACGTCCGCGAGGGAGACGCGGCAGAGACAATAACAGCAGCAAAGGTGCGGGCTCCGGTGGGACTGACAGGAACAGATCGCAAGGAAACATGTAACACCAGTTAGAAGGCACTAAATAAGGCGGTAGGTCAATCTTAAACAGCAGGCGAAACGATGCACACACAATCTAAAAGAGGTGTTGAAATATATACACGATATTGAACCCATGACAACAGTATCTCAAGTGGGCATCGTCTATCACTTTTTGGTTTCCACGTATGGAAACGTCGGTCCCGGCCCTCTATATGCAGGTTTCTTCTCTGCCTTAATTCGCACACCAGACTCTCCGAACAGATTTTGTCAGCTGTTTTTGAGCTCGGGGTTCTGATCGGGCAGTGTCGGAGCCACTGGCTGGAGACTGTTGGAGCTGCGAGGGCGCAGGTCGGTCCAAAGCTCGTCCTCGGAATATTGCCACATTGGCCGACGATGGTGCCCGGCGCTTGCCGTTGCTACTGAACAGTAACACTATGTTAGCACTAACAAATAGGTCACGCGCAACCACTCGTAACGAAAGTGTTTTTAGAGGCCACCCTGGCAAATGTACACTATTGGGGATACAGTACTGGGTTCTTCGGGAATCCCGTAATTGTCAAGAAGTGAATCCTATGATCCAGATTTATATCGATCCTGGGATTAACATTCGGCACGGGCCCAACAGTTCACATCTCATGACAGTGATTGATGTTTCCATAAAGATATGTCTGAATCATCAGATCCTCCCGGAAAATTCGGGGCTTACAGCGAGCGTTACGGTTGGCAGCACCGCACGTGTGAAATAGGTCCAGATTCACGTCACCAAACGCATAAAATCACTACACTATGGACTGGTAGTGATGCGCAGGAATGTTGAGTGCTCGCGCCCTCATCGCCGGCACGGAACCGTAAAACGGAGAACAGTTCTACCACCAACATTTATTTTCGCACTTGCTGAGTTAAAAGGCACCATGAACGAGCGCAGGTTGGTGGCCAAACTCGGCAAAGGCAGTCTCGTCGGGCCGACCATGGTGGCACCCTAACCTCTCTGTACAGTAGGGAAGAGCAAACCCCGCGGCCCAACGGGGCAGAACATACGGGGCCATGCAAGTGACAGTCGCACAAAACGTGCCGTACGCACTCCCTGTTCCGGGCTGGGAATATGTGCTCCATAGGCACGATCACACGGCTAACGCAACGGCAAGACGACCTACACTAAACGGCCACCGTGCGGCGACCGCCGGTCACACACGGCACATGTCTCCTGCCGCGCGTACATGGAAAAGCTTGGACAGCAACGCCAGGCGCGGTCCCGACGTCGTGAAGTTTCGCGCAGCAGCACACTCGCACCTCGACCACGTCTTATCGACACAGGCTCTCACACACGGACGGCTCACCGCCGAGACCGGATCCACGGAACCATCACCGCCCGGAGAACACGCGCGGAGCCGGCGCGCTCCTGCCCCACCTTGTCTGAGGCGGCCTCTGCCACGGCCGCCGCTCCAACTCCTCACAGGTTGACCGCGAGCACGCGCCGGCTAGTGAGCCGACGGCGGCGCGGCGGCGGTCGGCGTCGGTGCCACCTTGCTCTTGGCGGAGGCGCTGGCCGCGCTCACCGAGCGCGAGGTCAGCAGACGCTCCACCATCGCCTTGGCGTACAGCAGCCGGCTGGCCAGTTCCTTGCTGCAGCCGAACTCCTCGATCAGCGAGAAGCGGTAGGTGCGGAAGCTCTTCTTCTCGTCGATGTATGTGATGGCGCCCATCATCGGGCACAGGATCACCTTGCTGTGGTCGTCGAAGAAGTTGATCTGCGGGGTCACAGGCACAGTGTGAGGATCTAAGCGCTCAACAGTGATGTGACGTGACGTATCACCCGGTGTGTGCGCTTGTTTGCATCATGTTTACATCACGTTAGCATCATATGATAGGCTTTAAAGATGATATGGTATCGGTATTACAGATGATGATGATGTAGCACCCGACGTCGGCAGTCAGGCATATGACAACATTCAACCCGCCCACACAAGTGGTCCGTCCAACCGCAAGGTGGCCCGCAGCGTACTGTTGGGTCTGCATTTGCACTGTTGGTGAGACGTCACCGCACGGACCTGCAGTTTACCATTCGTAATGAGATGCCATCGGCGACCGTACAACCCCCTTAGTTGGCTATCGCTGCAGGCAGCTGATGAGCCATCAGCATCACCACTCCCGGCGAAAACCGGAGCGTCGAAAGCCTCCGGCGGTGGGAATGGGACCCGGACCTCCCGATCCAGCGTCCGGGCGGCGATCAGGGCGGTGGCGGAGCCAAGGTGGCGTGACGCAACTGACCTACAGAGTGCCGTTGGTGAGGTGCCGCACGATCGCCGAGAGGCTGGGGAACTGACCTGCAGCGTGCCGTTGGTGAGATGCAGCACGATCGCCGAGCGGCTGCGGAACCAGGCGCGCAGGCTGGGGATGCGGCTGAGCTCGTCCCCCTCGCGCGGCTTCATGGCGGCACCCGCCTTCACCAGGTGCTCGTTCATGTAGTTCCGGAAGTACTTCAGCAGCACCACCTTCTTGTTGATCTCCTTCGGGTACTCGTTCATCGTGTGGTAGTGCTCGGCGCCGTCCCGTTCGATGTAATGGATGTCTCTGGAGGTGGCGGTGACAATGTCGATTGAAAAATTATTCTTGCATCTTCACCGATGGAGCTTGTTCAAAGCCGTGTGAAATTCAACCTCACCTCAAAACAAACCGACACCTACATAAAAAGATCGTTTACGACACCGTCTCCTACCAAATATCCAAAGAGCTATACAGGTGTGACACGGCACGTTTGGTGCGCTGGTCGCTCGGCTAGACAAATAATGCAGTCATCTGCTGCCAGTCCCCACCATGGCTTTTATCAAGCAGCACCACTGATGGCGCGACTTGACAACAGGCCACACACCATGGAAATGGCAACTGCCCCCCGCAAATAATCGTCTAAAAGCAAGCACCTGCAACATGTCAAGCCTACCGCACTGCAAACACATGGTGGCATGATAAGCACTGATGGTGTTTGAGTGCATCATTTAGCCAAGCGTCACCAAACTCCCAACAATAAACAACATGTCCAAAGAATGAAATGAACCAGCAAAACCACTTTACTGAGCATGGGCACTGCGCACCTTCAAGACGAATGAATAAAGCGTATCTGTAGCTAAAACCGGCGAAGGTTGTGGAGTCGACACTCACTCTCCATTGGCGAGGAGCAGCAGCTTGGTGGAGTCGTTGAAGATGATGCCGATGGAGTCGTCGCAGAGCTGGTATCCCAGACCGTACTTGTCCGAGTAGTCCACCCACTTGCTGAACCAGAGGAACGGCACGGCGGCGGGGTCCTCGGCCTCGTCTGCGGACAGGAGGCCGTACCACTGACGGGACGGTCGCGCACAGATCCACACACCCGCCGCCAGAGCCGCGCCCGCACGCCATAGCGAGGCGCTCGCAGACCCCCGACACGGGTACATGAAGCTACACGCTGAAAGCCCGGTCCCATGACCTGGGGCCGTGCCAGATCAAATCATACCGTGAGCCTTGAAGAGCATCGGCCGCACCAAGCCGGCCGCTCTGACGCCAATACAAACTGACTGATTCAAAGGATGTGCTGACAGACCCTACATAGCGTGAGTGCGGGGTGCCGGCCAGCAGACGCGGCGGTGCCGCCCCGCCCCCGCGGCGAGACGAGCCGCGCGTACCCATCTCGACGTTGGGCCGGTCGGCCGGACTGGAGTCCAGCAGCTTCTTCAGCTGGCTGTGCAGCTCCTTGAGGTAGCAGTCGCGGTTGGCTCGCTGCTGCTCGCCGGCCGTCTCCGGCTGCGACGCCGCGCACTCCTTCGCCCCGGCGACGTTCGGCGCCGAGTCTGGAGGCAAGTGGGGCCTTACGGTGCGCTGAATCCCAGGGGGGAGGAGCATCCTGCGTCCGGACGCTGCTGCACGGCGGCAAGCTGCCGAGATGCGTCGCGGGCCCCCCAACACACACGGACACGATACATGATACACGAGACGCTCCACCTTGACCGCAGTGCCACTGCGCCCCGCCTATCAGCGTCAATATCCAGCCACCAAAATGGGAACACATTCGCCTGACCGGTGGCTTCAGCGAAACACCCACTAAAATCTCGCATGGCACTCATCCCGTACTTAATGTCCCGTTCACATTGGCTAAAGCGTTAAGTTACGGGCGAAGTCAAGATGACCACTAATGACGCCTAATGTCCCGAACTGGTGCTCACGCGAAGTCCCAAAAGTGTGTCACTGCTGGCTGTCGGGCCCACCGTTCTCGGGGTCGACGCCTCTTGTGGCTCCACCACCGCCTAAACCCACCTTTGTTGATCTCCAGCAGCGGCCGGCGCGCCACGATGCTGACGTTCATCTTGGTGTCGAACCGGGGCGCCATGGTAAGACACGAGGTTGGCAGCCGGATCGGGATGTAGCCTGCGAGGCGGGGCGGAGTCAGACACAGTCCGCAGCAGCAGCAGCAGCAGCAGCAGCAGCAGCAGCGTCGGCGGCTGAGCGCTCCGCGCGGGAGACAGGCGTCGTAATAACCCAAGCCCCGACCAGGCTACAAGCCGGGCGTCGAGGAGCGCGGGAGGACAGCAACGGATGCGCCGGCAGGAGAGTGCTGGTACAGCTGGGAACCCTGATTGGGGCAGGGAAAGTCAAGTGTTGATGATGTCGATGTCATTGGAAATTGGTGACAATTTGAGTTTAAGCGCGCGTCAACAGCTAAGGCTATTCTGCGCCAATCATTGGGGATTCCGGGTACATCGACTACCAGGAAGATTCACCCGTCACGCATGCACTCAATGCGGTCATTGACGACCTGCAACTGTCGGCTGAATCGTAAACGAAACCCTGTAAAACTCCCACGCACCCTCGACAGCTCAAAGCGAATACGTTTTCCCCACCCACACTTCTGCTCCTCAGTGTAAGTAAGGTATGCCGTGGTGGACAAATCATGATGACGATTCGAGTTTAAGGGCACGCCGACGTCGGAGGCCTTTGGCCATGTTCTGTCCATTTGTGCCCCTCGCCATCGACGGTGCGCCCAGCCCAGCGGCCGGCTCACCCATGGTCATGAAGTCGTCGTGGAGGACCTGGTCGACGGTCGGCCGCCGGTTGGGGTCGCCCTGCAGGATGCGCTGGATCAGGCTCTTGGCCAGCGGACCGACCGTCTTCGGGATGCTGTACTCGTTCTTCTTGATGCGCGTGTACGTCTCCTTGAGGCTCTCCGTCTCGAACGGTGGCCTGCCCACTAGCAGCGTGTACCTGGCCGAACGGAGCGGACCGGTTCACGCGGGCAAGCCAGACTGGGCAGTTCACACGATTCAGCATCGCAGCAGATGGCGTCAGGCAGCTCTTTTGGCACCTATGCACAGGTCGACAATGTTGATGCAGATTGGTGTGGCTGCCAGCAAAGACGCAGGGCAAAACTGTACCTTCCGGTGCTAAAACCGTGCTCACTCCATTTGACATTGGCTGCTCCACCCATGTGTTAACATCACTCAGAGTACACTTCGCAGCACCAATTATAGAACACGTCACTCACAGTGACCATTTGTTTTAAAGTTTCACGTCCAGGCCGTCCACTGCTCCGACTCACAGGACAGCAGTCCGATCGAACCACATGCCAAGGCCGCTTACTGCTCCGACTCACAGCATACAGCCGATCGACCACACGCCAAGGCCGCCCACTGCTCTGACGCACAGGATGCAGCCGATCAACCACACGCCAAGGCCGCCCACTGCTCCGACTCACAGGATACAGCCAATCGACCACACGTCAGGGCCGCCCACTGCTCCGACTCAGAGGGTACAGCGGATCGACCACATGCCAAGGCCGCCCACTGCTCCGACTCAGAGGATGCAGCCGATCGACCACATGCCAAGGCCGCCTACTGCTCCGACTTACAGGATACAGCCGATCGACCACACGCCAAGGCCGCCCACTGCTCTGACCCACATGACACAGCCGATCGACCACATGCCAAGGCCGCCCACTGCTCCGACTCAGAGGATGCAGCCGATCGACCACACGCCAAGGCCGCCCACTGCTCTGACTCACATGATGCAGCCAATCGACCACACGCCAGGGCCGCCCACTGCTCCGACTCACAGGATACAGCGGATCGACCACACGCCAAGGCCGCCCACTGCTCCGACCCAGAGGATACAGCCGATCGACCAAACGCCAGGGCCGCCCACTGCTCTGACTCACAGGATGCAGCCGATCGACCACACGTCCACTTCGAAGCTGTGTCCTTTCTTCGCCAGGATCTCGGGAGCAATGTAGTTCGGTGTGCCACACAGGGTCCTGAAAAATACACACCAAGTTTAAAAACCGCAATTAGACCTGCGGGCGCGTATCTGCTGTGAATGAAACTGTCGTACAAAATGTATCGGTACACACTACACTGATCGCATGTTTGGGTTTTAGGGAGCTGGGATAAGGTCATGCAACATTTGTTGGTATGCACAAGAGATGTCGTCCAAGTAACAGCATAGGTAGTCAAATTTCTCCAGGGTCCGGTTTCATGAAGGGGCATTACGAGTTTACTGATTTTTAAGTTACGTCGTTTAATGCCCGCAAGAAACAAGCTGATTTACTAATATCTCTATTTAAATTCGTTGGCAGATAGAACGAGGCCGGAATAAGACGGCTTGCTCTGGTCTTTGTCTAACATATCGTTGTCTTTGTCTATGGCTTCGTACCACGAACATGAAAGTGCGTAAATTCGTACTTTTTATGAAAATAGGTCCAACTTAGCAGTCGTGAAAACAACACCTACGGAATCCTCGAATAATTCGATGAAGCACTATGCAAGCTGTGAACTGTCATCCTTGTTCGCGGAATTTTTTTCTCGGAAATTAGCTCTAAAGCCCCCTCCTCCCCCGACTGCCAACACATTACTTTTATTTCAGCAACATGGCAGGTTCGAGGTTGTTCACACGCCAATCTCCCACGCTAATCCCAGACGGGGGGGGGGGGGGGGAAATCGAAGCACCTCAACTAGGCCTCCAATCCGCGCCCGAAACATTGTGAATAAAGTATGAGAACAGCTACGGAGCACCCACTAGCACCAGCACACCACAAGGCTCGCTCGCGCCACTATGCCGCAAATGCTTCACACCAGACATCAATGCGCCCACAACAATAAGAAAATTTAGAGTGCACGATAACCAGGGACGGGGAGGTAAGGGCATTGCACTCAGGAGCTCAGCAAAACCATCCCCATCCTAAGTGAACCAGAACGCAGATAGCTCTGCTCCGTTTGTCATATGCCCACGTAATGGACTTTGCTGTCAGAAAATCGGCTCTCGACATCACGCGGGCCGCCGCTGTCACACCAAGACGTACCTCTTCCTCTCGCCGGCAAAGTCGACACGGGTGGCCAGGCCAAAGTCCCCGATCTTGACCTCCATCTCGTCATTCAGGAAGAGGTTGCCCAGTTTCAAGTCGCGGTGGATAATGTTTCGTTCGTGGAGGAACTTGACGCCGAGCAGAATGTGCTGCAGGAAGTACCGCGTCTCCGGCTCGCTGATAGCCTTCCGCCGCTTGTGTAGCTCCATGAGACTCTGCACGGTACAAGCATTTATGTATGAAGCTGCTGTGGGATGACTCATATCAACATATGTTACATGCTGTTAAGTACGCTCGTCCGAGTTGTTCAGAAGCTACGAATAAGCATACATTCGACGGCTGCTTATCACGCACTGCATGCGATGTCTAGCCTTATGATATGACAAATAACCTAACTTACCCGTTTTCTGCACAGCTCCAGCACAATGTACACATTATCAGCATCCTCAAAGAAGCTGGAAAATCCCACAATGTGCTTGTGATTTAGTTCTCTATGAATTGTGATTTCTTGCGTCATCTTCTCCTTTTGGTGCTGCTTCACTAGAAGCGCCTTGGAGACTATTTTTCCAGCTAGAACTTCTTTGGTGTCTGGATCCACAAGCTCGTAGCATCGCGCAAAACCGCCCTGTGGGTAAGAGGAATGGCAGCACATGAAGTACATGCTCCCCCCTACAACACCCATACACGACATTGACAAATATAGGTATATGTTAATTATGAGGCAAATGAGACATTTCGTTCTTACAATCCTGAACACTGTTCATATTGATCACCAAAACTTTGTAGTTAAATGTACACAAAAACGGCTTATATGTCGCTTCCCTGATATCAGGTAGTAGTTGGTGAATTTTGGGGATTTAGGTTACTTCTTTATTACCAGGTGTTTGTTGGTCCTGAGGGGGACCTGAAGGTGTTTGGGCTATTAATGTGTATATTGCACCCGCAAAACACTGGCAGCTTGGAGCTTTGAACGTCTAGGCATAAGCCTTCAAGCTGCCAAAAAATTCGGGGTAGTCAGACATAATGCATTAACACGCGCCCGGGTGGCCGCCAAGATACCCTTCGCTCCGGTGGGGTGGGGGGTGGGGGGTCAATTTGGCCCGACTGAGATCTCGGAAACTAAAAAAGCTAGAGACACCAAGTTTACAGGGTGTGTTTATCTGTACGTGAACTCACTCAGGTTAAAGTTTCAGGTCCCTGGGTCATGACCTTCGGGCCAATAAAGGTCAAACAAGGTCAAGTTCCAGATTGGTCCCCAAAGTGCCCCCAGACCCTAGATAACCATTTATAAGCAAAAGGTTATATTCTCATTCAAGGTCAGTAACCTTGTCTGACCTTTTGAAGGCCAAGGTGACCAAAATAATACAAGATTGCTTTGAGTTTTGCATTTAACTAAGCGACAAAGATTACGCTAGGCAGCATGTTCCTAAACAAAATGTTGACCTGGGTCATTTTAGGTCAATGACATAATCTAACCTCTAAGAAGTCTATGAAAGATGTATAATGCAGTTCCTGCTATCAATAAACTCGAAATGAGCACCAGAAACTATCCCATACAGCACGCCCTAGAGTAACAAAACAGGTTGGTTTTGACCTTGTGTGACCTTCATACCCGACCTTAGGTCATGTTATTTGCTCATTCAACTGTTGTGCTGCCTAAGAAAGCATCTCAGAGATGTATGGCTTCGTTTAACACTCCGTTGTTGGACCAGATTGAAGGATTCTCACAAATTGCATTCGCTAAAACCATGGTCTGACTTTGACCTGCCATAGGTCAGTGACCTTACAAGGTATATCTAAATTTTTGATGCCAAACGATCCGCTATTCAATTGTCTACAGCTATGCAAAATTTGGCGCGGCTACGCCGCGCCGTTCGAAAACCATTCTGGACAAAACCTTCGGGGAGGGGGGGGGGGGGTGGCAATTTGACCTCTCCACCCGAGCGCGTGTTTGATTAAACATGCCTCAACCCTCCCAAGACCAACCATCACATGACAACAGCTGAAGGTCGAGCGACTTGCCAAATCTTGTGTCAATAATAACCAAATTGATTGGGACAATGCTCCATACAATTGCTTGACCTATGAATAATAACACTTCCAAAATATTCATTTATTACACTAACCAAGAGCAGTGTGTGAAAGCTTCACTGTGAAGAAACAAGATTGTTTTCCAGCTTGTACCTTAACATGAACTACAAAACAATGAAAACAAGACCATAAGTCAGGGTGATAATTGACTCCCAACTCATCATCCAATATTTGTGAAGCAATACTGGAAGGATCTCCAAAATTGATCTTATCTTAAAGGGTTAAAAATGATGACACGATACATGATCAACTGACTGACCTGGGTTGGCAAGTACCTGAAATGATCTGATAGTGCTATAATTAACATAATGAGGAATATACAACTTGTGTTATGCATACATGGGGAATAAATCCCTTTCAGGTGTCAATATTACAGTTTCTGCCTCTGCACCTAGCTACTGTACATCTTACAATTTGCAACCTTAATATTCAGTTTAAAAAGGCCAAGATATGACTCACAAATGGCTTATTTGTCCATCATATACTTTTGAAAAAAACATCACAGATCAAACCTATAAGGAACCTTGGGCAGGTGATATTACACCTAGCTACCTTGATAGTGTTTGAAAACAAACACTTCTATAACATGTTTTTAGGCCACCCAAACATTCATGGGATATCATTTTTCTGAAGGAAATTAGCTGAGGATAAGTATGAAAAGAAATCTTCAGGCCAGGAATGTTCATACATTATACCTGGTATACAACTGACAAAATCAGTATTGGTGTTAAAAGTTGAGTAGGCAAATATGTCACAATGGATTGGAAAACAAAATGAAGGTATTGTAAAAAGCATCCCAACTTAGTTCCACAAATTTCTGCATGAGGAGCCTGTTGAGTCTTACTTCACTTAAGGTTCATGAGCCTCTACCTAGATTTACTATCCTGCATTTATGGGATTCTATCTAAGATACCATGATATATATATATATATATATATATATATACATATATATATATATATATATATATATATATACATACATACAAATAAATAAATATATATATATATATATTATATATACACACAATGGTTTTTGTCAGAAACATGGCAATTTCAGCCCAGTGCATGTCATGATAGACCAGAATTGACTTTGAAAACCACATACTACATTATCACAGCAGTGCATTTAAGAAGTAATAATACATAGAAGTTTATGTTTAACACTGAAAATAGAAAGTCAAGCCACAAGTGCACTGCAAATTTATCCAAGCCTTCCAATGTTGGACAAATATATAAGACTACTTACAGGGGTGGCATATGCTGGAAGCTGCATTAAAACATAACAGATCATCTTAACCATAACTCTGCCTATGAATTCCATGCACTATCACAAGATACAGTCACAACACCCATTGCAGTAGGAGTACATTTTTGGCATGAACCTCATTTTTCCAATGCCTGTTTCTATTATGTGGAATCATGGTTACATAACCCAAAGCACTGAGCATCAGCAGCTATATAATAAAGCTTATGCTTGTGGCAAGCATGCAAGGATCCATGAGAAGAAACTAATGTTTATTCTATTGGATTACAAAAAGTCAATAACAATCAGGTGGAGACATTGCCCACATGTTCAACAATGGAGTACTTGTTGTCAAGCAAAATATTCACTGGCACTTTGCCTTATCTGACCATGTAGCCAAACCTAAAAAACATGCAAAATAAATGGATACTGGCACAATACAACTCCCCTCTTCCAGGATGCCACAAAGGAGCAAGCCATAAATCAATTATGAGAAAGGATGGGCTTGATAAAAATGAGACATAGATTTGCCTGAAAATGGTGTATTCAAAACCAATGGAGGGAGGTCAGCACATATCCATACAGTCAAATTTGTACCAGTTGCTTACACTACCCACACACAGAATACCAGCTTAGTTTCCTTTTCAGTTTAGGGCTCCACCCCTTTCTTTGAGCGAGAAATGGGTCAATCACTGTGAATCCTATTTCTGTATTATGTGTGGCAGGTCACCCATTTTCCCTGTGCATCCAACCAACCTTATGCAAAACTACACTACACCACACTACACACAAAAAAGGTCACCGCACAAGTACGACTACAGCACGTGTCTTAAGCTGTGGAATGAAAAAACACACAAACCTTTCCGAGGAATTTACCACGCTGGTATCGCTTTCTTGTCTTCGGGTCAACGATAACTTGAGCAATCTCCTTCGTCGTGTCAACTCTTGGACGTGAAGACATATTTTCCCTGCTGGTTGGTGGGACCTGTATAAAAGAAACCTGTTGCCCCGCTCCCTAAAAAGATACGTTCAAGCAATGCAGCAAATATGATGTAAAACGTCCAGTTATGCTGAAAGAATAAATCGGCACAAACCGCTGGCTTTCCAACAGGACGCGAGCGGACAACGCGGCGTTATCTTTTTCACGTATGAAGCAAAGCGATTTCCGCCGCAATACTTTCAAAACGGCCGCTAGCGCGCTGATCTGATTGGCCGAAACAGTTCACTCAAAATTTGTGTTCTACTGATGCTGCAGTAATGGAGGAATGATGTGGTATTCATGTCGATATTTAATTGAATAACTTATACTGAGAAAGTTTCAAATCAGACCTAGACTGTATGTGACACTTGTCAAACAAAAATAAATTCAAATTTGCGTGCTATGACAACATGCTGAAAACGAAACACATGCGCCGAATAAGGTATTGAAATGAATTGCCGCATGCCTTGGTGTTTGGCGTGAAAGTGGTGGGTTGGTTCACGTGGTGGGTGCGTGTATTTAGCGTATTTAGGGATTTTATAGCGCCGCGGTGTCCACCCTTCCCGCCAGGGTGAGAGGCAGCCGGCGCCATATAGCCTCAGCAGCTGAGTGTGTCGTAAAGCCCCAATGACATGGGATTCTATAGATCTGTGTATGTGTACAGACTCATGCACGATAGGACCGATCGCTTTGCACGCACAAGCGTTTGTGTGAATCCGGTCTAGCGAATTTTGCATTGGCGGGGGCAATCTTCATTGCAACCTTTATTTAATTTTTTTGCCATTCAATGTTGCATTGCGATTCGTTGGTTTTTGCTCTCATTTTGCACTCCAACATTGCCTTAATTATTCTGGACTAAGCAGGTGGACAGTGACAGCTGAGGGAGCCTTGTCATATGCTGACAAATGAGCTACTGATAGTGGGCAGTAGTGTTAGATTGAGTTTTGTTTATTTGTTGATGATAATATAATTTTTGGGGATGATATGGGATGATGATAATATAATTTTCTATCAAAGCACTGAATTTTGTAAAGAGAGGCTGATATGGCCATGGTCATAACCACTAATCAAAGACCTAGTAAGAAGTGCATAGGCTGTTTTTCATCATTGCAGAAGCTAGGCAGCTTATTTTCTGCATCAAGTTGTTTAATGCTGGGACTTTGAGCCAGGGATATTGGGTGTGCATGTTGTTCTTTATAATGGTGTGTATCAAATTATATGACAGTGTTAGGTGTGATGTGCATATATCATGTTTGGTTACTGCCTGAGTATGGAGGGAGCATTATTCACATAATAATTAGGTGCTGCCAATACCTTCTCACCTCCAGTGTTTGAGTTAAGTTCTGGCCTTGTGACATTATCACTTAGTATAAGATAATTATTGTTTTGCTGTATGTCAGAGGTGTGCAGTGTCATAAAACTCAATGTTTGCTTCTGGTGCACACCAATATTTTTTCCTTTAGACCATGTCAACATGCACTCCTGATGAGTCTTTATATTTACAATTATGTAATTTGTTTTTGAATCTATGGGGCTGTAAGGTAATCTGGGTAAAAGTGTAGCATTTTTGTAAAGGTAGCTTCCTGTATTATTTAAAATGTGTATCCAATGTATCATCAGTGGTGGATACAAATAAGGATGGAAAGTTATTCATACCTTATCTACACAATATAATACTTGTGCATGACCTTTGGCTTTTTCACATGGATAGTAAGTGATACATTACCTGTGCAACATTTACAGGCAATGTGTTAATTAGCTATATAGATATACATGCATTATATGTTTAGTATATACTGGGTATGCACTCAAAAACATGATATTCAAGTGTATAATCTTTGCCCTTTTTCAGATAAATCAATACATTAGAAGCTAATACATTCCAAGCATGGCGATGTTAGCAGAACAACGCCGCAAGAAGTCTTGGGTTTTGAATCCAAGAGGAAGTCAATGGGCTGAAGGTAATCTTTTTTCACATGTTAGTCTCTGTTTGAACTGCTAGGAATTAGTTTGGGTGTGCATCACCATGGTCTATATAACTTCAATCAGTGCAGGGTGGATACATTTTTCTTGGTTGTGCAAAGTGAATGAGTGTCCCATGCATGACTTAAAATTGTGATCTATGGATAGTGGTGAGGTCAAAGAAAAGCTTCTTTCAGAGAAAACAAAGAAAGACATTTTGGGTTCATAGATTGACACAGCTTCTGTAAGATGGGAATATAAAATATGTAATGTCATTCAAGTTGTGTCAGAAAGCAGATAACCTGGCTTCCTTTTCTTCCACAAATTGAGGTACTTTTCTCTGCATCTTGAGTGCACCCCAAATCATTGGTGTGCTTAGAATGTGTGAAATTGGTGACAAATTGCTCTTGTCACCATGTACTTGGGAGGTCAGTGAATTATTACATGTCACCTCTTCTGAAGTTCATATACCTGCTATTGCCTCTGTAGATTGATACACCTGCCTCTGCAGCACATGTGTTTGGCCTGGATGCTAAGGCACTGTAGCAGAAAACACACCATTTAAAGCTGGTTGGATTCAGATCTCGGCCATAATCTTCCTGGCAGTTTGCAAAACCATCCCTCTGGCCTCCTCTGCCTGTCTGTAATATTTGTGCACTTAGCATAAAAAACGTGGCTGACAATAGGCCAACAACTATAAGACGAGCAAGTGTCCCATCAATGAAACCAGCATTGGTTCACTGCTGCATCAACCTCCTTGCTCTCCCCTACACCCACTCATTTTGCTTGGGAAATCTGCTGCCGTGTACTGCGTCGTAAGGCGGTGGCGTAGATGCGCGAGTTGAAGTTTGGTGGTTGGTCCGCCAGCCGCATGCAAACCTGCCCAATCATCGTCCATTTGCCTTCATCCCATAGCCCTAAAATGATAATTTCTGGTGAAAAGGGCTCTAATCCAAACAACCAAAAGTGATGATGTAAGTACTGCACTCCAATGACGGCACTGCTTGTGATGCCTGCCATGAACAGAAACTGGGTTGAATTTGGAACATTTGGTACATATTGCAGCGTAAGAGGCAAATGACTGGCGAAATTAATGAGGCTGAGTAAATAAAGAAGAGGAGGCATCAACTTTCTACATAAGAGTGAACGATGTTATGATGTATCCAATTTCTCCAGTTGTTGTATGTTTAGACTCGATGTTTGATGTGTTTGTGTGTGTACAGTCCACCACTTTTTGGTGTGTTACCCTGCACTGATTTTGTTATTGCGTTCCGTAGTTAGCGTACATGGCGTATCGTCCCCTGTAATCGAGCACACCTTATTCCTAGATGACAGCAAATTTGGCCAGAAGATGTTGGAACAGATGGGATGGAGCAAAGGCAAGGGTCTCGGCAAGGAGATGAAGGGCATAACAGAACATATCCGGCCCTCTGTACAGAACGATTCTCGAGGTCAGTGCGAATGGTGTTGCCCCCACACATGTATTGTGCTCCTTACTGTAATGTTGCTTATGGTGAGTATCAAAATTCAAAAGGAGCAAATATGCTCGACAGTTTTTTGGGCATATGAGGTGAATAAGTGATGTTGTTCATTACTGATGTCTGCCACCTTTTTGCTTTGCTTTTGTTTACACTTTTTTGTGTGCAAAGGAGATGAGCGAGGTAGCCATGGGTTTCCGACGAGCACCACGGCGTGAATAAGTTGCGATTCATCGCTACACCACTTGCCATCCAAAACCTTTTATTTGCCCGTCGTGTTCTGCGTCAAAATGTGATGGAGACACGGTAACAAGTAGTAAGGTTGTCTGAAATCTGTTCGCAGGCTTGGGATTTGAAGGAAAGAGTGATGAGTGGGTGGCCCATCTGGACGACTTCAACGACCTGCTGGCCAGCCTGCAGCAGGATCAGAAGAGCCAGGACAGGGATGACAGCAAAGTTCAGACAAAGTCCTTGGAAGAGAGATCAAGGAAGTCCAAAGCTCGTGTGCAGTACGTTTATAGTTATTCTGGTTATCATGAAGCAAGGCATACTGTAATGGGCCGAGCCAGTCCATTAACTTCTTATTGTTGATATTCGTTTTTGGTGTTATCGGCTTGTCTTTTCTGGTGGTTTTGTAAGGTAGTCTCTTCTCAAAGGTCGTCTTTCTTCAGAGAGGTTCTCAGCTGTTAGATGTCACCACTTACTATGCCATACGTCTATCGATTTGTGTTACGGTTAAATGAAAACCCGCGGCATGGGAGAAAGGCGACCTCATAAGTGTATTTTCGTATCATTCGACCATTATTTCATTTGCTTTCATCTGGGAGAGCTGGACAAATATGCGTGTACAATTTCTGCAATTTTAGAGGAATTTGCATCCATAACATCCCTTAAGATGGCGCGTGTTTTATATTCTTAATATTTACAACTCGGATAGATTTGATACATCTGCGATGTCGGGATTCACTTTGACGTGGTTCATAAGTTGACGTCGCTTGCCCGTCAGTAAACCTTTCAGTCCACCATTTTCCGCCTACTCGGCTATAATACATTCCAAGAGTTGGTCCGCTGAAACCCTCAGAGCTTCGACAAGCGCGGGCTTCAAAATACGGCGACCAGTGCAAGCTTAGGCGCACGGTACGATCATATTCCTCCGTTGGGACGTACAAATTGTATTTGTTTCGCTTTTCGCCATATGTGAGGCTGGAGAAGTTCAAGGAGGACGGGGCGCATCCGGTGCAGGGACATTTTGAGAGAGCTTCCCACCTTTGGGGCATATTTCAAAAACCCTGGTGAATTCGCGGGATCATTTTACGTATGCTAATATCATCGGGTAGTGTCCCTGCCACACCATTATGGTAGAATAAAGATATAAGTTTTAATTATTTTCTGGTCTAAATTACGCTGTCAAAATTGTAACAACACTACTTTTCTTCCTTTTTTGGTAGGCCCAATGTGTCTCCAGTCCGCGAATACTACAGGTGTCTAGAGCGCCGTCGTCATGACGATGGCAGAATCTGCTGGGAGCCGTTGCCATTTGTGACGAGATTTATGAGATACCACTTTTGTGAGATGCCACTTTTGAGCTGTTTTAACTCAAATTGCGGGCATGGGGGCTTAAAAGTGGCACCTCTACTTTTATGAATGATGTCAGTATAAAGGAGCGTTTGCGATTGGCACGGCAGGTCGCAGGGACCAGTTACCTGGAAGCGCATTGGTTTAAGTTTGAGTTAGTGCGTCACTGTAGACCATGTCATACCGCATTTCTCAAAGCCTTCGTGCGCTTCGAGAAGTGCTACTGTGCTAAACGCCATGGGGGAGAAATCAAAGTCATAGGCAAACGTTCCGTTAAATCGGCTGGATGATAACCTCATATCTGCATATCGTTTTATGTAAAGAAATGTATCGAGCTTTCGTATCGGTTATCGCGCACATTTTTGATACATTGATTTGTTGCAAACATTACAGAACAGACGTTGGAAAGAGCAGGGCAAATGAAGTGCGTTTCTTGAGGGTGGGTAGGGAGTCCAGCGATATTTTTCATGCGGTTGCGACCACTTGAAATATAAATTCTGGGCTGCTCAGAAGGATTTTGAGAAAACTGATGTTACCGATTAAATCGGACGTGTTTGATCCAACAATAAGTGAAAAGTACAAAAAGATGGTATGCTCCCTTTAGCCATCTGAGCCCTGCGTTGAGCGGGTCTTGAAACCTTTGTAGTGAATTCTACATTGTTTTGTAACTCCTACCCTGTGCATCCTACCTCGTTATGATTCCTACAATGTTGCGACACGTATTTTATCGTGACTCCGACCATCAACCTTGTAACTCTTACATTGCTGTAACGCCTACCTTGTGACTTCTACCTTGCTGTGACTCTTACCTTGTTGTTACTCCCAACTTGTTGTGACTCCTACCTTATTGTGACTCCTTTTTTATATTTGTCGCGGCTGCTTGAAGTTACAAGGATGAATGTGCTGGAAGATGCAAACAGCTAGGCTGCATGTTGTTTGTTGCGTCACCATCAATTTATCCCATTCTAAGGGGCTCCAACGAAGTCCTAGTGAAAAGATCGTAGCCCCTTCCGTGGGTCCGCGGGTGATCATGGGGAGAGAGAGAAAGAGGACCGACTTTTACCCCTTGAATTTTCTGGGAATTATTCCTGCGACATGAAATAGCCCAAGCTTTAGCCTGAATCTACTCGCGTTGGTGGATAAGCAATAGTTGAAGACCTGCCCCCGCCCCGCCACGATCTTTTGTGTCGATTCCGGCGTCTCTGGTGACCACCATCGCGTTTTCCGATCGCAGCTATCACAAGTTCACGCGCGGCAAGGACCTGAGCCGGTATTCGAGCCAGGATCTGGCGTGCATCCTGGGCGGCCGGTCGGGGGAGGCGGCCTCGCAGCCGGTGACGCCGGTCAGCTCGCGGCCGCCATCGCCACCGCCGCACGCCGGCAGCGAGCCGGTATCGGACGCCGAGCCTGACGCCCCCGTCACCGAGGTGGACTCGTCCTCCGGCTACACCACTATCGTCACCGGCAAGTCGGTCAAGGTGAGTGTTGTTAGGTGGCTTCCGACATCGGGATGGAGTTGTGTACGGTGGGATAATCGGGGATTTTGTTTTCTGTGCGCTTGTTGATATGTCTGGCCCGAACTGCAGGGAAGATGAGGTGCAATGTGTCTGCAACCGCAATTGCTTTGTGCTGAATGGATTGTTTTCTTAAAACATGTCTGCGTTTCCGTAATCGTGCTGAGTGAAGCTTACTCTTCGGCAGGATTACTTCGCCGAGAAAATGAGAAAAATGAAAATAATGAGGCTCAAGCGGCAACGGGAATATGGCGACGAAATGCAATCAGAAAACAAGGAAGACGGTGCAGTGTTGGAGAATGCAATAGCGGATTGTGTCGATGAAGAGTTGAACGAGGGAGAAAGCCTGGAAAGAAAGTTAAAGAAGAAAAAGAAACGGCATACATCAGCTGATGTGAACACTTCATCTGGTGATGGAAACGGTGAAGAGGCGCCCGCCGAGAAGCGAAAAAAGAAGAAAAGAAAAAATGAGGATGCTCAGGTAGGTGAGCACGGAGAGCAAGTGGTAGCAGAGAGCGTTTGTATCGAAACACGATTCGAAACTGATGGAGATAAATCATCGAAGAGACGAAAGATCAGTAATGCGGTCACGTCAGAGGACGCCGTGCCCACAGCCTCTGCTGGTGAAGCCTCTGAAAGAAAGAAAAGGCGAAAGAAAAATAAAACGAAGAAAGGTGAAGAATAGCAACTTTTAAATTGTGCTTTATTACAGGAGCAACCGGTAAATACGTGAATTACCAAGTGCTCTTGTCAACAGTGCGTAGAAGGGCGTCGGTTATTTAGGGTTGGTATATGAAATAAATACCGAAAGAAGCACGAAAAATCGGCATCAATCTAGATGTGTTATTACTTGTGTAATGTACCACACGCCTGGTGCATTTTGACATGCGTACCTGATCTTGGAGCACACATACTAGACACGAATCACTGCAGCCGACCTGAGCTGCATTTTCAAGAACAGAGCAATAGCTAGCACAAACATCATGCATTCCGACCTGACCAGGGCTCGTGAAATCACTTTCAGTCCGGCCAGGTCCCGTAAAATAGCGCACGTCAATGCATACAACGCACAGGAAGAAACCAGATTTCTGTGTACATCCAAACGTGAATCCCAAATCCTGAAGAATGTAGTGAAACATGTCACTGCTGATCCTGGATCATTCAGGAGCATCGAAAACTTCTGTGCTTGGAACACCAAAAAGATACATTATAATTTGAGGAGGCTGCTGCAGCTCAAAAGATCCTTGGCAACATGCTATATACAAATCGTAATATCAGTTACGCTCCTTAAGCGACAGCCCTTCTTGAGACGTATAACGACTACCACGGCCTTGGGTGGCGTCAAAGATGTGATCTGCAGGAAGCTCCGGCAAAGCCCCAGAGTGCCTGGGTCACATAAAGTCCTTTGTTATGATGCGTAGGAACCCTCCGTTCCCAGTAAATCCATTCACAAGCTGACACTTCTTCAGAGCCGTAAAAACTAAAGAGTTTTACGCTGAAGAACCCATCAAATTACGTGTTAAGTCAAAGCCTTAAATCCCATTCGTGGCATCTCAATCCTGCCGATAAAGCCAGCAAGCTGGTCCATTTTGAGACTGCAGCTTGATTACGTGCCTCACTTTCGTTTCATGCAAGGTTATGCCTTGCCATTCAAGTCAGAAAGTTCAGGTGATGACGATTGATCAACAAATTCCAGGTAATTTCAGGCGAAAGATGACGGCAAACAAATTCAGGTAGACACGTAAACATAAGATGGCAACATGCGATGTTCGTTTATGACAAGGAAGAAATAACTCGCGGCAGCGGTGCGCTTAAAGTTTTCAGCGATTTTGTTGATCACGCATCCACACTTAGAAATTGTTCGTATGTAGCTGCGAGAGGCCTTATGTAGTGCATATGGTATAGCGACAAATCACCTTGCTTACCATCTGTTGGAAATATTGCAGTATTTTAGGAATAGGTCACGTGACTCGTGTGGACCGCCTCGAATTCAAGATGGATGCCTTGTTGGAGGTCAGGTAGAGCTGTACGCGGTAGTGTGGTTACGTTGGGTAGGTGTGGGAATTACTGACGGAGTTCTCGAGATCCATGCTCATGCAACGTGTGTCTGTCATTGGCTGAACTACTACGACGATCATGTGCCAGGTGAGTGGGCATATGCGTCGTCAGGCGGTCGATGTTCTGGTTGTTTTGATGATGCCTTTGCCCTGTTGCCTTTACACTTTGATCAGAGATTGGTTACTAGAATTGGCACTGCGTGAACGACATGCACGAGTGGTATTTGTGGCTACTGGGGATGGACACTTATCCCCTGGACGATATGGACGTGAAAGTGGTTTAAGTTTGCGTTGCACAGGTTGCAAATTTTGGTGTTGGTTGGAAAATTTTATTTGGGATATCTTTAAGCTAACAAACCAGAGGTGAAGTTTGCTTTTTATTCCGGGGGAACCCTCATACTGTGCTTCGGTCACAAATTTTGAGAAGAAAGGGGCCAAATCTTAGACAACTTTGACAGACAGTCTAAGTTTGTTGACATTTTTTAAACTTTCTTATGGTCAAAAGCAGTTACAAGGCTGCTTGCCCTGTCAATTTTGATCATATGGTCTTTCCAACCCCCCCCCCCCATTTGGTTATTCAAAACTAATTTTATGAATGCATAATGAAAGTTAAAAGTGCTTGTCAAAATGTCATGCTTGATAATGGCACAGAGGGTGCACTGACACCTGCATCTATTTGTATATTTATTTTAAAGTTATGGATGGGCTTCAGCCCAGGGAGAGTAAAGGTTATGGTCCAGAGAATGCAACCAGGTCATAGGTCTTCCTGTGATGGCCAAGTCAAGCAAAAAATGACATGTTTTGGGACTTATAGAAAATGTGAGCGAGTCTTATTAAAAAAGCTGCTTTTCAAGCATTTCTGGCAATTTAAGGAAGCAAAATTGGATAATTTTCTGATTGGAGCACTATTGATGGCTATAAATGCCCAAGTCTCAATTGCTCCCAAAGCATCATTCTGGATCCACCCTTACATTAGCCTATAATGATGTTTAACCTTTGTTTTTGTTTGATATCTATATGCCTATGTGTACATTCAAATGTCAATATATGCAATGTGTGCATTTGTATGGAATGTTAACAGTAATAGATACCAATGTGCTTGCAGTGCATGTTGTGCGCCATGCACACCTACACACATGTATTAAGTTCCATTGTTGGGGAGAGGGGGGATTCTTGATGGCTCCCTTCCTTAGACTCCATGTCTGTTGTCCCACTTTATAGTGCAGCACTACAGTATGTTTTGTGGGAACCAGTCTAGAAGATGTGGTGTCTTTAGTAGCAATTGTCATCCTGTGAAAGCACTTCACCCAGAAGGTGAGCTCCTGTGGGGAAGATTCATGCATTATGGGTGATCCCTTCTTCCCTCCCACATACTGGGTGGGTGGGCGCTGGTCGGCCTGGCAGGCAACAAAAGTCTGTCAGCCCTGTGTCCAGCTGCTGGCTGCCAGTGCCAGTAGGGTCTGAGCAGCACCAGCAGGCAGGCTGGTACTTGACCAAGTTTGCAGCCCTCACACACTTCCAGTAACTGAGCATCTGTTTATTCAGATTCATCTGCAGCCCATGTTGTCTTTCTTCTTTTTGTGTGTGTGCATTTTAAACATTATGCTTGGCCTCAGCTGCACTTTTTGATACCCCTCCCTAGTTTGGCTTTCCGACCCAAAGACCATTGTTGAATGCAGCGTTCTGAGATGCTGGGAAGCTTGGCCCCAGCCGCACTTTTTGATACCCCCTTCATAATTTGTATATATATATATATATATATATATATATATATATATGATATAGTATATTTATATTATAATTATCTAGTATATAAAGCACTAAGTATATATATATTATACATATATATATATATATATATATATATATATATATATATATATATAATATATATATACTACTTAGTGCATGTGCGTGGCGTGCGTGTGCTGCGTGCGTGCCGTGCGTGCGTCTTGCGTGCGTGCGTGCGTTGCGTGAGTGGCGTGCGTGCGTGCGTGCTGGTGCGTGAGGCGTGCGTGGCGTGTGTGTGTGTTGTGTGTGTGTGGTGTGCGTGTGTGTGTGCGCCGTATGTCGTGCGTGTGTGTGTGATATACACCACTGAATACACAGCATAACTAAATGCATATTGTATGGATGCCACTTATTCTGATCCATGATTCTGGAATATTATACTTTAATGACTTAAGCAGAAGTGGTGTTCTGATGTTAAGCATCCGCGCACTCGATATCCGTGGCTGGAATATTGGCCGGTTTTAGTCCTGCCAGGGCACTGGCGATTTTCATTGACGGCGTTGATGACCTTCGGTTTTTTGCGGTGGTGAATTTAGCTTTACGAAGCCATTAGAAAACATGAATTTTTACTGATGAATGTTGTTCAAAATAAGCTGAGCTGCGCGCCAAGTGGTGTTCATGGCCCGGTCTTTCTCAGTTTGGGCAGCAGCGTGACGTGTTTAAGGCTTGTTTGGCAAAATGTAATGCTGGTGACTCCCCGGGCTACCACCGGATCACTTATATGTGAAACATCGGCTTGCTAGTAATCTGTGAACGGTAAATTCGCGGGCGGAATCACAGAAAGGGGGATCTGTGATTTTGTGCACGATTGCAAATAAGACTGCATATATTGGTCCGTGCTTTCAGCAGCAAGATTGCGGGTGCTCTTCCCTGTGAATATCAGTTACTTCCATCTCGCCGTGACATCAGGATGCGAGATGTTCGTGTGTGTGTTCGTGATGCGAGATGTTCGTGTGTGTGTTCGTGTGGCGAGATGTTCGTTCCGGAGTTTCGGAGGCGTGCTTTCAATTTTGGCAATTTTCAAATTTTACGTTTACCAGGTTAATCGAACGAGGATGCGAAATAGATCAAACGTAGCAATGCGCCGCCGTACCAAGAGGCTATCTGTTCATAGGTGATAGAGAACAAATGGCCGCACTCAATTCCGTTATGTCAGCACAATGTTAAATTATTGAAAAAGTCGTCAAATTGCAGACAGAACTGTTCATTCCAGGCTAATTCATGCAACTGAATAATATCTCATGAAGACTGTCCTCGGGGCTGAGTTCTGCCTTTTGTGGGTGCGTTTAGTAGTGTATCTGTGATGTGCTGGTGCCGACGTTGGCTGCCGTGGCGCTGGCGTCACACAGTGGCTCCGGTGCGTGCGCTCTTCAGGCCCTTGGAGGGGTGGTCTGACCTTGCGATCGGACCGACCCTTGTTTCCGCCCGTCTGCCGGGCGGCCAGCCGGCGCTCCCTCCCCCCCCCCCCCCTCCCCGTACCGTCTCACGGCCAGGTAATCGGCTGTAACGGCCGCGCGCGCCTCCGTGGCGGCCAATGCGTCAACTGCGGAGCCGGGTGTTGGCCTGATGGCAGGCAGACGGGTAACGGACCATGTTGTAGGTTGAGTGGGCTGACACTGCTGGCATTGGAAAGACGAGCGCTCCAAGCGCTGCCGTACTGTGTATGAGGGTACGCTGCTCTGACCTTCAGTTACTCGGGGATGTGGCGTCGAACGGCTCCCATGTACATGACTCACGTATCTGCCCGTGTGGTGCGGGAAAGCAAAGAAACCCGGCGGCGAATGCTGAACTGAACCTCCAGTTTTCTTATGGCAGGCCTTATGTTTGCATTTGCGGCGATACTGCGCGCATGTTTGTGCCGATTGATATGTGTGGTGAGATTTCTCCTGCAATGTTCATTTAAGTGTGGACGGGACGCTGGACATCCAGTCCATTCCTGAACCGGAGAGTCCGCTCTCCGCGCGCCCCCGGCAGTCCAGGCATGGCCAGCTGATGGCCCGGCGGAGCGGAGACCAGTCGGCGCGAAGGGCCGCTCCGCTGGCGGCCGGCGGTCCCCGGCAGCGGTGGCTGGCGCGCCACGCTACCCACGCGGTACACGAGAGACGAGCTGGCTCGGACCGGGCTGACCGGCCACGCTCGCTCCGCCGCAGGCCGCCGTCCCGGTCGCTCGTGGTGCCGCCTCGTGTGGGTGTCGTCGCACCCCGTACATTCTCGACAAAGTGGCTCCGCTGACAGACGCTGTCGGCCTCGGATAAGTTAGCGAGCGGGACGATTTATGTGCTCGCGCTGACCGGCCCGGGGGCGCCCTGGCGTGGGTCGGTTGAACTACGCGTGTCGCCGTTGCGCCCGCCGGCCGATAGGTGGCAGTGCGGCAGGCGGGCCGCGGGACGGCCGGATGTGTGATTGGGCCGCGTGATCTGATGACGATCCGGCGACGAGGACGGGCGCCGCTAGTAGCCGAGCGATACCGGTAACATATGCGGCCCAGCCGGACCTGGGCTGCACCGGGCTGCTCCGGCCTGCAGCGTTACCGCTGCCTGCCAGCCGGGGGCAACGAAGGAGATGTACTCTGTAACTGCAACTGGTTTGCCTCCGGGAGCCGTGTTAAGTGGTGCTTCATAGGCCAGGACACCTGCGACTGCGGCCGGCCCCAATGCTGCAGTGACGGCCCCTGTTCGTGACAGCCCGTGGCTATCCAAGAGGTACCGTCTCGGCAGCTACATGCAGTTCTGGCGAATGCCCAGAATTCGCCATCTTTCATAGGCCTCACGCCGTCCAGGCTACCAGCTCGTGCAGACTGCAGCAACGCCCACGTGGCTTGTACCATGGTCCAAGGACCCGGGCGAGTGATCAAGTTGGCTGAATTGTGTTGGGTTGGCCAGGTAATGAAGACTTGCCTTTTGTCCTGTGCGGGCCGCTGTTTTACTGATACTGTTCGTCGGTCAGAGGTTCCCAGCTATAGGATAGGCGGCAGGGGATACGGGCGGGAGCCGATGACTAGACGAAATTAGCCTGCCGTTGATAACCCTGTCGGATATTGTTACGAACGGATATGCTTCTTTGGCGTGACATTTTAAGGTTTCGGCTCGCTTCACCTGCATTGCACGACTTATTAGTGTGTCATTCTCTTCAGTTGCGGACGTCAGTCCCCAAGCTAGACTGCAGACCCCAAACTTTGGGGTTAGTGTGTGCCAAATCCTGGGAGAAGCCCGTTTGTTGGCGTACTCTAATGGTAGACTGCGTCATGTTTTGGCTTCCAGTCCCCCTCCCTCCTCCCCTCCCAGCTCAATTTGTGAAACTGTGCATCTGCGACGGCTGGAAATATCTGACAGACGAACAGACTGGGCTTTCTCGTCTTTTATGTCATGTGCATACATGCTGTGCGTGTTCGATGCGAAGTCGAAACGACAATCACCTTTGCTGGATGTTGAGATGGCGTAATGATGGATACAAGGAGGATCAGGATGCGCCCGATAAGAGTGACTTGACTTTGCGTTGTGCATTGCCCAAAATGGTTAAGGTCGTGATGAAGGTGCGTTAGGAACATGGTCAGTCTTGGCTGCCGTAGGTGGTAATTTGGTTTTGATATATGATTGTAGCTACTTTGCATCACACCCATGCTTTACTGCACGCACGCACAAGAACTAAAAACACAATATATTCATTCGCTAGCATGTTATCCATATGCTGAACTCAATATGGACGTTTGATCTCGAGCGCGAGGCAACAAGTGTCATCAGTAAAACAGGTTGTTTGAATCCACTGACTGAAACATATTTTTAAGTCGGTGTTGATGCCATTTCCCCACGTCAAAAAGTGGAAAATTATGCGCTCGTATGAATTCGAATTTGAAATTACTCGCTCGTCCTTGTCATGGGGACTGTGCACTTCACGCAAACTTTTCTCATGAATCAGGCTGCCACTTTTCAGCCGGTGTTTTCTCTGCCACTCAGTTGTTTGTACTGGTCGTCGTCCGCAATCCGCTTTAGCAATGCCGATAAAAGAGCAACGTTGGAACGGTAAAAGCTGCCAGCTTGTGCACCTTTCATACATATCAGGTTTGAATTGTGCTAGTTCCACTTAGCTGGTGTTTGTGTCTGCACACCTGCCTAGCATATTATCCACGCTCCTATCCGCGTAGTTGTATTTCGTCCATCTACTCGCCGAGGAAGCTCGCTGCCAAATATCTGTTTGCACAGAGCGTCCCGCGCGCTATGGGGCGTCAGTTCTTGTCGCCGCTTGCTTGTGTTATGTTAGCAAGAACTCGGCGGTAAATGAATTTTCCCCCTGAAAGGAAGTGATGTTTGTTTATGTGGGCTGGCTTCGTCCGCACCGTCGGTCTTTCGCAGCAAATTGTCCAGTGCACCTGTGAACCATCGCCTGTTTGGCAGCGATGCCCTGCCCTCTCCTCTTGTACGCGTGACGCTCGTGCTGATGACGCCGGGTCGCTTAGGCCTGGGCCCGCAGTGGTGCTGGTGACGTCAGGTCGCTGAAGCCTGGGCCCGGTGTGGTGCTCGTGACGCCGGGCCACTGAGGCCTGGGTCCGGTGTGGTGCTCGTGACGTCAGGTCACTGAGGCCCGGCCCCGGTGTGGTGCTGGTGACGCCGGGTCACTGAGGCCTGGCCCCGGTGTGGCGCTGGTGACGCCGGGTCACTGAGGCCTGGCCCCGGTGTGGTGCTGGTGACGCCAGGTCACTGAGGCCTGGCCCCGGTGTGGTGCTGGTGACGCCGGATCACTGAGGCCTGGCTCCGGTGTGGTGCTGGTGATGCCGGGTCACTGAGGCCTGGGTCCTGTATCGGTCTGTGTCCGTGCAGCCTTTCTCGCTTGGCATTGGAAATGTGCAGGTGTGGTTTTGCCGCAACTCGGCAACATTGAATAGGGTGCATGCAACACTGCTCGCGTCACAGTCGGTTACAGGAGGCGCTATGGCTCGGCGAGATCGGATGGTGTCGGACATGTCGGGCAAGTCTTGTCCTACTGACGATGTCTCGGGTTACCAGCGACGGCATGAGTGGGACATGAAGGTCGCCTGTTTTGGATGCCGAGACCTGACATAAGCCGTCGAAAGACAGTATTTTTTCTCAAACATGCGTTTTTACGAGGCGTGGCATTTCAGCGGATTTTTCTGACTATTAGGGCTGCCTAATTGCGGGGGGTGGAGGTGAGGACACCTCAGAGCACCAGACCACCCCCGGCAGGTGTGACTTGACGCCGCGCCGCTGCCCGTCTCGCGGCGCTCGTCGGCAGCCGGCCGGTCGGAGCCGTGCTCGCTGCCTCGAGACGGCACCGCGGGCGGTCGCCGGCCCAGGCCGAGGGAGCACCGGGCCGGGAGCTCCCTCCCCCGCGGGCGGCGGCGACGGCTGGCACGGCGTCGGAGGTGGTCGGTCGGTCGGCCGGACGCGGATGGCACCGCGCACGGATCGCGGGCTAACTTGGCGGGACGTTCGGCCGGAGGGATTTACGGCTGGCATCACAGTTTCGCGGTGGCAAGTGGATTGATGGTCGAGGTGCGCCAGGCGTTGGCGCGAGCCATCACGTAACGGTGGGCGAAGTGACTTTTGGCTGCATGTGTGCCACGTCGTGAAAGTGAATGTCATGTTGACATATAACTTAGTAAGTTTTTGGCGAGCTGTGCGTGTTGCGGGCTCCTTCGATGAGATCATGACCAAGTTCCTGAATACCAGCGGATCCTTCCACAAAACTCCGGAAAAGATCCAAGATCCCGAAAGGTTTTTCGGCAAGTTTGAATGTGGATCCTGGATGTTTGAACATTTTTGGACTATGTGCCCAAAGGGGCCTTGGTTTAAAGAATATATAAGACCCAGGGCTCGGGGACCCGATCATGAGATCCATTTCTGTGGTCATAAATGCAGACACGGCTTCTGGGCACATGCACATTTTACTCGCCGCGACCTGCGAGCCTTTTTCCTGGATCAGGGCTAACCATGTCGGGCTGTTGTGGGCCATTAAATGTAAGTATTTGTGTCACATGGATCTAACGATGCACCAGATGGTCATTAAAATAGCATAGACATAACTAAACACAATCGTGTTTGGCAGGCCAGCACCATGACTGAGAGCTGCCTTGATTATATTGGACAGGCTAAATCCATCAGTACTGACGAACTGAAACCAGCTCTGGGAAAACACGGTGGATATGTTAACAAAAAGCTTCAAAGCCCTATCGCCGTGAACAGAGTGTTTGAACTCTCATAGCATTTGTTGCACAAGAACCTCGGCCAATTAGTGTATGACGAACACTACGTAACACACCCGTTGGAAAAAGCAGCGGAATTACTTCCATAATGGTGATCAGTTATTCCAGTGGTATTTCTCCCGTCGGAGCTGCCACTGCAGGTCGAAATTTTCAGCCGTGTAGAAGAATTACGAGTAAACTGGTGTTACCGGCCGAAACGGACGCACCTGGTCTGACTATGTGGGGGGGGGGGGGGGCGGCGGGGGTGCTCCCTTTAACGTGATGTGCACCTGAGTTATGCTTTACGAACACAGCCAGCTGAGGGTTCAATCGTCTGAGTTCTGAGATAGTATTCATTTAAAAACAAAGCGTGGCTGGAAGACTCACTCACAATGCGGGATCTTGGGCGACAAAGAGTTTTGGGTGCGTCTTTTATCGCTTGCGATGAGAAGTAGTGTTGCCTCCTGCACCACACAATGTTAAGAACATTTTTCAACTTGCAACACGACAGTTTTTGGGCATGACCATGCGCGGATGATGCTGCCCTTTCAACCAGCTGTACTAACGTAAAAGGCGCATGAGTTTACTTTATGAGAAGGGCATTTGCCGCGCATCTTGCCTGCTGTAAAGGTCTTGGAATGTGCTTCTGGTTTTTAGTTGGTAAGATCTGCGCTAGTTTGATACGAAATTACTTGGTCAAGAATAGTTGTATCATGATGTTAAAAGTCGTACCAGTTATAGGTTTTAAACTGCCTCAAACTGCAGCGCATTTTTTTTCGCGAGCGTCATTTCAAGTAGTGCATTGCCACAGAGATAGTATTGGCAGGGTTGGTAGTATTGGCCAGCTGATTGACAGGGTGCTCCCCAAACTTAAACTTGCTTTGATGAGTTGTTACATATGACACACTTACTGTAATATGGGCGTGTACATTGGCGTGTACATGCAGATAACATTGGCGTGTACCTAATGCTATTTTTAATTACTGAGGACTGTGTATCGGTGGGCGAGTGGTTTCTCTGGGTGTCCGAGGAGCCGGAGGTGCACATCTGTCCCCTTTATCCTCTATCTTGCTTCGTCCTGCATCCTCGCGACACCCCGCTTGTTCGGGGCAGGCTGCATGCGTCAGCCTTGAGTGGGCCGAGAGCCCCGTGGGAAGGGGACCCCTACCGGATACCCAGCGCACATGTGCGGCTTAAAGCTCGGCGGTTGGCCCCCAGGCGCATGCAAGTCTGCCCCACCGTTAACCACTTTCCGTCATCCCATAGCCCTGAAATGATCATTTCTGGTCGAAAGGGCTCTAGTCCAAATTTTTGAGAGCCAGAGGTGCAGGATTCGGATGCCCGCGCTTCCCGCGAGGCGACGCGACTCCAAATAGCTAGCGCTGCTGAGTACGCCGCGAAGCCCCCAACGACAGCAAAAACGGACTGCTGGGGTCTTGATGGACTTAGTCCATGCTTGACCTGAATGATGCTAGCGCGGGTTATAATTCCGCGTATCGTTGCTTCTACATTTGTGCAAGGAAGCTAGCTGCAATGATAAATGCTTAATTGGAGGTGCCGGATGCAATCACCGGCTTAGTTTTAATTATCTTGCGTCCATCACAGATGTAGAGCATTTTCCGGTTTGAACGGGTAGCACGGTTTTCTTTAAACATTACTGTGCGGGCCAAAACCCCCACAGCGAGGAATGTTTTCAGCTCTGCCGTCTAGCTGCTAGTCATGGACCCGAGCTGCATCATTGTCAAAGATAACTGCAGTAAGTGACGGGTCTGGGTAGCTGTATATAGGGAACACAGTTCCGGCAGCCCGGCCAGCATTTTGGAAGCAAGGCATCTCTTCTTACCTTGACCTGGCCTGAAGTTAAGTGCCCTAAGTTGCGAACGATTTCGTGAAAAGACCTGGAGTGTTGTTAAACAAAATGTTAAATAAATTCTTGGTCCTAAAGGAATGTTCAACAAAATGCCGGGGCAGACCAAAATACCAGAATATCCTGTGGCAAAAGTTTAGCAAAGATCCCCTGAGCATTTTACAGAAAGCATGAGATCGATGAAACAAGCTGACCTAAAATTGTTGATATATTTCTTAAGAAGAGAAGACTGATCTATACAGCACAATTTTTTGTTTATTAAATATCCTCTCAACACATTATTGTTTGATTACCTTGCACGACATTGATTTAGAGCCTTTGGCGGCCATTAGATCTGGGAATTGTACTCACGAACGCCAGATACGAACACCTCGACAATTATATTTCTCTTGACCTTAATCGATGGCTTATGGAATGGCAGCATTTGAATGACGTTTTCATGACTTCATGAATGCTAAGGTGCCTTTGACATAATCTCTCCGATTTTCCTTTCCCCATTTTCCGGGCTTGTAGCTCAGAAACTAGAGGGACTTAGGTCTTAAGAAGGACAGGATTGTGAACAGCACTGAAAGGTCTTCAAGATGGCTGTTTTAGTCCAACCCCCCCCCCCCCCCCGATATAAATATGGAACGCTCCCTTAAAAAAGATCCGGCATCCAAGAAGACACTTTGACACAATTTCAAAATGGATCATGTTTTTCGGAGCGTCTGGGATCCAGAAATCACGAAGTCGATCCCGAGATCCGTTCCTGGATCTAGGTACATGTTTGGAAGGAGGTTAGAGCTTTTAGCCGCTTCCGGAAGCCGGACCTAGGTTACACTCCGAAACCTCGAGTGGCTTTGATTTGTTTATATCTACGCACAAATAACACGTCAAAGAAGTGTTTGTCTCATGTCATTGTCACCAGCTGTCTTCCCGGCAGCCCCATATATGCAAATACCAATAGTCTTTTCACTAAATGCCTAGACGTCACACATGCCCCTTCCCTGACCACCTGTCTTGCGACGCTCAACATGTGTGCTCTGCTCAGCCGTGTTTTTTCACGTGCAGTTGTCTGCCTAAACCCTGTTTGATCCCCGACTCCATGAGCACTGACCGCGTTTTTACCTCTCATAAATGCATCGCGTCTTCCGGCACGGGTTCCTGGACCGCTCTGTGAAGCAGCTCAAGCGAATCTCTTCTCCGTACTGCCCGTATTTACCGTTGCCCCAATCTCACTTTGATCCTTGCGCAGCTACCGATGTCTGGCCCCTTCCCCCCGGGGGGAGGGGGGCGGGACGGGACTCCGGCGCTCTGCCTGCAGCCAGCTCCCCCTCTCTCGCCCCCTCCCCGCCCTCTCCCGGGGGCGCCGGAGCGTGCCACCACCGTGGCCGCGCCCGGCGCAGCCGAGCGGCGCCGAGTCTCGGAGAGCCGCGCGGCGCACTCCCCGCCGGGCCATCTGCGCCCGCCGCCGCCCGATTACCATTCATTGTTGACCGGCTGCTCATTGATTGGCGCGATTCGACAACCTGTTACTCCCCCCGGCGGCGGCGAGCGGGGCGCGGTCCCCTCGCGCGCGCGGCGCCGGCGCCCGATCAATGGTGACGAGCCGGGCGGTACGTGGCCGGCGGGGCTCCTCTCGACTCTCTCTGGGAGCGCTCCGGGCCGACTCGCGACTCGGCGTCCGGGCGGGAGGCCACCGCGCCGGCCGCCGGCCGCCGGCGTAGCCTCCGGGCACGCCACGCGGCCACGGCTCGGAGGCCGGCGCCGGTGCCGGGCGAGGCGCAGCCCGGCTGATGCGGCCGTAGCGCGTGACGTCACGAGGACAAAACGCTTCGTGGCGTGCCGCCCATCAGTATTTGCGCTGGGTTGTGGACGCAGTGGATCATTCAGCGCGACGCATCATCACGCCGGTTGGCGATGATCGTGATGCGCCGTTACGTGGGAGGCAAGTACGCGTCCTGACAATGCAGATGTAGGGAGTGACAGAGAGATGTGCGCGCTCTCCCGTTGAAGGAAGCGAGACTGGGTAATGCGCCGTGACGTGGCACGTGGCTGCTCCTGATCCCGATGAGACGGGGCCACGTGAGGCGTGCGCTGGCGGTCCGCAGTTACAGAGTGAGGCCTGACGCGGCGCGGTCGGAGGGCTGGACGCTGTCTGTTTCTTCCGTTTAAGAAATATGGATCGAGTTCCAAAATGATGTGAGCTTTGAATGCACGCACTTCAAGTGTTTTTTTGCACTGTGCATAGTGGATTGGGAGTCGCCCAAGAATACTCCCTGTTTTGTTTTCTGGGACGAGCAGAAATTATGACTTGAGCAATGTTTCGACCCCTGCTAGTCTCGGACACCTGAGACCTGGCCACTTTCGCGCGTTGCCTACGGCCGTGACACCACGTATTTACCAAAACGCGGTCATGATTGCATCAACAGGTGTGGCGCGTTTTCAATTGGGTCCTGGTGAGGTCAAAACATTGCAGGATTAATACAGATCAAAGAGAGATCTGAAGGAACGACTAAAAATGACATGTGGTCCAAGAGAGTATCCCGCGACTTCCGACATATTTAACTCAAAAATATTTTGATACGCCGTAAAAAAAACCGGTCGTGTGTTGTGCTTGAGAACCGGTTGCGGTGCATTGCAGCCCTGAGTGACGTCGCCGCACCGGCCAGGCTTTTGCCAAATATATCCCATTGTCCCTGCATGACTGAGACACTTCGCAATATTCTGTAACCCGTTTGACCTGAAATCTCAAGCCCGCTACCGACCAGCCTGGAGTCCGCGCTGCCAAGACCGGTCAGAGGTAATCTGCCAGCACCGGTCCGTGGCATTCTGCCAGCGCTGACATATCCTCCCGGCACCGGTCTGAACCCTCGCCTGTTCACGTCTCTGTGCCGGTGTGACCTCGAGGGTCTGCGGCCAACGGGGGGCGGTGCCGCGGTGTCACGTGTGGCCGGCCGCCCTACCGCAGCCGACGGTCGGCAGCCATCCTGCCCTGCCCCGCACTGCCTCGGCTGGCCGGCGCATTCCTGGTGCGGCATTTCCGTCGGGCTGGCTGCAGGAGCGGCCGCGACGCAGGCGGCGCGCCATCGATTGCCGCCGCCGCCGCCGCCGTCGACCAGAGATCGGCCGTCGGTCCGACAAAAGGTCACACACGCCGCCGTCGCCGCGACGCCCGCCCACCCGCCGGCTGGACGACGGTCGGGCCGGACGCCCGACGGCCGCCCGAGAGAGCGGGGCGCGCTCTTGAGCGGCGGCGCCGAGGCCGCCCCGCCGACACCGGCACTGCAGTGAGGCGTGGGCGTCTGACGGGGCCTCACTGCGCGCTTAGCGTGTTTCTCGAGGGCTCCGGGGTCCCGTCCCCCGCACGTTGAAGGGCCGGCGTCACTTCTCGCCGAGGCTGGATGGTCAGGCCGCGCCAGCGCTCGCCCAGGAGGAGCGTTAGCCCGGCGTAGGGCAGCACGGGGCTGTCTGTGGACCAGGTGGCGCGCGGTGGCGCTCACTTCGCCTCGCCTCGGGCTCGCCCGGGGTCTCGTGCGCTACGCCCGCCACCAGCAACGGTCTGGTGAAGTGGCCTGTCGCCGTGGACCAGCACGGCGGGCTGGCGGCGCTCGCCGTCAGCGCCGGCTACCGGCAGTCGTCGCCACGCCCGCAGCCGGTGCTGCATCTCTTCTGGGCGTATTGATTAGGCGAGCGTACACGGTAGGGCCGCCGCCGCTTCACTAATCACCGCCTTGTCCGCGTTGGAGGGCGGCGATCGGCATGCTGAAACGCCTGGAAGACTTACGGTTGTTTGATTTGCGCCGGCTAATAGCGGCTGTTCTAACCCTCATCGGCCTCCTTTGCACACACCGCGTGGTAAAGAAGGATCAATTACGCCGTTTCGGACGTGCATACTGCAGTCCGGCGCTGTGGCCTATCCAGGCTTAGTCAACGTTGTAATAGACAATCAATGCTAATTATCCGCTTGTGATTCTGTCGTCGCCATAGTAACGAACGCGTCCCTAGTGGGCCGTTGGATTGTGCCTGGGGCCGGCCTAGTGGGCTGCGTCGGCGCGCCGGCCGGTCGGCCTCAGCCCGCCGTCCGCGGCTCCGCGCGGCGCCGCGCCGCCGCCCTCTGTCGCAACGCGTGCGCGCTGGGCCGCGGCGCCGCGCCGGCCGGCGGCCCGCCTCCATTGTGCCGGCCCGCCGGCGTGTCCATCTGGTGCAGGTAATGGCGGCGGCGGCCGGCGCGGCGCGGCTACAGGTGGTCCGGCCGGCCGCGTAACCTTGGCGCGGCAGCCGCCGCTCTCGGCCGCCGACCAGACAAAGCCATCCAGCCGGATCGCGGCCGCGCCGTGTCAACGCTCGCTCGCTCGCCGAGCTCGGCCGGCCGGCCGCCAGCCGCCTGCCTTCCCTGCACGCGGCCGGGCCTTGCCGGGTCGCGCGCGGCCCGCCGGCACACGGCCCGCCCCGGCCCGGCAGGGCGCCGGCGGCGCACCGCGTCCGCTTGAACGGCGCACTCGCCGCCGAAGAGACGGTGTTTAGATTGGACCTGAGTCAGTAGATACCGTATCTCGAGTGCAAATCAAATACACTTACATATGTTCGCAGAGCGGTCGGTATTTCCCGGCTTTGCGTTCGACTGGGCCGCTCCCGCCGATCTGGTTTTCGCAAGTCAATCGGTCACCACGGTGGGCAAAAACTCGTGTTTTCCGATCCGTTGGGTCAATGAGCCCGCTTGTTTCTCCTCGATTACGAGTGTCGGCGCGCGATCTCATCGTTGTGTAGTGCGCGGCTTGTTTATTCGTACCGGTGTCGATGGCCGGTGATCGGAATGCCGGGCGACCCGCCCCGGCGGCGGCGCCGGCGCCGGCTGCCGGCTACACGCACCGGCTGCTGCCCTGGCCGGTACGGGAGACCGCCTGCCGCCCCATCGGCGGCCACTGACGCCGCCTCTGCTGACTGGCCGGCCGGAGGCCAGTGGTTCCCACGTATACTTCGAGCTTGCGCCGCCTCTGCGGCGTCCAGTCGGACCAGACGGGAAAATTGTTTTTCCTCAGGTTGACGTCCTGTGGCACTAAGCACTAGGTCCCGTTGACGGCCCGTGTTGTATTGGGCTTATGGCAGCGCGATCCTTTACGGCGCCCACGATATGTGCTGACGCCGCCTCTGCACTGGCCAGCCGGGCTGAGCAAGGCGAGGCCCCTCGCGGCATCTTCTGACGCCGCCTCGGCCGCCAGGCCGTCTCCAGTCGGCCCATACCTGGCCGGGGGCCTCCCTCCTTCCCTCTCCCCCACACGGCATCCTCTGACGTGCGAGAAGGCCTCTGTTGCATACCTACATGCAATCAGTTCGGTCACCGAGCACGGCGTCCGCCGGCCCAAGATGCGCCCCTGGAGCCGCCGCTGCCAGACTGGGACCAGCGGCCATTATGGCTCCCACCTAAAGGCCAGGCCAACCTTGACGACCGAACAACTATTCCAGTTTTTATTATTTGCGCGGCGGCGGCGGCGGCGGCGGCGGCTGGCTGGCCGGCCTGCAGGATGCTCGGCCGGGCCGGGATGGGCGCCGGCCTCGGCCGCGGCGTCCGGCTGGAATGCCAGGCCGGTGCGGCCCGGCGCCGCACGTGGAAAGTGGGCCGGCCGAGCGGAACAAAGCCGCGCTGGCCGGCCGCCCCCAGAGCACGGGGGTCGGACGGTCCCGCCACACCGGCTACTGCGCACCCGGTGCCGGACGTCTGGGGCCGGTCTGCTGTCAGCCGCGGAGATGGGGATCTAGCTGGCTCTCCTCCCCAGCGATGTGGCCTCTTGTCCGGCGCATTCGGCTCCTCCAAATCGAGGCCTGAACTCACTGTGTTCTGTCGTGGGCTCGGAATATGCTTACCACGAGGCATGCCGTGGCCGTGGCCAGTCTGCGGTCCGAGTGTGATACAATCCAGGATCGTCTGACAGCGGCCGATCCAGGACGGCATGTCGTGGCCGTGGCCAGTCTGTGGTCCGAGTGTGATGCAGTCCAGGATCGTCCGACCCCGGCCGATCCAGGACGGCATGCCGTGGCCGTGGCCAGTCTGTGGTCCGAGTGCGATGCAGTCCAGGATCGTCCGACAGCGGCCGATCCAGGACGGCATGTCGTGGCCGTGGCCAGTCTGTGGTCCGAGTGTGATGTAGTCCAGGATCGTCCGACCCCGGCCGATCCAGGACGGCATGCCGTGGCCGTGGCCAGTCTGTGGTCCGAGTGTGATGCAGTCCAGGATCGTCCGACAGCGGCCGATCCAGGACGGCATGCTGTGGCCGTGGCCAGTCTGTGGTCCGAGTGTGATGCAGTCCAGGATCGTCCGACCCCGGCCGATCCAGGACGGCATGCCGTGGCCGTGGCCAGTCTGTGGTCCGAGTGCGATGCAGTCCAGGATCGTCCGACAGCGGCCGATCCAGGACGGCATGTCGTGGCCGTGGCCAGTCTGTGGTCCGAGTGTGATGCAGTCCAGGATCGTCCGACCCCGGACGATCCAGGACGGCATGTCGTGGCCGTGGCCAGTCTGTGGTCCGAGTGCGATACAGTCCAGGATCGTCCGGCAGCGGCCGGTCCAGGACTTCTCCAAGCTGGGGTGGGGAACGTTTCACTTTCCAAGTCGTTGCAGTAGGATGGGGTCCCATGAAGTGCGATGGTCGCTTATATCAAATTGTGAACAGAATATTTTAAAACAAGGCGAGGCAAATGTTGAAACGTGACAATGCAGTGGAGCGTGGCATGCATTTCGTGCTAATTTTGTATACCTTTGGGGCAGTGACGCTAGCAGGAAAAGGGGGTACAAGGGCACGTGGTCCGCTTATGTCCCGAAGGGCCTCTCGGGATAAGGGGCTTGATTTAAGGACGCGAAGAGCTGACCGGAGGTCGTATCAAAGGGCCCCGGTCCGCAGGGCCCTCAGATGCCAATCAAAAGGAGGGCCCTTTGCGCCGATTGGATGCCGCTGAGTCGATGAGGGCCTCTGTGTTTGTCAGGTGCCACCACGGGTTGAGGGGGTCCGAAGGCTGCCTCGGGACCGACGATCAGGAGACATCCTTGAGGACCGAAGGGCCCAAACGGCTGTATGTAGGGAACATTAAGGGCCCCAGCCTTTAGAGCCGGGACCTCAAATGTCAGTCAGAGGGCCTTTTGTACCGATTGGGGACCCCTGGAACAATGCGGGCCTCTATGTCGACCAGAGACCACCAACACTCAGCAGCCGGCTCCGTGTTGGGCTGGGCCCGAGGGCCCATTTGCTAAGCAGGGACAAGGCTGGGCCCGCGATTTTCGTTGGGCGGACCCTCTGACAGTGAAAGAAGATGTGGGAACTTCTGATTGGAGCGTGCAACAAAACAATGGAAGGGCCCTGTGCCAGTCATGGTCCCTGGTACCGAACCAGTACCAGTACCTAGTACCCCTCTACCCCCGCTCCAGACAAGGGCCGTTAAGTTGAACTGGTGTCTCTGCCTGCGTTAATGGGCCCTGCGTCGATCCGGGACCAACTGCCTCGGTCAGAGGGCGTGCTGCGTCAGGAAGGGGACCAATATATGATGTGTCCCTCTAAGGGTCTCCAGATCGATCAGGGGCCCCACCCCCCGTGCTGCTAGCATGACAGCAGGTAGGCGCCCCGCGCTTGGACGACATGGCCTTCAGGCACTGACGGGAAACCATAATGTTTCCCCGATTGTTCTATCCAATATTTTGCCAGAATTTAATGAATGAGAAAAGTGTTTAGCCCTCGTGCTCATAACCTTAGAAGCGAGAAAACAATGGCACGGGCTGTAATTTCAGTAAAACCGAACATCGTTGGTCGCGGTCAAAAAAGCTGTCGCTGGGCGCTGGGCGCGCAAGAACGACCATGTTGAAATAATGCTTCCGATTGTCTTTCAGAATTAGTTTGTACAGTTCATAGATGAGACCGTGGCGTATATTTCACCCGTGCCATTTTGAGGTTGTTCTCTGAACAGATGAACAGTTCCATTAGCACTACCAGAAAATTCACATTTACAGTAGCAGCTTAACCCATGGCATTACAGCACCAGTTCGCGGTGCTGTAAATGCTAATCTGTCCCTGTTATCAGTCTAAATATCGCGCAAGCGAAAAATCCGGACTACCCGCTAAACTTACGCATTGATGCTCAAAAACGTTAAAAGTGCCCTCGCGGGGTATGCGCCGCGCAATTAATGGAGACTTTACGTGGGGCGTCCGGGTTGTTGTTAGAATACCTGCGAATCCACGCGCTCGTTTAAGGTATGCTACGTAATTGTTTTCACTAATCGATTCTGAATGCAGGTCAGACACCCTCAAACGAGCATGGGTGGGCCATGTCAATACAAATGCTTGGCCCCATTTGGATCTGTTTCAATTTCGAATCCCGTACCTCACTCTTACCAAGACTGTCTGCGCCCCTAGTGTGGGACACGCAAAAGTTCTTCGGGCCTCGTAATTTGTGTTCGTCGCGGTGTACCATGTAGGCAGCAAGGGAGGGGCCGTGACCCCCATGGCCCCTTCCCTGGATCCCCTTGGATCCTCTGTTGTAGTGGGAATCATGGCGGCCTCCTGTCGCTCACGGTGTGAACAGACGCGTTCAGAGGAGCATCAGTGGACTCCCTGCTCCACAAAGGATGCAAGAGAAGGGAAACAGTTGCTGCCGGCGTTCGTGTCGTGTCTGGTGGCACCCTGAACACGCTGAACGGCTGCCTAGTGGGGTGCGGGTTCAGTCACGTCATGCGTAAGAATACTTTGGTGGGTCGTGCTCTGGTTCATTTCGAGCGCGGTCCCCAGCGCTTCTGCCTGCAGACATCCACGGTAAAATGCGCCCACCATGGCGCGGGATGCATCGCATGATGTCTCGCACCCTCCGGTTCTGGCCTTCGTGTTGATCGTGGACCGAGTTGATTTGCTGACTGCGCTGCAGCTGTGGCAGGCTTGCCATTCGCGCGGCGCAGGGTTCTCGGTCCCGGAGAACCGCTAGCCGTTCCTCGGCGCCGCGTGCCCGCCGTGTGCTGTAATGGCTGCCCGCTGTGTGGGTCAGCCGGTGTCGTGGCCGGCCGAGCGGCGCAGCGGCCCTCCTCAGCGCCGGAGTGCTGGCATCCTCTGCGCTGGAGTGCTGCCCTCCTCAGCGCCGGAGTGCTTCCCTCCTCTGCGCTGGAGTGCTGCCCTCTTCAGCGCTGGAGTGTTGCCATCTTCAGCGCCGGAGTGCTCGCCTCCTCTGTGGCAGATTGCTTCCCTCCTCTGCGCCGGAGTGCTGCCCTCCTCTGCCCTCCTCTGCTGCCCTCCTCAGCGCCGTAGTGCTACCCTCCTCTGCGGCAGATTGCCGTCCTCCTCTGCGCCGGACTGCTGCTCTCTGTCATGTCATTGGGGCCTTACGACGCACTCAGCTGCTGAGGCTATATGGCGTCGCCTGCCTCTCACCCTGGCAGGAAGGGCGGGCGCCGCGGGGAATCGAACCCCGCACCTCTGGTTTCCCAGACGCGCACTAGTGCTGCCCTCCCCTGCGCCGGAGTGCTGCTCTCCTTTGCACTGGAGTGCTGCCCTCCTCTGCGCCGGAGTGCTGCCCTCCTCTGCGGCAGATTGCTGCTCTACTCTGCGCCGGAGTAGTTGCCGGGCGTCGCTCACCGCGTCTCTCCGTCCTGTTGCAGGGCGCTGTCAGCTGATGGACGGGCGCCGCCCTCGGACGCCGCCGCTGCCCTGCTGCCGACGGTGTTGGAGAGCCCGCCGCCGACCGGCCCCGGAGGTAGGCGCGTGCGGAGCCGAACTGGGGGCAGTGATCAGCCCCGGTGCGGTACGCAGCGTTACGACAGTAGCTTCTACAGTGTAGGAGACGTTCAGCGTTGTTTTGTACAAACGCGCGGCTAGAGCGGTTTTGCTCACACTCTGGGGGTGGGGTGCATTACTTTATCGCACACGGTACATACAGCAGGTGCTGATGCAAGCGGAAGCATTCCGTGCGTAAGCGCTCCGACCTGGCTTTATTCTCGTGACCTGCCTGGGGGGGGGGGGGGGGTACTCCTGTGTCGGGTGTCTGCTCTCGTTCGGCGGGTCGCGCCATGTCCGTGCCATAACGACGATCACGGCTTTAAATGTCCAAGTTCTAGTAGAGTGTGTCCCCAGGTCTGACGTGTGACCGCCGGTGGGGCCGCAGCGGCTTCCGTGGCGGCGGAGTCGTGTTGTTGGTGCCATTTCCGCCAGCCGTTGGGAATGTTCCGCGTTCACAAGTGGCTTTGATATGCGTGCTGCGCAGTGTGAAGTGTGCGTGGGCTGGTGACGGGAGCAATTAAACAGCGTTCTTCGAAAACAACTGTACGCACGGGGTAATTGAAATGGCAAGTCTTTAACAAGAGCTGGCATGGTTTAAGCCGCAATGGCTTCCAAAGGGAGGCCGCCCAATGCTGCCGTGACCCGTCCACTTCCTGTTCGGAACAGCTGACGCGGACAGGCATCAGGACCGTCACTACTTGTCTGAGATAATCTATACTGTTCGGAGAACAGTGTCAGGCGTGTCTTTCTTGTTAACGGAACGTCTGTTCTATATTTTTTTCCGAAAAAAATAGAGGGTCCACCACAGCACATATATGTGCAGTTCGCCGACGTTACGCACCATCGCTCGGGTGCCTGCCAACGAGAGAAGGCATGGCCTGGCAGTTCACCGACGTTACGCACCATCGCTCGGGTGCCTGCCAACGAGAGAAGGCATGGCCTGGCAGTTCACCGACGTTACGCACCATCGCTCGGGTGCCTGCCAACGAGAGAAGGCATAGCCTGGCAGTTCACCCACGTTACGCACCATCGCTCGGGTGCCTGCCAACGAGAGAAGGCATGGCCTGTCGAGCTGGATCATTCCCACAGGTTTGCAGCTTCCGGCTGCAAAGAGCTCTGACATTTGGGGTGCGTCCAGGCGGTGTAGTGCCACCATGGTGCTGCTGGCGCGACCATTTTGAACCATTCTGAACACAAAGAGCTTCGTTTAGGCGCATTGAAGGTAAATTTTACGATAATTGCTTCGGAAAGGAAGCAAACACACGTCGGAACTTGTCGCAAACCAAGGAAACGCTGGATGTCAGCAACACTGTTTCGTTAACGACGTATTGTAAGGTCTTAGTGGCATACGTGTCCTTGTTTGGTGCTGTATGTCGCTGGAACCCTGGCGCATATATATATATATATATATATATATATATATATATATATATATATAAACGATAATGAACCCCTGTGAATGGCTGTCACAAGCTGTCTGAAGGTCTGAGCTTGTTAGGAAAAGAGCAAATTGAGAAATAACCTTCCTTAGCTTGTATATGTCATTCCCACATGACATCAATCAGTTATTCGTTCCTAATGGTGTGTGGAGCCTACGAGTTAGGCAGAAGAGCGGACAAATCATATGATGGCTTGTCATCTTCGGATGTAATTGTGCTGTTGCGTCCATGGGCACGCCTGTCTAAACACCATATGACGTCAGACCATGTTGATATCGTGCGGCACCACCACTGCCGGATGCCGCGGATCGGAGCAAAGTATGCCGGTTTTACAGCTAAGACTTTGCATCCCACGTCCTGTTTGTGCTGACGAATGATGCGGCGCGGCGCTTCAGATTCGGATGATCGCCGTCTCCGGGGGACAGTTTTCGGTTCGGCTTTGGAGATACGAGTAGTAAATACGCGCATGGCCCGGCAGTGCTTTGGCAAGTTCCTGCGGAGACTCATGGATGGAAGTGCCGTCTGAAAATGGCGTCATCCTCCAGGCTGTGTTCCACGTTGCGTGCCGTCTCGTCCCGGGCAGTAACAGCTGATCCTCCAAGGAGAGGGGCAAATCAGCGCTCACCTTCCAGCGCCCGAAACGACTTTCCGACACTTTCCGGTTTTTACCGGTCACAACCGGCACGAACTGGGAGAAACTGAAAGCTGTTCTGTCGGAAAACCAGCAATAGCATAGAAATAAAAACGCGCAGTCAAAATGTGCGGTGTATTTGTGCTGAATTGGCACATAATTGGTTCTGAAACCTGTGGCCGATAACCATTGACCATGGCTTGCATACACACAAGCCATATATCACATATGTGAGATATGAGGGTTCGTTTTACGACCTGTTAACACCCAGAGCCATGGATTTGCTATCCAGCGGTTAGTGAAGACGCGTAATCACATGCGAATGCACTGCACAAAAACAGAGCAGTCTACAGCTTGTAAACATCACGCAAAAGGAAGATACATTGCTGCCACTGTGCGGTCCACATCTGGACCCACCTGGCCCCAAATTCACAAGTTGTTGCAAAAGTCGTGAGTTTCGTGCTCTTTCCGGATTTAAACAGCTGCTTCTTTCATCTGGTTGATAAACTGAAATTGTAACCCCTACGTTTTGCTATTCAATAGCTACCATGCAGTTATCGGTCAATGGATTTGCCTCGCTATGATAATTGGTGCGATTTAGTCGCATGATAAGGCAAACAATAATAATGCCTTTGTCGTGTCAGCGCATGGTGGTGCTGTAACCAGCGCGTGGCGGTGTGGCATTGTGTGAACAGGCGGTGTAAGTAAAGTTTATCTGCTTTGTCATTTGTCCAACTATTGCCTTTTCTAGTTCGGTATAACTTCGGCTGTTCGGCTGAGTGTGTTCATCGACCAGTCCTTATTGTTACAGTGGGCGAAGCCGGGGTTGGCAGCGGGAAGGGCTCAGCAAGGCTACTGAAGGTATAATTTGTATCGTCCTGATGTCATCGTATTTGGCTCCATTAGCGATGAACCTAGTTTGCCATCTTCCAGTTATTGTCAATTTCGGCCTTTTTTACCAGCAGCTTCTGCCAGGCGCTTTTAAACGACAAAAATCGGGCAGCAGATACTGTTTCAGGGGCCTGCTGTCAATCCTGGGGCACATGCGACACTAGCTCACTCCTGTCTTTGCAGCAGCATGAGGATGGCGTCAAATCTGTGGTGAGATGGCCCCCTCTGTGGGCTGACGTCCTCCGTCCTTGGTGACAAGCGTGACGGGTGCAGATTGCGGCGCGGGCCTTCCGGTCCGAGGTCCACCCCTGCGGCGCCACACGTCCGGCATGCCTCCCGAGCTGTCGCAGCCGGCCGCCGCGCGCCGAGCCGGACCTGGCCCGGCCCACGTGCAGCGCCGGCCCGGAGATGTCCGGCCGCACGCCCGCTGCGGACGCTGCAGGCGGGCAGGATGGGCAGCTCCCCCGCTGCTCGGCCGCCGTGCACGGGTCCGGCAGTCCTCCGCCGCGCGGCCGCTCTGCTCCGCTGGCGCTCTGTCCTCTGTCGGACAGTCCGTTGTCTGCTCACAGCCGCTGTTTGGCGGGCTATGGTCCGGCCGCCGTCTTCGTCTGGTCTGGTCTGGCCTGATCTGGTCTGCGGGCCGGCTGGCTGCACCGCGTCCGCCTGACCCAGCGCGGCGCCGCTGTCACGGGCTCCAAGCATGCCAGACGGCCGCGGCGGCTTGGTCGCACTGCGGTATAGCGAGGCTGGACGGCAGCCTGTGCCGGACACACGGCGGGTTACCAGGACTGGTCGCTCCTGCCAGGACGCAGCACTGCCAGCCCGTTGGTACCCTCGGACTGGGCCGCTGAACCCGACGGACAGGTGGCAGACTGGCGGTGGCTGGTGGCCGGGGCAGTTCGATCAGGACTAGAGCCCACCGCAGGCGGGCGGGGTCGGCCGGCTCAGAGTCGAGCCCGCCGCCACTGGCCGGGGCAGCCCCGTCCGCACGCGGACCCACTGCCGGCTGTCGGTACTCGCGCGGCGCCAGGCTCCGAACATACCCATCTGGGTCCGAGCCTGCTGCGGTAGCGTGGAGCCGGCGGTTCTTATGCTGAGCACCGCCGTGGTGCGGTTTGTGGCCGTGCTGCGGGAGCTGTGCTGTAGTTCCCAGTGGGGCCTCCAAGCCGCAGCCTCAAGGTGACGGCCGCCGCTTATTCGCATACGAAACAAGTGTCTTGTCGATTGCATTGAGTACCCCACCCCTACAGGCTGATCTGAGTTACCTTAAAACTGGCCCCCGAGAGAAATTTGCAGCGACGCTTTGTGGTCTCTCACCTGCACTATGCACTGGTGCAGGAGATTTGCATGATAGCTTCATTTGTTTTTGTTCAAGGCGGAAACTTTCCCCAGACACGGCCATGATTTTCTTGATGGTGTTTTTGATAACGAGCTCAAGACAAGCGCAGACAATACAATCGCTAACAAGAGGTGCACGGAAGGGAGCAGGACGCTGTCCAGTCTCTTACATGGCAAATAAAATGCGAGGCTATAAACATCGGTAAAAAAACATGAAATCGGAGTGCTTGAGGCACCTCAGATTTCACGGTCCTGACTATAGCATGTCCAAACATAACGGCAAAATGCCCCAGGAAAGATGTTTTGAGTACAAGTATCTGCAACTTATACCAGGAGCCGCCATGAGAGTCATGGTCAGGAACCGCTCGAGATCCAGCCCTCCTTGTGAAAACGAGAGGTGGAGAAAATGACGCGCACGTGCCTGCTGCTAGCTTTGCTCACTCTATTAAAAGGCAAGCTGTATTGGTGCGTGGAAAAGAGACATTCTCTGCATACAAGGCCCCCTTGGATGGAAAATGGGTGGACTACGGAAAATTGCACACCTTGTATGCAACACTGTGCCTGAAATTATTTTCACCCGTTAGTCTCGCCACCAGAGCGTCTCGTGCCAGACCGAACTGACACAGACGCTAGATTGAGTCCGCGATTGTTATCAGCTGAGCGGTGGTCAAACAGCTTTTGATTTTAAAACCGTTTGATCTAACAAGCACGCAGAAGTTGGCTCAAATTGTCACCTGATAACGGACTGGTTGGTCGTGCGGCCGGCGACGCTTTCATTTGCGGAAGAGCCAGTCCCCTCCCCCCTCCCCCCCCCCCCCCCGAGTGGCCGGCCAGGCCCCAGCATCGGATCGGAAGCAGAGCAGGACAGAGCGAAAATTTGTTATCGGCTTAGTCTAAGGGAAAGCCCCGCTGTATTGACCTTCTCCGTCACCTGAACAGTTGTAGAGTTTCCACACTCATCCATGCAACGCTGTATGTACAAAGATATTCTTGCGCTACGTTTCGGTCAAACTGCCACAGGAGAAAAGAACAATTCAACGTGAGCGACACCGCGTACGTGACAAGTGCAGTCTCTGTACATTAGCCTACGCTTAAAATATGTTCTGATCCCAAAGCCATGCTTGCATTAGTTTCATACACATGTATAAAGTTTCCTGCTCACTTGTTTCTTTTAAGGAGGCTGGAGTCCACCTCGTAGAGGAAATGTAGAGAGCTGTCTTTGGTGTCGTTTCTTTTTGTAGAATGTTTTAAGCCATTTTTTCCGTGCTGAGCTCCCCCCCCCCCCGCTCACGCACACAAGCATATATTTTGTGATAATACAGTCCCTGTTTTTGCGCACAGCGTTGTGTTTGGGTGCTAACATTGGTTTGGGCGCAGCGAAGGGACCATGATTTTAGTTTCCGGACCTGAGGTTGGTGAGAACATGATGCAAAGGTTATCGAAAGACTGTGAACATGTATTTCCACAGTTAAAAGCACATGTATATGCGTCGAGAATAATATTCCGTTTCAACACTGCGTGTTGTATCGAGAACAAGCCCAGCTTCCTGACTTGTATCACCCGCACGTAATTAAGCCATTGATAACACCATAAAACGAGCTCACTGTCCTGGGGCATCAATCCACATTCCAATATTTACCGCACGTGCGCAGCATTCTTGAATCACGGCTTTAAAGATGCAACTTCTGGCAGACTCTGCTCGAGGTTCGACCATTTACCAGAATGCATTTCGCATTCTCCGTGACACACACAAATCTAAGTTGCTATCAACCTGAACACAGAGCCGGGATCCTCTGTTACTGGGTTTGGATGATTGAGGGATCCTTGCACGGTGTGTGTGTGGGTGTGGGTGTGGGTGTGGGTGTGGGTGTGGGTGTGGGTGTGGGTGTGGGTGTGGTGTGGGTGTGCGTGCGTGCGTGCGTGCGTGCGTGCGTGCGTGCGTGCGTGCGTGCGTGCGTGCGTGCGTGCGTGTGAAATCGACTACTCAGTACTTACTGGTGTAACCAGGCTGGGCTGTATGTATGGTGGACTTTTTATTTATTTGAACTGTGAAAACAAGACAAAGCTATGTCACCCAGTTCAATTTTGAGAAGTTTCTCATGTTCGAGAATCTTGAAAACAGTCCAAATGGCTGACCCTCGCCCCGTGATCTCTGTTTTTCAACTGAGTCAGTGATGGATTAATCACGTTTGAGTGGGCGATACTGCTCGTCAACACCACTGCGACTGAAAGGTCAGCCAGTGTGACCCGGGGGATGTACCCTGTCATGGTACGGAGTGCTGCTGTGGGGTAAAGAATGGAGGGGGTTTTGACCTTCATTTTAGCGGACGGTGTCGGTTGCGAACCTGTTTTGAAATGAGGCCCGGCAGATGTCGGGCAGCTGAAGCCTGCGACGCATTGCAGTGCAGAGGCACCTCCAGGGAGGGCGAGCCGCTGCTCGGGGTGGGGGTGAAGGGGGGGGGGATCCCATGGAGTGAGGGAGACCGTTGATTTTGGATGCCACACTGTTAACACTTGCATCGTTGCTAGCTTCAGGAGCTAACCCAAGACCCAGGGGGGTGATAAGTCCCCCACCCCCACCCGCACCGGCACCCCCGCCCCAAAGCCCACCCCACCAGCGCCGCCTCGTGAACGTCGAGTTGTTGGGATAACGGAGCTATGCTGCGATAAAAGGCCGGTCGCCGGGACTGATGCATCATGCAGGGAGATCGCTCGTGATATGGTCGAATTGGTGGGATTAATGTCTTTCATATTGTGATTTTTAGCATGACAATGTCCAATTGTCACTGTTTTGTGGTTTGAGGCTTGGCATTTTCTGACAGCGCCTGGCGGTAATCAAACTTAGTTTCCCATGGATCATGGTAATGAAATTATGCATGATACAGTGCCTAACGTTTGTTAGAACTAATGTTAGATAATGTCTTTGTGGTCTAGTGGTCGAGTGGCCCAGTGTGCCCGTGGTCTAGTGTCATTGTCTCCGTGGTTTAGTGTCAATATCTCTGTGGTCTAGGCGGGATCTTCGCCGTAACCTTGGTCTAGAATAAAGATGCTGGGCTGGTAACCCAGAGGCTCGGGTACGGGCCCAAGTGTGTGGCCCAACTGACATGGAGAGGTCAGCTGGCAACTGGCCAACGAGGGTCAACCCAGGCCTGGGGTGGCCGTGCCGCAGCATTGTACGGCACGTAAAACCCTCCGCTGTCCTATCTGGCGACCAGAGCCGCCCATGCAAACCATTCGGAATCATGGTATATTAAAAGGTGTACATGCTGTTTTTCACCTGCGCAAGGAGGAGCGGGGGACCGCGTGCCAGGATCATGACGGACAACCCCGAAACGCGCTTGTTTTGGAGCTGGGCGAAACTAACGTGGAAAAGGAAAATAGGAAGAATTAGGACACTTGCTGTGGGTTTTAGGTTATTTCGTAGTGATATGTCCGTATCCCTCTCAGAAAAAAATCAATGCAAATGTAGGTTTCCAGCCCTGTTTTTTGTTCATGCTATTTCTCAGGTGATCGAAATTGGTTTGGAAGTCATCACATTCGGGTCTTCGTAAACGATGGAGGAAAGCGTTACAGGTTACGGTCACTTATCGGCGGGAGAGAATGGGTTTTTATGAAGTCATGTGCTTTGGATCTCCAACTGTTCCGATCAGATCAATTTATATTGGGGTTTCGATCAAAGCAGCTAATGTATAACGCGGGACGAACCTTCAACAGGTTATTCAAATAGTTGTATAGTTTTAAGGTAATCAAAATATCTTAAGCGGGTTTTGACATGGGCTTCTGAACAAGGATAGCCCGGAAAGGAAAACAAAACGTTGACAAATATTCACAACGTAATCCCCGATCCGAATCCGATCCGAATCCCCGATCTTAAAGACCGATCTAAAAAGACCGAGTATCTGAATTTGAAAGTTTTAGTTCGGGGCATATCTCACTAGGGCTATTTTTATAATATGACAGCCGAAGTGAGAAAATTTCTGATTGACCGAGCGATGCGATGTGCACGTGCACTTGGATGTGATTGGTTGGAATGTGATGTCAAGTGCAAGACAACGGAACTGGGCTGAATCTCTTTTCTGCAAAAGAACATGTCTGTTTTCGACAAAAACAAAGAGCATGGTCGGTCCCAGCGTTTCATGCATTATTGTGTTCTATATTATTCTGGATACTCTTAAAGGCAAAAAACGTGTCCTTGCGTGGTCATACTGATGATTTTTGTCCAGATATTTAGGCACGCTATGGAAGTGCTCTAATTTTCAGATTATGTACGGCGTATTGGCAGAGCTGAAAGGTTAAGATGGCTGATCGGCGACAGGCCTACTTTTGTGCACCATTTTAGTAGAGAAGGTATGTCGTGCTGAGCCGGAGGGGATTTCAAGCTGACTTCTTGAGTTATTTGCGCGTCTCAGCGGTTCCAGTGCCGACTTAGTGACGTCGGAAGACGTCACTTAGAATGTCCACGCTGTAGCTTCTAATCATGGGTTACCCTAAGTCCACGCCGTAGCTCATAAATGTCCACTCCGTAGCTTCCAACCACGGGTTATCCTAATGCCCATGCCGTAGCTCATAAACGTCCACGCCGTAACTTCTAACCACGGGTTATCCTAAAACGATGTCTGCCGTTTACTTACAGGCTTTACATCAAGGCCCCGCCCCAGTGGACACATCGTGCCAAGCAGTCGTTACCATTGCAACGTCTTCTTGCGAAAATCATGATCCTGCCCCTTGTTTTGCTCTGCAGCTTGCAGCAAACGGTTCTTTTGGCATTGTGATATATTATTATTGTTATGCAGTGTGTGCTCGCTCATGAGTAATTTACGCGCAACGGAAATTTTAGCGTCGCAATCGCGACTTTTGCAGTCCGTGTGCCGGGTCCTCTAAATGTTGCGCTCGTTCCATGCAAGTTCAGGGTTCTTCCAGGGTTCATTGCATGCTGTGACCCTTTTGATTTGTCCGGCTTTTTGTAAACAAAACTCTCCGGGGAAGCTTTCCGACGATAATAAGGGACCGCTTTAGATATGGCCCCTGTGGTCTTGTGTGCGAGGTCGCGCACCGCTGTCATCACCGAGCTGAGCACATTGTGGGGTCTGGGAATAGAAAGTGGAAAATTGGCCGGTAGTAACTTTTTCAGATAGTAAAATTGATTAAGTGAAATTTGCCTGCGCTTTTTGGTAAGTGCGAGAGAACGGCTTCCAAGAGGCTACTTTTTTAATGCATATTGGTCGCAGTGAACTGGTCTGCATGCCTGCGTAATTTGCAAGGCACGGCTGGTTTCGGTTTTGGCCACAGTGCACCAGTCAACGCCAGTTAAAAATGGTGGCATCGTTCACTTCCAGATCGATAACTGACGTCCCTGTGAGTGAGACGTTGCTTAGGTCACTTATTCAGTTGGGGATGGGGTTGAGGTTCTTCCCCCCCCCCCCCCAATTTGTGTTCCGACCTCCAACTTTGAAATGAAGGTGGACCAAATCCGAAGAGAAGCCCGTTTGTTTGCTATTTTGGAGATATGTTGCGCCTTTTCCAGCTGCTAATCCCTCCCTATTTTATTTTGCGAAACTACGGCCCTGTATGCATCCATATTATATCGTAAGTCACGGAAGATAACCGTCCAGGTACCGCCAACATGCAGGTGCTGACTGAAAGGCGATGTTGCCACATACACTGAGCTGAACATATCTGCAATGGTAACCAAAAGCCGGGGACGGTGTGTTCCTTGACATGGGATGTTTAGGCACGACCGAGATACCGGAAGTGAAATTGTGTGACGTTATGTGCGCTGACCGAATCAATCGCGGCGTAGAACACTTCTCTCTACCTATCAGTCTCGCACATGTCTGTGTTCACTGTAAGGGGTAAGAGCAAACATGGCTTGTGCTAACTGGGCTTTGCTGTTCGAATCAGGATTCGAAACAGGGTTCGAATCCCGGTTGCCCCATGGCACCTGAGCGCTAATTTCGCTCATGTCGCTGGCGTTCAATTAAATGGACTTGACTACGCGCGTTTCGTAAAAAGGACAGGAACGACCTCGAATTGAACGCGATCGTGTGAGTTTTTTTGTGGCTTCTGGTTGGAAGGTCCGGTGTGTTGCTGTCTTCAGATGAATGCCATCAGCTCAAGTTATTCGCTAGTTATTGATTACGTTAAAGCTGGTATGGCGTAGAAATTACGCGCGACGCTGAACCATTGAATCCATGAGAACTACCAAACAAGATAAAAATGTGTTACAAACACTGCAAGACATTTATTAGGTATCATGGCGTCGACTTACAAGCTTATGTACCGGCTGTTCGGACTGATGCCATAGCTCATTTGCCAGATAAGATATGAGCTGAAATGTTTGCACCGTCTTTCATATGGTGTCCAAGCATGGCCTCTGTTTAAATATTGAATCGTCCGTGTTCTAATCTAAGATGTCTTGTTCAGCCAGCCCTGGCGATAAATAATGCAAAATGGGCATGTTCCATTAGGCCCAAACAGTATATGCTAGCCTTTATGGGCTAACGGGGCCCACTGCCTTGGTCGGAGGTCCCATGCCGACCTTCTGTGTGTCGGGGATGGGAACAGTGAAGGCTACCCTCGGAGGCTCTTCCGTCCGCACAGGTGACAGCGACGTACAGGTGTACCCGGAAGGCTCGGAATATCAATCCCGAACATTCGACATTGGCTTGTGCCTACTTGTTCTTGCCTAGCATTTCACCTTGGTGCGTTTCTGGGGAAACATTTTTTACCATGACCAAAGTGTTCTACTAATCACGCACAAACACTTTTTCCGAAAAAATGCGACTGAAATTTATAGAAGCTCTCTCGATTGCGGCTGTTGCCGTGGAATCTCTGCAACCACTTGGCGTATTGTTTGGTGATCTTTGATTTTTGGGGTAGATGGTACATTTCCGAAAAGTCTTGATGTTGATGACGGCGACGGTCTTAGATCGCGACCTCTTCCTACGGCTAGCCAGAATAAACTTATTCTTCTCCCGTGTCAGAACCGAAGTATGGTGAGAGGAATGGCTTTAAATTTATATCGATGTTCCGTCATGCAACAGCAGTTGATAAAAGCTACCAAACCAAAAAAGGCCGGAATGTTTTTCAGGACCTTTGTCTCTGTGGAATTTCTGCCCTCGACCTTTGGTTTTTGACAAAAATTGCAACGGCGACCTCGGCTCTGGGGATTCATTTTTGGTCCCCGTGCGGCATTAGGGGTGAAGTTTCGCAAAATGGATTGAGGGTGGGGGTTTGAACAGTGAAAAGTGGAGTAACCTACCACTAAAATAAACGAGGATCTCCCCGGCATTGTTCTACTTTTTCTCAAAGTTGGAGAGTTCGCCCCCTTCCCCCCACCCGACTGAATAGGAAACTAAACCCGGTGTGGTATGATATAATAATATGAATAATACCTGGGGCCAAGTGAGTGGGTCTTATCCCGTTTTACGTGGATCTTCGTCAAACGATGGATCTTGGCTCATTACGTAGACATCATGCATAAAGATAAAGTCAGCCTTCTGATTTCAGAGTTGGATCTGGGGGGGGGGGGGGAAGGGGTGGAACTGCGACGGCGAAGCTGAAGCCACTGGCTCAGAAATTTGTGCACGGAAAGCCGAAGTGGACGGCTTCAATCTAAAGAAACGGGGAGCTTAAGCTGAATCCATATGTTCGTGAAAATCGTGAAACTAAAGCCGAAGTGGAACCTAGTGTTCAACATGGTGTTACGATATCAAAACCATTTTGGGTGTGCTAAAGCCGCGTGCGATCAGAAAATATAAATCAAGGCTTACGGAGCAATTGAGACGAGTTGTAACAAACGGATGCGTCGCAGCCGGAAAAATTGCATGTATAATGCGGATGACGGGACAGTGAAAACTCGTGTAAGTAACGTCGCAACTGCATGGAAATAATCACCAAGTCAGCGCCGAAGTCTGGTCTAAGGCGGCATGAAACCGAAGCCGGACAGGAAACCGACGCCTGACATGAAACCGAAACCTGACAGGAAACCGAAGCCGGAGCCATGGTTCAAAAATTGTTGGAAGGCGAAGATAGCCGTTTCGAAATGACAAAAAGCTGAAGCGTAAACCAAAAAAAATCGTCAAAAATGCTGCGAACCCCAAGCCAAAGTCAGTCGTGAAAAATGGCCTGAAGCGGATACCGAATCTGAAGCGAAGAAAAGTGCACCCTTGCCAGCTGAGGCCGAGCCCAAAGCCGGCTGCGACCCCCATGCCTGGTTGACGTTCGGCAATATTTGTAAACTCCACATGCTGCCGTGGAATGGCTCGTTTGGTTAACATAACAGCTTTCAGCAGGCCGCAAGGTCGGTTCAGGGATCTTGCCAGCAGCCGTAAATACCCGGTTATTGGCAATGAAGCCACGGTTAGAACAAGAGGGCCTTTTCACAGTCGCGCTTCTTCTGTGTTACCTGCCATCGGCAACCGTCGCGAGCTGCTGAACGACAGCGTACTAACCGAACCCCTTCCACAGGCACGCATGAACCTGCCGGGGGCGCGGTCGTAGCCAAAGCATGATCAAGGAGCCGAAAGAGTCGAAGAAGGCGAAGCGGTCGGGCTCGGGCGGCGCGGCCGGTCCGCCCGACGGCGGCGTGCCGCTGGGGCTGACCGGCTCGCCGCCGCTGAAGCCCGACCCAGAGGGCCTGGTGGCCGCCGGGCCGCCGTCGGCCGAGACGGGCCCGTCGACCGACGTCGCCCCGACCACGCCGCAGGGTGAGCACGGGGCGCGCGTCGCCCGGCCTGGGCACGGCGGCTGACTGGGGCCGACTGGGTCACTGGTCGGGGCCGACGGGGCCACTGGTCGGGCGTCTCTTTCTGGAGGCCAATGGGAGATCCGTAGGGGTCTTAAGTCGAAAACACAAAATCCGGATTAAGTAGAATTTCATGACATTTACGAGTAGAATTGTAATTCCAAGACATTCGATGCAATGCAAAAGTTCAAGAATATTCAGTGCTTTGTAAATCAATGTGAATAACGAGCCTGTGCTCTTATTAAAGAGGAAGTGAAAAGTGTCTACTTTGATTTACACTGTTCTTATTGCCCTTTGTATGATAAGGGCAAAGGCTCTTATATCTTCTTACCCTACTTCGCACTTATTTGAAGTATGCCAATAAACTATATCCGAACTACCAACATCGTAGATATCGCAGCCCAGTCATTCAGTTGGAAGATGTCTCTGCACAGTTCGTGGTTTAATGTATCAAGGTCCCCCTCCACTGAACATTTGCGAAGCTTAGCAGATCGCCGCACGACGCTGTCCTTAAAGGCCGAGGAGATCCACAGGAATGATCCAGAATTCGGGGTCGGGCTCTCGAAGATCCGTTTTGCATCCATTGACCTGTCTGCATGACGGTGCGTTCCGCATCGGCAGGGTTCCGTGGCAGCGGCGGGGCGGCACCTCAGCCTGCGGCGTTCGCTGATGTCGCACCTATGCCACGCCGTCGGTCGATATCTCGGGAGGCACCGAAGCATGCGTCAGTGCAGTACATTTGTGGCGTTTTTGGTCCGTAAGCGTATTGGCCCGACACGAACGGGCGGAGGCAGTTGATGCGGTTGGTTGTGTAGGGGCATGGGGCCGACTTAAAAACACTGAGGAGGTGGTTCGCATGGCGGCGCGACCGCGCGGGCAGGACAGCTGGATGCATGCACTCGCTGCATTTGGTGTTGCAACCTCGTCTATCCTTTCCAGCTGTTCGCTTTCATTTCCAAGTTTTCCTGTATTCACTTGTATCTGTACGTCTATGGAGGAGTTTTAGGTGGCGTCGTCTGCAAATAGTTATGAAGCTTCTGTACGTTTCTTATCCGCGTTCTTACTTTCCTATCTGTCTTTATGTGGCGAGGTGTGGACCACATATAACGCTAGAGTCGTTCTTAAACTTCTTAAGGGACTCATATAGTGTTGTTTGCGGACTCAGCTCTCACTCAGAAGCCTCCAATGTTTGCCAAATTAGTGTATGTCATGGAGGTTCAGATGTATTTAGGTGCGTGCCCATGGTTCAATGTTTGCCCTCCAATGGCAGCCTCAGACACCACTTCGCGCTATGCACTCACCGTCGTCTTTCGTCGCTATTATTTAACCGGGCTGCGCAATGTGCAATGGCCCGGAATGATAATGATTTCTGGTTTTCGAGAAAACGTTTACCCCCTGCACGGTGTTGCGTTACTAGACCGTGAACAGGTGTGCAGCGTAGGATCTTTGCCTCGAGTGCCGGAGGCCATTGGCAATTTTGAGTCGTCCACGCACTGCTGCTAGATTTCTTTTCATTTTCTTCCACTCATTTGCTTCATTTTCGCCTTTTGCTTGGTGTTCTCTTGAAAGGACTATGCCATTGTGCGTGCTCTGTTCCATCAGCTGATTTTATGCGTGCTTTCGTGGCTATCACGCCAACGTTTTCGTCGTGGTGGGATCGTTTTAGAACGGCGTCTAACCACTTGAATCCCCTACGTGACAGTTTTTTCTTTTGCACTGTATACAGCAAGACAAGCGTATGGTGCGCTTTGGAATGTAATGTTTAGTCGACTGCCAGGCTGTTATTATTGTTCTCCCTTCTTCCGTATTATCCTCTGCCTGATCGTACAGACAAAGCTATCTTTCTGACATTGCCGGTCACTGCGCGCCCCGACCATCGCGAAGACTGATGGCTGACCAGGCGTGGCCCATCTGTCGGAGCCTGGCGATATTGAGCTGGGTCGGGCCGCCTTCATCCGACGGCTGGCGTCTGCAGCTGCAGCCTCCGCGCCCGCCCGACAGCTGGACAGTGCGCTCCGCAGACCTGATCTTCGCCTCTTGCACTCTGCGCTCGCAGCTGGACCGGGCCGGCACACGCGCTGCGGCGAGCCTGGCGCTCTGAGCCGGTCGCGGCCGGGGGTGCATGCAGAGAGGCGTCGTCGCGACACTGGCAGCCGCCGTCCAGCCAGTGTCGCGGTCGCTCTTGATCCGTGTATGCGTGTGTTGGGCTTATCGGAGCACTGATCCGACCCGATGAGTCCGCAGCCTGTGCGGATTTCTGCCGGTTCTGTGCGCTTGTCGTCCGCTTCTGTGCGCTCCGTACCGGCTCGTCCGGAACCCGTTGCCTCAATGCGTGTCTGGATAGGTGGTGGGCGCAACGTCAGCAGCCGATGTCACCCGTAAGTGCCACGTCGGCTCGTCCGGCCGCCCGCTCTGGTGATGGTCCCTGGAAGCGTAGATTTTAGGCTTTGTGCACTGCTGGCGTTGCGGGGCGTTCGCCTTGGCTGTCTCCTCCGTTCCTCTGCACAGTGGCCGGAGGGTACGAGAATGGCCTGGTGTCGGGGCTACACTGCCAGTGTTTGCTTCAGCGTCGCTGGCCACCACTGTAATGACCGTTTCACTCGTGAACGCTGCGCCAGCCGTGATGGCGGCTTCGGCACCAACCGAGGCATCGGCACCGTTCAGGAATGGCTGCCTTCGTAGACGGCCGCAGTGGCCCGTTTGTCCGACCGACGGCTGCCGCTCCAGAGCAGCGGCGGCGCCGCCATCGTACGTGGCGTCGCCGCCGGTCGCCGTCGGCCCGGTGTCGCCTCGGCCGGCGTCACCGGGTGGCGCCGCCGTGCAGCCGCGGCGCGGCCGCCGCCGGCGTGGTGATTGGGGTCAGGTGCACTCTGCAGGCAGCCAGCAGACGGCGCAGCCGCCGGCCCGCCTCCCACGGCCGGCCGGTGCGGCCGGGCGCGGGCCGCGCGGCGACGACGACGGCCAGCCTCCCACGGCCGGCCGGGCGGCCGGGCGCGGGCCGCGCGGCGACGACGACGGCCAGCCTCGTACGGCCGGCCGGGCGGCCGGGCGCGGGCCGCGCGGCGACGACGACGGCCAGCCTCGTACGGCCGGCCGGGCGGCCGGGCGCGGGCCGCGCGGCGACGACGACGGCCAGCCTCGTACGGCCGGCCGGCCTGCGGCCGGGCGCGGGCCGCGCGGCGACGACGACGGCCAGCCTCGTACGGCCGGCCGGGCGGCCGGGCGCGGGCCGCACGGCGGCGACGACGGCTGGCGCCGATGCGTGCCACGTTCCCGGCCCGGTCTCTGCGGCGGCCGCTTTTTAGCCGCCAACGGTGGGGTGATATAGTCAAGAAAGGATTGGGCCTCCTTTTGGTTATTGAATGCTCTTATGTTGAAAAGAACTGATCTGTTTTGCAAGAGGAATTGGTGGAAGGCAGATGTCAGGCAATGGCTGGCATATACTATGAAAATAGTTAACGTTTCGAGCACTAGTGGTCAGGAGCAGTCTCCTTATGCTATACCCCAATGATTGTTTGATATCTTCAATCATCGGTCACCCTAGGATTGGTGCCTTCTGACCTTCTCGTATATTTATCGTCTTTCATCATCGACATACGGGCTCATGATGATAACATGATACGTGTGTATCCAAAAACGTCTTTCATCATCGACATAAGGGCTCATGATGATAACATAATACGTGTGTATCCAAAAACCTCCTTGGTTCTCGGGTCTCCGTGTCAAGCGATAGGCATCGTCGCTTGTTGACCCACGCCTTGGTGTGTTGTGTTGGTGTGTTTGGGCTGTAGTGACGCGTGATCCTCGCTCGCGGGCGCTCGTGCGGACCAAGTCACCTCAGTTGATCGGAGGTGTGTATAGGCTAGGACGTCCGCTTGCGGTGTGAGGGTGACGTGATTCTGACGGGCCGTGGATGATCCAGTGAGGGTGACCTTTCCTCTCCGTGTGATGCGGATTAGCGTGCCTGGAGCTGGCCGGCGTTGATCTGTCGGGAGGGACGGGCTCCGTGAGAGGGCGCGGACGGCGACCGACGGCGACGGCGACGGCGGCTGCGCGGCGCTGCCTGAGGGCCGGCGGCTGCCCCGTGAGGTGTGGCCTCGGGTGGGGGCGGCGGCCGTCTGGCTGCCGGGGCTGGCCGGCTGGGTCGGGCCGACCGACCGGCCGCAGTCTGTTTGGCCGGGCGTCGGCCGCCGCCGCTGGAATGCGACTGGAGTGCGGAGGCTGGACGCGGGTCCGGCCGGCCTGTCGCGCGGCGCGACTTCAATCGCGCGCGCGCCGCCGCTATCTGCACGGCGCGTCTCAGCGAGGCCCACCGTCGCACTCCTGATTAATTGATCTATGGTGCCTCTCGCGAGACGCTAAGCCGGCGTGTTCACCAAAGATACGCGGGCCGCCGGCCGCGGTGCGGCGCCGCCGTCAAGGGCGATTATTGCCTGCCGCGATCTCGGCGATGTTTCAATAGGGCCGCCGTCCTGGCGGCGGCGCGTCAGGCGAAACTGGTATTTAGCGCGTGCGAGCGCGGCGGCGGTGTCGCGGCGCTCGGCGGACGGGCCGAGTCGGCGCCGGCCGCCGGGAACAAAGGCGGCGGCGGCCGGCCGCCAGTCGGGGTCCGCCGAGCCCAGCCGAGCCGCCCGCCCGCCCGCCCGCCGCCCGCCCGGCCGGCCACCAACAAGTGGCACTGATACATCAAACCGAGCGGTCGCCCGCCGCCCGATATTGGCCGATGCTTTGTGTCTTATCCGCGTATCCGTCAGTGGAGCGCTGACGGTCGGGGGGAGAGGGCGGTGACGGTGCGGCCGACGCGGCGCGCGGTGCACGGCGAGACGCCCGAGTGGTGCGTGGGAGTGCGTGGCCGTGACCGGCGCCGGCGCCGCGAGCGTCTCGGGTCAGGGATGGCCGGCCGACACCGCTGTCAGCGCCGACCGCTCAGACCATGAACGCCGCGATGACAGTGGCCCATGACTCAGGTGGGTGAGCTGCGCGGGTGGCCCGTGCCGGCTGACACGGGACACGTGATTCGGATCGGGTCCTGGTGAGCTACCGGGTGGTTACACGTGACGTGGGCCAGGTGGTGACTTCGCCGAGTGACGCGCGGCTCGGGTGTGCAGTTGTTACCGCCTTACCGTGAAGTGGTCCGTGATTGCTGGTACCTTGAAGTGAATGACTGATGAATGTCTAGTGTTGGGAATTGCTTGCGACGCAGGTCAGGGATGGGTGCATTGAGTGACCCACGGCACAGGTCTGGGATAAGTACCTTGTACTGACCCACGACGTAGGATCAGGTCAGGGATTTGGAGTGACCACATTGGATTGGCCTATGGCACAGAGTCAGGTGTTGGTACATTGGAGCGAGCTATGACGGTCAGGGATGGGTACCTTGCGGTGGCCTGTGACACAGGGTTTAGTGCATTGGACTGAACTATGACACAGGGTCAGGGATTGGTGTATGGGAGTGACCTATGACAGTCAGATATTTGTATCTTGGAGTGAACTTTGTTACAGCTCAGGGATGCCTTATGACTTGATGACCCACGGCACAGGGTCAGTGATTGGCACATTTGAGTAACTTATGTCACAGTGTCAGGGATTGGTCAGTGTAGTGACCTACGACGCGGGCCAGGGCTTTGTACTTTGGGGTGACTGACAACACAGGGTCAGAGATTGGTACCTTGTAGCAGCACAGGTCAGGGATGGGTGCATTGGATTAGCTTAGATACAGGACATACAGTACCTTGGAGTGGCCTCTGGTTACGACCTGGGATTAATAGTTAAGGTTAACTTATAACGGGGTCGGGGAACGGTGTCGTGCAGTGTCCTTCGACGTAGATCAGGACCTAACGCCGTGGGCCCGGCATAAAGGTCGGGGACGTTTGCCTTGGAGTGGCCTGCTAGGCAGCTGAGGGTTTGGTTCTTCGGAGCGGCTCGGCACTTGGAGTGACTTACAACTGAGAGTCGGGCCTGGTACCGTGGGGTGATCAGTGCCACAGGCTGGAGGAGGGTTGGGGTGACCCAGATCAGCGGTTGGTACGTTGGGCGGTTTATGGGGCAGTCCAGAAATTGGTTTCGTGGAAAGGCCAATGGCTCAGGGAAGGCGCGATTGCCTGGGTTTAACTGATGGATCAGGTCAGATATTGACACACGACGGTACCAGTGTCTGACCTTGAGTCATGACTCAGGTCAGGGATGAGTACTGTGGAGTGACCCATGACTAAGCTCAGCAGCTGTTGCCCAGGAGTAGCGCATGACTCGGGTGATTTCGTGATGTGACGGCGGCCGTGGAGTAAGCGCATGCTCGTGACTCGGGCTGACTCGACGCATTGACCAGTGACCCCGTGAGACCACACAGTACGGGGTACGTCACCATGAGGTCACACTCAGGGCACGGAACCAGGACTGGTTACCGGGCACTGAAGTCGGATCCATGACTCACGGTCTGGTGAAGGTCTGGCGCCACTAGAGGACTAACGGCCAGTGCCATAGTAGGCGCCATTGTAGGGCAGAGCCCAAGATCGAATCAACGCCAGGGCTTGTAGCGTGAAGCGGCCACTGGCTCGCGACCTGTGGCTGGTCGGGATTGTTTTCACGGTGGTCAGGAGGGTCCCAATGAGGATAGAACCCTCTCAGCATGACAGCGTCTCAGAAGTGGGCGGGGCAAGCTAACTACTCTGACTCAATTTGTCTCATGTATGAACACAGCGTAACTGTCACGTCCCCGTCCCCCCGAAATGAGGGTCGTATCCCCCTCGCCCTCGCCCCCCCCCCCCCAACGCTGTTCCCATTCTTAGGAGGACCACTGCGGCCGTGGGGGAGATAAGTGATATGCTCAAGTGTGGCACTACCTGCCGGTGGTCTGCGGTCGGACACCTCCGGTGCGCAAGTTCCCTGTGTGGAGGGGGCTCCCGTTGCACGCGGAGTCCCAGACCAGTTGTCGGAGGGTACCTGTGTTGTGAGCACGCGGAGCCCCAGACCAGTTGTCGGAGGGTGCCTGTGTTGTGAGCACACGGAGCCCCAGACCAGTTGTCGGAGGGTGCCTGTGTTGTGAGCACACGGAGCCCCAGACCCGTTGTCGGAGGGTGCCTGTGTTGTGAGCACGCGGAACCCCAGACCAGTTGTCGGAGGGTACCTGTGTTGTGAGCACGCGGAGCCCCAGACCAGTTGTCGGAGGGTGCCTGTGTTGTGAGCACACGGAGCCCCAGACCAGTTGTCGGAGGGTGCCTGTGCTGTGAGCACGCGGAGCCCCAGACCAGTTGTCGGAGGGTGCCTGTGTTGTGAGCACACGGAGCCCCAGACCAGTTGTCGGAGGGTGTCTGTGTTGTGAGCACGCGGAGCCCCAGACCAGTTGTCGGAGGGTACCTGTGTTGTGACGCTCTGGCTGTTGAGCCCACTATATGTTGGCTCGCTCGCGTAGCTGTGCTTTGGTCGCTTGACGCGTATTGTGAACCTGGGGAATTAACGCAGCAGAGGCGTGGGGATCGACAGTTTCAATGTTTGTCTTTTACGGAATGAAAATCATGATAACAGAAGTGAGCAGCCGGGAAAGGGAGAGCATGTTTGCCCCCACATGACATGTATTTCTTGCTGCCATTTCGTCTGCTAAAAGTCTGTGATTCAGTTGAGGGGTGTTTGGTGCGGCCCGTCGCCGTTGGGGATCAGAGTCCACGCTGCGCCTAACTTGTTTCGTAAGCTCTGACCCTGCTCCCTGAGCGATGTTTGGCTCACGAGATAATATCGATTCGGGCCTTTGAAGTAAATGTCGCCGAGGGTTGTTGAATGTGTCATGCATGTCTGAAGCAAAGTGGTCTGAGTTTTGGCAGTGATCTGCCGCCGACCGCTGCCGCGCGCCGTCAAATGCGGCTGGGCACGGGCAGCCAGTCGCGCTGCGCGGCGTGCCCGCGGCGGTTCTGCACAATGGCTTAAGCTGTCTGTCACCCAGTCTTTATTCGTGTTTCTACGCGCGTCGTTTCTAGCACGCCGATTTGACTGGATTCGGGGACAGGTGTAAAACGAAAGAGAACAGTTGCAGTAGCCCCGAGTCGTGCTCGACAGGTCGGACCGGGCTCGAACCCGTGCATCGGCTGCCCCTGTTTCCCTGCTTCAGTCGGGCAGGGGATCGCGACGTTTGTGGTAGCTTCATGCTTCGCGACATGATCGAAAGAGCACACCGATGCCACCTGCGCTGGTTGAGGCGTTTGGAGGAAAGGAAGGATGCTGACAGCAAAACCGGACGCGGTTTCTTGGTGGGGGACCGGGGGACACTGACAGGTCACCCTGTTGATGGGCTTGCCGTCGCACTCAAAAGCTAGGCTGTAGTGCTTTGCTTTGTTGACATGATTCACTTACCCTGTTTACATGGGCAGCTGTGATTCGAATTGAGCCGGGACCCGTCCTCGATCCGAACTATCCGGCCCATGTATACACTCACGCGCCGTTCCGCTGATTCGAATCGTGCGCCGGAGGAAATCCCTTCCCGTGAGAGGATCATCCGTTCAGGAAGGGATTTCGTCCGAATTATCGGCCGTCAGCTGTCTAAACAAAAAAAAAGAAAAATGCCTGGCGCACGCAGTTCTGTTCACGGCCATTTCAGCTTCGTTTGGTGTTGCCGCTTTTCCACGGGTTTTTAGCTATTGCTCGAGACGGTCCAAGTCCAAGATGGTAAAGGAAAAGAGAAAGAAGGTGAAGTTGACACCATGCTGCTAAAACTACCCTTATTATTGAGGGCCTTGAGGGGCTAGCAGCACAGAAATCCTCACGTAATTTAGCCTTGCTAGGCGCGTGATCTATGCAGACAGCAGGCGTCGGCGGTGCTTGGTGTTATCTTTCCGCCTAAAGGTTAGATTAATTTACATCTGGGGCAGGCTCCATGCTTCCAAAAGCCAAATGGAGGTAATATGGTCATTTTATATAGCTTTGACTTGTTCTCACTTTAATTTTTGGATTGCTCAAAATTCTTGCAGAGAATGCCTCCAAGTTTCTTTCATTAAGTTAATACCTTAAGGCCCCAGGAGTGTTTTTGCAGGTGTTCCTTAAATTAGGATGCTGGTTCCTTGTCAGTTAAATTTGTGTGAGAAAGGTAGCTTAAAAATTGCTGCATGATATGACGGATGAACAAATATAGATCATTGCAGTCAGCTCGGAATGTGAACTTTTTTAATGGTAGGACCGAAATTGCCCAATGACGGGGTCAGAACAGCAAGAAAGCAAATGTGAACACTGGATGAAAATAGTTGTCATCATTACTCTGCTAAATCCAAGTTTGTGTGTTCCATGTGCAGGAAAACAGTGCATAAACTAACACCTAACGTGATGGCACATGCTGCATGGAGAACACGTCTGTTGCATATCATCACCTGTTTTTGTACTGATGATTAAATATGTCACCTTGGTGCTTTTTTGTGATGGGTGTCTGCAGGCCATGAGGTAGGTACTTGAACTGTTCAACAATTCTTGCAGGGAGTACCAATAGTTTTTTGCATTAAGTGAATACATAAATGCCCCAGGATTGATTTTGCAGACATTCCTCCTGTGACTTGAACATTTGGTTGACCACCTATTGGCAGGAGGGATGTGCTGGATATTGGTGACTGGCTCGTCAAGGAAATATGAAGCTACATCACACTGGTAGACCAAATGGCAAGGAAGCCGGGGCTGGAATATTTGTTTTTGATGCGATTAGGCTGCTTGTTGCTTGTCGGTTTAGTGTGTGTGAGATAGGTAACTCAATAATTCCTGCATGATGCAAAGGATCAACAAATATAGGCAATAGATCATTGCAGTCAGTGCAGAATGTGAACTATTTTTAATGATGGGGCCAAAATTGCCCAGTGATGGTTCCAAAATGTCAGGAAAGCAAATGTGAGCACTGGATGAAAATAGCTGTCATCAGTACTCTGTCAAATCCAGGTTTGTGCATTTCATGTGGAAGAAAACAGTGCATAAACTAAGTAAACCTAACATAATGCCACATGAGGTGCAGAGAACATCTGTGGTGCACATCATTACCTGTTTTTGTACTGGTGAGTAAATATGTTACCTCGGTGCTTTTTTGTGACATGTATCATTGCAAACCATGAGGTGGATAATTGAGCTGTTGTTATAATAAATCATTTGTTATGAATTTTGAGCCCAGATTGCATTTGTCATGACAGCTCTGGGGCTAGTTCACATGTTATGATCTTTGGACTGTGCGAACACAGCTGTTTGTGCCACCTAGCCATCAGTCTATATCAGCCAATACTGTTGACTGCAAGGATATCAAAGCAGTATTTCAACCCTAGTATGTCAAGAAAGCAAATAGCTGCATTCTGACTTGCCAGTCCATGCCAAGTCTAAATGGCAATGCTGCCCTCAGGTACTGATGATGCATTGGATGGGGAAAGACAACATAGTTACACAATTTTTGCCACTAACTATGTAGCATTCATGAGTCATTTCTGTAGCTTAGCTCACTGTTGCAGGCTGCTCATAAATGCATTAGTGTGGGAGTAGGTAATGTGTTTCTTGGGCTGCGCAAAGTAGATGACATGATGCTGGGTGGCATACTGATATGAGTGTGGTAAGTTTGTGCGTGTCGTTGGCCAATACAAGAAAATACTGATTTCCTGCTAGCCAAAGTTTCCCGCTAGTAAAAATTTGCATATAACACTGTTTATGTGACAGATTTGGCAGTGCTGACTGCGCAACTCTTGTGTTTCAAGTGCTATGGCTTGTGCTGTAGCTATAAAGCCTATGAGTCCCGCACAGATCATTTTTCCAACGGAGTCCATCTTCCTCCTCGCCCTCAAAGCTGTCTCGCGCCCACCATGGCTCGTGACATTCGCCATCCATACGCAGAGTACCGGCTTTTTTCTTCTTGTTTTGTTCAGTTCGCCTCAAAAGCGCAGTTTTCGCCCATAATCCGTTCCTTGATTCGAACTAAGCGGGATCGAACTATCGACCGTTAATCCGACGTAAAGCCGGTTTCGCCCATGTAAACGCCCCTCGCCGAGAGGGTTAACGTCGCATGATCCGTTCCGATCTTAATTCGAATTATCCTCGGCTGCCCATGTAAACCGGGTAATTGATGCTGATGCCGGGTAAAATACCGAGTCATCAGCCTTGCCACGCGCCCTGGGATCATTCACCGCATATCCATTACTCACTGGCTCTATAATCATTAGCCCCTTCTCTGACATCCAGCAGTCGCATGTTCTCTCGGATCTCCCAGGCCGGCTCACGCGAGCTGCCGGGGGTCCGCGCCCCCGCCCGGCGCCGGGGTGTACCCGCTCACGCGTGGGTGCTGTTTGTCGGGATGGGGAGGGGACGGTGGCGTCTGGGTTCGAGCGGTCGCTGTGGTCGCGGCGGCCGCTCGAGAGGTGCCGGCCCGACGCCGGCCGGCGGTGGACGCTGCCGTGGACGCGCGAGGTCGTGCGGTGGGGCAGATCCGGGCCCCGAAGCTGCCCACCTCTCCGCCGCCGCGCCCTTTGGCGAGCTCCGGGTCTCGCGCCAGGCCCGCCGCCGCAGCCGCCGCCTGGAATGTGTGCGCCGGTGACGTCAGCCGGCGGCCGGGACGCTCCCCTCCCCTCCCTCCCTCCCTCGGTCGGGACCCTCCCCTCCGCGGCCGCCCGGCCGGCCGGCCGCCGACCGGGAGGGCGGCCGACAAATGGCACGTCCCCCTCCGCCGGCGGGCGGCCCGGCCGGCCCGACACCCCGCCGCTGAGGGGCCGGCTGCGGCGTCACCGGGGTCCGCGCGCCCGCCGGCCGCCGCCGGCCGCCCTCCGCCCGGCCGCCGAGGCGGTCGGCGGCGACGCGTCGACCGACGCGCACCTGCGACCGCGGCGACCTTGTGGCGGTGCGCTGTTTTCAAGCAGTAACGATGCCGTCCGCGCAGGTGTTTCATGAACACTTGGTGTGCGCCGGAGTGGCGGTCGGTGTGGTGGCACGTCTTGTCACGAGGGACCCGTTTTACGAGCCGGTTGGAGTCGCTCGCGCTCGCGCCGTGCCGGAACCTCGTCCACATTCTGAGCGCGCTGTTGTTGGCGTCGGATGTCACACCTGACGCGGCAGCCGGTTTAATCTCGCGCCGCATCTCTCGCACGGTGCGCGGCTCCCCTGCGCGCGGCACCTGTCGCGGTCGCACTCCTGTCGGTCTCGACAGCAGCCGCCCCAGCGTGGCGGCCGGGACTGTCATCGGGCGCCGACCGGCTGCAGCGGCGGCGCCGGGCCGCCGGCCGGCCGGCGCCGCCGCCCGCTCGCGCCCGCGTGCCTCGCCGCGCCGTCGCCGGCGCTCGCGGCCGCTGGCGCCGCCCGCCCCCCACTGTTTGTGTGCACTGCCGGAGGGGCCGACCCGGGCTGCCGCGCGCGGCCCCCGGGAACGGTGGCGCTGAGGCGCCGGCGAGAAACCGCCGGAAGGGAAGCTGGGGGACGGGTTGTTTGCCGCCGTTCGTGTAACTACTCTGCAGTTTGGAGGACTGTTTGAGTGTTGACTTTCTGAGAGTTGGATAACATTGCGGATGAAAGAAGCGGCTGCCCTCGGGTGTTCTGCTGTAGTTCGCGTCATTTTCGGCAGGACGGTGATAGCTAGAGAAAGCTTGCGCAGAAAGGGATCATTCAGGACGGTGGCCAGCGCTCGACAAAGTGGCTGCCTTTCGGGAAACTGTTTACGTCGGAGCCAGTGAGTCACCTCGCCAGTGTACCCGGAAAGAGCCATGACTGGCCGAGCGCGGCCGCTTCCGGCAGAGGCTGTGAATGCACCTGACGCGCTCCCAGCCGGCGGTCCGCGCCGCTGCCATCCCGCGCCGTCACACGCGGTCGCACGCGGACCGGCGCCCCCCAGCTCCGGCCAGGCGGCCGCCGCCGCAGGCCGTCTGGGCTCGGCTGTTGCGACGCTGTTTGGATGGCAGTCGCAGTGGGCCGTCCGTCCTGCCCGGGCGACGGTGGCGGGCGACGGCATCGCAGGTGCCGCTCCTGGCAGCTGTCCTGTCGCAGTGGGCCGTCCGTCCTGCCCGGGCGACGGTGGCGGATGACGGCATCGGCAGGCGCCGCGCCGCTCCTGGCAGCTGTCCTTTCGCAGTGGGCCGTCCGTCCTGCCGGGGCAATGGTAGGCGGGTGACGGCATCGCAGGCGCCGCTCCTGGCAGCTGTCCTCTCGCAGTGGGCCGTCCGTCCTGCCTGGGCGACGGTGGCGGATGACGGCATCGCAGGCACCGCTCCTGGCAGCTGTCCTGTCGCAGTGGGCCGTCCGTCCTGCCTGGGCGACGGTGGCGGGTGACGGCATCGCAGGCACCGCGCCGCTCCTGGCAGCTGTCCTGTCGCAGGCGCGGAAGCTGCGACGGCTCCGAAGCAGCGCGCCGCGAACACGCGCCGGCTGGAGTCCGTGCTGCCGCGGTTGGGAGCTGGAGCGGGCTTTCCAGTGGTGCCGCTCTCCGGCTGCCGACCCGGCTCGCCAAGGCCGGGGCAGCGGCGCGGAGCGGCGCCCCCCGCACGCCCACCCAGGTCACAGCCCGGCTCGGGTCCGAGCCGGCGGCGGCGGCGGGGGCGGGGGCGGGCGAGTCACCGCCGCGTGCACGAGCCGGCCCAGCTCTGCCGGCCGGCTGGCCGGCCCGCGCGGATCGATCAAACTTTCACCGCCGCCGAGTGGATGAGGCCATCGACGGCCGAGCGAGAAGGGCGCTGTCCGGCCTCGCACGGCACCGCGTCGTGTCGCGGGCCGACGCGGCGGGCCGGCGGTGGCCGGACCGGGCCGGCGGCGTGGGGCGGCCGCCCGAGGGCGCGTGGGAGCTGGCCGCTCCCCGCCGACCGTCAGGGTGCCGCAGCGAGCCCGACGGCCGGCTGCCTGTTTACACTTGCAGTGTTGATGTTTCGTGTTCACTGTCGCTGGCAGCCGGCCGGAACAGGGGTTTGATTATGCTCTGTTGTGATGCTGTTTCGAAGTGAGGGCCGGCTGCGAGAGACCGGGGGTCGTCGTCCCGCGCGCCGACGGCGTCCGCTGACGCGCCGAGAGCGCCGGCAGCACCTGAGTCACGACGGCGGGCTGGGGAGTTGGGTTGTGACGCCCCTGCCTTCTGCAGCCAAGTGCTCGGGTGCTCCAGCCATGCCGACGCTGATGGACGATCTGCATTGAGTTTACGATCCCGTTCAGGACTCCTGGTGTTTTGACGCCGCATCAGCAGTGCGATCGGCACACGCCAGCGGACATTCCGTCGGAAAGGCCGATGTTGATCCGCTCGTTATCGTGGCGCGCATTGCCCGCTTCTTGCCGCGCCGGCACAGCGCGCCGGCGCCGCCCGACTCCTAATATGTCGACGGTGGACCGGCCGTTGCCGCCGTGGTGACGGCTCGTGTCGGCTCCGTGTTTGGCGGCGCGGTTGGCAGTGCCCACCGCCGCCTGGGCCGCCGCCGGTGCCGGTGCCGGCTCCGTGTGTGACGGCGGGGCACGCCCACCGCGGCGCCGCGCGCCCACCGCCTCCGCCGGCTGTGACGGCTGGTGACGACGGTTTGTAAACACGAGCGCGGCGCCGGCCGGCGTCAGACCCCGCGGGCGGGCGACGCGCACGGCACCGTGGGCTCATGTCCCCCTTGTTCGACTGCGGGCGAGCCCGTCATCACACGCACCAGCTGCCGTCTCCGCCGTGTTTCGCTGCGGGCGAGCCCGTCACCGCACGTGCTGGTGTCTGCCCACGTTTGACGGCGACGGCAGTTGACACCGCCGGACATCGCCGGTGTCTGCCGTATCTGACCGCGGCGGTGGCGGCGGGTGGCGCTCACCACCACGCGGGCTCGCATCGGTCCTTGTCTGAACGTGGTCGTGGCGGTGGGTGTTGCCCACCGCCACACGCGCTGGTGTTTGCCCGCGTGACCGTGGGGCTCCCCACCACACCGGCTCGGGCAGGCAGCGAGCGGTGCATACAACCGCGCCCGTTCGGGTCTGTCCATGCCTGATTTTTGCGGCGACGGGGGGCATTGCCGACCGCGGCGGTGACAGCGGGCAGTGCCGACCGCGGCGGTGGTGGCGAGCAATGCCGACCGCGGCGGCGTCCCGGCCGGGCCGGAAATCAATGGCTGCGAGCGTCGCCGGCTCCGGCTCCGTCGGCCGGCTATCGACCTCAGCCAGGTGCCAATTTGTGCAGCCGCGAGCTCGGCCTCACGCCGGCTGACACCGGCATCGCAGGCCGCCGCCGGCGCCATCGGCCGATGTCGAGCGGCTGCCGGCGCGCCGGCGGGCAGGGCTGACGACCGAGGGCCGGAGGGAGCGGCGCCGGACGCTCTGTCGCTCTCCTCGGAGGATCAGCTGGCGCCGCTGTCGGCTCAGCGAGGTGTGGTTCGCAGGAGCGGAGACGGGCTGGCGGCTGGTGGCGGACGTGTGGACACACCTGCCGTCACACACCTGCCACCGGTCTGGGTGTGGGAAGCACCGGGCAGCGGTTATCCAAAGGGCAGCAGGAAAAGTGTAATCGTTCAGGTGGCAGGGTCACGTGTCGAGTCCTGTTCAGTGCACTATGTTCGATGTTTCATCAGATTGGGGCATCCCGGTGTCCAACAACACGCGACAAGCAGAAGCTATGCCACCAGGTAGGCAAGGGGAGGCCATCTTATTGCCGATTTGCCAAGTGTGGCAAACGCCTGTCCGCCCCTTCCCCTTGAAATTTCGGGAGGCTTCAGGCAACCGCACCAAAACATTCTCTCAAATCAAAGGGTACTAAAGGCTCGCAGGAGGTAATACCTGCCCAGTAGAAGCCCATAGATGGCCGACATCAGGCCTGATGGCTCGACATGAGGCCTTATTTAATCTAAAGAAGGTCCTGTCAGATGCATAGGAGAGCGCATTTTTACAGGAAGCCCCGGCAGCTCAAGAGAGACCGACTAGGAAGACGGGAGGCCCCACCAGGCCAAGAGGAGGATTTCCTCTGTTTTCGTCCTAGGGTAGGGTAGGTTCGTTCTTTCGAAAAGCGGTAGGGTGTTGTAAAGTGTAGGGATAGGAGGCCCCCAGGTCTATTTATGAGGCCTCAGGTCTGCTTCAGAGGCTTCTAGATCTATTGGCCCCCCTTGAAAAGCATGTGTCGCTGTCCATGGCGGTAATTTTGGTCGGCCACTCTGGGCGTGTCGGAAAGCCGGGGGAAACCGCCGTAGGTGTGTTCATTGATAGCTTTTCGATGTAGCGATGATCACGAGCGGAAAATGTAAAAACGTGGTGTATCAAGGAGTGCCAAAGCCAGCGTCCCTCAATCGGGCACGAAGCCTGGATTTTCCTCAATGGGCGGGGTACAGGTTTCAAATTGTTCCGGTTTCTTGCGAATTCGGGCAGAATTACTACGGAATCGCTCATATTTAGTGTAAACTTCTTTGCTTGAAGAAGGAAGGGAAGAGGAGGCACAGCCCCCGTTGCCTCCCTTGGCTACGCCACTGCCTTCGGAACGTTAAATCACGGTAATTTCAATGAAAGCTGGTGCGGTTGCTTTCACACCTGTTATACGGCATTCTGCGCCCGTGGCGATGACCGGCCTTTAGCCGGCAGCTGTCCTTTGGTGTGGTCTCCACATTATCCGCGGAGACTGCCTGGCGGTGCGGAGCCACACGGCCCTCGCTGACGTAGGGCGCGGCGTGGCCCCGGCGCAGTCATGCACCGGGACCCAGCCGTAGGTCATCGGATGGCGCGCCGCGCTGACACGGGTCTTCGGACCACGTCGTCGCGTACGCCGCTCGTTGGTATCCCCGGTACACTCACATGGCCTGCCGCTCCGTGTCCTGCCCGGTGCACCGACGCCGTGTTACCGCCGGTGCCCCGACGCCGTGCACCACTCCGCGGTGCCTGCCCCCCGGTGCTCCGGCGTCGTGCACCATCCCCGGTGCACCGACGCGCTGCGGTGACCGCTGCCGTGGGAGCGTCTCCGGTCGCGGTGGCTGGCCGCGCCTGACCGCGGCCGCCGTCCGACGCTCGTCGCTCGCTCGCTCGCTGCCGGCCCTGCTACGGTGACGGCCGCCGTCCGCCGCGCGTGGCGTCGCTCGCTCGCTCGCTCGCTGCCGGCCCCGCTCTGGTGACGGCCGCCGATCGAAGCGAGATGACGCCGTAGGGTGCCGCTCGGCAGCCGCCGCCGGCACGGCCGGCCGTGCCCGCCGCCGCGCCGGCGTCACCGGGGCGGCCATTAGAGCAGCCGCGGGGCGCCGCCGTCGCCTGCTCTGGAGCGGCGTTGCCCGTCCAGGCCATGCACAGGTGGTGTCATGGTGCCTCGTTGCGCCGGGTGAAGTCGGGCCGTGTGTTTTGTGCTCTCTGCCCGGCCGTCGCCGACGGTCGGGTTGCCATGGCATTAGGCGTCTTTCGCGGATGCATCGGCGGCCGCTGCACATTTTTGGGTCGGCATCGTGGCGCGGAGAGCCGGCCAGACCGGTCTGGCGACTGATAGCATCGGCCGGCCGCGGCCGCGCCGCGCGCGCGCGCATCCAGCGACACTCAATAACTGTATTGTACCGAGCTTCGCATCGACACGGCCGGGAGTGGCCGCGAGCCAACGACGGCGAACGGCGCGCCGCCGCTGCGGACGGCGCCGGTGACTGACGGCGGCGCGGGCGGCGGCTGGGAAACCCGGCCGGCGGCGGCGCGCCGCCGTGCCGTGCTGTGCCGCCATTAGGCGCCGGCCGGCCCGGCCGTGGCATCCCGTGCCCGAGTTGATGGCGTAATCGGGCCGGCGGACGACGGCCGCCGACCCGGACGCGGCGGCGCGCGCTTCGCGGGACAGCGCCTCGCGGCTCCCGGACGCCGCCGAACCCTCGCAGGACGCGCCCTGGAGGCTGCTGGCTGGCCGGTGACGTCACCGGCCGTTCGGTGACGTCACTGGCGGGCGGTGTTCGACGCCGCCGCTCAGTGACCCGCTTTTAGGTCGCGGCGTGGCCGGCTGTCGCGGTCGCAGGCGCCGTAACCCGCTCGGTCGGCAGCCGCCGCTGTATATTTGCTCTGGCGCCGCGCAGTGCTCCCCTGCGCCCGCGCGCCGGACTGTGTGGGTCGGCCGGGGACGGTGCTGCCGCCGCCGCCGCCGCAGCCGCACATCTGGCTCCCAGCTCTCGCGGCTGGTGGCGGAGCGGCGCGAGCGGCCTGGCCGCCGCCGCCGCCGACCCGGCTAACGGTGACGCGACCGACCCGGCTCCGCACGCGCGCCGCCCGGAGCCAGCGACCGCGTCACCTGGCCAACTGCGCCAACACGACGTGTCGGCGGCGATCGCCGTCGCCCGGCCCGGCCGCCAAGGTCGACGCTCGTCCTCCATCGGGGACGGCGAACCCGCACGGGAGCTGCCGAATGATTGCGATGACCACGGCGAAGCCCTTTTTCTGGGAGACAGTCCAGCTTGGCGCGCGCGAGAAACCTCTCCTATTATACCCGATCTCCTCGCCGAAGCGATTGACGACTCATCTTTCCCGAGATGCCGTTGCAGCCTGGCGGCGGCTGAGTGGGATGGTCTGTGACATGGATTGTCGCTCTGGGGAAGGCTCGAGCTGGACGGACGCATACTGGCGCGGTCTGCGTCCGACCCGACCCGCTCCATGATGGCGCACCTGGGAGACGGGCCGCCGGCCGGGCACTCCGCTCGCCGCCCGCCGCCCGGCGCCCGCCGGTAGCGGCCGGCCGCCGGGGCACGCGTACGTGAAACGTACCGCTGGAATGATTGTGCATGTGTTTTTGTCTCCGGAGGAAAAGGTAGAGGAGAGAGGAGGACAGACAGAGAAAGAAGGCAGAACAGGCAAAAACGTGTGCCAAATGGCGGTGTGCGGTGGCCGGCGCGCGCACCGCGGTCCGTGCGGCTGGCGGAGGGGCGCGGCCATCGCCGGCCAGCCGCTTCGCACGCATCGCGCCCGCCTCCTCCGCCGATCGCCAATCAGCACCGCACCGACGGTGCCGGTGGCGCCGGGCGGCGACGGTTGTCGCTGACAGGGCCGGGCTGGAGCTGGCGCCGTCGGGCAGCCCTGGCGGACCCCTGGGCGGCCGGCCGCCGCGATCAGCTGTGCGGGCCCGGTCAGCTGCCGGGGCTGCGTGCCGCCGCCCGGCCGACCGGTGCGGGCGGCGCGTGGCGTCACCGGCGCGGCCGTGTCGCAATCCGACGTGAGTCAAGCGGACGGGGAGCGCGCACGGGCCGGGGCGGGCTGGTGCGGCCCGATCGCTGCTGCCTGGCCGTTGTGTGTGCGAGAGGGGATGCCATGTGTCACGGGCGGCGCCGGAAAGGCCCCAGCGTGCTCACTGCGCCGGGCAGGCCCAGCGCGCTCGCTGCGCCGGGCAGGCCCCAGCGTGCTCACTGCGCCGGGCAGGCCCAGCGCGCTCGCTGCGCCGGGCAGGCCCCAGCGCGCTCACCGCGCCGGGCAGGCCCCAGCGCGCTCACCTTGTGGGGTAGGCCCCAGCCCACTCACCGCGTCGGCTAGGCCCGCTTCAGCCCGCTCACCGCGCCGGGCAGGCCCCAGCCCGTTCACCGCGTCGGGCAGGCCGCAGCCCGCTCACCGCGCCACGCTCTGCCCTCGGAGCACCGGTAGTCGGGCGCGTTCCTGATGTTGCGACTGAGCCGGCGCCGAGGGGCGCGGTAAGGCGTTTAGAGGTGCTGACAACAGGGCTTCGCCGCCAGTGTGAACAGAATGTTCGTCGGATTTAGTAGTGCGAGGACTTAACGTGCATCATATCCTGAGATTACCGAGGCACCCAGGGTGTTGATAATCATCTGCTGCCTGCTCCAGCATTGCGCCGGAGGATTTTTCACTGATCCCTTTCATGCAGGGCGGAGGTCTAGTTCGAAAATGGAGCTGTTGTGGGACTCATCTCCGCGAAACGGCCGGCGCCACACCTCTGCCGAGAGCGCTGTTCCAAACAGTGCCCGTGTGTGGCTGCTGACCTGCCGCTGTGTGAGCGCTGCCCTGACTGTCGCGCTCGTCCGCCGCCGCAGGTGGTAAACCGTCGTCGCTAGGCGGCCGCCTGACCGAGTCGTCCGTCGGCCAGTTCAAGACGGACGACGGCGCTTCGCTGGCGCCCGAGTTTGCAATCGGTGAGTGCGGCGCTCCCGCCCGCCCCTGAGAACGGGCCGCCGGTGCCGGCCTGTCGCCGGCCTCTTCTGTTTATGCTTGAAATGTCGTCTCGGCTGTATATTTTGGTCGGATGTCACGCACGTGGGGCCTACATGCCACTGCTTTCAGGGAGCGAGTGGTGAGATTCACGCTTGAAATCACGGTAGCGGTGGTTGAGCGCAAGCGTGTTCATTGTGGTATCTGCGCTGGGTATCTCCCGGGAAAAGAATGAACTCTCATCACAAACATCCAGTTAGTTGGGCGTTTTCCGAAGTCTTTTCCCATGGAGAATAAGCTATCGGTACTTAAGGGTATCACGGGCGTTGCAATCTGTGGCTCCTGTGCGACAAAATAACTATGGCATCCGAGGCATTGCATACGACCAGCCATCATCATCCCTCCTGCACGGCTATCTCGTGCGCTGCACATTTTTAGTGTGGCATGCTGCCCTTCCCCCCCTCCCCCCCGCCCACTTTACCGCGCTTAGTGTAGTCATTTCGCTGAATGCTGCCTGCGACATCCAATAAACTTAACCCTCCGTGCTCCTCCGGTGTCTGCAGTAGTCCTGTGTTGTGACTGGGACGTGTTGTCGGTGTTTTCTGGCCGCTCGGCGCCGGCCGTGTCGCGGCGTGCTGGCTGCTCGTGACCGGCGTCGTGTCTTGCCGCTTGCAGAGCGGTCGCTGCCGGCGGGCCGCCCGGGCGCCGGCGGCGCCGCCCGGCCAGCCATGGTGAGCGCCGGCAGCCCGGCGCCGGCGCAGCCGCTGCCCTCCAGCGGCGCCATCAACAAGCAGCCGATGACGGCCGACGCCCAGTACATGCAGCAGCAGAGCCATATCTTCGTCTTCTCGACGCAGCTGGCCAACCGGGCGTTCGAGTCGGTCATGCAGGGCCAGTACCCGACTATCATCTCGTACCACTGCTCGCAGCCGGGCACCAAGAAGTACCTGGATGTGAGTGGCGGGACGGCGGGCCTTCCGTGACGTCACGGCGCGAGGCGCTCGTGGTCAGCTGGTGGACATAGTCTTGCGCATTGCTCTGCATGGTATTGTTTTTGCTCGGCGCAAGAACTGATGTGTGAGGAGTGGGTTCAAGAGTATTTCCTGTGCGCCTCCTGGTAGGAACGTCTTGTCCTGTCGTGTCCATGTCGTGAGCGCGGCGTGTTGTGTTGATTCACGTCGTGATCTTATTGCGGGGCGGGTCATGATAAAATCGAAAGCCGTTCTTGTACGAGGGATATCCGACCTGCATGTCAATGTTATCTGAAATCATGATGTTTTCTATAGTGCATTACGTTGTCTGCCGGTTAGATTGGCCAGATGGCTGTTTTAACATCATCCATCAGTATTGTGCAGTATTATAAGGTGGATCTTCTCAAACTAACAACCGTCGACCTTCGAGATGTCAGAAGGTACTGGTTAACGACGTCATCAAGCAGGCATTGGGTATACTGACAAATCCCGACGTTCCACGCTGTACTGGTGGTCTTGAATCACTGTGCAAACTCGTGGGTTTTGTCAGTATAGTCCATCCTTGCTTGGTAGGGCCGTTTAGCCAGCAATTGTGGGCATATCGCAGGTCGACTGCTGTCAGCAGAACTTCCAATTTGTAGTACCGAAAGGTCGGGAGCTCCAGACCTCTTGTGGATGTCTTATATACTACTCGTGGCTCTACGTGAAGAGCAGCGGTCATTGAACCCACCGTATTTGGTTGTCACAAAACAGGCACTTTTCAACTTTTAACTGCAGGGAAACATCTACTTGTAGCGGTTAGCTAGCATTCAAATGTGTGACACCACATGACGGCTGTACCATTGGTTGTGCCGTGAGCGTGCCCTCTTGAGGGTTCCCCTGGCTCGTGAGCGCGTGTCTGCGGCTGAACGTCCGTCCGTCTGTCCGTCGCCGCAGCGTCACCCGCTGAAGAGCAGCCAGTTCACGCGCGGCCCGCAGCCGCCCTGGCTGAGCATGGTGAAGCGAGGCGGTGGCGCCGGCGGCGGCGCGGCCGCCAAGCTGCCGCCGGGCTCGCCGCTGCTGGCCGAGTTCGGCGCCGGCGGCCCGGCCGGCCCGGTCGCCTCCATGGCCGGCGCCTGGCCGCCCATGTCGCCGTCCGGACCGCCGGCCTCGCTGGCCGCGCTCGGCCAGCCGGCCGCCATGTCGGCCGCCGGCGCGGCGCCGCCCGCCTCCGCCGCCGGCCGGCTGCACATGGCCGGCGCGCCGCCCGCCTCCATGTCGGTGCCGCCCATGTCGCTGTCGGAGCCGGGCTTCGCCATGTCGAGCGGCGGCCCGACCCGGCCCGCGTCTTGTGACCCGGTACGTCGGGGTGGGCGGAACCATAGGTTGGCACAGGCCCGGACGAAGCGGCCGAGCGGGTGTGGCAGGGACTGTGCTATGTTGCGAGGGGTGTCGATAGTGTGGTGGTTAACGCGTCTGCGTTAACCATTACGCGCCTCTGAAACCAGGTTCGATTCCCCGCGGTACCCGCCCTCCGTGCCAGAGTGGGAGGTAGGCGACGCCGTATAGCATCATCAACTGAGTGCATCGTTAAGTTCCAGTGACGACGATAATGACATGTTGAGTGGGACAAACTGATAATGGTGGTGTGCGTGGTGTTTCACGAGGGACATAGTCTGTATGTTTTTTTCCTGGTTGCGTGTGCATTGTGGTTGAAAGCCAGCAGTTGGGAAGGTCCCCAAACAGCTGATTGTGTCTGCTTTTCCACTATAGGTATGTGCCCGGCCGTATCCGTTCCCAGCGTAGTTAATGGCTAACCTCGTGGTCGCGCCCATAAGCATGCTCTTCCGGTGCTCCAACCAGGCCCCGTTCGTTAGCCAGGCGGTGATTTGTGGATGGGGTCCTCTTCTTCGACTGGTCGACCAGCCGATGGCCTCATGGTTTCGCTATGGCCGCTTCTAATGTAATGCATTATCCCAGCTGATTGAATAATCACGATGTGCCAGGCATGGATATAATTAGTCATCCTCCCTTTGAACACGCCTTCTGTTGCCAGATGCAAATGTTCGGCTGGAGCTTACACCACAGTCTGGCACAGACATCATTTGTGGTGTAAGCCCGACCCTAATGAGACGTTGATAAAGGAAAAGTGTTCGCGTAACCACACGACTATATATTTGCCTTCATTTGCGGTTGTCTCACACGCGAATGTTAGTGAATGGGAGTGGCGGAGCCCAAGGTGCGTTGTTGAACGGTCGTGTTATGCCTCGTGATGGATGGTGCGGCACCAGAATTAACAGCAAAAGCCGTGGACCATGTTAAAGGCGCATTGGGGATGGCACTTGTCCAGCAATTAGATTATGAGCTCTGACTACGGGCAAGCACATTGGATGCATACCCCCGGATGTGGACAGACATACAAATCGCGATGCACGCTGGCACATTGGTTTGGTTTGCGATTTAACGTAGCGTGGTCCCACGCGACGTTGCGTGCCGCTGCTCTCGGCCTGGTCTTGTTTCGCGGCAGTGCAAAGATCGGCGTAGTTCTTGGCTTGCAGCCGGGCGGGCGCAGATGCAGTGTCCGTCTGTAGTTCGCGTATTGGCTCCAGAGCCAATGTCGGTCTGCCTTTGACCCGCGCGCCGTTGTCGGTCCCTCTACTACCGCCTGCTGTGTCCGTCTGTGCCCCGTGCGCTGTTGTCTGCCCCTCCACCACCTCCTGCCGTGTCCGTCTGTGACCCGTGCGCTGTTGTCTGTCCCTCTACCACCGCCTGCCGTATCCGTCTGTGACTCGCGTGCCGTGGTCGGCCGCCGCCTCTGGCTGACTCGTGTCTCCGCACCGCCGCCAGATTAAGTCGGCGCCGTCGCCGACCGTGCTGGCCGGGCCGGGCCGCGCCATGCCCGGCCCGGCGTCGGCGCCGTCGGCCGCTGCCGCCGCCGCCGACAGCGACGATGGCCGGCCGCAACGACTGCCGGACGGCGACTTGACGCTGGAGCAGCGCCACCACCGCGCCTCCAAGCTGGCGCGCATCAAGCGCATAGGCGAGATGCTGCTGCCGGACCAGCGACCGGGCGAGCCGGGCGGCGCTGCCGGCCAGAACGGCGCGTCCGGCCCCAACCGGCCGGCCGGGCCCAACGGGCCCATGGCCGGACCCAACGGGCCCATGGCCGGACCCAACGGGCCCATGATGATGGCCGGACCCAACGGACCCGTCATGATGGCCGGCCCCAGCGGTCCCGCCGGCCTGGGCGGGCCCGGCGGAGGCCCCATGGGAATGGGAGGGCCTAATGGGTCGGGTGGTATGGGAGCCCCGAATGGTCCCATGGGAATGGGCGGTCCAAACGGCCCGGCTGGAATGGGAGGTCACGGCGGTCCCGGGCTGGGAGGCCCCAATGGTCCGATGGGAATGGGAGGTCACAATGGTCCTGGTGGTGTGGGAGATCTCAGTAGTCCCTCTGGTATGGGAGGTCCCAATGGCCCCATTGGAATGGGTGGTCCTAACGGCCCCAGAGCAGGCATGAACGGCTCCATGGTCCCGGTCAGTATGAATGGCTCTATGCCGTCTGGCGCTATGAATGGCCCCATGCCCCCGTACAGCATGAATGGTCCAATGCCCTCAGTCAGCATGAATGGCCCCATGCCCCCTGGAAGCATGAATGGGCCCATGCCTCCGGGAGGTATGAATGGGCCCATGCCGCCGGGAGGCATGAATGGGCCCATGCCGCCGGGTGGCATGAATGGGCCCATGCCTCCGGGAGCGATGAATGGACCCATGCTTCCGGGAGGTATGAACGGGCCTATGCATCCAGGAGGCATGAATGGTCCCATGCCTCCTGGGGGCATGAACGGGCCCATGCCTCCTGGAGGCGTGATGGTGGGCCCCAACGGCCCAATCCCTCACAACATGTTCGGAGGTCCCGGTGGCGGTCAGATGGGTCCGATGGGTAGCCACGGACCGATGATGCCCCAGGGCGGCGCGATGGGGCCGGGCATGATGGGCCCGATGGACCCGCGCATGATGGCGCCGCACCAGCGGATGATGGTGCCCGGCATGATGGGGCCAGGCGGCCCGGCCAGCTCCATGGCCGCCCAGATGGAGTGGCAGCGACTGCAGAGCGAATTCTACGACGACCGGCGGCGCAAGGCGCCCGGTGCGCCGGCCAACATGCGCATGATGATGATGCCCAGCCGGATGCAGGGTCCGCCGCCGCCGTACCCGCAGAGCCAGCCGCGCGCGCTGCCCAGCCCCAGCCCGAGCTCGCGTTCGCCGACCACCTCGCTGCCTCGCACCTCCCCCCGGCTGGGCTCGCCGGCCGTCTGTCCGCGCCTGCCCACGCCCGGCCCGTCGCCGCACTCGCTGGCCGGCACGGCGGCGCCGTCGCCGCGGCCGGCGCCCTCGCCCTCGCCGCGCCACCTCAGCAACCCGGGCACGCCGGCGTCGCTGGCGTCGCCGGCGCCGGCCGCCGGCGGCCGTGTGCCGGCGCCCGAGTTCACGCCGCCGCAGAGCCAGCCGCCCGTGTCCGCCGGGCCCGGCAGCACGTCGCCGGCCGCTCCAGGTGGGTGGCGACGGCGTCCGGCAACGGCCGCATCACTCGGTAACAGTGCGGAGGCTCGTCTCCGCCTGCTTGCGTTTAATTGTTTGGTGTTGCTGGGCGACGAAAAATTAATGCGGAAAGTCATACCTGCTCGTGTTGGGCGGTAAATGCTGGATGCTCTGTGTGGCGTTGTGCTTATTTCATTGAAAAGATGGCGCCATTTGCTAAGAAAGGCAGGTCGCTTTACTTTCTGATGCAGGTGTTATGATAGGTCCAATGTTCAATTTATGAGGGTTTAGAAGCTTTTTTAGCCTTGCCAAGCCAAGGTTTAGCCTTGGAAAACTCTAAATGCTGACAGCGTAACGTTGTATGCTGGAAACCGTTATCCAGTGCTTAGTGCTACATTTGAGGTCGATTATAGTGAGCTTAAGAACTCCCAACCGACAACTAAAATTCATTCTGTCCCAGCTGGAGTCTCTGACGCTGTAACACGTCATCCCGGCGTTCTTGCAGGTGACATGTTCGGCCGGTCAGGAATGAACCCGAACTTCCCCGGCCACCTGACCAACGAAGCTAATCTGATGCCCGTGCCTTCGCCCCAACAAATACAGTACATCAACAACTTCGAGGGTCAAGAGCTGACCATCCACAAGCAGGCCAACACGGGCCTGCGGGACTCAGACATCCGTTCACCATCGTGAGTGCGAGGGGCGCCAGGGCGCGGCTAGGGCTGGGGGGGGGGGGGGCTAACGTCAGAAAGCTTCACCATCGTGAGTGCGAGGGGCGCCCGGGCGCGGCCGGGCTGGGGGGGGGGGGGGGGGGCTGACGCCAGATAGCTTCACCATCGTGATTGCGAGGGGCGCCCGGGCGCGGCTGGGCTGGGGGGTGCTAACGCCAGATAGCTTTACCATCGTGAGTGCGAGGGGCGCCCGGGCGCGGCTGGGCTGGGGGGGGGGGGGGGCTGACGCCAGATAGCTGCCCTTGGACGGGGCTGGGTTGCCGAGGGGCACAAGTCGGAGGTGTCGCGCTGGTGAGCATGTGTGAGGGCACAGCAGTGGACGGGTGGCATACGTTCGGTACCGCGGGTGGGTCGTGATGAGGGACGACGGGTGTTATGACATGCGGGTCCGAGGGTACGGCGTGTGCCGGTGCTCTGCTACGTGGTAGCCCGCTGCCCCATCTCTTTCATCGTGCTTGTGCTGTTGGTTGGGAGCCTCACTTGTCCGGTCCGTTCCGGTGTGCGTTCGCAATCACTTAGTACCTGTCCGTCCGTCCCCCCCCCTCGCCGCTGCACGGTAACCTCCAACCCCCCCCCCCCCCAGGGTAGAGATAATGTAGTGGTTAAGCTGTGCGTCTGGGAAACCAAAGGTACGAGGTGTGATTCTCCACGCTCTTGTCCTTCCTGCTAGGGTGAGGAGTCCGACCCGTTAGTTTCAGCGTGTCTGCCTTTTCCTTATATCCTTCTGATATTCCAGGTGCTTCTGCCCTGGTAGTGTCGCGTTTATTTGAGCTGGCAATGTTCGTCGCCGGGCGACCTGCGTGTCCGGCGCTGTTGTTCCTTCGCTGTTGCGTAGGTGTTGTGCACGCAGCCACAGTCAGGGTAGCACTCTGTCCGGTCCGTGTGAGCGTGGTGCGGTTGCCTGGTGACCCCTGTACCGCCTGTTTTGGTATGCCTTCGCCGTTGCCTGGTACCCGTCTGCCTTCCCCTCCCCTCGGTCCTGTGTATGTTCAGGGTGCCTTCGCCGTGCCCCGGTGACGCCCGGCCCCATCCGTTTCAGCGTGCCTTCGCTGTCCGCCGGCGACGTGTCTGGCGAGCCGGCGGCGCCGCAGCTCGTCACGAGCCGTGCCGGCCCCGGCACGCCGCTGACACCGGGCGGTGGCGGCGGCGGCGGCCCGGCGCCCAGCCCGCAGCAGCCGGCCGGGCCGCCGACGCCCGGCAGCGCCGACGGCAAGGCCCGCTTCCCAGGCCGCAGTCCGGGCGGGCCGCGCACGCCCGGTGCCGGCGGTGACGCCCGCTTCCTGGCGCCCAGCCCCAAGCCGGCGGGCTTCCCCGGCTGCGGCCCGAGCATGCTCGGCAGCCCGCGCATGCCGTTCATGGAGCCGATGCCGGGCCGGCCGGGCGAGCTGGACCTGCCGCTCGGCCACCCGCACCTGCCGCTCAACCCGCGCCAGTCGCCCGCGCTCGCCCCGGACAAGATGTTCGACCCGATCTCGTCCATGGTGCAGATGTCGCAGCAGCTGGGCGGCGGCGGCGGTGGCGGCGGCCCGGGCCCGCCCGGCCCACCCGGCCCGCCCGTCTCTAGCACGGCGGGCGCCTTCCTCTCTGGCGGGGGCGTGGAGTGTGGGCCCGGCCTGCCGCCGGCCGCCGCCAGTCCGCGCCTCATGCCGCCCTGCTCGGTCCAGCAGCCGACGGCGTCGCCGGGTCCGGCCGGCCGCGGCATGCCGCCGGCTCAGCCGTTTGGCCCCGGGCCGGGCATGGCGCCGCGCATGGCCGGCCCGGGCCGGCCGGCCGCCGCTGGCCCCGGCCCGGGTCCCGGCCCCGGCTCCGGCCCCGGGCCCGGCCCCGGCCCCGGCTCCGGTTCCGGCCCCTACAGTGGCGCCAGCGTGCAGGTGAAAGCGAGTGCACCCAACACGATCCAGTACTTGCCGACGCGACCGCAGACGTCCAGCGCGGGACCACGTGGACCGCCCAGCCTCGAGTTCCTGCAGCGCTTCACCGGGCCCGGCGGAGTCAGCCCCGGCGCCATGGGCATGATGGCCGACCAGGGCGGCCCCATGCCCGGCCAGGGCGGACCCATGCCCGGACAGGGCATGCCCATGACCGTGCCCAGTGGGCCGATGAGCGGCGGCGGCGTGCCCATGGGAGGACCCATGGCCGGCGGTGGCGTGCCCATGGGCGGACCGATGGGCGGTGGCATGCCCATGGGCGGACCGATGGGCGGCGGCATGCCGATGGGAGCGCCGATGGCCGGCGGCAGCCACATGGGAGGACCGATGAGTGGGCCGATGTGCGGCGCCGGCCCCATGGGCGGACCGATGAGTGGTGGTGTGTCGATGAGTGGACCGAGTATGAGTGTGAGCGGCCCCATGACCGCCTCGAACTCCATGTCGATGAGTGGGCCCGGCGCTCCCATGATGGGCATACCCGGCGGGCCCATGGGCGGCATGCCGATGGGCGCTGACCCGCGGCATGGCGGGCCTATGGGCCGCCAGATGAACATGATCATAGGTCCGAACGGCCCCATGATGAGCGGCCCCATGCAGCCGGGCTTCGGGCCGCCGATGGGCATGGGCCCCGGCGGGCCGGTGATGGTGTCTGGCGGCCCGATGCCGGGCCAGATGGTGCCGCGTGCCGCTATGATGCGCGGCCCCAGCCCCAGCATGGCCATGGCCGGCATGGCCGAGCCCATGTTCGGGCCCGGCGGGCCGCAGCCCATGATGGCCGGCGGCGGACCGACGCCGGCGCCCGCCATGTTCGGGCCCAAAGGCGGCGCAATGGCGCCGATGGGCGGCGGCCCGGGCGCGCCCGAGGCCGCCCAGCCGCTGCCGCCGTCCATGGGCCAGCCGGGCGCCATCAAGACTGGACAGTTCGGCTGGTACCACTGACCCGTCGCCGGCGCGCCCGGCCGCCCGACCGCCCCGTCGCGCCCCGCCGGTCCTGTGATGGTGCAATAAGAGCGATATTTCCTGTCGGTTGCGCGCGCAGTCGCCGAGTGGCCGCCGACCGGCCGCGTGGCGCCGCTGGAGTCTCCGTCGTGGCACGGACCGCCGCCGGTCGCCGCGCGTCGGCCAGGCGCCGCTCGGTCCGCACAGTATTACGACAGAGGGGGGCGGGGCAGGGCGGGCGGAGCTGGCCGCCGGCCGCCGGCGGCGGCGCTCGTCAGCGCCTGACGACGCGCGTGTCCTCGTCTTGGTCTGTTGCACCGGCGCACAGGCGGCTCATCACAGTGTTCGCGGAAACGGCGCGTGTTAAGATTATTATTTTGAAGAGTGTTTTTTAGACGATTTGTACAGTGTTCACCGCCCCTGTACAGGCAGCATCGCTCGAGACGGCTCAGTATCCATTATTCATTACTTGTGTATCTAGGTTGTACGTGTACATTTTTAATATATGATGCTGGCAAACCCGGTTTTTGTTGGTGGCACTTTCGTTGCCCTGGGGTCCCTTTCAGCATAACGGCAGTCTCGTTCGTGCAGCGTTCAGTGACTCCATGGCGTGCTGCGCTCAAATCAGGTCGAAGGTTCAGGGATGCAGGCTGATTCGGAGAGAGATAACGTCTGCACTAGCAGGAAGGGTGCCGCTCTGTGGTCTTTACCCAATCGTGACAAGTGCAGCGACAAGTTTTGACAGAGGGGGGGGGGGGGAGCTCTCGTTCAACCACTGGTGAATATTTTGGGGCTACATGTGGGATAACAAGTAACTGAAGCCGTCCTGAGTTGCTGCTGACGCGGAGGCGCCCGCACAAAACTAAGCCGAGGCTGCGCGGGCGCTCAGGGGTTTCCGACCAGGGTGGCCGTGGGCCCAGCTCGGCACACTCCCGGCGAGGAAAACGGCTGCGAGCGCGCGGGGTGAGGCGGTGCGAGTGGATAAGAGCGGCCTGGCGCCTTAGAACGGCACTGTGACACCAGCGATGTGCCCGCGGCAGAATGTCACAGGTTTTGATCCTTGAAGTCAAATTACGCGTCACTTTTCGGTTGTTGAAGATTAAAAATAGATCCCCGAACTCGTCAATGACTGTTAGCGTTGTGTCACGCAACGCGGCTCAACTGCGCAACTTATCTTTCGCACGTTCCTATAAAAAGGAGCACAACTGGTTCATCTTCAGAGTGAGAAGTTCCAGTTACACTACAAGAACTTACGGCAATTGTAGCAGTGCACCTTGCACTACGCTAAGGCTTCTGGGCCACATGATCCTCAGGACGTCAGCTTCATCATAGGTGCTAGTTTTGGCCGTCGACTAACCCGCTAAGGCAAAGGTGGGCTACGTCTGAAACGCCAATCCTGCTCGAGTTGTCACCTTTCAGCTTCATCTGAATTTGTATATATATATATATATATATATATATATATATATATATATATATATATTGGGGTACAAGTGGGATTGCAAGTAACTGAAGCCCCCTCCCCCGAGTTGCCTCCGACGCTGAGGCGCTCCGCACGGAACTAAGCCGAGGTTGTGCGGGTACTCAGGGGTTCACGACACCGATATTTATGTATTGTATGTATATATACATATATATATATATATATATATATATATATATATTTATATATATTGGGGTACAAGTGGATTGCAAGTAACTGAAGCCCCCTCCCCCGATTGCCTCCGACGCTGAGGCGCTCCGCACGGAACTAAGCCGAGGTTGTGCGGGTACTCAGGGTTCACGACACCGATATTTATGTATTTGTATGTATATATACATATATATATATATATATTATATATATAATAATATATTGGGGTACAATGGGATTGCAAGTAACTGAAGCCCCCTCCCCCAGTTGCCTCCGACGCTGAGGCGCTCCGCATCATATATATATATATATATATATATATATATATATATATATATATATATATATATATATATATATAGTTATATATAGTTCCAAACGCTTCTAACCAATCAATCGTCTGCCCGAAACACTGGCACGTTATCGTGTCTCAACCGGGCTGCCAGAAAACGTACTTTGGGTGTGCATTGTACGAATGCTGATGCAGTGTCACCTCGCAATATCCCCTTGACCATAGAAAGTGGCTTTTATTATCCTGATGAAGGGCGATATCACATCTTGAGAGGCACCGGCATCAGAACGATGTAGTACTGTCGAACAACCGGACTGCCCCATTGCACTAATGGCCGGTTCTGGACGACCGGGTCCGATTGTCTTGCTCTTTGACACACTGCCAAGCGCCCGCCTCGATTCTTCTTGGCACCTATTGCCCGTAAGTGCTTGGTTAGCGGACATGTCATTCTGAGCTCCCTCCACAACAGCGCTTCACACTCCGGAAACAACCAGAACACCGATTGGCTGAGTTTATTCGAGCCGTAATGAGTTTGGCTTCTTCATTAAGGTGTCCACGGCCATTCTGGTAATGGGCGAACCGCGGCCGGCTGCAAGGCCAGAGACAGGGGAGCGGCCAACGGCTAACAGGAAGCGCTTACCTCGCATCACTGTCGTTGCTCTGGAGCCATGCGATACTCCCCCCCCCCCCCGCATCGGCAGCGGCAAGGATATTGTTTTGTCTGTCCTCCCCACAACCACGATCTGAAATGCCCCTCTCCCCCCCTCCCCCCCCAACCATCAGAACACCAGTTTGCCCCAGAGCTGAGTTTTGGCAGGCCTTCTTTGCCGTCGTATTCTGACAACGCTCCGGGCCAGACAATCTCACTGTTAACCAAAGCCCGACAGACAACCGTAGGGCACGACGCACAATATTTAGCGTGCGGCGCTGCGAGCAACCGTCCTGGTCGTCCTATTCAGTTCTATAGAATGGCGTGCCGCCATGCGCTAGCGCAAGCGCAAATGAAGTTCATGTGCACAGATCTTGTGATGGTGTTCATAATACATACCTATCTCGTCGGTTTTCGGTGACACATGTCTCAGCAGCGTACCCTCGACCCATCTGCTTCGCTAAAGCTCGTCAGTTTCCCCGGCAGCTGTCAGGGAGTAATTACCAATGGTCATGGTACACACAACCATCTGCATTCCTTCTGACCGTACGTGCAGTAAAAAAAAACGGACACGAAGCCACTGAAATCGCATATATACATATATATATATATATATATATATATATATATATATATATATATATATATATATATATATATATATATATATATATGCCTGTTGCATTGGCGCAGCGCATTGACACAACCGATGTCATTTAGGCACGCGACCTCCACCCCCATGCGGAAACGGTAGAGCAAGACGTGCTACACGGTTCCACGCGGCGGGTGTAGCATCCAATCCAACATGAATATAGTACACCATGGATTTCGATCGAGTCAATAACGGACGTAAACAAGGGAAGTCAAAATGGAAGAGTCAAGAGGACCATTCGCTCCGCGTGGCTAATTCACGCCCACACGAGTACAATTGATTCTTACCTCCGCACAACGCAGCAACATGAGCGCAATCGATACCTATACGTACCATTTTGATACCCACATTTGATCCTCTAGTCATCATCTGGCTATCATACACAGCACAATGACTACAGCAAGTTCCAGCGTCGAAGTACACGAGAGAAACCGTCGAAAAATAGCTCAGATTTTCATCACGCACAGGCACGCTAACGACACGCGCGAGTCCAGAGCCCCCCCCCCCCCCCCCCCTCCCCCGCTGGCGGCAGCGCCCCGGTGCACTCCCTAAGCCGGCTGCGGGGCCGGCTTCTTGTCACCCTCGCCAACAGCGGGGGCGACGGCGGGAGCGGGGGCAGGGTCGGTGTCAGCGTCGGTCTCCGCGCCGCGGAAGAACCCCTCAGCAGTGGGACACTCGCGGATGGTGACGGTGCCAGCGTCCACCGTCACGTCCGTGATGACGATGCGGTCCATGAGCGGGTTGACGCGGCGCCAAAACTCGGCGGGTGGCATCACCAGCTGCTCGTCGGCCGGCTCGGCGCGGCGCCGGCCGCGTTCGGCCGGCTCCGGCGGCCGCGGCGGGATGATCTTGATCTTGGGCGACTTGGGCGGCGCGTCACCGGCCTCGGCCGACGCGCGGCGCGGCGACAGCTTGGCCAGCTTGGCCGACGGCGAGCGCGGCCCGGTGGTGGAGATGGTGACGCCGATCTTGCCGGCGTCGTTCAGCAGCTCGGCGCGTCGCTTGCCCGGTCTCTCGGGCTCCGGCTTGTCATCGGGCTCATCGCTGGGTTCGTCGGCCTCGGCCGGCTCGTCGGGCTCGGCAGGCTCGGCCGGGCCGGCGCGCTCGTCGGGCTCGCGCAGCCGGCGCGGCCGTGGCCCGCGCCGGCTCGGCGTGCCGTCCCGCTCCTTCTCCTTGCCCTGGAACGCCTCGATCAGCCGCTTGTCGAGAATGTTCTCCTCCGGCTCCCAGGTGTTGTACTTGGGGCTCCATCCCTTCCACTTGACGAGGAACTCGACGCGGCCCTTGCGGTAGCGCCGCTTCTGGATGCCCTCGGCGGCGTACACGCCGGTGGGCAGGCTGCCGATCTTGTCACTCATCGGGCCGGCGCGGCGGCGGCCGCTCGCTCATCAGCCACACCTGCACATGATGGTCATAATGAGTTCCCTGAATGTCTTACTGAGAGTCACTGGAAAAAAAACATGCTGAAATAACATGCTGATACCCCAGGACATCAGTGTATCAAATTCACCTTTTACACAGACATTAAACAATGGCATACATTGGCATATGATTGAAACAAAACAGAAATGGCAGAAATAGGAACAATACCAAGTGAAATGGTGAAGTAAAATTTCAGTCCATGACAAATGAGGCCATGTATATTAAAGACAAGTTATTTTTAGCATAAACATTCTGAATCATCCAAGATAGGGTGGCATAGGCCTTTCTAGCTTAATAGCATGATAATCATGTCAGCACTTAACAGCATGCATTTCACTAGCCATTTACACACTTAACCTTAACTCTTCTTAACTCTTCTATTAGAACACAATTAAAGTGGGCCTGTAATTCCACCTGCTTGCATTTATACCGTTTTATCCCCTTGTGGCTGACAGTCTCAAGAGCTCATGACTAGGAATGCAGTCAGCATATATAAAGCAGAGAGTATTGATACCACTTATTTCTGATTTTTTCCTTCCATTCCTCATCATTTGCTTCAAGTCATCAATAAGTTTGCATAGTCATCATGACATTCCATCCTTTTTAGTTTCACTGCTCTACGAAAATGGGTGACTGGATGACATATCTGGAAGATATTAATAGAACTTTGAGGCCTCATGCATTCCAGCAGTCAGGTGTTCTGACAAGACATAATGTGCCGATATTTCAAATAAAGTATTACTAGCTCAGGTTGCAGGCATGACACTTAAAACACCTGCAAGGAATGTGTGCTTCACATGGATTTAACTTACATTCAAATAACAAGTACATAACATGGATAAGCCAACAATGATTACTATAACTTGTCATGTTTAGCATGCAACAAATGAGATACAAGCCTGAAAAATACTAAGACAAGACATCATGCTGCCACTGGTAGGCTCTGTCTATCATGGGAGATAACATAGGAAAAGAGTTACTTGATGGTCCAATACTTAAACATATTAACAGATACCCCAAAAGTTATATGTTGCATGGAGATATATCACACATCTTGAAGATTATATAGATCTCAACGCACCTGGCATTCATCTAGTACCTGCAATATGTGTAGTCTTGATATTCAGTATGAATTCTGTGAAATGCTTTTACCATAAACATGCAATGGCATTTGGGCACTAGACCTTGACAGTGTTCTATATCAAAGACCTCAAATGCAGTGGCCAAGTACAAAAGTGAAAATATTTCATCATTCTGCATCCAGTGTGGCTGATAAGTTGCACTCTGGAATCATTATCCACTTTTATGTTGGAATCATAAAAGTTGTGACCTCCAGGCTGGCTGGCTGGGAATGATTCATGATATGCACACAAGCCTAACAAACTCTTTTCTTAGTACCATTCATGAAAAATATTATGAAGACACAAAAAAGTCTGGAATTTCAGTCATCAAACTCAGTATTATTTGAAACAGATTGCACATGCGACAAAAAACGACACAGCGCAGGCCCCAGCTCAGATGAACCCAATGCCTCATGCACTCTAGTTCTCGAAAGGCACCACGCACTATATTCTTAGCAATCCATAGCGCAGGCTCCAGCTCAAATGAACCCAATGCCTCATACTCTCTAGTTCTCGAAAGGCACCACGCACTATATTTTTAACAATCTACTGTGGGACCAATCGTCTTTTTAACACTTGCATAGTATTAAACTATTGTCATTACGTACCAAGTTAGCACCAATGCCAGCCAGTCCCTCGGACCAGCGTCAACGCCAAGCCAGACCCGCCGTCAACAACGTTCTGTAGCCGTCGGCGACTCAGGCGGAATGGCGGTATCTGGCCACACTATTCGATAATAACAACTTAAACTTCTTGAAGCCTTCTACGCTTAATAAATGGGTTGTAGTAGTTTTTAATTTTGCTTATTTGTTTTATGAATCCTATGTGGCAATCTCCTGCGCTTGTTACCAAGAAACCTACTTTAATAAGCAAGTTATTTTATAAGTCCGCTTGGTGCGGCACAACAGCAAAGTGTGTTTAACGTCCGGCAGACGCGGCATATTTGGCGCTTGTTTTGGAAAGAGGGTTTGTAGCCTCGGTGCTTAGCAGTCCGCAGGAAGGGGGGAGACCGGTGTGGGCCGGGGAGCCATAACGCTGGCACTGCAGAGTGCCAAAAGTGTAGGAGAAGTGTCATTGTTAGGGGACGAGCTTTGACCAAAGCTACGTCTTAGGCGAATGTCCTTAACTGAAGCGCAGTTACTTGTGGTCTGGAGCTGTTGGGTGTAGGATCGCCCTCCATCACAAGATCATCCCTTCACTTGCTGTCTCATTTTATTTTGTGTGCATTGTTTGTCGTTTGATTTTTATGCTTTATTGCCATATAAGTGCAATATCTATGGCTGAGGTGTACCTATACACATCCCATACAAAAAAATAGATGGTTGATTTTTCTTGTTTTCATATCTGTTCTGACTATTGGTCTAGCCAGGATGTTTTCCATCCATGTGTGGGCTAAGTACAAGCTGTGAGTTGTACTTAAATCAAATGTGGTGTAAAACACATAGGAAAAGTCACATTTTTAGCTAATGCACCAAGCTGACTAATATTTTTGCATGTCTTCTGAGCTTGCCATGAGCTCAGATTTTAGTCAGAAATGTTGCTGTCCTCTTGGACCACCAGGTAACCTTGAAATCTTTGAGCAGTGAGAGAAAGAAATAAAGGCAGTTGGCAGACAGCCTGATGTATTTCATCACAGTGTGGTTTGCCATCACTGTGGTACATGCCTGCTTTTGAACTATTTACCTGGTTTTAGGTCTAGATGTTTTCTGGTCACTTCTAGCTTTTAATCATTTACCATGTGGCTTTAGTTTCAAAATATACAGTGATGTCATTGACCACCTCACATGGCACCCAAATTTGAAATATGTAATGCAGCTCATACCCATGTCTTGTATATTTTCCACCATGCTGTGGGGCTGTTTTTTGGTACCTGACTTGTACCACCTATGTGCTTATGAGTACCTTTTTCAGGTTTTACATTTTACTAAGTATTGATGGAAAGAAATAAGCATGGCATTGGTCCATCCAAAAGAGGTGGGAAGGCAAAGTCCATGGCCCCTCTCCATGGAGACCTTATTGCCTTGGGCTCAAAAGGAGCTACAAGACTGGAAATGGAATCCAAACACCAGCCATCTGCACAGATGAAACCAGGCAACATCCTGCTCTGTAAGAATGTGATGTGTGTTTAGTTTGAATGGTTTGATTTTCATGTCATGATTTAGGTGTGTAAATGCATAGAATTGTATCCATAGAATTTTATGCAATTGCATCTTAGTAGCAGTTGTTTTCTAAATGGAACAATGATTGTCTTAGGCCTGAGATATTCAACCCATCTGTTTGTCTAAATGCTATAAATGATGGCAGATGCATATTTTACTTCATATCCATGTAGTTGATATACGGGATAGTTATTTCGTGAATGTTTTGGTTACCAGCTAAATCTGAGAAGAAAATGGAGCCTGGAACATCTGGCCTGCTGAAAAAACCAAAGCCACAGCTGGGCATGACTGCAGGTGGAAGACCACCAACAGACAGACAGGTAATGTTATGATATATATATATATATATATATATATATATATATATATATATATATATATATATATATATCTGTGTGTGTGTATGTGTGTGTGCGTGCGTGCGTGCGTGCGTGCGTGCGTGCGTGCGTGCGTGCGTGCGTGCGTGCGTGCGTGCATGCATGCATGTGTGTGTGTGCATGTGTGTTTCATAAATGTTTTGTGATGCTGATGTGTACCATATATCTTCAGAGAAGCAGATGGAATGCAAAGGTCCAAATTAAATATAAGCATCCACTCCAGCGAGCGTCCATCTGTCAGCGGCTCAGTGTCCATACATGATTGCTTTCTTTCGCCAACAAGCCCCCCATTGAACCCCAGCTCAGCCAAAACCCCATGCCCTGGCGATCCCAGCCCAGTCCACAGTAGATCCTTCCCCCTCTGATCGGCCGCGCTGCCGTCCGTGCAGGCGCCGCGGCCGGCCGAGACGGAGGCGTGGCTGGCGGTGGCCGTGGAGCTGCCGGCCAGCGCCGACCTGGTGACGGCCGTGGCCGAGGCCGACTTCCTGCGCGCGGAGGCGCTCATCTGTGGCGCCGTGCGCCAGCTGCACATGCAGCGCGCCAAGCCCGAGCCGGGCCTCACCATCAGCCTGCTGCTGCTGGCCAAGACCCAGCCGGCCGCCTTCTGCTCGGAGACGGCGCTGGCCGCCGTCTGCTCACTGCTGCGCCGCGACGCCGCCGCCAGCTTCAAGTCCAAAGGCAACCCGCAGGTGCAGGTGCTCGCCGCCAATCTGCTCTACTCGGTGTTCCGCGACGAGACGCACTGGAAGGAGATCTTCGTACGGGTGAGAGTCTGCCGCGGCCGGACTGGGTCCGGGCGTCGACCGTGCCGTGGCCGGGCTGGGTCCCGGCGTCGACCGTATGCGGCGGCGGTGAGAGGCCGCCGCGGCCGGGCTGGGTCCGGGCGTCGACCGTGTGCGGCGGCGGTGAGAGGCCGCCGCCGGGCTGGGTCCGGGCGTCGACCGTGTGCGGCGGCGGTGAGAGGCCGCCGCCGGGCTGGGTCCGGGCGTCGACCGTGTGCGGCGGCGGTGAGAGGCCGCCGCCGGGCTGGGTCCGGGCGTCGACCGTGTGCGGCGGCGGTGAGAGGCCGCCGCCGGGCTGGGTCCGGGCGTCGACCGTGTGCGGCGGCGGTGAGAGGCCGCCGCCGGGCTGGGTTCGGGCGTCGACCGTGTGCGGCGGCGGTGAGAGGCCGCGGCCGGGCTGGGTTCGGGCGTCGACCGTGTGCGGCGGCGGTGAGAGGCCGCCTCGGCCGGGCTGGGTCCGGGCGTCGACCGTGTGCACTGTCCGTGCGGTCGGTGGCGCTGTCCGCGAACACGCAGCGGCAATGTGATGTCGAATGATGGTTGGTTGCGGCGCTGGCTGCAGCCCATTTGTCCCAGATGGAATGGTCTGTCAGGAGCGGTCTTGAACGCGTTAGAGCTACTGACGTAGTATCAATGCCTCGACGCTCTCTGTGCGTTCGCATCGGTCGTCGCGAGCGTCGCGGCTCCCGTCGCGGCCGCGCAGCCGCACGCGCGGCCCCCAGCCGCGTGCCGCCGCGGCTGACCGGGCACGTCCGCCGCCAGGTGTACCTGGACGACGCGGCCGGCGACCGGCTCTGGGTGGACAGCGAGGAGTGCCGGCCGTTCGTCGACAACGTGGTGACGGCGTTCGGCACGCGCGTCTCGCCCAAGTCGATGCTGCAGCCGGACATCACACTGAGCGCGCGGCCCGACTGTCCGTCGCCACCCGGCGCCTGTGGGTGGAGATACCGCCGAGCTACGAACTCCTGGAGGCTGAAGTCGTCCTGTTGACACTAGCTGCTGGAGTCTTAAGCTTTGCCCTCCTCTTGCGCTTGGGACCCTGCTGGGAGTGCTGTTCATAGACCTGAATGGTTTGAGTTTTGCCATGTAAGGAGCATGTGATTGTTGTTGCCATTGTGGTATGCGCCCATTTGTTCTCAGCGTGGTGTTGTCCAAGGCACCTGTTCAGGCGCATGCTGTCTAGGCGCCATTTCGTCTGAACAGCGTTGCGACTGCGCTTACAGCGCCTGCAACAGGATCCCGTTGCAATGAGCGCAGGCCGTGCGGGGCGTTCGCTTCGTGCGCTCGAGCGGTCACGTGACGCCCCGTCGTCCCCGCCGCAGCGTCCTCCAGTTCGGCGCCGGGCAACGACGACGACGACAGCATGGGCTTCAGTATAGTGCTGGACGAGAAGTCGGGCCACACCGTCATGCCTAGGTGAGTCGGCATTCGGGCAGCCCGTCACGGTCGGCGAGCCAAGCTGGCGACCGTGCGTGCTGAGCTGACATCGGCTCGCCCCGTGCGGCGATCCTAGCGGACCTGCCGTGTTTGCGAGCGGTCGTAACGGACCTGCCGTGTGTGCTGGCGGTCGTGACAGGCCTACCGCGTGTGCGGGCGGTCGTAACGGACCTACCGAGGGCGGTCGTAACGAACCTGCCGTGTGTGCGGGTGGTGGTGGCGGACCTCCAGCCATATGGCGCGTGCTCCGGTCTGACCTGCCGCGCCGTGCCGGAGGTCACGCCCTGACCCCCCGCCGCCGCCGTGCCGGGCCGCCTCAGGTACGAGACGCAGCAGGAGCGGATCCGAGCGCTGGTGCTCGACGCCGTGAAGGAGTACATCGGCCCCCGGAAGCAGCCGATCGAGACCGTCACCAGGAACATCCTGCGCCTGCTGGCCTCCGTCTGCGGCATACCGGAGGTGAGCGGGGCCTCCCGCCGCACGGTCGGCGCTGGCTGGCGTCCGCCGTCTGCGGCATACCCGAGGTGAGTGGGGCCTCCCGCCGCACGGTCGGCGCTGGCGCTGGCTGGTGTCCACCGTCTGCGGCATACCCGAGGTGAGCGACCTCCGCCGTACGGTCGGCGATGGCGCTGGCTGGTGTCCGCCGTCTGCGGCATACCTTAGGTGAGCGGGGCCTCCCGCCGCACGGTCGGCGCTGGCGCTGGCTGGCGTCCGCCGTCTGCGGCATACCCGAGGTGAGCGGCCTCTGCCGCACGGTCGGCGCTGGCGCTGGCTGGCGTCCGCCGTCTGCGGCCTACCCGAGGTGAGCGGGGCCTCCCGTCGCACGGTCGGCGCTGGCGCTGGCTGGCGTCCGCCGTCTGCGGCATGCCTGAGGTGAGTGGGGCCTCCCGCCGCACGGTCGGCGCTGGCGCTGGCTGGTGTCCACCGTCTGCGGCATACCCGAGGTGAGCGGGGCCTCCCGCCGCACGGTCGGCGCTGGCTGGCGTCCGCCGTCTGCGGCATACCCGAGGTGAGCGGGGCCTCCCGCCGCACGGTCGGCGCTGGCGCTGGCTGGTGTCCACCGTCTGCGGCATACCCGAGGTGAGCGGCCTCTGCCGCACGGTCGGCGATGGCACTTGCTGGTGTCCACTGTGCGTGGGATGGAAGCCGCCGCCGCATAGAGGCGACAGCTGCTCCTTCCCTGCTTCCAGGCCTAACTTGCGGCTATGGGGATGGCACGGAAAAAATATTTAAAGGAAAACTACATGTAAAACGTGATGCACCTTCAACTCTCGACTGTGGCAGTACCTGCGCTGGCATTGCGCACACGTTCTTTATTGCGAGCATGCTGACCACTGGTGTGGGGGGGGGGGAGGGGGGAGGAAGGGGGAGGCTGATTGTTGCGTCATGTAGTTCGTGATCTGCTTTTCTGACGTGAAGTTTGAATCGGCTGGTATTTAGGTGGTGAGTTGTGTCATGCGGCACATACCCTGCGCTGGCCGTCCAACCAGCTGTGACGGTCGGTCCGTGCCTTGTGCGCGGCAGGTGCGCCAGCGCGTGGTGTCCCGCCTGGAGGTGTGGCTGCAGAACCCCAAGTGGTCGCGGCCGGCCCAGGAGCTGCTCGTCTCGCTCTGCACCAATCTGACATCGCACACCCAGTTCGACACGGACGTCATCTCGCAGCTGGTCCGCTTCAGACTCAAGGCCAAGCCCATCATCAACCTCTACCTCAACTGCATGAGGTGCGCCCGGACCGTGCTGTCGCCACGCTCCCTCCCGTCCGGCCAACTCCTAACTGAGCAGCAGAAAACCTCCGGAGAGCTATGATTGGAGAGCGCTACTCGATGATACTTTGCCTCGTTTGTGTTCTGGGTTGAAGCCGTTCCATTGATTACCTGGCATGTTCCGTAACGTAGTGTCAGTAAAGATGAAATGCTGCGTATTCTTGTCCCGTTATACGTTCCGCGCGCGGCGACATCCGAGGCGGCGTGACTTAGACGTGTGACGATCGCATCGCTTGCTGGCAGGGAGCTGTTGGCGGCGCACCCGGAGAACATGGCCACCCTGCTGAAGCACACCATCTACAATGAGCTGTCGCAGGCGCGCAACCCGCACAACATGGCCGTGCTGGGCACCGTGTTCCAGCACTCGACCCAGCAGGCGGCTGGCATCCTGGCTGAGGTGTTCCTGGTAAGTGGCGGCGGCGGCGGTCGCTGGGACTCCGGGGCGAGCCCTGACCCGGTCTCGGCCAGGCAGATGATTAAGACAAAATGTTGCAAGAATTTGTTGATCTCTCCAGGTCCCGGGAGATGGCCAGGCAGATGAGGTCTGGCAGGAGCTGGGAGATGGGACTGGTGGGAGCTACAGTCGCCATCGGACCGGGGGTTGACGGCGTCTGTGCTTGCCGATGCGCAGGAGCTGCTGCTCAACAAGGACGACTACTACCTGCGTGCGCTGCGACCACTCTGGAGGGAGATTTGCCGCTCACTACGCTACGAAGTGGACTTCTTTAAGTTCTGTTCTGGGCTCTTCCAAGATAGAAAGGTGTGAACTGCGTGCGGACTTTTTGTGCCCGTGTGCCGTTTAGTATTTGCTGGTGCACGGACGTAGCAGTGTGTGCACGTATGTAGCTGGTTATGTGTTCATTTATCGGCGACTTTCCATGCACATGGTACTTTTTGGTGGGTCTCGACGTATGACACAAGTCACCGTCCTCTCTCTCCTTTCTCGTCAAACATTGACCAGAAAGTTCGTTAAACATTGACGAGTTAACATAAACTCGTTAAACATTGCGTCACATGGTCTGATATAAAAAGCACACGACCTCTAAGTGTTTGGATGATTGTCGCTGCTCAGGGCGGACTTCAGCCTCCTCATCGGTACCGTGTGCCGATGGAGTGGCGCGCAGGTGGCCATGTAAGGAATCACTCAGTGCATTATTGCCAGCTGCGGCGCGGTTTCCAGGCATCACATAAAGCAGCGGTGCGTTCGTGTTCCGTCCCTTGCAGTTTCGGGTGCGCGCCGTGGGCCGCTGCGCCGTGTTCCGTGTTGTACCGGTCTCTGACCGCGAACACGCCGCTGGCAGTGGGCGGGCGGTGCGCCGTGTACGTCGACTCGCGGCTTACCGTATCGTGCCGCATCTTGACCATCGTCACGTGCTGCCGGCAGGAGGCGGTGCGCGAATTCGAGTTCCGTGAGCGGTACGTCACGTCCGTCTGCGACCTGGTGTCGCTCAGCATCCTGCTGGCCATTACCGCCGCCGTCAAGGAGGCCGCCTCGTCCCGGCCGGGCGAGAAGCGGGACACGGCCGCGCTCACGGTACGTCCCGGTCCCGGGGTCACGGGCGAGGCCGCGGGTGCTCCGGTCTGTCCCGGGAGGCCGGCCGGATCGCGCCAGTGACAGCCTACCGGCGCAGACGGTGCTCGGCTGTGCCCGGCTCCGCTGTCGCCTGACGTCGGCCGCTACTCGGTTGTGCTCGGCTCCGCTGTCGCCTGACGTCGGCCGCCGCCCCGCTGCCCGCAGGCGTACCAGACGCAGGTGTCGCTGATCCAGCAGGACGCCGTCCAGTGGCTGTACGGGGCCGTGCCGGAGATGACGGCCAAGGGCTGGACGGACTTCACGCACTGCGTCTACAAGGTGCGGCTCGGTGTCACTTCTTGAGTAATGGCCGACGGGGGCTGGCAGGACGGGGAGGGGACGGCAGGGCGCACGGAGTTGCCGGGGTCAGAGACGAGACAGGCGAGCCTCCGTGGGTCGGAGACTGGAGGCGAGGGGTGTGTATGCAGTATTTGGGGAAACTTGGGTACTTTGGTATCTGGAACATTCCGTATAGGTGCCGTGAATACTGCGCAAACTTGTGTAAAGTCTTGGGCAAAGTTCCCTTGTTGGATTCTTCCGAGCTAGAATGCACAGGGGCGTGGCCGGTGTTTCTGATGATCTTTTCGACAACCAAAGATTTTAGAAAGCAGCTGTTGTGTTGAACGCAGCATCATCTTTTTGACAACCAAAGATTTTAGAACGCAGCTGTTTCAGGCTCCCCAGCGTGTGTCGCACTGTGCAGCACATCCGCTGTGCAGGGCCGTGCCCCGCGGCTCCCGTGTCTCCCCTACACACCGCACGCACTGCGCGTCGCCAGGTGCTGTTCATGGAGCCGGCCGAGACGTACCACAAGCACGACAACTGGCCGCCGGAGCCGGAGCGCGCGCTCATGATCCGTGTGGCGTCCGAGGTGCCCGTGCTGCAGGACACCCTGCTGCGTGTGCTGCTTATCGGCCTCTCCAAGGTACCGGGCGGCGGCCGCGCCTTGCACGGCCCGGGTTGACGTGCGCTCCGCCCTGGTCAGCTGATGATCGGGGTCGATCTGTGGTGCCGTTCCCAACGCCGGCCCGGAACTTACCGTTTTCAAGCTGTTTCGAACGCAGCCTGCTCGAGAATGATCCGAGAACTGCCTTGGCACCGCCTCTATCCGGTCCCCGTGCCGCTCGCCGCCCGCTCTGTCGGCAGCTGTGTCTGAGTGGCGGTGCCGGGCTGACAATCAGCTGGTCCGAGAACTGCCTTGGCACCGCCTCTGAGCGGTCCCCGTGCCGCTCGCCGCCCGCTCTGTCGGCAGCTGCGTCTGAGTGGCGGTGCCGGGCTGACACTCAGCTGGTCCGAGAACTGCCCTGGCACCGCTTCTGTGTGTTCCCCGTGCCGCTCGCCGCCCGCTCTGTCGGCAGCTGCGTCTGGGTGGCGACGCCGGGCGGACACTCAGCTGATCCGAGAACTGTCTTGGCACCGCCTCTGTGTGGTCCCCGTGCCGCTCGCCGCCCGCTTTGTTGGCAGCCGTGTCTGAGTGGCGGCGCCGGGCTGACACTCAGCTGATTCGAGAACTGTCTTGGCACCGCCTCTGTGTGGTCCCCGTGCCGCTCGTCGCCCGCTCTGTCGGCAACTGCGTCTGAGTGGCGGCGCCGGGCTGACACTCAGCTGACTGCAGCAGCCCCGGGCGCCGTGACCGGCCGGTGACCCGACGCGTCCGCGGTGTCGGCAGGCGCACCCGATGCCGGCGGCCAACGCGCTGGAGGTGGCCGAGAACCTGGTGCGCCGCTCGGCCCAGTGTCACCTGCAGTCGGAGGGCGCGGCCACCCTGCAGCTCGATAAGCTGGAACTGGTGGACGTGCTGTTCAACCTGACGGTGTACCAGCAGCCCGAGCACATGAGCCTGCCGGAGGGCTACGTGCCGCCGCAATTGGCCATCCAGGAGCGCTACTGGCGGGTCTGGGTCATCCTGCTCATCATCTGCGCTCACAATCCCACCAACTTTGGCAAGATGGCCTGGGAGCACTATGACACGCTTAAGATGTTGATGGAGATGTGTATAACCAAGTAAGCGCGCCGTCAATTTGTTCATTCAGGCCCGGCGGAGATGTGTATAACCAAGTGAGCACGCCGCCAATTTGTTCATGCACGCCCAGAGCCGCTTCTCGGTTGGCGGTAACGACTGTTCATGACGCTCTCGTCTGGTGGCTTCTTACGTGGGCTCCGTGTATGACGCACCAGACTTCCCGGAGAGTCGGCTGCGATTACACGGATCAAATGCTCTTCCTGGGCTGTTTGTGTTCGCCTGTAATGACAATACCCCACATTGTAGAGGAGCTTTGTAGTCTGTACCGTTCTGACTCCTTCGTCACCATTTACCTGGTAGCTCTATGTGCTGATTCATTCGTCACGTGATCCAGACCTCTCCTTTCTCGACACGGACAGCACGTAACGCCTGATCCGGTTTTGTCCAGCTCGTTCCGGTTTCCGCCGCCGACGATGGCGGCCGGCGACCGGGCGGACGAGGCGCGCACCAAGGAGCTGCAGATCGCGGCTATCGAGGGCCGCCAGATCCTCGAGTACGAGTCCCACCTGGCGGCAGCCTCCACCGGCCAGACCATCACAGAGGCCAACAGTCTGCTGCTGACACAGGTGTGGACATGCGTGAGGGCGTCAGGGCCCGCTCTCACACAGGCACTGACTCTTTGATACGGGGCTGACATTCCGACACGACGCTGACCCTCTGACATAGTACTGACATGTTGACACAGAAACTGACGCGCTGACACAGAAGCTGACACGCTGACGCAGTACTGACCTCTGACACAGTACTGACCTCTGACACAGTATGGCTCACTGGCACAGTACTGACCCGCTAACTTAGTACTGACTCGCTGACACAGTACTGACCTGCGACACAGTATGACTCGCTGACAGTACTGACTTCTGACACAGTACTGACCTCTGACATAGTACTGACCTCTGACACAGGAGCTGACAGGAGCCCTGCTGACACAGGAGCTGACCTTCTCACGCAGTACTGACCTCTGACACAGCACTGACCTGCTGACACAGAAATTGACCTGTTGAAAGAATTGTCTGACTGAGATGGGCAGTGGCCTGCTGAGACAGGTACCATTCCACCGGCATGGGTACCAGGCCACTGGTGCATGCTGATCTGGTACTAAGATAGGCTCCCACCGGACTGTGCCTGCCGGCCCGCTGGCACAGGCACGGGCACACTGACTCGGGCACTGGCTCACTGATGCAGGTCCCAGCCTGCTCGCACAGGCACTTGCCCAGTGACGGTGGTACTTACGCACGAATACGGGCACTGGCCGGTTGCTGACACAGATGGAAGAACCGGGGGGGGGGGGGGGGGGGGTCTGAGTTTCCCGACTTTCAGAAAATTTATGTCAGTTTGAGAGCAATGAATAAAAAATGACTATCGGCCATTTCCCCCGCCGGACTTGGAAGGGTCCTTATTGTCCCCGGGGGCTGACCTGTTGCCGATGCCGGTGCCGATCCGATAACGTAGACGGCCCCCCGCTGCCGACTCATTCAGTAGCCGGCAGCTGGCCCACTGATACACCACCAGCCTGCTTCCGTTACGTGCCGCGACGCCAGCTCGGCAGAGGTGCGGTCGGACCGTCTCCGTCCGAGCCGGCCGGCGCCCGGCTGCTCAGCCGGCGTCACCCGCTGACGCCGCCGCCGCCGGCCTGTTGCAGCTGATCTCGCTGGACCCGGGCGGGCCGTGCCGCCGGCCGCCGGCAGCCGTGCTGGAGCAGCTGACGCAGCTGAACGGCACGCTACGGCTAGGCCAGCTGCTTTGCACGTCACGCGAGCCAGACTTCCTGCTGGACATCCTGCACCGCCAGGGGCCGAACCAGAGCATGCCCTGGCTCTCCGACCTGGTGGAGAACAACGAGGGCGCGTTCAGGTGAGACTGGCCGGCGGGGAAGGACGCGCTGCCCGACCTCAGCCAATGACAGCGTGTTGTCGGTCTGGTTCAGGTGGGACTGGCCGGAGGGGAATGACGCGCTGCCCGACCTCAGCCAATGGCAGTCTGCTGTCGGTCTGGTTCAGGTGGGACTTGCCGGAGGGGAAGGACGCGCTGCCCGACCTCAGCCAATGGCAGCGTGTTGTCGGTCTGGTTCGCTAGGGGTATTCACGGCTGCCAATCCCGTGGCTCAAATCATCATCATCGCGTGTGCGCGCCGCGCGTAGGGCGTGCAATAGTCTCGGCTCTCGCTTCGGGAGCGGTCATTGACCCCTCGGTCTGACGATGTCGAGCCTGTGCTGTATGGCTGGTAGCATCAGACTGTGACTGTGAGCGGGCTGGGATGTCCCTGTCTGGTCGCTGAACAGTATGCATTGTTCTGGCTACGCCATGCGAGTCATATCAGCGGTTTCTGCGACATTTGGGGCGTGTTGTGGCCACTGTGTGGAAATGGGTTCTTCTCCACTACCAGCCCATAGCAGCCTGTTGCTATGGTCAGTAACACTTCCATTCAGGCATGCCCACAGCGTGCTGCCTGCTGGTATCTGTTTAGCCTGCATAATGGGTGTTTCTAAAGGCGCAGTGCTCTAGTGACACTCTCCCACTGTGAGTCTGCATCATTTCGCGTGTTCGAGAGTCACTCACTTCGCCTGTTTGAGTTTGATTCACTTACTCCGCCTATGTGTGTGCGTCATTCACTGCGCCGGCGCGTGCCCGCAGTGTCCTGCCAGTGCAGTGTCTGTGCGAGTTCCTGCTGACCCAGTCAGTGGGCACGGTGGAGGAGGGCGGCGCCGCTCGGCCGCCCACGCAGGCCAAGCACCAGCAGCTGCTGTCGCACCTGCAGCGGCTGGTGCGCCACCCGGGCCACGACCAGCGCGCCTACGTCGAGCTGGTCGAGTACTTCCTGCGCAGGCTGAGCTCGCAGCAGCGCCAAGCGCGCCTGCAGGCGGCCAAGGTGCGTTCAGACGGCAGGCGCAGGCGGCGCGCCTTGTCGGCGCCGCGGGCCGACCAGTGGCGGCGACGGGATAGTTGGAAGTGACGGGATCCCAGTCAGCTGACTTGCAGCATTCGTGCCTCGTTGTATCATGGTCCCCCTGCATCGCGTGACGCTAGCGCGGCGTGCCGATGCCGGTGCCCTGTTTGTCGGCGTGCGCCCAGCCCGCCTTCGCCCCGACCGCCCGCGTCGTGTCGGTGCGTGCTGCTCGGACTCCTCGGTGCGACTTGGTCCGTCCGTGCGCGGCCAGGGGTTCGAGCTGGTGCTGCTGCCGCCGGACGTGACGTCATCAGAGGGCCAGGAGCCGTACGCCTGGCTGCTGCGCCATCTGCCGGCGGTGCCCAACTTCTCCCATCTGAGGCAGGGTGCCATACAGGGGCTGAGGATCGCCTGTCACGTGAGTGCCGCTGACACGGGGCACAGCGTCTCCCGCCTGAGACAGAGTGCAGCTTCCCCTACCCGCAGCGGGTACTGAGAACGGAGCCGGCTCCTCGTCACGCATCCGGCGTTGCATCTCCACTCCGCTCTAGTGCGCGACGGGAGCCTGTTCCTTGTCACGCCTTGCACTGCATCCGTCGTCTGCCTCAGTACGGCCATAAGCCTGTATCATGACGCGCCTCACGTTGCCGCCTTCCCTCCTCTCCCCCTCCCCCTCCCCTGCCTGAGGATGAGACAAAGCTTGTTCCGTCACGTCTCGTCGCCGTGCGTGTCCCGTGTACCTCTGTATGAGAGCGTTCTCCATGTACGCGTGGCATGGTGTCTTGCCTCCGCCTCAGTGAGGGACGGAGCCTGTTGGGCCTCACACGCCGTCGTACTGCGGCTCCTGCTCCGCCTCAGGACGAGCCTGGCTCACCCTGATCGTGCTCGTCACACGGCACCCCCGGTCACTGCAGCAGGAGACGGACCTGCTCCGCGTCACGTCCCGCTCACTCCGCGCGCTCGCTCCGCCGCAGTACGAGACGGAGCCGGGTCTTGTGGGCGCCTACATCCAGTTCCTGGTGGCGCACGGCGCGGCCGACCCGCTGCCCGAGCTCACCGAGACGGTGGTGGACCTGGCGCAGCTGGTGGTGGAGCGCAGCAACATCGTGAACGCGCTGCTGCCGACCGAGCCCGGCGCGCTGCCCGCCGCTTACATCACCCTCCGCGCCCTGCTGCACATCTTCAACACCTACATGCAGCAGGTCAGGGCCCTGTTGGGAGATGGGATAGCGGGGAACGAGGGATTGGGTCGTTCTGCAGGTGAGAATTCCGGACCCTGTTACCGACTTGTGACGACAGGAATAGTGCATGTGTGCTGGTACTGTATGCGACCAATTGTATTTGATGCATAGCATTGATGAAAAATGCGAGACCCGGCGTATTTTGAACCATGTAATGCATAATGATGGGAAGCAGTAGTGATGCCCGTGACTTCTGTGCGGAGCGGAAATGGCGCTGACACCCTGCCCGAGTCACAGCTGCGGGTGTGTATGCCGTCGCCAGGTGGGCGAGCCGGACGGCGCCGTCGGCTGGGCCGAGTCGGCCGAAATGGTGCTGGTGCGCTGGTCGTCGGGCCGCACGGCCGCCATCAACACGCTGGTGGTGCAGGCCTCGGTCATCCTACTCACCTACCACCCGGGACCAGGTGTGTGTGTGTGTGTGTTGGCCGATCCGGACCGCGGCGGCCGACTGTGCGCTGGCCGCCGCGGTCTAGTGACCCGCTCCGTGACGGCCGCCCGCCGCCGTGGTTCGGTGCCCCGCTCGGTGTCGGCTGGCCCGGGCTGGCGGCCGACTGCGCGCCGGCCGCCGTGGTCTAGTGCCCCGCTCCGTGACGACCGCCGGCCGCCGTGGTTCGGTGACCCGCTCCGTGACGGTACCTGGGGGTGTGCTGGCACTGGCGTGTATTATGTACTGTCAGTAGCGTGCTAGTCGGGTGTTGCGAGCTTGTGTCTGCGTTGAGCAGTCATCTGTCGGTTGGCAGCATGGTGATCCGCGTTGTGGTGCCTTTCCTCCAGGTCGCCGTTGTGTGTGTGTGGTTAAGTTCGGTGTGATGTTTATGGAAAGTCGTCGCTGTCGCGGTTGCAGCTGGGTCGTGCGCTTTCCGCGCGCTGTGTGGTGTCACAGCGCCGCCAGTCCACCTCTCGTTGCACCCTCCCTCCCCCTCACATCCCCGACTCCCTCTCGCCCTGCAGAGCACGCCCTGTTCGACCAGCTGATCGACCTGTGGTTCCCGGTGTCGGGGCCGCCGCCGCGCGCTCTGGACGCCACGCCGCTGTACCAGGACTGGCTGAAGCTGCGCATGGTGCGCAGCACCACCGCCCGATTGGTGGACGCGGCGCTGGCCGACCTCGAGCCCGCCCAGCTGGTGCTCTTCATCCAGTCGTTCGGCGTGCCGGTGCCCAGCATGACGTGAGTGTCCGGCGGCGGCCGATCGCGGCTGAGGAGGAGCGAACCGGCTTGTGGTGAACGGTGCTGGTGGCTGGCCGCGGCGAGATGTCGCCGGCAGGCGGGGTGTCTCGGACCCCCGGGGTGGAACCGCCGGCTGAGGAGGAGCGGGCCGGCCTCTGGTGGACGGCGCTGGTGGCTGGTCTGGGGCAGATGTCGCCGGCAGGCGGGGTGTCTCAGACCCCCGGGGTGGAACCGCCGGCAAGCGGTGATCGCCGCTGCGTGCCGCGCGTGGCAGTATTGTTTGTGTTCAATCTGGTTTGTTTCACCATCACAATCACCTGGTTTGTTTTCTGTGTGTGTGTGCGAGCCACGTTTCCCGAGTGTGCATGGCTCTGTATGTCAGTCAGCCTGCGCAGTCGGTGCGGTCGGCGCCGCCGCCGAGCCTCTGGATGCGTGGCGCGCCAGCGGGGCCGTCGCGCTCCTGCTGCCCTCGCCCCGCAGGCGGCCTGGGCTGACCCGTCTGACCGGCGCCGCCCGCCGTCGGCAGTAAGCTGCTGTGCGCGCTGGACGCGGCCGTGTCGACGGACCCGGTGGCCGTGGCTGCCGCCGTCATGAACAAGGAGTACATGGCGCAGCTGGTGGAGGTGCAGCACCAGCGCGGCGCCCAGGGCGGCCACCAGTTCGCCGCGATACTCGACACCGACGCGGAAAAGAAGTCACCCGAGCGTGAGTCCCTCACGGAGTGCTGGCTTTGCTGTGGATCATGAGCTGCCTTTATGGTCAAACTCCTTTGGCCACGTATTTTGGCAAGCGACTGGAGTCAATATGTGTGTCGTTGTTCAAGCCGTGCAAACGGAACTGGCAGCAGCTTATGTCACCCTGTTTCGCTCGATAGATGCAGGGAATCCCTTAAGCTCGTGGTTTGTTGACATTGTGAGTTCTTATCTTGATAATAACCGACTCTAAGTATATCAGGAGGTACAGTTTAAGCGTAGACTTCGCAATCATGAGCATCGCATGATCATTAGCACTGCCAGAAGCTTCAAAAATGCTCATGATATATCCCAATGATTGCTTGATGTCGTAATTTAACATGTCGTACCCCGTGGTATATTGATGTACGGTTACTCCTAACACTAGAGCTCCGCGCCCTGTTCCCACGCCGCTGGTGCTGACGGCGCGCCGCGACCCTGTTGCAGCGGTGCTGGAGCTGCCGTCGCCGGTGCGGCCCAGTCCCGTGGCCGTGACCCGGCCGGTGACGGCTCTGGCGCCCTCTCAGGTGCTCTGGTTCGTTCGGGAGCTGTTCGACCAGTCGGAGACTACACACCAGGACCAGCTGCGCAGCCTGCAGCGGGTGCGTGTAGCCGGCCGCGTGGCTCGCAATAGCCGCGTATTGAGCACGTGACCGCAAGTGCTAAGATGTTTAGAGTTGGTGTTCAGAGGCCCAGTGTATTAAGAAAACAGGGTAACATTGACCACACACAGACACTCACAGCACCACACAACAATGCGTGGTGCTTATCGTGTGGTCGTCGGCTAGGGTCCGGCTACGTTCATTGCTGGTTTGACTGTCATGTCGTTTTCTGCGCATGGCGGCAGGCGGTTAGGGGCACTCGTCCTCACATGTTGGTCTCTATTTGCAGTGCATCTCGATGGAGGCCCGCGAGACAGGCCGTCTGGTGACCAAGGCGACGATCGCGGCGTTGCTGCAGCTGCTGAGGGAGGACGGCGGCGCGGCGTTCCTGAGGCAGCTGCACACGCGACCCACGGCCGCCTGCTGTCTGCTGCGGCTCCTCACGGCCGTGGTGGGTACCGTTCATTCGCTCGCTCGCTCGCTCGCGCGCTCACGCACTCAGTCACTCAGTTTTTTACTCAGTCACTACTCACCCACTCACTCACTCACTCACTCACTCACTCACTTGCTCACCCACTCACTCACTCACTCACTCACTCACTCACTCACTCACTCACTCACTCACTCACTCACTCACTCACTCACTCACTCACTCACTCACTCACTCACTCACTCACTCACTCACTCACTCACTCACTCACTCACTCACTCACCCTTTCAGTCAGTCAGTCAATCCGCTTCATGGGCCGAGACTGCCCTGTATGCGTCAGCTGCTCACAGCCGTGGGAGGAGAGCTCGTCGTCGTCGTCTCACAGACCCGAACTGCTGTTTCCCTCGGCTCCTCGCAGTGGTGACATTCCCTCATCTCCCTCCCTCCCGCCCTCTTTCTCGGTCACAGACTGCGGCGCGGGCATCGGCTCCTCACAGTGGCATAGGTGACCTGCCCTTCCTGGCAGGGCAGGGCCGGCATGCTTCACATGAAGCTCACCTGAACGCTGATCTGGATATAGATTCCGTCCGCAGCAGTTGTCGCCGACAAGCGGCTTTCTGCGGATTGGAGCCGATGCCCTTAGCCGCACACACGGCTGCTCGGAGTCCTGTCTGCGATCACCGCGGTTGACAAAGACTGTCCTGCGCTCCCCCGCGTGTCGCACACGCCTGCACCGTGACCCGTGGCGTCCCGGCCGCCGCTCCAGTGTGTCTGATCTGCGCCGTGACGGCGGCCGTGACGCCCGCCGTGACGGCCTCGGCTGCGCCGCCAGGTGCGGCCAGAGTCGCCGCTCAGCGCCGACCTGCTGACCGTGTGCGAGATGATCGTGTCGCGCTCGCCGGCGCCGCCCGGCCCGCTGGTCACCATCTGCCAGACGTACCGGCGCCAGCAGCGGCGCGCGCCGGCCGCGCCGCGTCGCCCGGCCGCCGCCGCGCTCGACGACCAGCAGCTGGCCGAGCGTGAGTGTAGCTGGTCAGCTGTTGGCTGCCAGTCCCGGCCCGGAGCACGAGCAGGGTTTGGTGGGCGTCAGGCCGTGATGACGCAGCGGACGGATCAGTTCCATGTTGCAGTTTCGGGGTGTGCTTTGTGAGTGCGGGGACAGATGGTCTATGAGACTTGGTTTACGTCTTATAAAGTTCGTGGCTTTTCATGACGCGAAGTGAAAACGTTGAACAAGCCCTCCGCTCATGCCATACCTGCCCTTTATTAGTACGTCCCTGTCTGAATGGGTCGCGATTCGGTCGTGACCGGCCGCCGTCTCCGGCAGTGATCTCCGACACGCCGCCGGCCCGGATGGAGTCGACTGTGCGCCGGCTGGTGGATGAGTGTCTAACCACGGAGCGTACACCTCACCTGGTGGCGGCCATTTCGCGCTGCCTGCTGCGCCACAACTCGGCCACCGCTGCCGCCGCCGCCGCCGCCGCCGGCGCCGGCGCCGGCGCCGCCCCGGCCATCATCGGCCCCGATGCCGACCCCGGCTCCGGCTCCGGCCCCGGCTCCGGCTCCGGCCCCAGCCCCGGCCCCGGCCCCGGCCCCGGCTCCGGCTCCGGCTTCGGCTCCGGCTCCGGCTCCGGCCCCGGCCCCGGCTCCGGCTCCGGCTCCGGCTCCGGCTCCGGCTCGGGCGAGGTCAAGGTGAGGGGGCGCGTGGCCCGGCGGCAGGTGAAGCGGGTCTGGACGTCGGCTGACGGGGACTGCTGTGCTATAGTGTTCGGGGTGGCGGTGTGGGCTGGATTATCGATTTGTTGGGCTCAGCGAGTTCCGTCACACAGGCCAATGGGCTGAAATCGGGCCTAACAACATTAACTCTGCAAATTTTAGTACCGCCAAACTGCATGTGTAAAAACGCCCGAACGTGTAAGGATAAAAAACTTGGGCAGCTCGCGCGAAACCCGGAAGGCTGCGCTCTGCTACCGACACACATTAAACCATCCGGGCCGCTTCCAACCTGGCCGATCGCTACAGTCTTGCGCGTCGTCTCGCCAGATGGAGGTGGACGAGGAGGAGGAGGAGGAGGCGGCGGCCAGCCTGACGCAGGGCCAGGTGGGCCTGCTGGTGGACTGGCTGGAGCTGCTGGAACCAGAGATCATCTCGTCCTGTGCCGACATCCAGCTGCAGGTGATGAGAGCCGTTCCTAACACCGTAGGAAGGGGGGGGGGCTGGTCAGTCATTGGACCGCTGGGGCCGCTTGTCCACTGCCTAATCGCTCCCTGCATGTGTGCGAGCATTATGCACAATTTGCTGTAGCCGGTAGATGGACAAGGCACCCTGGCCTTTCGTCTGAGACTCCGCAGATATTGTCCCAATGCCCCCTGCTCTGTATGGGAGTAGGGGGGGGGGGGGGGGTTGCACGCCTGGCGTCTGCTGCGCGGGCTGGCTCTCCGCCTGCGCTCCCGTCGTGCTGAGCGCGCTGCCGTGCTCGTCAGATGCTGTTCGCGTCTCGCGGCGGCGGCGAGCAGCGAGGCCTGCTGAGTAACCGGGCGTACCTGCTGGCGCTGCTGACGCACCAGGCCAGCTGGGCCACGCTGCACGCCACCATCGACGTCCTGCTCGGCACCGACTGCCACAGGTGAGCACCAGCTGTGGCGGACAGGCGCCAGCTGTGACAGGGGTACTAGCTGCAACAGGTGGCTTCAGCTGTGTCGTGGCGGGGGGGGGGGGGGGGGGCGCCAGCTGTCGCAGGCGGGCACCAGCTGTCATAGGGAGCGCCAGCTGTGGTAGGTGGGCACCAGCTATAACAGAGGGGGGGGGGGGGGGCCGCGCCAGCTGTCACAGGTGGACACCAACTGTGACAGCTGTCAAACCATAAATCGGTGGAATCGTCGACCGCCGCTGCCGCCAACATTCCAGTCCACTGGCAGCGGAGTATGCTGGAAACAGGCATGCCAATCAGTGGGCCAAGAAGGGCTCTGTATGTGAAAAGTCATGTGTAACAACTAAACGCAACAGGGACGAAGTGAGGTAAGGTAAAGAGAGGGCGTTGATCACAGCACCCCAGATATTTATCTAGGTGCAGCGGCATAAAACGTTGTGACCGGAGACCTCGAGCGGTGATCAGATCGACGCCGTATTAGCGTTCCCACGCCCCCGCTGGAACATGTAACCGAGGGACGTGATCGTGCAGTTTTGCCAGTTTTTTAAATGCTTCTTTCGTGGCCTGGCAAACACCAGAATTGTAAGAAATCCCATCAAAGACCTAATTTGGAAGTGTGTTTTAATTCGTCTTCATAGCACAACTGTTCCTGAGCCCTCAAGCCCCACTGACGTTTCAGCGCCGTTTATTTTGATAACGATGTCATTTCTCATGCGTTTGAATATGCATAGCCAAATTTCAGACAAACTCGGGGAAGATTAAGATTAAGAATTCTCTTAATGGGGGGGGGGGGGGGGGGGGCTTTACCTCTATAATAGCTGCATGTTCCTACACCAGCATCCACCTTCGGCACACAAATTAGTCATGTTCATTGCGCAACAGTGTACACGGACGCTTGAACCTAATTTTATGCAACAAGTCGTTTAGAGGTGTATGGGTTTTTAGCGAAACGTGTGCACAAACCGCAGCAATGTTGCTATCTTTGTTGGTAATGAGGGTAACACAAATATGATCACTCCCTCTGGACCAACGGCCTCCTGGCTAATGACAAACACTGCCAATGCTAGGTCAGATTTACCACGTTTTACGGTTGGGTTCCCATGTTGCCCGTATTGAGTAGATCGGACTGTAGGAAGCGATGCTGGTGCTCGTCGGTGCTCAGCGCCCCACCTCTGTAGGCGAGGTGGGGCGCAGCTAATTACGTCGGGTTCCCGCGGAACACAACACAAGTGCTCTTCTTGTTATTTTGCATTCATCTAGTACAAGATTCGGATATGCACGTGGTGAGCATGGCTTAGGTAGTGAAGGCGTCTGGGTGTTCGATGAGCCCCACTCACATCTCAGCTAGAAACGACAGAGGTTTGAGGGTGGGTGTGTGGTATTGACTATTGTGATATAATCGTTGATTATGGGCGGCGTTGGCCGTGGCTCGTTGGTCTAGGGGTATGATTCTCGCTTAGGGTGCGAGAGGTCCCGGGTTCAAATCCCGGACGAGCCCTGCGTTTTGACCGTGTCTTCTGCATGCGTGTAGTACCACCAGCATTTTACGATGGCGTCTCTCTGGTTGACGAATGAAAGGGAAAATGAGACTTAAAAAGGCCAAAGAAAAGCTGGTAGCGGCGGTTGATCTTCGTCCCACTCACACGATCTTTTCCAACGGATAACCGGGCGACGAAATAATCAAACAGTGAGAGGATCCATATGAAATTAGACGAATGAAATTGAGAGGATAAGATGAGGCGTCAGGCGCGGCTGAGCGGGGGCGTAGTTTGACTGGATCGAAATATAAACCCCTAGCATTTAGTGTCATACCATGCAAGCTAAACGCCAGGAACTAGTGTAACGGCGGGTGGCGTGGCGGGCGTGTCGTTTGAGTGCAGCGCGTGTTCGTCAATCTTTTCGTTTTGTACCCACTCTGACCGGATGTAATTTGGCCACTGCGTCCACCCCCTGCGTTCCACCGTGACAAATGTTTCGGAGACGTGTGGATGCTGACGGTGCCCTGGGCCGGGCTAGTGTGGCCCGCTTCCCCTCCTCGGTCGGTGCCGGCTCCCACGGCCATTTCCGGACGGCAGACACGAACCGGGAGGGATCTGCACGGGTTTGCAGGACGACAGCGTCTCATAACAGGACGACATACCTTGAGCTGAACGATTGGAATGACGTTTACATGAAAACATTTTAACTAACACTGTTTACCTCACAAATTCTACGGGCTGTTGGGCTGGTCAGCATGTTGACGTGGCGAGCTTGCGTGGGCTGAACCCAAGTTATGCCGGGTTGGGATGGCCTATGGGTTGGCGTTTTTGAAAGTCTCTTTTTTGGACGTCCGTTGCTCACAAACAACAACGGTTTTCAAGATGGTCCTGGGCCGAAGGAGGCGATCGCTGGATCCAGGGACGCAGCGAGAGGGGCTAGCCCATCCCCCTCCCCTCAGGCCTGTTTTCTTAGCACATAGACGGCTCCCTTTTAATGAGTGTGAACTGCGCTACCCCCAAGAAAATCCTGGCTGCAACCCCTGGTGGGCATTTAAGCAGACCAAATCCAGCTCAATAGATAGGAGTGGTCGTGCACCTCTTCTATCCTTGGTCAGGCCCACGCCTTGCAGCGTTTCGGCAGAACCGTACCACAGTGGGCGTTCGCAGCATTTGAAACAGCGCCTGCCTATCTGCATTGTAGATCATTGTACCTGCATTGTACATAGTCAACTCCTCAACCAAGAGCAGCCTTGAACGTGTCTATTTATTGATACCACACTTTATGATCACATGTTTCCACAAACCACAACTCACAATACATCCGCATTTCACAGCTCTGACGCAAGGAACCATATCAATATCAACAGTCAACAAAACGCCTACATGGTCGCTCCAACCATGGGGAACTATGTAGACAGCCCGAGCTTAAAGCTGATGCTCACCAGGGTACTTGGCGTACCAAAGACAGTACTAAAATATCACACAAGAGTATGCCCAGCTGCATGAATGAGGTGACATTTTAGTCTACCTCCTCCACGGTCGGTCCCCGTTCATTAGCAGACTGCTGGCCGCACTGTCCACCGGTGGCGCCCTGGTGAATCTTCGTCATGATCGGGCTGCACGTCTTCTGCAGCTCCTGCAGCCGGTGCTCGAGCTCCTCCTTCTCGGCCAGCGTGTTCGAGTCCAGCCACTTGACGGTCTCGTCACAGAGCTCGGTGACCCGCCGCCGGTCGTCCTCCGGCACCTTATCGCCGGCATCGCCCACGGCTTGTTTCACGGAGAAGACGTAGCCCTCCAGCTGGTTTCTGGCGGCGACTCGCTCTCGCTGCGCGTCGTCCTCGGCCTTGAACTTCTGGGCGTCGTTGACCATGCGCTCGATGTCCGCCTTGCTGAGGCGGCCCTTGTCGTTGGTGATGGTGATGTTGTTGGACTTGCCGGTGGACTTGTCCTCGGCGCTGACGCTGAGGATGCCGTTGGCGTCGATGTCGAAGGTGACGAGCACCTGCGGCACGCCGCGCGGCGCCGGAGGCAGTCCGGTGAGGTCGAACGTGCCCAGCAGGTGGTTGTCTCGGGTCATGGCCCTCTCGCCCTCATACACCTGGATGGTGACGGCCGGCTGGTTGTCGGCGTACGTGGTGAACGTGTTCTGCTGCTTGCAAGGCACCCGGCTGTTGCGCTGGATGAGGTTGGTCATGACACCGCCGGCCGTCTCGATGCCGAGCGAGAGCGGCGCCACGTCGACGAGCAGTACGTCCTGGATGACGGAGCTCTTGTCGCCGGAGAGTACGGCCGCCTGCACGGCGGCGCCGTACGCCACCGCCTCGTCCGGGTTGATGGACTTGTTGAGCTCCTTGCCGTTGAAGCAGTCCTGCAGCAGCTTCTGGATCTTGGGGATGCGCGTGGAGCCGCCCACGAGCACGATCTCGTTGATGGCCGACTTGTCGAGCTTGGCGTCCCGCAGCGCCTTCTCCACGGGCTGCAGGGTGCCGCGGAACAGGTCGATGCACAGCTCCTCGAAGCGGGCACGCGAGATCCTGCTGTAGAAGTCGACGCCCTGGTAGAGGGCGTCGATCTCGATGTTGGCCTCGGTGCTGCTGGACAGGGTGCGCTTGGCTCGCTCGCACGCCGTCCTCAGTCGCCGCATGGCTCGGGCGTCGCCCTTGAGGTCCTTTTTGTGCTTGCGCTGGAACTCGTCGGCGAAATGGTTGACCAGCCTGTTGTCGAAGTCCTCGCCGCCCAGGTGCGTGTCGCCGGCGGTGGAGCGCACTTCGAACATGGCGCCGTCGGCGATGGTCAAGATGGACACGTCGAACGTGCCACCGCCGAGGTCGAAGATGAGCACATTCTTGTCGCCGCTGAGCTTCTTGTCGAGGCCGTAGGCCAGCGCGGCCGCCGTCGGCTCATTGATGATGCGCTTGACGTTGAGGCCGGCGATGGCGCCGGCGTCCTTGGTGGCCTGCCGCTGCGAGTCGTTGAAGTAGGCGGGCACCGTGATGACGGCGTCCGTCACGCGGGTGCCCAGGTACGCCTCGGCCGTCTCCTTCATCTTTGTCAGCACCATGGAGCTGATCTCCTCAGGCGTGAACCGCTTCGTCTCGCCCTTGTGCTCGACCTGGACCCTGGGCTTGCCGCCATCGTTGATCACGGCGAACGGCCAGTGCTTGAGATCGTGCTGGATGTTGTCGTCGTCGAAGCGACGTCCGATGAGACGCTTGGCGTCGAAGACGGTGTTCTTGGGGTTCAGGGCCACCTGGCCCTTGGCCGCGTCTCCAATGAGACGCTCGGTGTCCGTGAAGGCCACGTAGCTGGGCGTGGTCCTGTTGCCCTGGTCGTTGGCGATGATCTCCACCTTGCCGTGCTGGAACACCCCTACGCAAGAGTAGGTGGTGCCCAGATCGATGCCGATCGTCGGACCCTTCATAATGCTGCTGTCCACTTTGCCTCTTGCCACAGGAAGTCACGATTGTTGAAGAGAATCGCGCTCTATCACACTGTCGCACGGCGCACACCCTCCTCCGTGTGGTTCGGTGTGTATGTGACGCTCCAACCCCATCCACGGGTTATATACCCCAGCGCGAGCGCGCTCCACTACTTACTACGACTTTCACGAATACTCCAGGCGTGGGGATGCGCTGACTCGTCTCATTGGTTCAAACGTCACGTGCAGCTACAACGCTGGCCCTGATTGGTGGGTAGCTGAGCGGCAGTATGAATGGTGGCGATCGCCAGCTGGCGTTCCGGTGTTTTCGAGAACGGTCACCAGGCGGCTAGAGCCTTGCGGTGGTCGGGTGATTCAGCCGTGGGGAGGAGCGTACACTACAAATACATGCTCCGAACGAGAGCTGCCGAACAGCTAGGGCTTAGCCTAAAATGTGTGAATCAGCAGCCACTACCTGTACGGGGGAGGGAGGGGTGAGGAGAGTTGGATCAGTTTTTACTCTGAGCCCCCCAAATTCTATCAATTCCATTAGACATACGCACAATCCCAGACAAAAACCGACGCCGCATTTGTGAACTACCTTTACGCACAAATTGTCCTGTCGTGGATATCAAAGGCTTTTTCCTGACGCAGAACTCGTCGCCTGCATTTCCCTACCGTTCTGGACAAATATTTACTGCCTCTTGTATTTAATCTGGCGCTTAACACATCAAACATCGAGGGCACCCTCAGGTTGGAGTATTTGAAGCCATTCTAAGCATGAGCGGCTGCGCTACGGGTTTTAAGTTGGGCAGGATTTCCCCGAGGGTCTCGTGGACAAAATGGGGCCTCCTTCCAGAGTGTGTGTGTGGGGGAGGGGGGGGGGGGGGGCTCCTGCGCAGCGTCGTATTCTAGGGGAGTCGGTATCGGGGGTTATTTGCCGTCTTATCAAGCTGTTACCTGTATTATATCCAAGCAAATTAAATGTCGGCAGCTAAAAAAAAGCCAGAATGGGGGCCCTTTGATTATGCAGCAAAGGATTTTGCTAACGTAAAACAGGACGTACTGTTCCAGAACAGAGCCTCCTGATGCACAGAGGCCTCTTAATCCAGAACAGGATGCATACGATTCACGAAGTTAGCCTTGAAACCTAGCCAGGGGACCTCGCTATTCCAAAACACAGCATCAATGTCAGGAATGGCGGACATCTGTTGCATGGAAGAGATCTGCTGTTCTAGAATGGGGGCTTCCTGAATGAGAAGAGTATGTTCTAAACCAGAATAGGGGCCTCCTGGTTTGTCGCGGGGCGTTCCGAGCCAGAAGAGGGGCCTCCTTAATACAACATTGACCATCCTGATGTAGAGAGTTGACTGCCTTATTCGTAAATGGGCCTCAGGGCCCGAACAACGGGTCACTTGATGTAGGAAAGGGTCTTCTAAGCATGATTTATTACCTTTTAACTCAGTTATGGCCCCTCCTTCATTTGAATTTGGATACTCTGCGTCTAGCTACCGATTCTTTAGTTAGGGAGAAGGGGGCTTCCCAATTTTGGGGGAACAGACGCTCGCCCCCGCCCCCTGCCTCCGGAGAGGGGATATCTACGTCTCTGCGTATCCCCCTCGGAGCGGCATCTCATTCCAAGGCATGGAGTCGTGTCCTTACATCACATATTGGTTTAAACGTTCATAATATTCCTGACATTTAACTCATTTTCTTTGACTAGATTGAATTACATTTCATTTAACTAGAGCCGTGCAGTGTTGGGTGGGGGTGATTCAGGCGCGGATATGAATAGGGGGGGGGGGGGGGGAAGACGGGGGCGCTACGGATATGTGTAAGTGTGCGCTGTTTCGGGTCAATACGCACATTACAAATACATGCTTAGAACGAAAGCTGTCGATCATATGGGGCTTAGCCCAAAACGCGTCATCGAATCAGTATGTATGATGTATGAGTGTGGGGGGGGGGGGGAAGGGGGTAGGGAGAGTTGTATCAGTTTTTACTCTGAGCCCTGCCCTGCTATAACTTCTGAGGGTAGGACTAAGGTTCTCATTTGCAGACAGCTATAACCTTCGGCTTGATTTGTCGCGGTGACGTTTTGGACATAACGTCTTTGTTTTGTGTTTTTGGCAAATGATTATGAATGCACCGCTTCCAGCAAAACAATCGACCCGTCCCCTGGGTAAACTGTATCACATAGTGATGGAAGTTGTGCTTCTGTGTTGTTACCTACAGTAAGTTGCATTGCACGCAAGCTGAACACTTAACGACGTGCATACCAGACGCGTTCGTCCGTGCTATTTTGTGGTTCGTCGTAATTACTCGATGACAAATTTTTGCCCTTGTAATCAATCACTGTTTCGTCGAAATTGCTCCGTGACAAATGTTTGCCCTTTAATCAATCACTACTGTCAACCGTCAACTGCTTAATCAACAGTGTTACCAACAGTCGGTGTCAGTCGGCCACTGGCTCTAAATCAGTCAAAAACATATTGCAGGTTCGACGCAAACCAGTCAAAAACATATTGCATTAACGACGCAGCTTGTCCATGCAAAGCTGAAACAGCACGTACGACCCGACATCTGTCATTGTTCGTGCCACCCTGAAGTCATTGGCTAGCATGTTCCAGGTGTTTTGCAGTATGCACGACACATCGCTCCGTCACCACCCAGTATAACGTTCAGATCGATCGAGATATGGCTTAAAGCTCTTATACACACATTTACACCGATCGCTATGGTTTTCAGCGATATGTCGAAGACCTAATTTTTCACAAAAACCTGCTCTTCGCGGCATGCCATACCAAAATGCGTGTAGGTATGCCGCTGGAAGTGCACTGAAAGATAGGGCGAGCTGTTGTGCGTTAGCTGAGTGACTGAAAACCGCCATCGGTCGCAAAAATGGAAATAAATTGCCCTGGTCCTACTTGGACATGATTCAGCTGACTCCCCCCCCCCCCCCCCACTTTCCCCTACGTCCGAAATTGTTGAATTCAAGTTCCGAAATATCCTTTTTACAAAATCCAAACATGTTTGATTTTTCCGTGCGCTGTGGGCGTTGTGGGAGCATGGCAAATAAAGCAAGGTGACTGGTGGATATTTCCTGCCTTGCCGGGGACACGATTTGTGAAGGATTCACCAATCACTCAACCTACGCTTCTCCATCATCATATCAAGCACAAGGGCTCTCAAAATCCTCTCAACTGTGTGAGACATACACACCTCAAATAATAACCGACGTCACAGTCACCAAGTACATTCACGCACAAATGCCCAGTCGCTAATGCCAAACGCTTTTTCCAGTCGCAGTACTCGTCGCCTGCATTTGCCTATCAGTCTGGAATCATTTGTGCCGGTGTTTGTGTTTAACGATCACATAACGTAACCAACATCGAGGCCACCGTCAATTAGACTATTTGGAACTGTTCCAAGCAGCAGCGACTGCGCCACGTGTTCTAAGTTGGAGCAGAATTTGATAATGACATTTCTGACGTTCAACTCACATGTTCACTATGTGATACAATGGCACATTTGGAACACTGTCGTTCCGAGAGGAATACAGTAAGCCCCTGTCCACCGTCTGGTCCTATGGCTGGCAATTCTGCTCCACGACTAAAAACTTAGTATTTACCGCCACCGAACTGGAGTTATAGCCACGTCCTGCGACACATAACCCTATATATAATATGTATCTACCAATAATCCTAATCCCACCTCCGGAGGAGCAACGCTTGATATTTGGTTTTCGGTGTCCACCGAAACGCTTCTTTCCCGCTGTTCTACAGCCGCATTGGGAATCGCATCCCAGGAGATGATTTTCAATCGAGGGGCTCAATCAGCTATGAAGTAATGATATTGTGTGCGGGGAGCCTTCAAATTGGAACAGACAAATGCTGTTTTTGAGCTGAATGGCTTTGAATAACTTTGGCATGCATACCTTTTATCTTAGCTTATTTACCGTAGAAAATCTGTGGGCTGTGGGCTCGTCACTATGTGGGTGTGGCGGGCTTGGTGTGTTGTGGTGCTCGAACATAGCAACGGCTCTCTACATGGTGCCGAGATGTACAGACGATCATTGGCCCCTCCCCTCCCCCTTCTTCGAGGCCCCTAGGCCGGCGTTTGATACTTAAGCATCATGGACAGCTTATTCGGTTCCCTCACAATGGATGGTCAATGAATTCTGCCTCCTTCCCCCAGCCCATCCCGCTAAGCAAGTCCTGGCTCTAGCCCTGGGTGGGCCTTTAGGGAGACCAAATCGATTTCAATAGATAAGAGTGGTCGTGCACTTCCTCTGTCGTTAGCCAAGCCCTCGTCTTGCAGTGTTTCGGCAGAACCGTACCTCAGTAGGCGTTCGCGGCATTTCAAACCGCACCTGGTCATCTGCACTGCAAATAAACTCAACCACAAAGAAGCTTGAACGTGCATATTTATTGATACGGTGTCGCATGATGGCATGTTATCAAAATCCACAACTCACAAGATATCTGCATCTCACAGCCCTGGCGCGCGTAACCACGTCAATAGCAGATGACAACGCCCACGCGGACGTCGGTAGAACCAGGGTCCACCCCCCCCCCCCCCCCCCGAAGGAATCCTGGCTGCGGCCTTGCATGGACCGTTAAGCAGACGAAGTCTGTTTGTTAGGGTAAGAGTAGCCGTGTGCCTTCTCTGCCGTTGGCTAAGCTCTCGCCTTGCGTTATTTGGGCGGGACCGTACCTCAGCGGGCGTTCACAGCCTGTCAAATCGCACCAGATCATGTCCGCGGTAAACTGCTCGACCACGAGCAGGCTTGAACGTACATATTTATTGATACGACACTGTATGATTACATATTTCCACAATCCACACTTCGCAATACATCCGCACCTCACAGCTCTGACGCGAGGAACCATATCAATAACAACGGGCGACAAAACACTCACGCGGTCGCTCCAGCCATAAAGAACTATGTGGACAGCCCTGAGCTTAAAGGTATTGCTCACGAGGCTACTTGATCATGGGCGCTGCATGACGATTTTCAGGTGACGCGCCCTAAAACTCCAAAGAGTCATCATCACGAGGGTACTTGGCGTGTCAAGGGCCGTACCAAAAGCTCACACAAAAGAATGACTAGCTGTATGAATGAGGTGACATTTTAGTCTACCTCCTCCACGGTCGGTCCCCGTTCACTAGCAGACTGCTGGCCGCACTGTCCACCGGTGGCACCCTGGTGGATCTTCGTCATGATCGGGCTGCACGTCTTCTGCAGCTCCTGCAGCCGGTGCTCGAACTCCTCCTTCTCTGCCAGCGTGTTCGAGTCCAGCCACTTGACGGTCTCGTCACAGAGCTCGGTGACCCGCCGCCGGTCGTCTTCTGGCACCTTGTCGCCGGCATCGCCCACGGCTTGTTTCACGGAGAAGACGTAGCCCTCCAGCTGGTTTCTGGCGGCGACTCGCTCTCGCTGCGCGTCGTCCTCGGCCTTGAACTTCTGGGCGTCGTTGACCATGCGCTCGATGTCCGCCTTGCTGAGGCGGCCCTTGTCGTTGGTGATGGTGATGTTGTTGGACTTGCCGGTGGACTTGTCCTCGGCGCTGACGCTGAGGATGCCGTTGGCGTCGATGTCGAAGGTGACGAGCACCTGCGGCACGCCGCGCGGCGCCGGAGGCAGTCCGGTGAGGTCGAACGTGCCCAGCAGGTGGTTGTCTCGGGTCATGGCCCTCTCGCCCTCATACACCTGGATGGTGACGGCCGGCTGGTTGTCGGCGTACGTGGTGAACGTGTTCTGCTGCTTGCAAGGCACCCGGCTGTTGCGCTGGATGAGGTTGGTCATGACACCGCCGGCCGTCTCGATGCCGAGCGAGAGCGGCGCCACGTCGACGAGCAGTACGTCCTGGATGACGGAGCTCTTGTCGCCGGAGAGTACGGCCGCCTGCACGGCGGCGCCGTACGCCACCGCCTCGTCCGGGTTGATGGACTTGTTGAGCTCCTTGCCGTTGAAGCAGTCCTGCAGCAGCTTCTGGATCTTGGGGATGCGCGTGGAGCCGCCCACGAGCACGATCTCGTTGATGGCCGACTTGTCGAGCTTGGCGTCCCGCAGCGCCTTCTCCACGGGCTGCAGGGTGCCGCGGAACAGGTCGATGCACAGCTCCTCGAAGCGGGCACGCGAGATCCTGCTGTAGAAGTCGACGCCCTGGTAGAGGGCGTCGATCTCGATGTTGGCCTCGGTGCTGCTGGACAGGGTGCGCTTGGCTCGCTCGCACGCCGTCCTCAGTCGCCGCATGGCTCGGGCATCGCCCTTGAGGTCCTTTTTGTGCTTGCGCTGGAACTCGTAGGCGAAATGGTTGACCAGCCTGTTGTCGAAGTCCTCGCCGCCCAGGTGCGTGTCGCCGGCGGTGGAGCGCACTTCGAACATGGCGCCGTCGGCGATGGTCAAGATGGACACGTCGAACGTGCCACCGCCGAGGTCGAAGATGAGCACATTCTTGTCGCCGCTGAGCTTCTTGTCGAGGCCGTAGGCCAGCGCGGCCGCCGTCGGCTCGTTGATGATGCGCTTGACGTTGAGGCCGGCGATGGCGCCGGCGTCCTTGGTGGCCTGCCGCTGCGAGTCGTTGAAGTAGGCGGGCACCGTGATGACGGCGTCCGTCACGCGGGTGCCCAGGTACGCCTCGGCCGTCTCCTTCATCTTCGTCAGCACCATGGAGCTGATCTCCTCAGGCGTGAACCGCTTCGTCTCGCCCTTGTGCTCGACCTGGACCCTGGGCTTGCCGCCATCGTTGATCACGGCGAACGGCCAGTGCTTGAGATCGTGCTGGATGTTGTCGTCGTCGAAGCGACGCCCGATGAGACGCTTGGCGTCGAAGACGGTGTTCTTGGGGTTCAGGGCCACCTGGCCCTTGGCCGCGTCTCCAATGAGACGCTCGGTGTCCGTGAAGGCCACGTAGCTGGGCGTGGTCCTGTTGCCCTGGTCGTTGGCGATGATCTCCACCTTGCCGTGCTGGAACACCCCTACGCAAGAGTAGGTGGTGCCCAGATCGATGCCGATCGTCGGACCCTTCATAATGCTGCTGTCCACTTTGCCTCTTGCCACAGGAAGTCACGATTGTTGAAGAGAATCGCGCTCTATCACACTGTCGCACGGCACACACCTCCCTCCGTGTGGTTCGGTTCGTATCTGACGCTCCAACCCCATCCACGGGTTATATACCCCAGCGCGAGCGCGCTCCACTACTTACTACGACTTTCACGAATACTCCAGGCGTGGGGATGCGCTGACTCGTCTCATTGGTTCAAACGTCACGTGCAGCTACAACGCTGGCCCTGATTGGTGGGTAGCTGAGCGGCAGTATGAATGGTGGCGATCGCCAGCTGGCGTTCTGGTTTTTTCGAGAACGGTCACCAGGTGGCTAGAGCCTTGCGGTGGTCGGGTGATTCAGCCGCGGGGAGTAGCGTACACTACAAATACATGCTCCAAACGAGAGCTGCCGAACAGCTAGGGCTTAGCCTAAAATGTGTGAATCAGCAGCCATTACCTGTACGGGGGAGGGAGGGGTGAGGAGAGTTGGATCAGTTTTTACTCTGAGCCCTTTCCTGCTACAACCACTGAGGGTAGGACTAAGATGTTCGTATCTGCAGTTATTCATAACCTTGAAATTGATATGAAATTGTCAAGTTTTGGTGTTCACATGTTTTTTGTTAGGTAAATGACCTCTGAATGAGTCCTCTTGAAACGAGGCAACGCACCCCGCAGCGGGGTAAATGGTGTCACGTAGTGGTAGATGCTGTTCTTACATGTTCCTCATGGAATTAGTTGCATTAGCAGCAAGCTGAACGATGTGTGTATCAAATGCGTTGGTTCGTGCTCTTTCGTATTTCCTCGGTATTATGGCATGGCAAATTGTATGCCCTTTTAATCAGTGTTGTCAACCGTCAGTCGTTCAATCAGCAATGTTTCCAACAGCCAGTGTCAGTCAGCCATTGACAATTATTCAGTCAATAACATATTGTTGGTTCATTGTATCAACGATACAGCATGCCCATGCAAGGCTGAAACAACGTGTAAGCATCGTACTTCTGGGAAAAGTTTGCACCACCCTGAAATCATTGGCTAGCAGATCCAAAATGCTCAACTGCTCGTCGGCTCAACAGCTAATATTGAGCTGCGGCCAACGTGTGGACAAAATAATGACGCTTTTGAAAGAAGTACCTTTGAACGCTTCAGGACATTACATCTTACATTTACAAGGCAGTCTGGATGCATATTTCACGAGTGCGATTTTTAGACTGTTGATAAGACCGAATTGGCCATTAAAGCACCGCTGTGAAATGGTGCCGGAATCTGGTGGTGGAACTGGAAGAGGTGGGTTCTCTAATTTTCGTGTTTTTGTAACTATTTATTTGTCCAGAAGGCAGACTAACACGGCGCTCGCCGTCTGATGGTACTTGCAGTGGCCGAAGCCGTTCGGAAATACGGAGGCTGCAACCCAGACCATCGTTGTCCTTGCTCTTGAGGTCGCGGGCGGTCATGTTCAAACTTTTTGATGCACTTTTTCACTAATCTTTTCTGAAAAATGAGTGTTCTTTGGCAAACATGGGTTTGCCTTGTTTGTTTTTTTTTTGATACATTAATTTCGCCCTAATCTATTCAGCAATAATGAGACCTCAACTCTACCCAACAATAATGAGGCCCCTTACTTCCTCCGGGCAGTGGGCCCCTCGAGTAGAACACCAAGAGCACATTTCTGGTTCCGGTCAAGTGCCGAAGGGCCACGCCGTCACATCGCGAAGCGTCTTCTGGCTGTCATTCTAGCGACGCGGGGCGGGATCTTCTGGTCGATCCGGTGGCCATCGGAAGGATATGTCATCACATTGTTCCCCTCCCTCACACGGGATGCCTTCTGACCCACGCAGTTTACCCCGGATCAGCATAGGAATCCCCATTGACACAAGAACATCCCTGATCGCTTAAGGTGGTCCAGTCAATGTCACACAGGCTCCAGTTCCGTGTCTTTCTGTTTTTCTTCAGAGATATTGAGGAATCCTTGAACGTAGGTTGTAGATGAAATGGGGTCTTAAGCTTGCATTAACATGGCTAGTCCTTGCTCGTCTTAAAATGTTCAAGATTCAGTCAGAATTGATTGCTGATAGGACACTATGCAATATGGTTTTGGATATAAACGCTCGCAAGTCATAGCAACAATAGGCTTAACGCCTGGCGTTGCAGTCTCCATAGGGCGCGTGGCGTCGGCTTGCGGCTTTGATACTAAGGAATGGTCAATAAGCAAACGAAAAAGATGACGCATCTTGGGGAAGATGACTGGTGAAATAGGTAAATCGGCATTTATATTTAAGTTTGGTGCAAAAGTAAGCTAAACACAACCTCGATCTCAAAAGTGGGGGTGGAGGCATGGCCCACCCGTCCCCCCCCCCCCCCGTTCCTACGCCCACGGTATCGGCGGCGTTTACCATCTTATCAAGGGCTGTTATGTGTATTATATCCCAAGTAAATGAAATGTCGGCAGCTAAAAAAGCCAGAATGGGGGCCTTTTGATTATCCAGCAAAGGATCTTGATAACGTAAAACAGGACCCGCTGTTCCAGGACAGAGCCTCCTGATGCATAGAGGCCTATTTATCCAGAACAGGATGCATACGATTCACGAAGTTGGCCTAGAAGTCTAGCCAAGGGGCCTCGCTTTTCCAAAACACAGCATCAAGATCAGGAATGGCGGACATCTGTTGCGTGGAAGAGATCTGCTGTTCTGGAATGGGGGCTTCCTGAATGAGAAGGGGATGTTTTAAACCAAAATAGGGGCTTCCTGGTTTGTCGCGGGGGCCTTCCGAGCCAGAAGAGGGGCCTCCTTAATACAACATTGACCATCCTGATGTAGAGAGTTGGCTACTTTATTCGTAAATGGGCCCCAGGACCCGAACAACGGGCCACTTGATGTAGCAAAGGGTATCCTTAGCACGATTTATTACCTTTTAACTCAGTTATGGCCCCTCCTTCATTTGAATTTCGATACTTTTCGTCGTGGTACCGGTTCTTGAGTTAGGGAAAAGGGGGCCTCCCAATTTTTTGGAACAGACTCTCGCCCCCGCCCCCTGCCTCCGGAGAGGGGGACATCTGCGTCTCTGCGTATCCCCCTTCTGAGCGGCTTCTCAGGCCAAGGCATGGAGTGGCGTGCTTACATCACATATTTGTTTAGGCGTTCATGGTATTTCTGACATTTAACTCATATTTTATTTGACTAGATTAAATAACATTTCATTAAACTAGAGCCGTGCAGTGTTGGGTGGGGGCGATTCAGGCGCGGAGATGAATAAGGGGGGGGGGGGAGGGGGGAGACGGGGCGCTACGGATATGTGTAACTGTGCGCTGTTTCGGGTCAACACGCACATTACAAATACATGCTTCAGAACGAGAATGTCCGAACATATGGGGCTTAGCCCAAAACGCGTCATCAAATCAGTATGTATGATGTATGAGTGGGGGGGGGGGGGAAGGGGGTAGGGAGAGTTGTATCAGTTTTTACTCTGAGCTCTGCCCTGCTATAACTACTGAGGGTAGGACCTAATATTCTTTATGTTTGCAGGCAGCTGTAACATTCAGCTTGGTTTGTCGCGATGACGTTTTGGAGATGACGTCCCTGTTTGTTTTTTGTTTTTTTTATTTGCTGTTTTGTTTTGGTAGATGATTATTAATGCACCGCTTCAAACGATACAACCGAGCCCTCCCCTTGGTAAAATGTATCACATAGTGATTGGAGCTGCGCTTATGTGTTTTTACATACAGTAAGTTGCATTGCACGCAAGCCGAACACTGAACGACATGCATACCAAACGCGTGCGTCCGTGCTATTTCGTGGTCCGTCGAAATTACTCAGCGACAAATTTTTGTCCTTGTAATCAATCGATATTGTCAGCCGTCAGCCGTTTAATCAGCAGTGTTACCAACAGTCCGTGTCAGTCATCCACTGACATCAAATCAGTCAAAAACATATTGCAAGGTCCGTTGTATCGACGACGCAGCATATCCATGTGAAGCTGAAACAGCATGTACGACCCGACGTCTGTCATTGTTCGTGCCAGTGGCTAGCATGTTCCGAGTGTTTTGCAGTATGCGCGATTTACGCACACGCACACATTCACACCGATCGCTATGGTTTTCAGCGATATGTCAAAAACCTGATTTTTCACGCTGAATGCAAGATGTGTAGGTACGCCACTGGAAGTGCAGTGAAATATAGGGCGAGCCGTTGTGCGTTAGCTGAGTGACTGAATACTGCCATCGGTCGCAAAAAAGGAAATAAATTGCCCTGGTCCTACTTGGACATGATTCAGCTGTCCCCGCCCTCCCTTTTCCTCTGTGTCCGAAGTCGTGGAGTTAACCTCCAAAATATATTTTTACACAATCCAAACATGTTTGATTTTTCCGTACGCTGCGGGCGTTGCCTTGGGAGCATGGCAAATTAGGCAAGGCAGGGTATTTGCTGGCTTGCCGGGAACACGATTTGTGAAGGATTGACCACTCACTCAACCTGCGCTTCTCCGTCACCATGTCAAGTAACCGGGACTCAAAAATCCCGTCAACTGTGTGAGACATACACATAACCGCAAAGAATGACCAACGCCACAGCCGCAAACTACATTCACGCACGAATGTCCAGTCACTGGTGCCAAACGTTTTTTTTCGGTCGGAGTACTCGTCGCCTGCATTTCCCTATCGGTCTGGAGTCAGATGTACGGGTGCATATGTTTAACTGGCACATGACGCAACAAACATCAAGTGCACTCTCAGGTTAGAAAATTTGAAGCCATTCTAAGCAGGGGCGGCGGCGCCACGTGTTTTGAATTGGAGCAGGATTTTCGAGGGTTCTCTTGGACAAAATGTAGCCTCGTAGGGGGAGGGCTCCTGCGCAGCGTCGTATCCCAGGGCAAGGGGCATCGAAGGAATGTGTTTTGTATCAAACTGTAGTGTATATTCTATCCCCACACAAGTAACTGTCGACAGCTAAAAATCCAGAGTGGGGCCTTTTGATTTTCCAGCAAATGGTCTCGCTTACTTAAAACAGGGCCTTCGTATTCCACAACAGGACCTTCCGATGCATAGAGAGGCCTCGCAATCCAGTAGAGGATGTAAATGGTTCATGAAGAAGGCCTTGAAATATAGCTAAGGGTCCTCGCTTTCTCAAAACAGGACATCCTATACATGAAAGGGGCCTACTGTTCCAGAAATGGACTTCCTATATAGAGAGAGCCCCTAAACCACAACAGGGACCTCCTTATTTGTTTTGGGGCCTCCCGACTAGCAAAGGGGTTTCCTTAATACAACTTCGAGCATCCTGACCTAGAGATTTTCCTGCCTTGTTCAAAAAGGCGACTTCAGGTCCTGGACAACTGGTCATTTGATTTATCAAAAGGTCTTCTGAGCACGATTTTTTACTCCCTGGCTCAATTACCGTCCCTCCTCCATTTGGATTTCGGTACTCTACTTCCAGCTACTTTTTTGTGGCGGAAAAGGGTCCCCGAATTTTTGGAAACAGACTTGCTCCCCCCCCTGTCTGCGTGCAGAGACAACTGCTCCTCTGCCTATCCTCCTCCCCTACTGCGCCGCCCTTGCTGAACAACATTTCAACACAACGCATAGAGCGGCATTTATACATGGCATACCAGCTCATACGATGATGATCTTTCTGATGTTTAAATTATAAATTTACAATATGGTACTTCTTGTATGCAACATACTCCCGGCCGAGTACATCGATCCGAAGGACAACAGTGGCGTAAACTCTGGGGTGCAGGCACTGACATCATCGAGATACATGGGGAACGTGTTTGGGCTCCCCAGGGCACATTTGGAACACCGTCGCTCAGAGAGAAATACTGCTCCCGAAACGCAAACAAGCTCCCTGTCCGCCGTCTGGTCCTTGGACTAGTAATTCTGCTCCCCAACTACAAACTTTGCATTCACCGTCACTGAACTGGAGTTATAGCCACATCCTGCGCCACATAATCCTGTGTATGATATGTATCCACCAATAATCCTAATCTTCCTCCAGAGGAGCAACGCTTGACATCAGGTTTTCAGTATGTACCATAACGTCTCTTTCCGATGTCCTACAGCCTCACATCCTCGCAAACGCTCTTCTTTCAACCGAGGGGCTGAATCGGTTATGATATACTGCTATTGTCCGGGGAAATCTTCAAATGGCACCCGATAAGAGAGATAAATGCTGCATTTGAGCTGAATAGCTTTAAATCACATTGACATACATACTTTTGGCTCAATCTTCTCTACCTTGCCAAATCTATGGTTGTGGGCTCGTCAGTATATGAACGTGGCGGACTTCTGTGGGCTGGGTGAAAGTGAGCCTTGGATGGGGCAGGCTGCCGGCTCGCACTCCTGAAAATGTTGCTTTCCCTTTCTGGACGTGTGGTGCTCCAAAACAGCGACGGCTCTTAAGATGGTGCCGGACCGTGCAGGCCGATCGTTGGGCCCTTACCGTAAGCCCTTAGTCCCGCGTATCGTACATTAACATAATGCGCGGCTTATTCGGTTCCCTTGCAATGAGTGGTCACTCAACTCTGCCTCCCCCCCCCCCCCCCCCTGAGAAAGTTCTTGTTGTGGCCACTGGTGGGCATAATCCAGTTCAATCGATAAGAGTGGTCGTGCATCTCCAATACTGTTGGCAAACCCTTCGTCTTGCAACGTTTCCGCAGAACCGTGCCTCAGTCGGCGTTCACAGCATTTCAAACGGCACCTGCCTATCTGCATTGTAGATCAACTCCTCACAACCACAACCAAGCTTCAACGTGCATATTTATTGATACGACACTGTATAATCATATGTTTTCACAATCAAAAACTCACAATAAATACACCTGCATTCCACAGCTCTGACGCGAAGAACCATATCAACAACAGGCGACAAAACGCTCACACGGTCGCTCCAACCATTAGGAATTATGTAGACGGCCCTGAGCTTAAAGCTGATGCTCACCAGGATACTTGGCGTACCAAAGACAGTACCAAAATATCACACAAGAGTATGCCCAGCTGCATGAATGAGGTGACGTTTTAGTCTACCTCCTCCACGGTCGGTCCCCGTTCATTAGCAGACTGCTTGCCGCACTGTCCACCGGTGGCGCCCTGGTGGATCTTCGTCATGATCGGGCTGCACGTCTTCTGCAGCTCCTGCAGCCGGTGCTCGAGCTCCTCCTTCTCGGCCAGCGTGTTCGAGTCCAGCCACTTGACGGCCTCGTCACAGAGCTCGGTGACCCGCCGCCGGTCGTCCTCCGGCACCTTATCGCCGGCATCGCCCACGGCTTGTTTTACGGAGAAGACGTAGCCCTCCAGCTGGTTTCTGGCGGCGACTCGCTCTCGCTGCGCGTCGTCATCGGCCTTGAACTTCTCGGCGTCGTTGACCATGCGCTCGATGTCCGCCTTGCTGAGGCGGCCCTTGTCGTTGGTGATGGTGATGTTGTTGGACTTGCCGGTGGACTTGTCCTCGGCGCTGACGCTGAGGATGCCGTTGGCGTCGATGTCGAAGGTGACGAGCACTTGCGGCACGCCGCGCGGCGCCGGAGGCAGTCCGGTGAGGTCGAACGTGCCCAGCAGGTGATTGTCTCGGGTCATGGCCCTCTCGCCCTCATACACCTGGATGGTGACGGCCGGTTGGTTGTCGGCGTACGTGGTGAACGTCTTCTGCTGCTTGCAAGGCACCCGGCTGTTGCGCTGGATGAGGTTGGTCATGACACCGCCGGCCGTCTCAATGCCGAGCGAGAGCGGCGCCACGTCGACGAGCAGCACGTCCTGGATGACGGAGCTCTTGTCGCCGGAGAGTACGGCCGCCTGCACGGCGGCGCCGTACGCCACCGCCTCGTCCGGGTTGATGGACTTGTTGAGCTCCTTGCCGTTGAAGCAGTCCTGCAGCAGCTTCTGGATCTTGGGGATGCGCGTGGAGCCGCCCACGAGCACGATCTCGTTGATGGCCGACTTGTCGAGCTTGGCGTCCCGCAGCGCCTTCTCCACGGGCTGCAGGGTGCCGCGGAACAGGTCGATGCACAGCTCCTCGAAGCGGGCACGCGAGATCCTGCTGTAGAAGTCGACGCCCTGGTAGAGGGCGTCGATCTCGATGTTGGCCTCGGTGCTGCTGGACAGGGTGCGCTTGGCTCGCTCGCACGCCGTCCTCAGTCGCCGCATGGCTCGGGCATCGCCCTTGAGGTCCTTTTTGTGCTTGCGCTGGAACTCGTAGGCGAAGTGGTTGACCAGCCTGTTGTCGAAGTCCTCGCCGCCCAGGTGCGTGTCGCCGGCGGTGGAGCGCACTTCGAACATGGCGCCGTCGGCGATGGTCAAGATGGACACGTCGAACGTGCCACCGCCGAGGTCGAAAATGAGCACATTCTTGTCGCCGCTGAGCTTCTTGTCGAGGCCGTAGGCCAGCGCGGCCGCCGTCGGCTCGTTGATGATGCGCTTGACGTTGAGGCCGGCGATGGCGCCGGCGTCCTTGGTGGCCTGCCGCTGCGAGTCGTTGAAGTAGGCGGGCACCGTGATGACGGCGTCCGTCACGCGGGTGCCCAGGTACGCCTCGGCTGTCTCCTTCATCTTCGTCAGCACCATGGAGCTGATCTCCTCAGGCGTGAACCGCTTCGTCTCGCCCTTGTGCTCGACCTGGACCCTGGGCTTGCCGCCATCGTTGATCACGGCGAACGACCAGTGCTTGAGATCGTGCTGGATGTTGTCGTCGTCGAAGCGACGCCCGATGAGACGCTTGGCGTCGAAGACGGTGTTCTTGGGGTTCAGGGCCACCTGGCCCTTGGCCGCGTCTCCAATGAGACGCTCGGTGTCCGTGAAGGCCACGTAGCTGGGCGTGGTCCTGTTGCCCTGGTCGTTGGCGATGATCTCTACCTTGCCGTGCTGGAACACCCCTACGCAAGAGTAGGTGGTGCCCAGATCGATGCCGATCGTCGGACCCTTCATAATGCTGCTGTGCACTTCGCCTTCTTGCCACAGGAAGTCACGGTTGTTGAAGAGAATCGCGCTCTATCACACTGTTGCACGGCACACCTTCCTCCGTTTGGTTCAGCCTGTATCTGACGCTCCAACCCCATCCACCGCTATATATCCCATCGCGATAGCGTTCCACAACTTACTACGGGTTTCACGAATTCTCCAGGCGTGGAGATGCGCTGACGCGTGTCATTGGTCCAAACGTCGCATGTAGCTACAACGCTGGCCCTGATTGGTGGGTAGCTGAGCGGCAGTATGAATGGTGGCGATCGCCAGCTGGCGTTCTGGTGTTTTCGAGAACGGTCGCCAGGCGGCTAGAGCCGTTCAGAGCGTGTGGGAGGGTGATTTGGCGTAGGGGTGAGAGGAGGTGCTATGTCCATGTATTGCGCAATGCCACTAAACACTCGAGTTTGAAGATATTTCAATAAGTATATTGTTCACAAGTGTGTTACATGTTCCGAACGTCTGGTTGGGACAATGCTAAATATACCTAGGACCATAGTCTAAACACTCATTCCATCCACGATTATTATTTCTCTGCCTTAATTATTCCGTAAAACTATATGTACTTATTATTTGCTGCGCCCTTTCAGTGTAGACTATCTTTGAATACAGTTATTTCCATAGGCAGATATGGGCCTTCTTGTTTTTAAAGCGTGTTTTATTATTGCATCCTGGTTTTGAAGTGCTGTAAATCCGAAACCTTAGCACTAGTCGAGGTAAACGTTTCCAGGCGTAACCCCACAGCTAAGATTAGGTCTTTCGGAACGTTTCTGCAGCTGAAGGAGGAGGCAGGCAGACCATTGGCTGCCTACGAATCAAAAGAATTGGTCTTAGCGTTGTCGCGGTGATGATGGATGAAAGAAGCGGTAAAACGCATGTGTATGCTTCCTGTGTCAGCATCATTACGGAGTAGATGCACAGATGAAGCGTGTGGAAGGGGAAACCCTCCAAGGCAGAATAGCGGGAATCACGTAGAAGCCAAATATAGGATGAAGTCATGTAGCGAATGGACGTTCACCCGATATGTTTTCATCAGAGCACGGTAGGCTCGTTTACTGGAGCCTTGCAAGGTATTTTGCATGTGTCAATGAAGAACTTGAAATGCCGTTGCGTACTTGTGCTGCCGACAGATACGGCTCCTTTGAAGCGTATCGCGTGCGTGCTGGCTGTTTGTGCGAATACAGTTGGCTGTATATGACGCTATGAAATGCAAGACTTTTGGCTTGAGATACAAAACGTGTCAGCGCTCCGTTTTATTGTCACCGGATGATGGGAAAAATTTCATTGCTTTCCTCAAGCAGTCCTACTAAGTTGCATACAAATGGTTAAAAAGTTGTCTCACATTCAGGTTCTTCGCGCGGAAGATGGGCCGCGCATAGCAGTTGTCGAAAGAAAGAATATTATTTTGTAGTCTGCGACCCAAAAGATGTAAAGCTGAAGCCCACGTCGGAGTGTGCGCAGTCACATGGATGCGTGCGGATGCCCGCATTTCGTCGACCCACGCAACGATTTTATCGAGCCTCCAGAAAATTGTGGAAATGCCTCAGCTCGTCGAGGTAGTGTTGATCTGTTTCGCGAACATGCTCCACATTGGCCATGACGTCACGGAATGTGTCCTGTCTCGTTGGGCGGTTCGTACATGACGTCATGTACGTACTGAGCTCTCATTGGTCACTGGGAATTCGCAATGGTTCTGGAACGCGGCGGAGCTCGAGAGCCATCGCGATGTTCGGTCTTGCATCGGGAACGTTCTCGGCTTTCAGCGGACCAGTTTCTTCTAGTATATAACCACAAGGCATCTTTCTGCGACATCAGAATCATTCCGTTCGTCAGGGAAGGTGGAGCTCGCGTGGAAACGGCTGGAGAGCAAGAGAGACCAACATGTCGACGCTGTTGTTTTTCGAGCCTCGCCGGATGCCGTGCTGGGATCCGCGGTCTGAGATTACGCGGTTTGAGCGCCGCACGTGCGACCCGCTCGTCCACGGCTTGCAGCGGGCGCTGAAACGCGACTTCTGTCAGGCGCTTGAGCCGATGGCAACGAAGCGACTGTGCCTACGCGAGGAAGAGGAGCGGCCGGAAGGCCAGGGCTTCCGGCTAACGGTCGACGCCGCCGGTTACCGGCCGGAGGAGGTGACAGTCAAGCTGTCGGGCAGAGTGGTGACGGTGCGTGCCCTCCACAAGGAGCGCTCCGATAGCGGCTTCGTCTCCAGCAGGATGGTGCGGAGGGTGACTGCTGCCGGACCACGTGCGAGCTGACGGACTCACCTCCCGACTGACCCGGTCAGGCCAGCTGGTGCTGGAGGCCCCGCCGCTCGATCGGCCGGCGCTGGGGGCGAGAATGGTGAAGGTGATATACGACGCTCCCAGCGCTCACGCTGTGGAGGATAAGTCGGCGGGAACTCCGGCGACGCGGTTGGAGGAGAAGGAAGCGGAGCCAGCGGCGGATACTGACACGGCTGCGTCCGGAGAACGCGCTGACAGGGAGGATGCCGACGATAGCAAGCGGACTGCTGACGACAGAGCTGCGTCGCCAGCGGGAGAAAACGCCGCACAGCGGGCGGTCGTGGCTGGTTCTGACCAGGACCCTGCCGGCACGCGAGCCGCTCCGGCTGGAGATCATCAGCCAGAGGTCGGGGACGTGGCCGGCACCGCCGATGACAGCCAGGACGAAGGCGAAGCTGATGGGGAAGTCGCTGCCGACTGCCCGGCGTCCGCGTCGGAGAACACCGCCAGCGCGGCCTGTGAACCAGAGGGCGATGAGGTCATGGATGTGGCGCAGGGTGGCGCAGGGGCAAGTCCAAGAGGTCGTGGAGCGGCGCCAGGAGGGTGAAGTGGTTGCGGAGCAGCATCAGGGCTCAGGGGATGAGATCTGAGCAGCGCAGGGAAGACATGTTCTGTCTGACAGTGGACGTGCGGGACTTCCTGCCGGAGGAGGTCGGCGTCAGCGTCGCTGACGGCGTGCTGACGGTGAAGGCCGTCCACGAGGAGGAGGCCGAGGGTGGAAGCACGACGGTCCACCTCGAGCGCAGGGTCGCGCTGCCTCCTGGCGCCGACCCTGACCGCGTGACCTCGCGGCTGACGCGTGGCGGCCAGCTGGTAGTCGAAGCGCCAGTGGGGACTGCGCATGCGTCGAAGGGGTTGGTCTCCGGTGCGTGATGGCAGTAATGGCGGAAACGTGTCTGTCTAGACCCCCAGATTGCGTTTTAAGGGATATTTTGGAGACGCATCGTCTCCGTGTAGCAGCGCTCATGTCTTATCTCATAGTGTGACAACTGACGGATACCAGGCGGCGCATACGCTTTATGTTGCGTTCATGAATGTCAAGTGCGCTTGCGTGTTGCCTTTCCGTTATGTTGACTGCTGTGTCGTGGTCCTTCGGCGTGTTCGACGGCATTGACTGCTCTGGCGTCGCTGCCCACATCGGTTGCGTGTTTCAGCGATGTCTAATGATTACTACTTGCACAATGATGAAAATACATGTCGAATACGATATGGCCTTTGACATTGGGAGACGGTGATGTCAGAACGGAGGACCGTTGATCGTATCAGGTACCGACGGAGTAAAGACCAGACTCGGCTGTGGACGCGCCGGCGATGAAGTCATGGTCATGACATATGACGCCATGACCGCCTCAGGCGGCGCGGAAGTCCCACTGCAGGAACGGGAATGCTACTTGGGACGAAAAAAAGCACCTGGACGCCAGAATCCTCGCATTACCTCCCCTCCCCCCCCCCCCCCCCCTCCCCTCGGCATCCGGGCACAAGTCGCACGGTCTAGGGCTCGTAATGAATAATGTGCCGGTCCTTGTGTTCAGATAAAAATGATCTCGAAAGGTAGAAATGATGTCGTAATTTCAGGTTTGAAAGGATGCTTTTCGAACCGCCCCTGGTGACAGCTGATGACACCACTGGGCGTGCAGGATAACGCATGATGGACCTTGAATGGGAGACATCGCTAAACTCCTGTCAACAGGGGCCACCACACTAGACATCCTCAAAACACCCACGGTGGAAATTCTCCCTGCCCTCAATGCACCAAGGTCATGGTGATCGCCAGCAGCAAAGAAAAATGGTTGAAGGATTGTTTGTCCATGACGCTCTCATGATGGAAGGGATGAGCCCCTTGTTGTGAGGATGACCAGACCTGACTTTTGAATCTACATTCTCGTAAGCCGTTGGAGCCTTTGGGCCAGATTTTGTGCCGGGAGCACACTTCTGCGCCAGTTTAGGCCAAGATTGGGGGTGGTGTGCCTGACAGTGTCCGCAGGGGCCGTGTATTTGACCCCATGAGGGCTGCGCCCAACCCCCTGTGACCTCGTGTGACACTACGTGACCGCGCCAGACTGTCCGCGCGCCAGAGGCCGCTTGGATTGAGACGTGGCGCGCCGTGTTTCAGGTACGACTCCACGATCGTGCTGGATTTCCTGTGGGCGTGCCTGTACGTGCCGCGCCTGTGGCAGGGCCAGGACAAGTCGGTCGCCTCGCGCCAGGAGAGCGGTGAGCTGCTGCGGCTGAGTCTCCCGCAGGTAGGTGGCGCCACCGGCGCACATGGCGCATCCCTGTAACATCGCTCCAGAGCCGGTGGTATGGGTCCGTGGACAGGGCGGTCCTCGAGCTGTTAGACTGCGTCGGCACGTCGCTGATCCCCTCAGTGGGCGTCTTGGCCAGCATGGGCAGCCCTCTGCTGCGTGTGGGCGACGCCGCAAACTTGTGTTGGTCTCGGATGTCGGTAATTTTACCGCCATGCACCGTCATGCAATAACAATGCTATAGTTTTGTAACGTCATGCAATAACCTGTGCTGTCTGCTGCGTTTGGGTGACCCTGGAGACCTGCGCTGTTATTGTCGTTCTTCCGCGTTTCTTCAGCCGTGCGCCGCGCTCTGCCAACGCTGATGCAGTGGCGGATCCTCTGTCATCGGTATCGTTACAACGTGGTCCCGTCCCTCGCGCTCGATTTTTTTAACCGCCGTTCCGCTGCGCTAGATGGTGAGCCTGGTGCGTCACGTGGTGAGCGAAATGGGCAGCGCGGACGGCGCCGACGTGCGCTCTCGGCTGCCGCTGCTGCTGCGCTGCTGTCGCCGGCGGCCGCCGCTAGTCGCCGCCACCGTCGCGCACCTGCTGTCCGCGCGTGCCGCGGGCGGCCCGGCGGCGGCGCCGGCCGAGCGTCTGCTGCTGGAGCTGTACCTGCAGCTGCCGCACATCATCTCGCAGCTGGCCGACGACGCCGAGTTCCTGCAGTCGGCGCTGATAGGTCGGTCGGTGCTGCTGGCTCAGTGCTCCAACAGTCATCCAGTTGGGTGTTGGGGGTGTAAAGATCAGTGCATGCTACCAGACTTGTGACTGTCGGCACTGACGGCCAGCGTGGGCAGCCACCGCCCGTCTGCGTGTTCTACTGGCCACATCTCCGGAGAGTCGGTCGACACAGGCGTCGCGTCTGAGTCGCGTTTCGTCCAGCGTCAGCCGGTGTGGTCGTGACCGGTCGGCTCGCGCCCGGCAGACGGCGGCGTCAGCGTGCTGGACTCCCTCTCGCACACCCTGCTGACGGCCATCGGCGCCACGCGGCCCGGCAAGGAGTGGATCACCACCATGAGGGACTTCGAGATCTCACTCCGCAAGATGGCCGCCACGCATCCGGTGCTCTTCCTGCGGTCAGTGACGGCCGCGGGGTGGGGCTCGGTCAGCCGGGAGGGGCCGGCTCACCTGCGGGGAGGGGCGGGGCACGGTGCAGCGCTGGTGACGCTGTAGGCGTGGGGGCGGACCGATGATATGAACAAGCTCGTCCGCTTCCATTCTTTCGTAACTGACGGCGCAGATGTAGAGTGAGAAGTATGGCTGCTCGTTTTGCAGCGATAGCACATTCGAGTTGAGAAGTTTGGGTCTGCCTTCTGCTCTGCGTGACCACCCTACGTTGTTTGACGTGCGGTTGTTTGATGCAGTCACGGTTGATACAGATACAGCACAGTCACGAATCATGTGAGTGGCGTGTGTATGTGCGCGTAGTTACTCGATACCGAGAACCCAGTGCTGAGCAGCAGACATTGTTGCGGGAATATGTTAATGTGTTGAAGCCTGACGGTCATGTGTATGTGTGTATATGTGTGTGTGCAGCCAGCTGCCGATCATGGCGTCGCTGATGCGCGGCCGGACCCACCTGGACGGCCCCGTATTCCGGCTGAGGAACCACGCCGTGCTGTTCGCCCAGCTGCTGGGCGTGCTGGAGCTGCTGCAGCCGCACGTCTACCTGTCGCAGCACCGCACCGCGCTGGTCGACATTCTCGACTCGTACTGCCACATGCTGCAGGTGACCGACACGTCTGCGCTGCGTGGCGCCGGCCGCCGACAGCGCTGGGCTCCCACTGGCACGTAGGCTGGGGTGACCTCTCTGGCAGAGCAGCACGGCGCTCGTCGGTGTACCGGGCTCCTGTCACGCGCGTCACGTGCTCCTGATGCGCTGTCACTTGCTGCTCTCGTCGCACGCACACCGCTGGACAGTACGGTGAACTTCTCCTGTCACGCGCGTCACGTGCTCCTGATGCGTTGTTGCGTGCTGCTCTCGTCGCACGCGCACCGTTGGGCAGCACACTGACCTCCTGTCATGTGTTCCAGTTGACCCTTCCAACATCGTCCGTATGGTATATTTGTCTTGGGATGTGCGCGGCACGTCCCGCACTATGCTCGTGGCCGCCTCCAGTGGTTCTCAGTTATTCGCATCGAGATAAACGCTGACATCGGACGTTGCGGGGGATGCAATGTTTGACCGGGTCAGCAGCAGTAGACGGATCCGAGAGAGCTTCGAGGTGGTTGCCGCCTGCTTGCAAACGCCTTGTCTTTGGATCAAACACGCCGCTGCCGCTGCATGGTCTAAGGACAAACGGTTCAATGTCGCTTGGAGTGTCTTCGATCCCATGTCCAAGCTCAGTTATTAGTATTTCCTTTTTTATTGTCAGCTGTGCAGTGAGTCTGACGCAGTGCGAACCCGTTCATACATGCCGACTTCGTTCACATCCCTCTCGTTCATGTGTCATTCACACGTGTTTATGTTGTCGGCAGAGACATAACCTGAAGGAGGTGACGGCAATGATTCCCCGCATCGCCGTCATTCTCAACAATTTCGTCTCTCACGCGCCGGCGGAAGCGTCCCAGTTTCTCAACAAGTACTCCAACCTCATCATGTAGGCTGCCCTTCTGCGTCACAGTTCGCTTAACTCTTGGGGCGCTATTGACTGTTTTGAAAATTACGTCACTTGGTCTTGGAAGCCCATCTTTGTTTAGGCGTAAATCGAATTGAAATATACCGAATGTCGTTCGTCGTTTCCGCGCTCGCCAGCTTTGCGTCTCGTATCTGCCCAGGTAGAGCCCCGCCGCCAGCCGTGTCCCTCACCCTCCCCGTGTCCCACCACTCGCTCGCGTGCCACGTCTGACCGGCTCTGCACGGCGCCGCCAGCCGTGTCCCTCACCCTCCCCCCCCCCCCCCGTGTTTCACCACGTACTCCCGTGCCGCGTCTGACCGGCTACATGCGGCGTCGCCAGCTCTGTCCCTCGTCCTCCCCTCCCCGTGTCCCACCACCCGCTGCCGTGCCGCGTCTGACCGGCTCTGTACGGCGCCACCAGCCCTGTCCCTCACCCTCCCCGTGTCCCACCATCCGCTGCCGTGCCGCGTCTGACCGGCTCTGTACGGCGCCACCAGCCCTGCCCCTCACCCTCCCCGTGTCCCACCACCCGCTGCCGTGCCGCGTCTGACCGGCTCTGTACGGCGCCACCAGCTCTCTGTCGGCCCGGTTCTCGGACCAGCCGCTGCTGCGAGCGCTGGCCTCGTGCCTGACGTCGGCCGGTGCCGGGCCGGCGCCGCTGCCGGCCGGCCCCGACCAGGGCCCCTCGCCGGCCCAGCTGTCCGGCCTCATGATGAAGCTCAACAGCGCCGAGAGCAGCGACGAGCTGACGACCGTGCTGCAGGACCTAAAGGCGCTGGCCGCCCGCCGCGTCGGCGTGCTCGATCAGTTCGTGGTGAGTGGCGGCGCGCAGGTGTAGGGAGAGGGGTGGTGGACGAGAGCGATGGGGAGTTCACGGAGAAGGCAGCGAGATGGGCAGCGAGGTAGGATTTCGTCTGGTGCAATATGTCCCTGTCAGTCAGAATTGCATATGTATTCCTCAAGCACATCAACGACGGCGATATAAATATACAGTCAGGTGCTCTATGTTGCACATGTAGTCCCTGTTACATGTCTGTTATATGTATATTTATATCTGTGTGAGTTGCAAGTCCATATGTGTTATTCAAGTGCATGAACGACGTGAACGTAAATCTGTAGTCAGGTGCACCCACTGCGAAAACAGGCGTTAGACTCCTATGGCGTGCCGTTCCTCCGCTGCCCAGCACACGTCGCCCTGTACCGTCAACGCACGGCCTGCGTGTCCGGCAGGACGACCTCTGCGACCTGCTGTCGAGCAGCGGCGCGTCGGTGCGCGAACTGGCGCACGAGCTGCTGCTGCGCCACCTGCAGCAGACGCCGACGGCCGCCGACCGCTGCGTGTCGGCCTACTTCGAGTGTCTGGACAGCGGCGACGAGTGCGTGCGCTCGATGGTGCTCGACCGGCTGCCGGAGATCGTCGTGCTGGCGCAGGGTGAGGGCCGAGACGGACGGCCGGCGCCGGCGCCGGAGGCAGGGGGAGCGGGGGCGGCGATGGAATCGGCTGACCAATCAGCGGGGGGAGCCGGTCGGCCGAACAGTGGCACACGGGGGAACCAGTGCCAAGAGCTGTCGCTGGCTTCGCGTTGTGCCGGGTTTGGGACGGCGTGCGACTGCTGTGTCAGCATTTCACGCTTTTAGTTCAGGTTCGGCGTAGAGTCTGCTGTCCCGCGGAGAGTGGTTCCTTCAGCTGTGTTTACATCCGGAAGGACTGTGGGGTTGCGGTCTGCTGATGCTCGCTGACATTTTGCCGAAGGTCATTGTATATGTGGAGGTCATGTGAGGATCCGCTGTACAACGCTCGAGGGTGTCTAGTGATGGAGACGCCGTTTGTGGCGAGGCATGCGACTACTAACCGGTAACCCTCTGACCGTTCTCTCCCTTCCAGAGTATGCCAGCCAGCTGATGCAGAAGGCCTTCGATGTGGCCATCTCGACCAACGTGAACACCGCGTCGTATATTAGTGATGCGATGGCTCTGCTGAACGTGCAGATCGGCGCGTGAAGAACACATTTGCACCAAAGCACCATTGGTGATCGTGGCGCTGAACGGGAGGACCAGTGGTGGCGCAGTATCACCTGTGATGTCCCGGCCAACATCGATGTACTGACAGCGCTGAACATGCGGACGAACAGGCGGCCGGGGGAGCAGGCGGTGGTTTCGTGATCAGCGTGTGTGCTGTAAAGACGTGAATAGTGATTTTCACAGAACCCATGTTTATGAGTGTGCGTCAGAACTTGCGTGGAAGGTTGGTATATCGAAGTAAAAAGTCGGTCAGACGGCTGACGGTCCATGTCATGGCAAGGTGATGAAGCGGAGCAGTGCAAGACATCGCAATGTTTAAAACTGCATTTATTTTACTGATACTCAGCTTTCATTCACGGCAGTGTCCCGGCTTTCTGCCTACACTAAGCCCAGCAGGCTTGATGACACGTAGCGCTCACCTGCATGCGACAGGCCGGCAAACCTTGGACGATGCAAGATTGCACACCCGGTATGCTGGGCGTGGGAGATCGATGCTGGGATCTCAGATGCGGATTTTGCAATTGTTCGGTACCCGACAGGCTTGCTGAAGCGGCGTTGGCTCGGGATGCTTGGGTGTGTAGTACGTATTTATATTGTTCTGTTTAAAGCCGCTCCCAACCTTCGGATATTTGAGCCGCCTGCAAAGTTTTCTTGAGTGGTCATGTAAAGTTGTTTTGTCCAGGAGAACGATTTTTAACGCCAAGTCTAACGTTCAGTGAGCCAACGCAGGTGTTCATTTGATATTTATGTATGGTAGCTCAACACGAGCGGAAAGGCCGCCCAGCAGTGACTGGAGGCCCAGTTTCATCAAGGTGGGGTGTGAAGCACAGTCCCAAGAGCTAGGCTGAAGATGTCACCTGGACTCCGGTCCCCCAACGTGAAAGCTTGCCTCGAACCCACACCACGGGTCTGTGGCGGTAGTGTGTCGATCTAGATATCTGTTTAGACCCCAACATCTGTATTTACGGTGATATTACGCTATGCATATTTGTCGCTTCGTCGGCCCTGGGCTTTGTTTAGTGGGTTCTTGCTTTTGGGAGGTGTCCGACTCCCGGCCTTCGGTGGTCATCGCCCGAGCGCGGGATAGCCGCGGTCTGGGGTTGAAGGGTTTGGATACGAGGACTTCGCGTTGCCGGGTGACGGTTGGCGGCGGGTTCGCCCTCCACGTCTGGGGAGAGCGAGACATTCCAAGGTATGATCAGCTCAGCCTGGGTGGGCCGGTCACCCGTCCGTAGGTCCCCCTCGGCTAAGGCATGGCAAGCCAGCCACAGTGCTGCAGCGCAAAGCTGCCGGACGCCCAGGCCGACGTTTAAGGCATCTTCGGACGCTTCCAAGGAGCTGCGACGCAGGAGAACGCGAAATCGCGACAAAACACGAAATCGCGTCAGTGCGTGCGTGTGTGTGTGTCCCTGCTAGCTGTGTTTCATGAAATATTTGAAGACAGGTGCTTACCAACGGCGAGGACAGTGGGGCCGATGCCTCATACGTGAGGGGGGGGGGGGGGGCAGCAGCGTTCACATTTCTCTCCCACACTTCACAATCGATTTGTATTTCTTGGTTGTTGTGCTAACTAAAATATTCGCAACGAATAACCATTTGCACAAACCACCACCCATCTTCTTCAAGACATGTGAAAAAGTTTCATGCTTTACGTAAAGAAGTCCTCGGAGGCCGCTTCAGCCTCGGCCGGACACCACCAATAATGAGCAGCTCGTCTTTCGTAGGCGCGGGGAAGGGGGCGTTTCCCAAGCAGGGACAAGGCCGGGGCCCGCGAATGTCGGTCAGACGGCCTCTCGCATTGGTCCGACCCACCTGAGAAAGTTTGGGGTCCCTGTGTCGGCCAGGGTGTCCAGGGGCTATCAGGGGATCGTATGCCGAGGAGGGGCTTGGGTGGGGCAGGGACACTGCTGAACAAGGACGGAACATTCCCCCGAAACTGCATCTTTTCGGTAACTATAGATGGCTTGTGACAGAAAGTAAAGAATTAGAGCAATGAATTATTATTGGGCTCCCCTTCCTCCTTACAGAAATGCTGACAGCTATCTTAGTCTGAGATCCTTACGAAGACTGACCTTTGCTGAACTATGGGTACGGTCTGAATTGGACTGGTAGTACCTTCAAACACGACCGAAGCTTTTTCTTGCATGCAGCGATTTGGCAACGCAGCAGCTGCATGTAAGTCGACGCTCCTGATACAAACCTGTGCTACCGTGGGCACCGTGGTGATATCCAAGCTGGAATTGTGAATAGCCCGGGACTTCGGTACGGCTCAAGTGGGGTTTTGTTGGTTTTAAACAACTCTGCGTGATTCTGATTGAGACCTAAGCTCTAGATTACCGTTCAGAACGTTGAGCTGCAAAGGAGACGAATAATTGGTGTGTAGTTCACACCCCTATGTGGAACTGAACAGTGCTTGGGCGTGCTTGTTTCGGGCATGTGGAAGCCAGAGTCTAGACTGAAAAACTTCATGCTACGCCGAACACATTAGGCGTAGTAGCAAAACCATGGCAAAATTTTCAGTGTTTAAACAAGTGTGAGCACCCAGTTCAGTGCTTGATGGGCACTAATTTCATTGTAAGGCTAGTCAGTGTTCCAAGAAATTGTTATGTTGCAGACATAATATGGGGCAGAATGATTTCAAAATATTTTTGTGGCTAAGCTAGATGCATGCAAGTCCTTGGTTTAGCTCAGCAATGTTATGTGAGCAGTTGGAGCAGTAGGTGGATCTTATGTGCACTGGTGTTGAAGTTCAGTAAAGAAATTGTGGTTAGTACCCTCTAAGCTTAATGTGTGGTATAACATGAAGTGACCTAATGGTCATCCTGCATATATTATCTTAATGGACTAACTTACTAGTTGTGACACTTTGAAACTCTAAAACTTCAATCCTCATTATGATAGGAATATGTGTTGGCAGTGACAAGAAACAATATTTATGAGTAGTCATCAGCATGCTGTGAGTTATCCACACATGTACCCCATCATTGAAACATTTCAGAACCTGATGGCAGTAAAGAATACCTGGTTAGAATTGTCCCATGATAGATATATACAATGTGCATACCATCAGCAGGTCAGGTAGAAAGAAATGAGTAAATGTTTTGATTGGGCACAACCCTTCAAAAGATATCAGGAGTAGACCAACATATCATCATGGGAATAACACATATTTGTGATCAGCTGCATGAATGCTGATAGCTTAAACACCAGTTAAATGTTAAATAACCTGCATTAGCTGTCAGGCATGCTGTCAGATATAAACACAACACATATACTCAAATGTTAATGTTTGCCAGTGAATTATTGGCAGGAGCATCATGTATTGGATGTCATGGGTAGGTAGTCATGTGCATAACATACACAATAAAGCTGTTTTTGGGTAAGAAGTGGTCAGATATAGCTATGTCAATGTGGAACTATTCATCATGTTGTCATTGATTTAATGGTCCTTTGATGCAGATACCTTGTGTGAATCTGGGAAGGAACATATACTCTGTTCCAATTCTACTATACCTCAGATATGTATCAAGATGCTGATCAAATGTGTAAAACTTTCTGAATGGAATTACTTTTTTACAGCACAGCTCCATCATGTCTGATGATGAGGACTGCATCCCAGAGCTGGTGCCTGCTGAATATGCTCCTATCCCAGTGCTCATCATCACAGGCTGTCTGGGAGCTGGAAAAACTACACTGCTGAACTACATACTGACAGAGCAGCATAATAAGAGGATAGCTGTCATCCTAAATGAGTTTGGTGAAGGTAATGATGTCACTCATTTGGTAAGCCAGTTTGAAATATTTTAAATGATTGATGAATGGATAATCCAATAGTTAAATTGTCTTTGTTATAATGGACACTTCACATGTAACTAGCTCAGATTACCCACCACTAGGACCTGAGAGGTGCCACCTATAGATGGACTTATCCACTTGTTTGGCTGCATTTGTATGTAACTGATGGCTGATTATAAATGGACTCTCAAAGATTGAATTCCATTTCCAGGCAGTGCTATGGAGAAGAGTCTCTCCATAGGCGAGCAAGGCAACATGTATGAGGAGTGGCTGGAGCTGAGGAATGGATGTCTCTGCTGCTCAGTCAAGTAAAGCATGACGACAAGCTCATTAATTCTACCAGCGCAGTTTATAAATGTGGTATATTCATCGATGGGACGCGGCACCAATAGCGATTCTTCCATAACAAAATGCTGAGATCGTCGTGAATGGGGATTCACGACACACTCAGCTGCTGAGGTCACATGGCGTTGCCTGTCTCTCACCCGGCAGGAAGGGCGTGCATTGCGGGGAATCGAACCCCTTACCTCTGGTTTCCCATACATGCAGTGGTTACTGCCGACGCATTGACCGCTACACCATTGGCTCCCCAATGCTGAAATGCAATGCAGTGCCATACTGAATCCCGAGATCATCGTGTTAATAAGTGAAGTTTTGCTGGCCTACATTTCAATTGCAAAGATAACGCGGAAGGCGTCTGCACTTTCCATATTCGTTTGCAGTCAGTTTCACAGAGCCACGTGATCCAAAACCCATCCAGTAGTGAAGGGATGTCCTCAGACTTTTACGTTGTGTCACGTATATGCGAACTTATTTGCTTATTATCTGTGCTAGGTAGACCATCTGTTTTAGGTATTTAGCTGGGAGCTGAGCATTGGATTATGTGTGGCCACAGCGGGACTGCAAGCTGGGGGCCTGCTGTGTTCCCTGCATACTGGGCACCTGTGATCTTTCCGTGGTCATGCGTACAGTGTATTGAGCTAGGCACAGCATGTCTATGTCCTGTATGCCGTTGATGTAGGCTTTTTACGTTCCCTTTTTTCCGTAGGGACAACGGCGTGAAGGCGATAGAAAACCTGATGAAGAAGCGCGGACGCTTTGACTATATCCTGCTGGAGACTACGGGACTGGCAGACCCCGGTGAGAATCTGGTCGTTGCGTTTCGCTGGTGCAGCCGTCCAGGGTGCGACCCACCACTGACCGCTCACTAGATAGTGACGTTTGCAGTGTCTGGCCTGCTACTCAGGTGGCTTTGTGCCCTGTCCAGAGTGTGTCGCCAGCCCTGCTTCTTAGGTTCAGTTGCAGCCACATGGCTTGTGCCCTGTCCAGAGTGTGTCGCCAGCCCTGCTCCTCAGGTTCAGGTGCAACCACATGGCTTGTGCCCTGTCCAGAGTTTGTCGCCAGCCCTGCTTCTTAGGTTCAGTTGCAGCCACATGGCTTGTGCCCTGTCCAGTGTGTCGCCAGCCCTGCTTCTCAGGCTCAGTTACAGCCACATGGCTTGTGCCCTGTCCAGAGTGTGTTCGCCAGCCTGCCTTCTCCGGCCTCAGTTACAGCCACATGGCTTGTGCCCTGTCCAGATGTTTGTTGTCGCCAGCCCTGCTCCTCAGGTTCAGGTGCAACCACATGGCTTGTGCCCTGTCCAGAGTTTGTCACCAGCCCTGCTTCTTAGGTTCAGTTACAGCCACATAGCTTGTGCCCTGTCCAGAGTGTGTCGCCAGCCCTGCTTCTCAGGTTCAGTTACAGCCACATGGCTTGTGCCCTGTCCAGAGTGTGTCGCCAGCCCTGCTTCTTAGGCTCAGTTACAGCCACATGGCTTGTGCCCTGTCCAGAGTGTGTCGCCAGCCCTGCTTCTCAGGCTCAGTTACAGCCACATGGCTTGTGCCCTGTCCAGAGTGTGTCGTCAGCCCTGCTTCTTAGGTTCAGTTACAGCCACATGGCTTGCGCCCTGTCCAGAGTGTGTCGCCAGCGGGATTTATGCAGTGCTGTCCCACTTTGCGGCGCCAAGCGGCTCGTGAGCCGGCTGGCTCCCAGCTGGTCGGCTCAGGCGCTACCGCGCTGACTCGGGCCACGTGCAGGCTGTGGGTGATGTCACTGCGCCGCTTTCAGGACCGGTCGCCTCCATCTTCTGGCTGGACAAGGAGCTGGGTAGTGACGTGTATCTGGACGGTAAGCCAAGACGGAGCTGAGTCAGTGGAGTCCATGCGGCTTTGCGGCAGCGGTCATGGCTCTGCGCCGGGCCCTTCCGTTCGGAAAATAGGTGTTTTGCGATCAATATTTATGTCGCATGGAGTCGACGGAATTCCCATCTCGAATATTCCGGTCCATGCGTCATTATGTCTCGGTGTCCCCGATGAGTGGTGTATGAAAAGGTCCAGTTCCACGAGTCACGGTGGCTGTCTCCGCTCTGCCGTATGCCGTCATACTGCGTGCCATGCTTCCGTCCATCCACCTCGCGCATGAAATTTTGTTTCGTCAGCTATTTAAATTTCCTAATGGCCACAACGTCATCGTTGAAAATCTTCTTATTAGACCGAAGCATGTTGGGTATGGAGATCATTCGAGAAAGATCCGCTTAGTGCGGCCTCGTCTTCTTTGTTATGCCTCCTGTTTTTCCTAAAACGAGCGGAGGTTAGGACAGGGTGTATCCAGTCGTGATGTCTGAACATTATACCGAGCATTAGTTTAATAATGTATTGGAAAAATTACGAAAGGCTAGTTGGGTCATTTTTATAGGTGTAGTTTAACCGTCACTGTAGGCTGGCTGTGCATGGTGTGTTGTTTTTGGCTATTGTTATATTTTCAAGGTTGTTAACGCTGAGCATTGTCATTATTGCGGGTCATTCTCAAAAATAGCATCGATGTACTATTGACAATCTCATGCTTCTGGGAAGTGCACAGTATGCTGTGTTCGCATCCACCACCACCACCATTCATCGGTGTTAGTGGTGTAATAAACGGATGTCCAACAGTTCAGGTTCATCTGTTGCACAGGTGATTTTGACTTCGTCGGGACGCTGTAAAATATTAATTCCTCCAAGCTTCCGTAGCTTTCTTTCATGTCTGATCGCTGTATTATTGCGTACTTTCAGGAATAGTTACGGTTGCTGATGCCAAGAACATACTCAAGGTGAGTGGTAGCTGTTTATTTATTACCTTTTATCGTTCCGCCCCGCCGCGCTGCAACGTGAGCACATTGTATGCACTCGGCGAGTGTCGTCTGCATAAATACTAGTTGATTTAGGAGCCGGCAGATGGTGTTCTTGGCGCGGAGGCGCCATATACTCGCGCGCGAACGAGCCAATCTAAATACTCCTGCAGTGAAAGTAACCATTACGTCTGCTGTGATGTGCGCGGCGTCTGTCGCTGCAACGGCCGCCGCCGTCTGTCGGGCCGTTTCGTGGCCGGGCTAAATGGCGGCCGAGTTATGGCCGGTGATCTGTCAGCCCGTCCAACATGGCGGACGCGCGTCTGTGGCTGCTTGCAGGCGCTGAGTGCGGCCGAGGGCGAGGCGAATGACGCGTCCCCGCAGACGCCGGCCAGGTGAGGAGCGCGGGACTGGCGGGGGTCAGGAGACGGTCACTGGAAGGTGGCAGGAGGTCCTGGTGTCCACAAATGGACAGTCCGTGGAGGTGTCAGAAACTCCGGTGTCCTTCGGTGACCAGTCCGAAGCTGGCCACCAGTCGGCCCTGTTCCTGTCTTCCCGGTAGCCTCGCATGGCGCCCGCAACTGAAGGCCGGTCATGATGGGCAGGCTTGTCTTTGGATGCGGAGACTGAAGGCCGGTCACGATCGGCGGGCTTGTCTTTGGATGCGGAGACTGAAGGCCGGTCACGATCGGCAGGCTCGTCTTTGGATGCGGAGCGGCCAGCCTGGCTTGATCCGGTCGAGCTCTCTGTGTTGACGGGCCTCTAGTCGGCGCCGCCCGGGCTGCCGGCACATTCGATTAGCCCCGCCCGGCCGCGCTGATTTCGTTGCGTCCTCTCGCTCGTGACAAATCCGTTTTGCCAAATTGGCTGATTAATATCGGTGATGTGGTTTGTCAGCTGTCTGTGCGCGCGGCCGTGGTCCGCTCTGAGCCAATCAAGCACGTCTGGATCAGACGTCGCCGGCTGCGCTTGAGACAGCTGATGGCCGCCCTCGGTCTGGTGGGGCGGTGGAGGGGAGGCGGTGCCGGTGAACGGCGATGGCTTCAGCGGACGGCGCCGCTGGGCTGGGGGCGTCGGCAGCTGCGGTCGCTGACGACAGCGGGGGCGGTTAGCCGTAGCGATGACCATGTCGAGATGACGTCGGTGTTCAAATGTGACGCTGATGGGAATTATTTTGATCGCTAGCGATGGTGGCGATTTACGACGGACGTGCGACCAAAGCTGCTGGGAAACGTTGACATCTAACGGCGGCTGTGATCTCGGGCGGTAACGATCGCGTGTTCTCTGGAGATGGGACCCGCACATGGCTCATGCCGTGCCATGGTCTGAATCCGTACCATGTGCCCCGCTCTCGGAGGTGTCCGGTGCGTGACGCGCGCTACCCGGCGTCGCAGGCAGGTGGCGCTGGCCGACCTGCTGATCCTGAACAAGACGGACCTGGTGACGGCCGATCAGCTGACGGAGGTGCGGGCCCGACTGCGGGGCATCAACGGCGCCGCCCGCCTGCTGGAGACGTCACGCTGCAGGTCGGGGCGCAGGCTCGGTACACTAGCGGTGATCAAATTGTCGATTGTATGTCAGCGATCAGACGGCCGGGCGGTGGGCTGCAGTGGTCAGGCGGACGTGTACCGCAGACGCTGTAGATAAGGCATCAAACGGTTGACGGTGGTGGTCAGACGGCGAGGCGGTGGGCTGCAGTGGTCAGATGGAGGTGTACTGCGGACGCTGTAGATAAGGCATCAGACGGTTGACGGTGGGGGTCAGACGGCCAGGCGGCGGGCTGCAGTGGTCAGACGGAGGTGTACTGCAGACGCTTTAGATAAGGTATCAGACGGTGACGGTGGGGGTCAGACGGCCAGGCGGCGGGCTGCAGTGGTCAGACGGAGGTGTACTGCGGACGCTCTAGATAAGGCATCAGACAGTTGACGGTGGTCAGACGGCCAGGCGGCGGACTGCAGTGGTCAGACGGAGGTGTACTGCGGACGCTGTAGATAAGGCATCAGACAGTTGACGGTGGTCAGACGGCCAGGCGGCGGGCTGCAGTGGTCAGACGGAGGTGTACCGCAGACGCTGTAGATAAGGCATCAGACGGTTGACGGTGGTGGTCAGACGGCCAGGCGGCGGGCTGCAGTGGTCAGACGGAGGTGTACCGCAGATGCTGTAGATGAGGCATCAGCCGACCCGCTGCGGCTGTGCCTGCGGTAGGATGGGCCACTGCAGTCGCTGGTAACGCGGCTCGGCGGTCACTGGTCAGGTAGTGCGATGAAGCTCGGCAGCGAGGTAACCAATGTGTTGTGCTCCAGTGTGCGCAGGCATCACTGCACCGGTGCCGTCGCGCCGTAGGGCGGCGGTTGCGCTCAGCTCGAACGCTCCTCCCTGCCGGATGTCAGGCGTCGTCTGCGATGGCATGCTCTCATAGATACTCCAACGATCACTATTGCGTTATCAGATGTGCGTATGTCAGCGCGGCCAGGCGTCCCATGTTTTAGCGCGCGTTTGATGTTTTTGCAGCATATTTTGGGAGCGAAGCAGAAGTCATCATCGACTTCCAACTGCGCTTCAGATTAGCATACGACTTGTTCCGCACATCAGGAAGACCATTAGCGAACGTTTTATGAACCCTTGTAAATGTCCTCCTTTCTGTCAAATGTTTTCATTGCCTGAAAGAGTGGCAGCTGTGGACGTGGAACCCCCTTATGAAATTGCCTGTGAATTTCTACGTTGCGCTTCCTTTAATGGTTATTGAATTGTGTTCGAGATTCTACGTCATTGTATTTAGAGCACAGCGAGAAGCCGGCAAAAAAACGTTGCGTGTAGGATGTATCCATACGATGGATGTATGCGTGTAGAATGTATTTATATTTAGCCGCATTATTATATGTATTTATACGATCTCTATTACACTTATCCATAACATAGATCTGAAGGGATGGAATATTGCTTATGGGTGAACGTCAGTGTTATCCAGCAGCTGCATAGGTGCCATTTTTGTGAGTTGTGGTACCTAACGTCGTCTTTCTATTAAACGTTTCTTCCTCTTTCCAGGGTGAATCTGGACTTCATCCTAGATCTTCATGCTTATGACCAGGTGGACTTTCAGAAGTAAGTAGACGTCGGTCGTTTTTAAGATGTTGCCGACTGGTTTGCAGCAGTGCCTTTTTGACCAAAGTCCCGCTAAGCACATGTCATGAAAACCCTGCAACGACGACTCCAGTAGAGTAGCTCTAGTTTAACGGATATTCTTGCCGAGAAAAGAATCCTACCATGTTTTCTCCGTATGGGGGAAACACATCGACGTTAATTTACTGTCAACCACGTTGTAAATTAGACCCAGGCGCATGGATGTGGCTTTCGTCGACGCTTTGGCGTGGGACCAAGAGCGCTCGCCACGGTAGCTGAGTGTGTGTTGTTTTTTCGTTCCTCGCCACACATCATCGTCATAGGCAAGTTGAAAAGCACATGCTGAAAGCTGAACTTCCCTGGGCCACCTGGTTGTTCGGCTGGTGTGAGTGCAGGGATCAGCGCCTTCAGCATAGTAATTGAGGGTGAGACAATAGGTGGGTCAAGAGCACCCTTCTGTCCGGCCTCTCGTATGCTCCTCTGCGTGTAGCCCAGTACTCTTTTTTCACTCGAGCAACTGCGTGCAACTGGCCAAATGGCGCTCATTTGGGTAATGACATCGCGCGCGTCAAATTGTGTTGATTAAAACAAGCTGTGGTCCATCATCAAAGAGCTTCGATCATCTTTTACCCGCAGTTTTTCTTTCCTACATTGTGAGGTAATCGACTTGCTTTTCAAGATACGTTTCGCATTTTGCGTTCCGTTTTCCGTCCGCCACCGTTGCGATAGTTCAACGTTTTCAAAAGCTGCCATGACTGACTTGAAAATGTATCGGTGGCTCAATAACTAGTTGTGCCCCCCCCCCCCCCCATCCCCCCTTATCGCGCGGCAATATTTGTCGGACGCGCTCGGTGTCGCCCAGCCCATCCGAACGCATTGCCGTTTAATGCGCCGCAGATAATCCCGCGTCCGCCCCCTCGCTGAAATTAATCTGCGCCAATCTGTCGCCGCCGGGGGCCGGTTGGCGCATCCCTGTCATAACCCGGCTCGACAAAAGCCGGCTCCATAAAATTATCATACGCGTTATAAACGATGCCGGGCACCTGTCAGCGGGGCATTGTGTGTGGCGGCCGCTGGTGGCCGGAGCCGGGCGCTAATGGTGCGCTAGCGGCGTCAGTGCCCGCCGACAACTATCGCCCGCCCCCGCCGCCGCCCCCGCCGCCGCCCGCGCCCGCGCGCGCGCGCCTCCTCTGTTTGCCCACGCGGGGGCAGCAGGCGACGCCGCGCGGTGGTCGGATGGGCGCACGCGAGAATGTTGCTTGTCAGGGGAACGGGGAGGGTGGATTGGAGTATAGGGATCGAACTTGGCGAGACCACGAGCGCCTCCTTCTGGTGTAGACTTCTGTTGGGTTTCTGCGCAACACACGTTATGTTCTTATTCTTCGGGTAATTGTCTTGGTTGTCTTGTGCAGTCCTTGGAAGCTGCAGATTTGTCGGCTGTTTTCGGGCGACTTCGCGCTGTAGATCGCTGAAGCTGGAAGTAAAATATCTTGCCATCATCCGTCACTGTGTGGCTAGGAATTGGTCGGTCGCAATCCCAGCGATTGACATTGCCACGCAGTGTTCCAAAATGCAAAGTAGCGGTACTCCTCGCTAAGTGGTTAGGAAAAAAACAGAACAAGTGAAAGACAAGCAGATTGTGATTATTAGCCGAACCTTGAGGACGGCCTTGAAAAAACGAATCAGGTCACAATACTATATCACTACTAGATTACCGGAGCTATACCAAGACATAAAAAATAGGTCGTGTCCTAATACCGTGTCATAATCAGATTGCCTGAACCGCGCCTTACGTTCCCGGCATGGGCGCAAGAATGCATTGATGGGTGAGGGCGGGTACCGTATGTAGAACCGTATGTAGAACTTGGCTCTTTCCACGTATGATAACAAGGTTAATGTTAAACTTTTACGGTCGTGTCCTAATACCGTGTCATAGTCAGATTACCTGAACCGCGCCTTATGTTCCCGGCATGGGCGCAAGAATGCATTGATGGGTGAGGGCGGGTACCGTATGTAGAACCGTATGTAGAACGTGGCTCTTTCCACGTATGATTACAAGGTTAATGTTAAATTTTACGGAAAGTGCAAGCACCCTGGCCTCAGTCCCCTGCCCTGGCCCTTGCGCCCGTACTACCGGCTCTTTCCACGTATGATTACAAGGTTAATGTTAAACTTTTACGGAAAGTGCAAGCACCCTGGTCTCAGTCCCCTGCCCTGGCTCTTGCGCCCGTACTACCCAGCATTGGCATGGCAGGCATGGTGAAATTGAAACATCGTTTTCTGCCTTGTTTCAGTGTAGAAAAACAATTCACTTTACCGGAAGGAACACACATAGACAAGGTAAGTCGGCAGGAAACCCGAAAGCTTGTTTGGATTCGAATATCATTAGTGGATGGGCGAATGTGACATTCGCAGTGACATACTATCAGAAGGTTTCTTGCAGCGCTGTAGCACCACTATCTGTGTTGTCAAGCGAGTGACACAGCATGCAGTGTTGCTTTGCTTAGATATTTTTCAAAGGACATAATATGCCGATTTCTCCACCGCCTGGTGTAGCTCGGGCTCACGTGATGGATTTGCGGCCTTTTCAACTGTAAGGAAAAAATATCGCCATGAACGCCATCGGCCGCCTGGTCTGGCACCGGCTCCGGTTTCAGACCTTGAGTACGGTTACTCTGCCGCCTGGTCTGGCACTGGCTCCGGTTTCAGACCTTGAGTACGGTTGCTCTGCCGCCTGGTCTGGCACTGGCTCCGGTTTCAGACCTTGAGTACGGTTACTCTGGAGGTCAGTGGCAGCGTGCGGCAGGAAGACTTCGAATCGTTTGTGCACGGTCTGCTTTGGGAGAAGAACGTGCTGAACACGAGAGGTGAACCGTTGGAGATGCTCAGGATGAAGGTGGGTTACAATCCTTTCAACGCGCTGTCCACTTGTTCACGATGTCCACGATGTCCTCAGCCGTCTATCTGTACCTTGCTGCTAACATCTCTCGTAGTTTTCTGTTCGTGCTGTGGATGCTGCTCTTGTCTGTATATGCCGTCCATGTGCTGTGGATGTCGTCAATTGTCTGTCTGTGTCGTCCATGTGCTGTGGATGTCGTCATTTGTCTGGTCGTGTTCATGTACTGTGTGTGTCGCCAGTTGTCTGCCTGTGCCGTCCATGTGCTGTGGATGTCGTCAGTTGTCTATCTGTGCCGTACATGTGCTGTGTGTGCCGTCAATTGTCTGCCTGTGCCCCCCATGTGCTGTGGATACCGTCAGTTGTCTGTCTGTGCCGTCCATGTGCTGTGGATGTCGTCATTTGTCTGGTAGTGTTCATGTATTGTGTGTGTCGTCAGTTGGCTGATTGTGCTGCACATGTGTTGTGGATGTCGTCAGTTGTCTGTCTGTGCCGCCCATGTGTTGTGGATGTCGTCATTTGTCTGGTTGTGTTCATGAACTGTGTGTGTCGTCAGTTGTCTGATCGTAATGCACATGTGCTATGGATGTCGTCAGTTGTCTGTCTGTGCCGTCCATGTGCGGTGGATACTGTCAGTTGTCTGATCGTGGCGCACATGTGCTGTGAATGTCGTCCATTGCACGTCTGCGCTCTGTTGCCAACCGTTTCCCGTGACTGTCGGCGGCTCGGCGCCATTGTCGGCGCTGTCCCGTGGCTGGAGGCGGCGCTGCACTGCTGTCGGCGCTGTCCCGTGACTGTCGGTGGCTCGGCACTGCCATCGGCGCTGTCCCGTGACTGTCGGTGGCTCGGCACTGCCATCGGCGCTGTCCCGTGGCGTTCCGTGATCGGTGTCTTTGGCATGGCTCTGGGTGACTGCACGGGTGTCAGTGTCTTGCTGCAGCTTTGTGGCTGTGTACTGTTGTCCTCCTTCCCCTGGTAGCCACCGGTGTGGCTACCAGGGGTGTCACGTTGTGTAATTGAGAGGGGGGGGGCTATTATAATTATGTGATTCAGGGATGCTAATCGAAGTGGCCGAAATCTAGAGAGAAATCGTGATTTGAGAGAAGGTCAGGTAACCCTAGTGAGTCAGCCTTCCCCTCCCCCCCCCCCCCCATCTAACTGATCTCAGAAAGTGACACGCCTGGTGGCTTCCTCCGTCACCGAGCTGTGGCTGTGGGTATGACCGTGGCTGCGGCTGTGGCTGTGGCTGTGGGTATGGCCGTGGCTGTGGCTGCGGCTGTGGCCGTGACCGTGGCTGTGACTGTGACTGTGGCCGTGGCCGTGGCCGTGGCCGTGGCCGTGGCTGTGGCTGTGGCGGTGGCCGTGGCGGTGGCCGTGGCCGTGGCCGTGGCCGTGGCCGTGGCCGTGGCCGTGGCTGTGGCTGTGGCTGTGACTGTGACTGTGACTGTGACTGTGGCCGTGGCTGTGGCTGTGGCTGTGGGTATGGCCGTGGCTGTGGCCGTGGCCGTGACTGTGGCTGCGGCTGCGGCTGTGGCTATGACTGTGACTGTGGCCGTGGCCGTGGCTGTGGCTGTGGCTGTGTCCTTGGCTGTGGCTGTGGCCGTGGCTGTGTCCTTGGCTGTGGCTGTGACTGTGGCTGCGGGTGCAGCGGTGGCGGGACACCGCTGCGGGACCGTCTTGGCAGAGGCCGATCTGCGATCCCTTCGTGACGCCTGCCGACGCCGTTGACCGGCGCTGAACACGGCCGCCCGGCCGCCGACCGCGCCGCTAATCCGGCAGCCATTTGGAGCCAGCTCGGCCCAGCTTGGCGGCCGGGACGCCCGAGAGAGAGCGCCGGAGCGGTGGGCAGAGCGGCGGCGCTTCTCGGTCGACGCCTTTGTCCCGGCCGCACAGTGGGCCAGTTCTATCTGCCCCGGTAAACTCCATTCACACGCACTTAATGAAAGACCGCGAGCCGGCCGGCCCGACAAAGGCCGCTGTTTACCTCATGAATATAAAAGGTAGTATGATATCAATGGGCCCGCTGCTGCCTGTAGTGGATGAGTGGTGGCGCACGGCTCCCAGGCACCGGCCGCGGATCGGCCGGCCGGCCGGCCACGCCGCCGCCTTCGCCCGCGGGATAAAACTCTTGTCATAATAGTTTTCCACCCGGTGAAAGGCGGCGCTGCGCCCCTGAAAAGGAGATTTTTTGCCGGCGGCGGCGGTGTACACTTCCGTAGTGCGGCCGGCTGTGGCGCGGCCGCGGATTATCAGGTCGCTGATCGGATCGTGGAGAGCCTCTCCCGGCCGCCAGCCGGCACAAACGCGCTGGCTTCTGGTGAACGGGCGGTGAATGCAGGCCGAGCCGCCGCTGAATGCCTCCCGGCCGCCGAGTGCCCAAAATAGGAGCACTCTTTCACGCCGTCTGTGAGAGTGAGTTGTCCCGCGCCGATATGAAAATATCATCAAAAATCGGGAACCGTGGTGCGGCATGCTCGAGCCCCATTCTTCTGTGCGCTGTGTTTTGTGTTATGTCGTGGTGATTTAGGGTGAACATCAGAGAGCGTTGAGCTTGTGATAGGAGCGCTGTGGTGTGTATCTGAGAGTCGTAGAGAGTAGTTTGTGCTGTCGGTCTCGCAGCAGTCCTCGATTGTTGTCTCGCTACTGATAAACGCGTTCATGGAGGTCTTTACCAGGTACGCAACATTGTGTTTATTTTGATCGGGTCTGCGATGAGCCCGCTATCAGCCGTCGGTGCCGTGTCCTTGTTCCGTCGCCCGCACGGCCTGTGGATTGTTATCGTTGTCCCCACCACTGGACTACTTGTCACCCATGAATAGGCCGCGAGGAGTGCTCCTGTCCCGATCCATGGTGGCCTATGGTGCCGCACTCTAGCCGCCGTTCATTCCGTGTAAAATTAACCGCGCAAGGCGCGGCATCCCTCGCAGCATAAGAGACGACGTAAAATAAAACGAGCTTAACTCAGCGTAAAGCATGGAACTCCGTGGGGCCAATACCGTCTTGCCGATATGGCGGTCTCCTGCTGCATTTTCTTGCGATATATCTGTCGTTCAATCAGCCACGGGTGCCACTTTACGAGTTTACCCAGAAGCCCATGCTTGATCCAGCCACTGCTGCAGCGCTTATCACCGTCGTATTGTGGCCTCTGTCGCGCGCCCTGCCGTGACCGCCGCCGCCGTGTGTCGCGCAGGGTGTGGTGAGCGTGGCCGGTCAGCCGCGGCGGCTGATCCTGCAGGCGGTGGGCGAGATCTGCGACACCGAGTACACCAGCCGGTGGCGGCCCGACGAAGCCCGGCTCGCGCGGCTCATCTGCATCGGTCAGTCAGGGTACACGCGGGCAGGGCGGGCTCAGCCTCCGGCAGCCGGCAGCCCGTGTGCCCTGAGTTCAGTCGGGGTACACGCGGGCAGGGCGGGCTCAGGCCGCCGGCAGCCGGCAGCCGGTGTACCCTGAGTCAGTCGGGGTACACGCGGGCAGGGCGGGCTCGGCCGCCGGCAGCCGGCAGTCCGTGTGCCCTGAGTTAGTCGGGGTACACGCGGGCAGGGCGGGCTCGGCCGCCGGCAGCCGGCAGTCCGTGTGCCCTGAGTTAGTCGGGGTACACGCGGGCAGGGCGGGCTCGGCCGCCGGCAGCCGGCAGTCCGTGTGCCCTGATTCAGTCAGGATACACCGGCTTCCGGCGGGCTCAGACGCGCCCGCGCAGACGCTGCAGCGGCCGCGGCGATGGACGCGGGGGGGCGGAGTTGCGCTGGCATCTCCGTGCTGGGCAGAGAAATCTCGTTTCAGCCAGGTGTGGTTGTTCTGCGAGCAGGCCTTGTCGGTTCTTCGGCATCGTTGTGACACGACGGTCGAGAGCTCCATGGGGTTTGATCGAACCCAACTCCGCCCGTCATGCGATGATTTAGATGCAATCAATATTTTGGAACAGGATTGGATCCAGCAAAGACCGGTGTTATGGAAGGTTGAATGACGGCACGGGCCAGTGCCATGCTCCTTTATTTTCCAGTTACGAGATACTCGTTGATACAATTGTGGATAATAAGCGCTCAAGTGGAAAAGTAATGTCTCTCTCCCTCACTCTCTGTATTTGTCCTTAAGAAATGCCTTATCTTAAGGCCCAATTTTCAGCTGATAACCTTACGATACCTTGCCTCAAGTCGTGTTTAATGGCGCAAAAAGAGCCTCTCTCGAACACGAAACAAGAAAATTGTCAAAACCATATTCATATGGTACAGTGTGGGTTAAGCCGCGGAACGCCGCTGGCCCATCGGCGCACCTTCAACGTCGCTTAGCTGGCACGGTCGCGCCTCGCGACCCCTCGGCGGCGGTGGCTGCCGTCTCGTCACTAGCGGGACGAGCTCAGCGCCGGCCGCGCCGCCGCCGGAGCCGGCCGACAATGGCGGCGCGGCGGCGGCGTGTCGCGGCCCGGCCCGGCCCGGCCCGGCTGCCGGATCATTAGCCGTGTCGCCGTACCCGGGCGCCGTCAGCCGTGAGCGACTGTCAGCGCCAGCCGAGCGTGCGCGCCCCAGCTGGCCGGCCGCCGCCTGAGCCGGCCGGCCCGCACCGGCGCCGCGGGACGGCGGCCAGCCCCCGTGTTACGGGCTGTTCGGCGCGCGTGGGTTGGCTGTTGATGGGCCGCGGCGGTGTCGTGTTTGGTCTCGTGCGCTGTCGTGTTTGGCCTCGTGCGCTGTGTCGTATCGTTTGATAGAGACTATGCTGATCTCCGCTGTGCGTCGGGTATGGTGTCGCTGCTGGCCCTCACATGAGGCGCTGCACAGATGCTCACCCATTAAGAAAAGCGCATGTGACATTTGGCATCGTGAGACGTGTCCCCGAGTGCAAGTCGATGCAGCCAAAAACGGCCACGAGTTTTGCTCGAAAAGGCAGCGCTGTGCTGCCTTTGTCATGGAGCGCCGCATAACTCGTGATATGCGTCATTTTGGGATGTCCTATGTGCTGAATTGGTCTACATATCCGAGAAGCTCAACGTTGTCCAGCCGCGGAGCGTGTTTTCTTTGGAACGATGGACGTGTCCTGTGTCTGAGTGTGCTGCTGCGGTGGTGCGCGCGCGAGTGTGAGCGTGTCCGCCGACCTCGGGTTAATGGTCGATCTGCAGGCGCACCCAAATAGGTTCGCTGGCGTGCGACCTGTATGTCCGCCCCTCGCCATGCTGCTGCTGTCGTGCCGGTCCGCGGCCGTGCCGTACCGTGCCCCGGCGTCAGCCGCCGCCCCGCCCCCGCCCCCGCCCCCGCCGTCGTCACCTGCGGCCGGTGCGTGCGCGGATCCCTGGCGGCGGTTGCGGCGCGCCGGGCGGCCCTTCCGTCTCGGTGGCGCGCGGCGGGGAGGCGGCGGCGATACGGGGCCGCGCTGTTTGTGGCGCCGCCGCTGGCCCTGCCGGGGGGGCCGCGCCGCTCAAAGCCGCGCCGCGCCGAACTCGCCGCCTCAGAAGTGCCGCGCTCGCCGCTTTTTGCGGCGCGGCGGAGGGTCAGCGCGCGTCTGGCGGCAGCAAGAACTGGACCGCCGGCCGCTCGAGTGTGATAATGGGGTCGGACGGCTCGCCGGGTCACGGAACGGTGCTGACGGCCGCGTAGGTCAATGATGGGCAACGGTGCCAACTGTTGCGGGACAACAGGGGGGGGGGGGGGGGGTCGGCGCCCTGCACAAGTCTCACATGACTAAGTGTCTCAGATGAGTCTTTGTTTCAGATGACTCAGTGTCTCAAATGACGCAGTGTGTAAGATGGCTCAATGTCCCAAGTGACTCAGTGTGTCAGGTGACTCAGTGTTTCGGATGACTCAGTGTGTCAGATGACCGAGGCTGTAAGGTTACTGTGTGTGGTGGACCAGGTTCATGTCCCCAGGCGTGGTACCGGAGGCTGGCGCTGTCCTGTGGTGTGACCGGGGTTTGCGGCTATCCGCGTATGACGCATGACCGGTGTTTCAGGTCGGCACCTGGACCGCGCAGCGCTGCGCACTGCTTTTGAGTCGGCAGTGCCGGTCCAAGCTGAAGACTCATCCGCTGTGTGACGTCATGGCTGGCGGTGTGACGTCACAGTCCGCCATAGCTCGTTTTTTGCATTGGTCTTGGACATGTCGCTGTTCGCTGTTGCCCGGGCCGGATGTGCGCCGTGCGAAATCGACCCGTGATTGGTGGATTTATAACAGAATATTTATTAGACATTCTGCAGGACAGGTTTACAGGTTGCATGCTAGCACCTCCAGGGTTGCTCCCTGCCTTCATTCATCCCCGGTCGGAAGAATGGTGCTCCTCAGTTACTGAAACAAGCCGGAAAGGTTGACAACGCACTGAGCCTCGCCAGCGGACCTCGTTAACTTCAGCCATGGCGTAACCAGCCGCGACGCATCCTTGCGTCTTGGCTTGGGCGTCGGTCCGACGGTGAATCAATAGCCGCTTGTCAATGGTGTTCAAGACCATAACGTAAGCCAGCGAGTTACCGCGGCGGGCTTCGGGGTCCTGGGACTCTTGTATGCGCCGCCACCTGTAACTTTGCAACGGTGAACATGCGATGGTTTGTGGACTGAACGTGAGCTTTCTTCTTGCTGACAGTGAAACATCTCGCCCGAGCACCCCTCATCTTTGAATGGTTTCCATGGTAACTGAAGTGATGTGTTGGACTCACCGAGTGAACCGTGGAACTTTTGTCTCCTGTCGCTAACTTGTGTGCAAATGGCTACTTGTGGCATCCTCATAACTGCGGAATAAAGACCAAGACTATAATGAGATCTTCTGTTTCTCGCTGTTTCTAAACCTTCAGTCAGTGCATCTGCAAGGAGCCTGTCATCATTCTCCAGTGGTTGAATGCTGAACCTGATTTGCAATACCGTTATACGTCATTCTGGTCTGAGTCTCGATTAAAATCATAAACCACCGAAACGATTCCGACGAATGGACGCGTACACAGGGGTAGACGCTGCATGCATGCATGCATGCAAAACATGTTTGTCCGGGGTCCCAGTGGCGACCACGGCCACCAACGCCACGTTCGGAGGCTCTCACTGTAATGTTCGTGGGCGCGGTGTCAGCGGAAAGAGTCGCAGTCTTTTTGCGCTGGGATGTACCAACACTGGGTGCACTGTACACGCGCCCGACGACAGTTTGTTCATCGCAAGAGGGTAACAGGTGCACCTCGTCAAGTAACAATCTGAGACAAGCAAGCAAGCAGGCAACAAGGCAGGTGTATGGCGGGGAGCAGTTGTCTTGCTAGGTCGCCAAACAAAACGTCGATTTCGAAAACGCTGAAAACGCAAGCTTTACGTTTCCAGCTTTCCAACCTTTAAGTTCAACAACTTCACGGATTGCCGTGTTTCATGCATGCCTGTGACCGTTCACCTCTCCTGTCTGCTCCCCAGCACCACACGCGAGTTTGGCGCCGCGCCGCTGCGCGTTGGTGTCACACTTCCGCTCGCCCCTCCAGAGCTCCGCCGCGTGCCTTGCGCCTTTCCTGATGCGTGTCATGCCTCTCCTGATGCGTGTCCTGCCTCTCCTGATGCGTGCCTCGCCCTTCCAGACGCGTGTCCTGCCTCTCCTGACGCGTGTCTCGCCTCTCCTGACCTGTCTCCAGCGATGTTTCCCGTCCCTGCACCGCCGTCCTCGGCCGCTCCCCTGCCTTACCGCGTCCGGTCAAGCTCCGACCCCGCTCTGCCGACGGGCCGACCGGCCGGCCGGCCGTCCCGGAATGCGGCCCGGCCGATATGGCGGCTCCGACAACGACTGCTCGTTACCGGAGCTGGACCCGACCGGAGATTGCCGGCGGCGGCCGGCGGCGCCGGCCCAGCTCCCGGCCGGCCACGCAGCCGCCGCCGCAGAGACGTGCTCGGGGGCATATTGCACCTCGCGGCGAGTTACGGTGGCGTTGCGGCGAGTTACGGCGGCGCGATGGGGACTTGCGACGCTGTTGCAGAAGCGCGGCATGGCGGGGAGAGATGTAGAGGCGCATTCCGTGGGCTTTTGCTGTCTCAATGGACGGATGCCGGGCGCTCATCATGTCTCTGACGTCATTGCGTCCGCTCGGGCTGTGACGCAGTCGTGTCGGAAGTCTGGCATATGGTAGTAGCGGCCGTTTATAACCATCCTCTTGCTCTGTGGTTCGTTAGCTGTGAGTACGTTTGTGCCCGAGTATTTATGACAGATTGAATGCATGCTACCAATTAGGACGTCATCGCACATTCAAAACAAGCGTCTCGACGCTATTTTTAAGTGGAACGTTTCGGTCGCCGCTGAATAGTGTCATATGCTGCGACACACTGGAACGTTTGCCTGCATCGAACTCAGTCCCTTGTTCGGAGTCCGAGACTGCTGACGGACGGTGGCTGCCCTATCAGTGTGGGTGTCTGTCGACGTTTGCCTCGTCATCTGACGCCCACGCATCCGTCCGGTTCTAAATGAAGCGGTTCTCAGAGTCCACAAGGAGGATTTAACGCATCTCACTGAGAAAGATCGGGTTGTCGGTCTCAGCATTAATGCTCACAGTAAAGGTATTAAAGCCAGCTGACTTGCCTCGCGATGGAACCCCCCCCCCCCCCCCCCCCCCCCCCCCTGTGTCATCGTGCGTGCATCCATTCACCGGTCGACCACACCGACGCTGCGAGAAGCGTTGAGTGATGAGGCATGGCTGCGGGGACGCGGGGCTCGCAGGCCGCCGGCCCCCGGCCCCGGGCCCAGCCGCCGTCTCTTCAGAGGACGCGGGTGCCGGGCACTCCTAGACCCTGGACGGCGCCCTTTTAACGGCGCGGAACACGCGGCCCGTCGTCTCCTCTCCAGAGGACGCGGGCGCCGGGCGCTCCTGGACGGCGCCCTTTTAACGGTGCGGAACACGCGGTCCACCGCCTCCAGTCCAGCCGCCGTCTCCTCTCCAGAGGACGCGGGCGCCGGGCGCTCCTGGACGGCGCCCTTTTAGCGGCGCGGAACACGCGGTCCGCCGCCTCCTCTCCAGAGGACGCAGGCGCCAGGCGCTCCTGGACGGCGCCCCTTTTAATGGCGCGGAACACGCGGTCCGCCGCCTCCTCTCCAGAGGACGCGGGCGCCGGGCGGTCCTGAACGGCGCCCTTTCAACGGCGCGGAACACGCGGTCCGCCGCCTCCTCTCCAGAGGACGCGGGCGCCGGGCGCTCCTGAACGGCGCCCCTGTAACGGCGCAGAATTCACGGCGGCCGGCAGCGTGGTTGACTGCAGCTGCGCCTTCACCGACTGAAGCAGCTAAGGTACTCGATGCGAAGGAGCGGAGGCAGGTCTTGCGCCTCGCCTGCGGCACAGTCTTGCTCCCCGTGCCTTGCGACACAGAGCAGAGGTAACGGGAGCACAGAGACTGGCGCGGAGTTACGGTGTCTACGTCATCTTAGGCACGCCACAGAGCCAACGGCTGGCCGGGTCGACGGTGTACCCCAAGGCACGCCGGGGCTGTGATTAAGCTCGCGATGGGTCGTTGCTGTGCTCCGAAATGGCCGGAGACGTGTATGCAGGGCCTGGATTGTAGCAATTGTGCGGAGTAGGAGAGCAGAGGAGGGGCGCGCTGTTTCTCCCTAGCTTTAAAGGCCCCAAACTGAGGGGTACGAGGTCAGTGGTGTGGTGCGGTAAAACAGCCCCTCAAAATATCCCCATCCCAAAATTACCGCGCCCCTGACACTGGGGTGGGCCGGGACGGGGTCACACTCGGAGCGATGGCTGGTATTGAGGTCAGCACGTGGTACAAGCATGACTGTAACCAACACTGTCCGTGAGGTCAAGCCCCAGTAACCGTTGGACAGGCTCACCTTTTTTGCATTTTGACCACATAAAACGGCGTCAACACAGGGATGAACTCCAGTTACATTTGAGGCGTGGCTTTGTCCGGGGGCGCAGCCGGTGGGCAGCAGCCGTCGCCAAGGCTGGAATTCAGCAACCAGTCAGCAAAGGCGGGCAGGATACCCGACATGATTCACATACGTGATGGTGAGAGATGGATGGGCAGGTCAGTCAGTACTGCCACAAATTTAGCAGAACGTTATGATGTGCTATCAAAATAAACGCACGCAAAATTCTACACTTCACATCCCAATGTAATGGAGGCCCCATGCCCGCGTGGCCGTCACTCCCTCCACTCGCGAAAATAGATGCGTTCCGGGGTGGCATTGCCCATGTCACAGCCCACCAATAAGGAGAGCGAGAATGTCACGTTTGATGTTATCTCAAAGCACTCGACAATGAATACTCGACAGTGTTCGTTGCGCACGACGCTGTGAGGGCTGCTGACATTATTTTTGACATGATGGGGGCTGCGCTTAACGCGTGTGTCATAACGTCATAACGTCATGACGTGTGCGCCCGTGTGGCCTGAAGTATGCAATGAGCAACGCGCGTGGAACATGTTTCGAATGTAGTAAGCTCGTGTAAGTTATTAAGGGTAATGTTTCACTGTCAATGCGGCGCTTCCGCCGTAGCTGCTGGCAATCAGCTTAAACGGCCCTCCAATTGAGCCGCAACGTTGGCGGAAGGTCCGACACTGCTGGCGTTTGTCGTCCAGTAGTTCATGTGATGAAGCCGTCGAGCCGCCCGGACTGGGCTGCAATGGCATGTTTTGATGCGCGTGTTACAGGAACAAAGGAGTCACTAAGTTCAATGAATGAATACCGGGCGTCCGCTAACGGTCTGAACCCCGCCTTCCGGGGAAAACAATTTTGTAGATTTTCTGGATGTGCATGTGGATATCTGGACAAGTATAGGTATATTCATAGGTATATTTCTGGATACAAATATAGATATATTTTATGAGCCGCAAGCGCCTGTCGTAAGCGGCATTGTGCGTAGACTCACTCATGTTAGGTCAATGGTCAAAGAGGAATATTCCAAGTGGTTAAGAAAGTCAATGTAGAGAAGCTCGGTACGCCGATGATAGTGATGCCGCTCCATGCCTGATGAAGCCCTGAGGTGGCCTCAGCAGGCGTGTGTTTAAGTAGTACGCCCTTGTCGTAGCCACCAGTGAGGGGCTGCTCCGCCCAGCTCCAGGCCGGCAGCTCCCTCGACCCCTGGCTGACAGCTCCGCCCAGCTCCAGGCCGGCAGCTCCCCCGACTCCTGGCCGACAGCTCCGCCCAGCTCCAGGCCGGCAGCTCCCTCGATTCCTGGCCGACAGCTCTGCCCAGCCCTAGGCCGACAGCTCCGCCCAGCCCTAGGCCGACAGCTCCCCGACTCCTGGCCGACAGCTCCGCCCGGCTCCAGGCCGACAGCTCCCCGACTCCTGGCCGACATCTCCGCCCAGCTCCAGGCCGACAGCTCTCCCGACTCCTGACCGACAGCTCCGCCCAGCTCCAGGTCGGCAGCTCCCCCGACACCGGCCCGACAGCCCCGCGCTGCCAGCAGCCGCCGGCCGTGTTTCGACAGGCCGTTCCTCCTGTAGCCGCTGTTGATGTGGTAAATATTTTGCCTCCGTGACAAAACCGCCATAGACAGCCGCCAGCTGGACAGGCTGCCGCTAATGTAAACGTCCGCCCACTCGTCCGCCCTCTCACCCGCCGTCCGTCCGCCCGTCCGTCCTTCCGTCCGTCTGTTCGTCCGTCCGTCCGTCCGTCCGTCCATTTTTCCGTCCATCCGTCCGCCCGTCCGTCTGTCCATCCGTCCGCCTGTCCTTCCGTCCGTCTGTCCGTCCGTCCGTCCGTCCGTCCGTCCGTCCGTCCGTCCGTCCGTCTGTCCGTCCGTCCGCCCGTCCGTCCGCCCGTCCGTCCGGTCGTCCGTCCATCCCTGCCTCCGTTCCTTCGTCACTCGGCCGCTCCACCGGTTGGCTGGTCGGTGCGTCCGTCATGCCGCCGTCCACCGGCGCGTCGGCCTCATTACGTCGGAATCCCGGCGGCGCGCGCCCTCCCATTCCTCCGGCGCCGGCACCATAAACCGTTTATTTACCGATAGCCCAACGCGCCGTGTTGAAAGCGGCATGTCGCGGCGATGCTATCGCTCGGGGCGAAATTAGACATTCTGCCGGCGCGGGCCGATGATATCAGACGCACTCGCCGCCTCATATCCTTTTGTCTCGCGCTGTTCATCGCCGCTCCCCGTCGGCTATTACAAATCAGCACGCAATATCAGCGCTTGACGCGCGCAGGCCGACAAATATTTCTGATCTTATAACAAATATTAGATCAGAGCGGCGGCGGCCGCTGCTGCGTCAGCGCGAGGCGAGGATGGCAGCCGAGCGCGCCGATATTCGGGCGCCGCGCCAGAACTGTCGACTGTCAGCCGGCCGCGCCGGCAGCCGGCGGAATGTGTTGTTTAGTGTCGGCTATTTGATTTACGCGTGAAGGACGCCGCCGAAAATACTTGTCGTATTGAGCGGCGAGCTGCGCCCAGCGTGGCAGCGCAGGCGGCGTGCGTTTGATAGCGCGGATAATCCGGGTGTAAATAGCACGGGCGCCGCGCCGCCAAAGGCGTCCGGCTGTCCCGGCGCGGCAGCAGTCGGCGGTCTCATTCGCTCGTTAGGCCCTTCACCTAATCCCATTCAGTCGTCGGACGCGGATTATTTTTAACTCGGCCCGTTTGCAAACGCGGCCGGCGGTAAGGGGCGGCGGCGGCCGGCGCGCGGACGTGCCGGCGCCGGCTGGCGACGCCTCCGGCAATATTTTCTCCCAAAGCGCTCGGCCAGCCTGCGGCGGTGTCGACATTGCACAGCCAGGCCTCTCTTATATCTCAACACGTCGAAATGGGTTGTTTGCACTCACGGGATAATAATTATTTTCTCCATGCCAAAGTTGTCTCACATCTGCGCTCGCCAGCTAATCCGCCGGCCGGGCGCGACCAATGAGCGCGCGGCTCCGCCCCCGGGGGCGGAGTCTGGTGACGTTTGACTGATAGACATGTTTCCATTGGCTGCGCGCGGCAACAATTTGTTTGGGGAGGGCGATAAACATTTGGCGGGCGTTCTGTTACAACAGTTTACGGAGGGCGGCGCGGCGGTCAGTCGGCTCTGCGATGGCGGTGCACGGCGAGCCTGTCGGCCCGCTCGGCTACAGTGTGCGCGACATCCTCGGTCTGCGGGGCATCGCCCAGTTCGCCGAGTCGGCGCTCGACTTCACGCTGCCGGCGGCGGCGGCGGCCGACGACGGACCCGAGCACCACGAGGCCGCCCTGCAGCGGCTGCACTGCTCCAGCGAGCCTGCCTCCGAGGACGACGAGCACGTCAACGTCGACAGCGACGGCACGGACGAGGGCGCGCCCGAGGAGCCGGAGCGCGCCGTCGACGAGCGCGACGAGAGGCGGCCGGACGAGCCCGGCGACGAGCCGGTGACCGAGGCAGAGCCGGCCGACGGCGACGACGCCAAGAAGGGTGCGCTCGTCAAGCCGCCGTACTCGTACATCGCGCTCATCACCATGTCGATCCTGCAGTCGCCGCAGAAGAAGCTGACGCTGAGCGGCATCTGCGACTTCATCATGAACCGCTTCAGCTATTACAAGGCCAAGTTCCCCGTGTGGCAGAACAGCATCCGGCACAACCTAAGCCTGAACGACTGCTTCGTCAAGATCCCGCGCGAGCCGGGCAACCCGGGCAAGGGCAACTACTGGACGCTGGACCCCGCCTCGCTCGACATGTTCGACAACGGCAGCTTCCTACGCCGCCGCAAGCGTTACAAGCGCCACCAGCCGGACCCGTTCGCCGAGCTGTACGGGCCGGCGGCGCGGCTCGAGCCGTACCGCGCCGCGCTCATGCTGCGTCAGCCGGCGGCGCCGCACCCGCACCTGCACCCGTACCTGCCGGCGCCGTTCCCGTTCGGCGCGCTGCCGCCGGCGCCGATGCTGCCGCCGGCCATCGTCAAGCCGGTGCCGATGCTGTCGGCGCCGCGGCCGGCGCCGCCGCGCGCCGCACCTTTCAGCATTGAGGCCATCATGGCGCGCGACGCCGCCCGCTCGCCGCCGCTGCCCCCGCCGCCGCCGCCGCCACCTCCGCCGCAGTCGCCGCAGGTAACGCTGCCGTTCCGGCTGGCCGCACAAGAGCTGTATCGGCTGCAGTGTTCGCTGAACAGGTGAGCCGGGTCAGGCCGGGTCAGGTGGGTAGGGTCGCGTCGCGTTCCGTTGTGATCCGTGTTTCGCTGCGATGTTGCACGCGCCGCCCGCCGCGCCGGGCTCGTCTGAGCACCGCGTGCCCCGCCAGGTTAGCCAGAAACGCTCTCCGTGTGTGGACAGCTCTGGACGCGTCGCTCTCGGAGGATCGCGCTAGTCGGCCGACGCGGCGCCAGCAGCGAGTGCTTCGGCTGGTCCCCCTTGCAGATAATATTTATCGTATTTTGTTGTTTAATTTAAATATGTTTTAGTGTCATGCTCCCGCGCGCGAGCGTGTGTGTTTTACAGTCGCGTGCTGGTGTTATGGCCTACGCGGGTGCGTTGCTTCAACAGCGCTGTCGCTGTGCGTTGCCATGACAGCGTCGTCGCTGCGCCAGGTCACGTGTCTGTGCGCCGGCCTGCTGGCTGTGCGTGGCCGGGGGCGGTGGCCGCCATCGAAGGGCGGCGTTGTTTCGAGTCGTTATGATCTCAGTGTGTGTCAACACCCGCCGCTTTCGAGGAATACACATTGAATGTCCCAGATCTGTGTGGTTCTTGTGTGAAAAGAGGCGGCGGCGCGTTGCAGAGGTGTCAGCTCCTTACATAGTGAGCGCCATGGCCGTGGAGGGGAGGCACAGGAGCCTCGAAGGTTTTGAGAAAAGGGAGAAAACTGCACGGCGAGCTCCTGAAGGCTCACATCGGAGCTCGGTAAAAGGTCACAACAAAATAGATAGAAGGATAGAGAGAGAGAAAGATAGAGAGGGAGAGAGAGAGGGGGATGACGGAAGGAGACGGCTGCAACGAAGGATAGCGTTCAGACTATGGTCGAAGCAGGTTCACATAAGGGCGAGGAAGGGTAGATACTTCTTTATCGGGCTCCGCGTCCCAAATAACAAGCTCCTCCTGGCCGGTGCTACATGAGCAGACGCAAGATTGGAGCTCTCGGCGCTGTTTGAAATCGATTATCATGCTACCGATGACTAAACAATAGATACACACTTACAAAACATAAATCAAGATAGGAATCAACTAGCACCCACACCTCGTCCGCAGCAGGCACAGCTAGCAGTCTCCGGCGCCGCCCGTATCGCTGCAGGACCAGTCAGGCACGCAGTCCGTCCGCGCCCCGCTGGATACCAGCGGCCTCACGGTCCGAAGCTCCGCTGCCTGAGACGAGAGTCTCCCGGCACACCGACCAGGGCTGAGCTGCAGGGAGACGTCAGCGACGCCAGGGCCAGGCGACGCTCGGGAGGGCATCTCCACACACGCAGAAACGACGCATTCCGCGCGCTGGACACCCGCGCATCTCTGGAACTCCGTAGTGGATCGGTTACGTCAGATGCACTTCGTTTCCCACAGCCTTTCTGTTTCGGCATAATCTGCGCATTGGTATTTCTTTCTGCCTGCGTTATATCAACATGATAAACTGATGCACAGGGAATGTGTGGGCGTACCCACGCAGCTTACAAGCTAAAAGTCACTGAACTGGCAGGAGGCATGATAGTTGGCAGGAGGCATGTGTAGGCACTATCGAAAGGTGTGCGAGACCAGCGGGCTGATGGCTCCAGACCGCGACGAGGCCATGTTTTGCTTGTCTGGAAAACCTTTACGCAGAAGGGCTTATCGCCTGTCGGAAGGGCCGCGAAGCGGTGGCAGGAAACGGCTGAGTCGTGGTTTCCTGCCAGCCCCTCAAAAATATGTCGAAATGAGCAGTCACCCAAGCCCCCGCATCGTAACACCCCCACGCTAAGGGTCGCACGAAACACAGACAGCTGGGCCGAAAACGTCAGGCGGTACAAACATTGCACGGGGCAGCGAAAATCCCGTGTATTCAAATCTTTAGCTGTCCCTATAACATTCATTTTAGCAACAGCTGAAAGCAACGCGGACCTCAAGGTATTAGAATTGCTGCAGGTTCGTAATCTCCGTCCGATGCTGAACACAGATACATCACCACGGGCCCTGATTTAAGCAGCATTGTTAAGGTAAGGCACGTGGAAAACTAGCTCTACATTTGTTGTGATGATCACCAATGCCCGCTGGCAGATTTCTTTTTATCCTGATGCTCGGTGTGGGCCTTTGAAACCTTTCGGCCTAGCTGTCTGGGTTTTGGGAAGCCCTTAGCAATACGAATGCGGTGTTTTCTCAGGGGATGTGAGAACCTGAATACCCGGGATGTTTGTAAGGTTTGTGCAATGTTCTTGCTGACAAATGTTTGTGGTACGTAATTTTCTACCCTGATGCACGTGATGAGTCATCGTGGCCTTACGGGTTAGGCGCCTGTGTCTCCTGTAGCCCTTAGGATAGGGCCGTTTGCTGGTGTTATGATGTGTAACGTCCGATGAATTGTGATTTTTGTATCATTGAAGTGGCAGTGTCTGCACAGTTTTGGGGCATTTTCAGGATCCCTGCATCTCGGTTCTTAGCCTTAGCTTCTTAGCCTTAACTGCACCGCCCTGTTGGAATGTTGACACGGCAACGCTAGCGGAAGAAGTGTTTTTCGATGGCAAAATGTAAAAATCACATCAGTTTCAAGGGCAGCCGGTGTAGCTGCTGCCACACGCGTCATATTTTCATATTTGCATGTTCTCCATTCTCCACTGCGCTTTCAGACTGTTCTACGGCTGTGATGGTGATGGTTACTACAGCTGCGCAGCCACACTTGGATATATGGTCGCTGATGGGAGCAAAAGCGTGCCCAGGAGGATAGCCTTTGGGGCCATGGACTCAATAGCTTCACCCGCCAGAAGTAATGGCGGACTCCTGGTTCCTGGGGCCGAGGACCCAGCACTTTTCGCCAGATACAGATGCTTGATGGACTTGCTAAGGCGGAAATCGGCCCTCGAGCCAATGTCACGCTTTACGGTGGATGCAAGATTTACCCAAAACACCGCTTATTGGTGCTGTCGTTTCGTTACTGTCCGCTGTTTATCTAGCGACGTGTTATCTCCAGCAAGACGCTCCGTACAGGCACGCCTGCTGTTAGAGGAATGCCAAGGCGACGGTCATGGTGTTTGTGGTGTTGTAGTGCTAAACATAAGCTACGTATTGTAATCCTGGTGTAGGAATGTTAAATTATCAGTATTTTAGACACTGAAACTGTCGAGGGTCAAAAAAAAACTCCAAATACAGATACGAGGTCGCTCTTACACACCACCGGCGCAATCAACACATGAAAGGCGCGGAGGGGACGCATTGGCACTATGTCCACGACACGCTCCGGATCTGTTCGTGCTTACTAAATGTGATGGGAGGCATGCTTATTACATCCGCTGGGCGCTGCACATGAACCGACGAGTGGATGCACAGCGATGGCTGTTTTGAACGGCGAGGCACACACTTCTAGGATTGACGTTGTTCATGCCGGACAGTGTGAAAAGAGAGTGTTTAGCCGTACACCAGCCCAGTCAGCTGGTGCAGGTTCGCTGATGTACTGTGCAGAACCGGAACAGCCCAGCTGCTGGTGATAGCGGCAGAAGCAGTGATAGCAGTCCACTGCAATCACGGCCATAGGTGAAACTTTTCGCACATTTGGAAGGGCTCGAGCCCCTTGTTCTCTCCATGTCATTGCTCACCGGACATGACCATGAGTACAGGAGAAGGTAGATGTCTGTTCACATCATGTTCACGCGCTGATTCATACGAATCATCCTGGCCTGATGCCCACAGTTCCAGTCCTGTCTTCTCGCGTGTGTGCAGTTTCTGCAAAGCTAGATGCAGGGGCTACAGATGTGTTCCCAAGTAGAGGAGAGTGGCTGACAGTCACTCTTGTTAATTTTATTTCAGTCATTACGCACAGGGCCAATGTAATATTTTTTTAGAAAGTTGGGTGGCTTGGCCCTTGAATTTTTCGCCCGCGCTTAGACGGGCGAGGTCGAGGTAGAATAACATACCGTTGCAGTACGTCACCTCGTTACGGGGCCAGTGTTTGTTGTCTCAATGGCCCAGGAGCATGTCAAACAGGAATGAGCTGTCAGCGGTTGTTTGCATTTGAAATATTGCCTTTTATTACTCAGGCAAAAAGACTACTATAGTTGCGGTCTAAATGAACCCGCGTCTCCAATCAGGGCCTGCCGACCTGACATCAAAGCCAGCTCCCTTGACCTCGTCCTTGAGAGTTCTGATCTTTTATTGGACAATGAAGCTTTTTCGCTGAGTCTTCTTACAGATTTCACTCATCACTATCAAAATAATTTTTGGTACAAACGATATCTACATTACGTTTGTCCATCCGCGGGCGAACATTTGTTTCGAAGATGTTACGATGACCGTCTTTGTAACACTGTCACAATGTGCGAGCGGACAGGTATGCATATAAACACCATATACAGGGGCATGTAAATCACGTACGTTTTATAGCAGGTTATCTTCATCTAAATGCATCGCCTCCAAGAAAAATGGGAGTGATAACCATGAAATGCAAACGTCGATTGCAGCACCAAAGCCTGACCACAACTACTGACGGCGAATTTTGGAGTATTTCAGACATCTATTTTGTGGTGAGCTGGCGACCACCACACTGATCATCACAAACCTGGGTGGAACGTGTCATGCATTTGGGGCGACGCAGCACCCGTCAGGGTAGTGTCTGCGTCATTCCACCTCTTAATGATTCGCTCCTTGGATAGTTTTACTTCCCGTTTCAAAACTATCGGCCATGAAGTCGCCCCGGCTCACCGACCCAAGATCAGCGGGGGTCAGGTCATGGCCTCAGTCTGACCCGGTGTGGGGCAGGAATCAGGGACATCGGTGCCCCCAAGCGCGTGGCCCGAGGAGGCAGCGGCCAGGGCTACTCGGACGCCGGGGCTGTTCCGGCTCTGCTGACGCCTGCAGCACGGCGGCTGGCTGGGGTTCGGCTCTGGGAGAGGTTGCCGACCGCCGGCCCGCCGCCCGCCCAGCGTGAGGGTCGGGGCTAGGCCAGGCCGTCGTGGCCAGGTACGCCGGTGTCGTCCACATGCACGCAGACAGTCTCCGTTCACCAAGACGCTCCTCTGGAAAACGAGGGTTTGGCGCGGTTTTGTCCATGAGTGTGAATTAGCTCCCCAAAGATACCAACGCACAAGCCATACTGTGCATGCTGGGGCGCCATTGGCAGCTTGCACGCTTTCGTAAAATACGCTATTTTCGGCAGCGCACGTTGGCGTCGTGGCCGATGCATAGGGCCGACCTTTGCCGAGGCATCAGCCACCAGACCTGGAGCCGTGGTCGATGCATCGGGCCGACCTTTGCCGACGCCTCAGCCACCAGACCTGGAGCTGTGGCCGATTCATCGGGCCGACCTTTGCCGAGGCATCAGCCACCAGACCTGGAGCCGTGGCCGATGCATTGGACCGACCTTTGCCGACGCCTCAGTCACCAGACCTGGAGCTGTGGTCCGGGCTTCCGAGGCCCAGGAGTACATTTAACAACGGACTAAATCCCCTTCATCAAAAACTAATGCGTAAGTTTCGCTCTCCCTAGCTGTAAGCGGTACACCTTTCATCATAAGATATACTTCCTTTACGACACACTTAATCATCTGATCTTTACCAGGAAAATTACGTTTTGTACTTAAGTGAAACATCTCATTGTCAATTCACACCACCCCGGTTTTGATGGCTTTATGACAGTTGTTTTTGTCAGCAGATGTTACGAATGTTGCAGAGGTGGTTCGGTTGACCGCACATGTGTCTTCACTTAATGGGTGTCATCAGCGCTGCGAGCTGCTGGTATGACAGCCTCCGGCCGTTTGGGCCGGACGCTGGCTGCTGCCGCCGGGAATGGCATGACAGCCTCCGGCCGTTTGGGCTGGACGCTGGCTGCTGCCGCCGGGAATGGCATGACAGCCTCCGGCCGTTTGGGCTGGACGCTGGCTGCTGCCGCCGGGAATGCAGGCCTGACACCATACGCACCCCTCTGTGACATGGTGGCGCTGTGAATGCGGACGCCCGCGGGCCACGAGTTACCCACAGGCGGTGCGAACGGGCGGCCTCCTGAGGCTCGTGCGGTACCCAAAGCTACAAATTATGTGTAATGTATAGCAAGTTTGTCATTGCTTCGGTTCAATACACCCAATCCTGTGCTGTGTACAACCCTCATCAGGGCGTCACTTTAGATACTTTCGGGGGGCCTGAACCCCCCTCCCCCCCAATGATGACTTGAGCCCCCCCCCATGCTCCTATGAGCCCCTCAATGCATATGAGCAAAGAGGGGATACTGAAACAAACAAATAGAGAACAATAATTATCTGAACTATTGGCATGCTAGGTAGTAGGTACTTGCACACACCATTGTCATTATCATGTATATTTTGTCCGAATAGTATCCTCTATGTACCTATTGTTTTTGTCATGCCAAACACTTCATGTTTTAAGTCATTCTGCAAGTGTTTTACAAGTTTTTCAGTAGATAGCGCTTGGATTGGCATAAAGAAGAATTTACTGTAACAGGTGGCAGCTCTCAAAAGCACAGGGTGGTCCTGATGAGAGCTAACTTATTTTCACCCAACAGTGGGTAGTGTATTTGTCGCATAATGTGGCTGTGGCGGCTTTACAACACTATCAACGACAGTGGTAGTCATCAGTGGTCCCTTACTTAGGTTAACTAATGTTTTTTTTCTGTGAATTACATCCTATTCCAACCATTTTACAAAGTGGCAGCTCTCACTAACTTGAAGCGAAAAGTTGTTCCGCCCCAGAAAAAAACAACTTTGAACCTAAAAATATTGCAAAGTTGCTGTTTTTTATTTCTACAGCGAACAAGCAACTTAAATGGCCAAAACCCGGGGACAAATCGAGTTTTAAGGGTAGGTGAGGGCAACCTTTTCGGTTGAGCCCTTCCCCAACCGAATCTAGAAAGAAACGCCGGATTTGGAGCCATCCTCTATGTATGAGGAGGCCCCTATTCTATACCAGGAGTCCGCCTCTCACGGGTCCCTTTATGAGCCGGCAAGATGCTGTCCTGGATTAGGAGTCCATGGCACAAGAGGCCCTGTCTCGAGAGCGGTGACAGGAGGCCCTGTCACCGCTCTCAAACCTCCACTCTCAGTTTGATCATGCTCCCTCGCACTCCGCCGTGTACACAGTCACTCATAGCCCACCAGCTTTCCAACGTCATGCAGCAGTCATCCTCTCCGAACTCCTATGCAGCCCGCCCTGCCCGGGTTCCCGCACTCATGATCCTGCCCGGGCTCCCACGCTCCTGATCCTGCTCGCGCTCCCGCCCCACCCGCTTCCGCGCCTTACTCATGTTCCCACGCCCTTCATACTGCCTGGATTCACATATGCTGCATAGTACACACAGCCCCCGCTCGCAACACTAAAATGACCTTAACCATGCACAAGGCTGCTACACTTCGCGCTGCTGGGGTAAACGCATTCTCCGCTTTCAAGCCTCTCCGCCCTCTGCTCTCCCGACTCCGACCCTCTCACGTTCCGACTCTCACTACCCGACTCACACTACCCGAACCTTCGGACTTCACACTCCCTGTCCCTGGACTTCCACTCTCCCTGTGTTCCATCTCGTTCACTCGCCTCTCTCCTGACTCCCAGACTTCCCGTCCTCCAGACTCTCACACTCCCCGTGCTCCTGACTCCTTGGCTCTCCTGGGAGCGCGCTGGCAGGCTCCCGCGGCGGCGGAAGTGCTCGCACGTCACTGCTAACAAGCCGGAACCGTTTGAAGCGCGCTGCCGTCCGGCCGGCGACAAAGCGGCGCCTGTTCGCGCCGGCCGCGTGGCGCGAACAGGAGACGCGCCGATTGGCCGCCGGCGCCGGGCGCGCGCTTTCCGCCGCTGTTTACGCGCCGTAATGGGCGCGGCCGCGCGGCCGACCTTTGCTGCGGCGCGCGCTGCACTAACGTTTGGTGGAAACGGTAAACGGAGTCGCAAGATCAAAGCGCGCGCCAGCTCATAACCTGTCGGCGGCGACGGGTGGGCGGCGGCGGCGCCGGCCGCCTCTGCCGAGGCGACCCCATAGGGCGGGGCGGGTGTGTTCCGGCAGAGACGGCGACTCGACAGAGGAGCCGGCCTCGGCGCAGGCCGGCGGAACGCGGGGCTGCCATGTTCAGCCGGCGCCGCGCTCTCGACGCGTGTCGTTCTGTCTCAGCCTGGACCTCTGCTTTAAGACAAACGGAACCCATGAGGTGGGCTGCAAAAGCGCACACGACATTCACTTCAACGTCGGATGAAAACTGGGGAATCGGTTATGGAAATGGCCTCCCTTCAATGTGCTTTATGTAACATGTAAATCGCATCGGCAATTCACATCGAAGCATTCGCATGAGTCATTGGTTTATACCGGGATGACGTCCGCTCGTTATCCATCCTCGTCCGATGTGTCTCTCGAGAAGAGAACTCGCCAAGGCCCACAGCGGGGAAAGACGGGCATGGGGGCAGCCAACCCGGCAGCGGGCGCTCAGAGCAGCTCCAGCTCCGCTGCCCGCAGCTGCGACGAGTGTGGTGTCTGGGCCGGTGCTGGACCGCAGCCTCGAGGCCGCACAGGAAGATCCGGCCGGGCGCGCCGAGCGCTCCCGTCCACGACTGACTACAGGACGGCTTCGGACGCCGCCCCGCCGGCCTCGCGGTCCAGAGCTCGGTCGTCCGCGGCCGGCGCGCGGTCACCAGGTCCGCCGCCGCAGCTCGCCGCCAGCGGCCGGCACAGGTGACAGAAACGAGGAGGCGGTCACGGCCCGGCCAGCAGGCGGTAAATATTTAGCGGCCGACGCGACGGTCCGCGGCGGCCGGACTCACGCGGCGGCGCCCGCGCGCCCGGCGGGGGCCGCGCCGCCGCGCGCGTACCTTGGCACGCGCGCGAGGGCGGGTTCTGCCGGCGCGCCGCACGGCCGCTTTGTTCCCGTTGGCGCGGCGGCCATTTTGATGCCGGGCTGGCGAGTGCGCGGATTGCCGTCGGCGGACGACAGCGGCTGTTGTTCATTTGCCGTGATTGAAATGTGATGGTGGCTGTGTTTGATTTTCTTTGGGTGGTGTTTGCCATCTCCCTGCGGCTCCAGCAAAAGGAAATGTTTCATATAATAGTTTGATGTAGGTGCAGAGGCTTCTCCCAGCGCTCAAGAGGCGGCATTTCCCGTGCACCGAGCGTAAACAATGAAGCTCGCGAATTCTGGGGCCAAAGGTTGGTGAGGCATAAGGTGGGGATGGTTACATACTACATGCGAAGGGGAAAATCGTAACATTGACGTTTGGAAATAAGAATATAATGAACGGGCTCAAAGTGCGTCACTTAAAAGGCAATTTGTTTGCATGAACTTTTCAAATGGATGAAATTGGATGAATGGAGTATTTCGACTCTACCGATGATTCGCCTTCATCATTCATTCTTTCATTAGGTAATTTGCCCCCTATTTATCCTATTTATTTACCTATTTATCCATTGTGTTTCTCCTTCGTTTCTGTCCCCTTCCCCTCGAGGCCTGTGTTCTGCGCCTCCTCTGCTGTAGCTGAGACGCCAGCTACTCTTTGCAGACGCCGGCCCGCCTCCTCCTCTCCTTGCGCTGCCTCTTCGGGCCCGGCCGTCTTCTGCCCACCGGACACCAGAGCCGTGCCCTCGGGGCCCGTCGTGTGCCGACGGGCGGGGCGGCGGCACGCGCGGCACTCCCACAGCTGCCCGGGGCCGGCTCATCCCGGCTATCCAAATAATTACTTGTCGTCGGAGACGGCGGGCGGGTGCGCGCGCGGGCGGCGAGCGGCGGCCTCGCTGATCCGGCGGCCCGGATGCGGCCCTGTCCATCTCGCCCTTCCGCCGCGCCGGCTCGGCACAAAACAATCGGCCCCATCGGCACAGGCGACTTTGTGTAAGAGATTAGTTAATGACATGATGACCGGCAGATGGGCGGCCGGCCGGAGAGCGGGCCGGGCCGGCCGGCACCTGGCGCGCCCGGCCAGCCGTGGCCAGCGGCCGCGCGTCCGCCCGCCCGGGCCCCAGCCGAATTAGCCGACGCTAATACGCAGAGTCAGGGATCAGAGAGGGCGCCGCCGCCGCCGAGCCGGAGACAGGCCCGGGGCGAGCGGTGGACAGGCGCCGGCGCAGCTCTCGCTCTTTATCAGGGGACGGCTCTGTTTTGTTTTACCATGCTTCGCTGGGCCGGGTCTAAACAGCGAGGACCGCCTGAGGCCGTCTCTCGTCGCCGCCGCGCTCCGCCCGCGCTGGAATAAACAGCTGCCGCCTGCCCTATGAAGTCGTGCTGTGCCGCATGACATCGGTGCTGCGCGGCTTAGTTGAGCGGCTGTCAGGGGCCGGGAACAGCTTTGAACAAAAGGACACCTTAGCGTTGCGCGTGGCATCGTACATCGCTTGCCATCTGCGGAACGCCGATCAAAGTGATTTGCCGGCGAATTGCAAGCCGACGATTCCCGTCTCTAGACTTGACTCAGGCAAATCTGAGATTGGAAATTAAACAAACTGCCAGTGACAGGAGCCAGGCCCCGTAACGGGCGCCTGCAGGACCGCTTTCGATGACAGGCGGCTGTTTCAGCCAGGTCGAGCGTCACAGCCTAATCTTTTGTTATGCTTCGGCCTATAGGGGCAGACGTTTTACGCATGCCGTTGTTTGACCAGCAGAAAAAGTGCGGTGGTCAGGTATCGACACAGATGAAGCGTGATAGCGGTGCAGCCCACGGCATAACCGACTGTGAGCCCATCCTGAGCGCGTGGTAGTGCATGCATGCTGGCCGCTGCTAGTACATTATATTCAGTCACGCACGAGGAGCAGGCCAATAAAGTAGTCTTCAACAGGTGCAGAGTAGTTTCGAGATCTGACGTTCCGTTAGTTCAGATGTGCAACTACACGCTCATCACGCCCATCATTACATGCTACACGAGTGCTGACCTGTTCGTTCTAAGCTGACTCAATCGCTGAAAATCCAAAATGTATGCACGACTAAGCAAGTTTTGACCGGCTGAATGCGAGAAACCGGCGTAGTGGCCGAGGCGACAGGGGGGGGGGGGGGGGGAGGGGGGAGGACTCCCACGCCAATTGTTTATCAAGAATCAAGGGGCGGCGAGAGACCGCGATAACTGTTGATAATGGCTTAAAGACACGCGACCTTGGTGGCAGAGTGGACCGTGTTAAGGTGACAAGTCCCAAACTTATGTATGGTGTTTGCCATTGACAAAGAAAACAAACGAAAACACTTGAAAATGTGCTGTCACGCTTCGTGCCTACCAGTTAGTTCCTGCAATTTCGACCTTAAACTATGCTGTCGGGGTGCTTCATACTGGGAGATTTGAGCTGTTGTTTGCCCAACTTGGGCTTCCACCCAGGGACTGAGGGCCTAAAGCCATCGCTCCTAGGCCAGCACCTCTCGCCAGAGCCCTAGCTAGGTCCCAACTACCGCCTTAGTGGCCCAAGCCGGCGGCCCTTCGCAAATGCTCTCACTCACCGGCTCCCACGCCAGTCAATGGTTATTGCAGCTCCCAGTGTTTGTCGGCGAAACAGAGAATCGCACTTTAATCCATTGATTCGCCGCGCGTCACGTGGTGTCGCTCCCAGGACAGGTCAGAACTAACGCGCAAATATTTATCGCCGCTATCGCCCCGCCGTAAATCCCCAAATCAAACACAATTACCGTGTGCCGTGCGTGATTCGGCGGCAGCGCCGTGCTAATTGGTAAGAGGCATGGGGACGGCCGGGAGCTGCTGTGCTACACTGCTGAGGACTCTCCACGCTGAAGTGCCGGGGCGCCAAAGACGGGACACCTGGCTGCTCACTGTCGGGAAGGGGAGTGGCATGTGTGCGTCCATTCGTTCCATGCAGCTTCACAGACTTGGTGTTTATCTTCTAAAGTGTCGGAGATGAAGTCTCATCACCACTAACGCTTCAGTTCGGCTCGTGCAGGGCACGGTGCAATGAACTGACACCCAGGGGTGTCACGTACTTAAGGCGGTTGAGGGCCCTGAGATGAAGTCTCACCACCATTAACGCTTCAGTTCGGCTCGTGCGGGGCACGGTGCGATGAACTGACACCCAGGGGTGTCACGTCTTAAGGCGGTTGAGGGACCTGAGCCAATTACGCGGGCCTAACACTCACTCCAAACCTGATTTCTGTCTGAATTTCAACCGCTTTAATCTGCGTCCACGGCGTCAAAAACAGAAAAAAACTTAAGCTTTTAGGCGATTCGAATATCGCTGAACTGCGAAGGAATGGCCTTCCATTGTGATGCAATACGAACCCGCAATTTTGCGACAAGCTTAAAATGGTGTGTAGCTCACAGCAAACGCGTCTTAGTAAAGCGACCCGATACGATTAACGAACAGAAGTCTCACTTTGCATTTATCGAAGGCGGTTTGAGGTACACAACAAACAGTTTTACGGATGAGAGACCTTTTAAGTTTAGAATGGTGTTTCCAGATCAGAGGCTATGAAAGATGAGATGAGAAGCAGATGAGAGGCTATGCAATATGCTCCGTGTACACCACCAGGATGCAACTCTTTCTTAAAGGGGACTGAACCTGCAGTGAACAAACAGAACTTCTCAACAGACATGTCTATCACTGGAGGGACAAGATAGGTGAAGGATCGTGCTTGGAAGGATCACCAGAGTGGCCGTCCTTGAAATGGTGCTGCTAGCGCTTTGACACAAGCCAGCCATTAGTATAAGCGAAAAAGATGGGTATGTGCAGGGTGTTATGCGGAATAAAGCGGAAGTCACACTGAAAGTGATGTGTTGGGACGCTTAGTCTACCAACAGTCCAGGAAATATTTCTGCATTTCCTTGGCCAAGTATTCTCGTTTTGCTGACATGCATTTGAGGGGCTCCGGCCTCCACGAAAATACATAAAAGGGAGCTCTTCTTGGCACCGCTGTAGAATTCGAATGACTGCTTCGATTAGGCGAGTTCGAAAAAATTTGCATCAGATTTTGACTAGGTTTATGGTTATGTAAGCAAGATGCCGTAGCATTTGTGTATATCGCGTGTCACAGCAAAGTTCACAACTCGACGACCACATCCTCATTTTGATAAAGAAAACTGGCTCCGAATATTTCACAATAGCTGCTCTCCGATTAATGCTTATTTTAAGACGAGCTCTGAGCGCACCGGCCAACCAACCATCGTTATTTTTCCAGCTCAGCGGGTAATTTGACCTCTGGCCCCTTCAACAGAAGGTTGCTGCCGAGCGAGCTTTTCCGCACCATGTCATCACAGCATTATCCAGCGCCATGCTGATGCTCCCGGTGGTTGGAAACTGACCGCTATGCTGATCATGGTTGGATCAAGCAGTTTCCTTTGGGACTCAGCCCAGGGGCAATGGATTACAAGTCCCGAGATCCTCCGAGAGTCACTGTTCCTCACTTCTTGAAACTCTGTGCGACCCGCCCGCGATTTTATTTAGTTCATTGCACTCGGAGCCGGTTAGTGTAAACAGACGGGCAGGCAAGCAGGCGAGCAAAACATTAACAGCTTCACTCGACCCCTACGTGTGACGACACGTACCACACACCAGTTTACAGAGCAGGCGCTCAACCTTCGGATTCTAAATCTGGCCAACCCCACAACGCCTGCTTCTCTGTCCTCCCGCCTCTCCGTCTCCCTCCACCCGCCTCTCATCCCCAGCTCCCATCTACCGCTCCCTTCCCTCGGCCATTTCTGGCTGCGGCCGCGCTCTCCGCCGGCAGTTGGTCGTCATTTTGCGCTGGGGTGTTTCCCCAGCACGCACTCCGGCTGGGAGGTTGTTTTCCAGTCGACGGGCTGGCTCGCTCGCTGTCGTCTCCACCGGCAGACAACGGGCGAGGAATTCGCAAGCGACACATTATTCTTTGTTGTCGCCGGCTTGAGTGCTACTCACCATTTCATATTAAACGTCGTTTTACGATTTTCAAAGCGCTTTCTCTGCCTTGTCCCGTATTTATCCACTTCTCTCGCTCGCTCTCTTGCATCTCCCCGTCTCCCTTCCCGAGTGGGACGCCGCGTCTGCCGACGGCTCGAGCTGCCGCCGTCGCCCCGGCCGGAGAGGCCAGCGGTCGCGCCCGCCCGGACCGACACCGCCCTCTCCGGCCCCGGCGCCCGACGTCGGCGCTCCTCCGCCGGCGCCACTAATGTTGTACTTCGCCCTCCCATTACAGGCGGCACGCCGCGTCCCCGCCCGGCCGGCCCGCCTCCATCCAATAACTGCGCCGGACTGGACCGAAAGCCGCAGGTGGCCGTCGCGCCCGCCCCCTCCGGCGCGTTGTCGGGCCGCGCCGCGCCGTCTGCCGCACCTCCGGAAAGCCGCGGTCCGGGCCGCACCCCGTGACCCGCGTCCGGACCCGGAGCCAGCTAACATACAGAAGCCCGCCGGGCCGCGCGGGGAGGCCGCTGTGATCCGCCGCACCACGTGGCAGCGCTGTGATCCCCGCATCACGCGGCAGCGTGGTGATCCGCCGCACCACGCGGCTGCGC
>NW_023597054.1:13701944-13796765 GCF_011947565.3 Pollicipes pollicipes
TGTCTGTATATGCCGTCCATGTGCTGTGGATGTCGTCAATTGTCTGTCTGTGTCGTCCATGTGCTGTGGATGTCGTCATTTGTCTGGTCGTGTTCATGTACTGTGTGTGTCGCCAGTTGTCTGCCTGTGCCGTCCATGTGCTGTGGATGTCGTCAGTTGTCTATCTGTGCCGTACATGTGCTGTGTGTGCCGTCAATTGTCTGCCTGTGCCCCCCATGTGCTGTGGATACCGTCAGTTGTCTGTCTGTGCCGTCCATGTGCTGTGGATGTCGTCATTTGTCTGGTTGTGTTCATGTATTGTGTGTGTCGTCAGTTGGCTGATTGTGCTGCACATGTGTTGTGGATGTCGTCAGTTGTCTGTCTGTGCCGCCATGTGTTGTGGATGTCGTCATTTGTCTGGTTGTGTTCATGAACTGTGTGTGTCGTCAGTTGTCTGATCGTACTACACATGTGCTGTGGATGTCGTCAGTTGTCTGTCTGTGCCGTCCATGTGCGGTGGATGCTGTCAGTTGTCTGATCGTGGCGCACATGTGCTGTGAATGTCGTCCATTGCACGTCTGCACTCTGTTGCCAACCGTTTCCCGTGAACTGTCGGTGGCTCGGCACTGATGCCGGCGCTGTGCCGTGACTGTCGGCGGCTCGGTGCTATTGTCGGCGCTGTCCGTGACTGACGGCGGCTCTGCACTGCTTTCGGCGCTATCCCGTGACTGACGGCGGCTCGGCACTGATGCTGGCGCTGTGCCGTGACTGTCGGCGGCTCGGCGCCATTGTCGGCGCTGTCCCGTGACTGTAGGCGGCTCTGCACTGCTGTCGGCGCTGTCCCGTGACTGTCGGTGGCTCGGCACTGCCATCGGCGCTATCGCGTGGCGTTCCGTGATCGGTGTCTTTGGCATGGCTCTGGGTGACTGCACGGGTGTCAGTGTCTTGCTGCAGCTTTGTGGCTGTGTACTGTTGTCCACCTTCCCGTAGCCACTGGTGTGGCTACCAGGGGTGTCACGTTGTGTAATTGAGGGGGGGGGCTATTATAATTATATGTGATTCAGGGATGCTAATCGAAGTGGCCGAAATCTAGAGAGAAATCGTGATTTGAGAGAAGGTCAGGTAACCCTAGTGAGTCAGCCTCCCCCTCCCCCCCCCCCCATCTAACTGATCTCAGAAAGTGACAGCCTGGTGGCTACCTCCGTCACCGAGCTGTGGCTGTGGGTATGACCGTGGCCGCGGCTGTGGCTGTGCCTGTGGGTATGGCCGTGGCTGTGGCTGCGGCTGTGGCCGTGACCGTGGCTGTGACTGTGACTGTGGCCGTGGCGGTGGCCGTGGCCGTGGCCGTGGCCGTGGCCGTGGCGGTGGCCGTGGCGGTGGCCGTGGCCGTGGCCGTGGCCGTGGCCGTGGCCGTGGCCGTGGCTGTGGCTGTGGCTGTGACTGTGACTGTGACTGTGACTGTGGCCGTGGCTGTGGCTGTGGCTGTGGGTATGGCCGTGGCTGTGGCCGTGGCCGTGACTGTGGCTGCGGCTGTGGCTGTGACTGTGACTGTGGCCGTGGCCGTGGCTGTGGCTGTGGCTGTGGCTGTGTCCTTGGCTGTGGCTGTGGCCGTGGCTGTGTCCTTGGCTGTGGCTGTGACGTGGCTGCGGGCGCAGCGGTGGCGGGACACCGCTGCGGGACCGTCTTGGCAGAGGCCGATCTGCGATCCCTTCGTGACGCCTGCCGACCGCCGTTGACCGGCGCTGAAACACGGCCCGCCCGGCCGCCGACCGCCGCCGCTTACTTCCGGCAGCCATTTGGAAGCCAGCTCGGCCCCCAGCTTGGCGGCCGGGACGCCCGAGAGAGAGCGGCCGGAGCGGTGGGCCAGAGCGGCGGCGCTTCTCGGTCGACGCCTTTGTCCCGGCCGCACAGTGGGCCAGTTCTATCTGCCCCGGTAAACTCCATTCACACGCACTTAATGAAAGACCGCGAGCCGGCCGGCCCGACAAAGGCCGCTGTTTACCTCATGAATATAAAAGGTAGTATGATATCAATGGGCCCGCTGCTGCCTGTAGTGGATGAGTGGTGGCGCACGGCTCCCAGGCACCGGCCGCGGATCGGCCGGCCGGCCGGCCACGCCGCCGCCTTCGCCCGCGGGATAAAACTCTTGTCATAATAGTTTTCCACCCGGTGAAAGGCGGCGCTGCGCCCCTGAAAGGAGATTTTTTGCCGGCGGCGGCGGTGTACACTTCCGTAGTGCGGCCGGCTGTGGCGCGGCCGCGGATTATCAGGTCGCTGATCGGATCGTGGAGAGCCTCTCCCGGCCGCCAGCCGGCACAAACGCGCTGGCTTCTGGTTGAAGGGCGGTGAATGCAGGCCGAGCCGCCGCTGAATGCCTCCCGGCCGCCGAGTGCCCAAAATCGGAGCACTCTTTCACGCCGTCTGTGAGAGTGAGTTGTCCCGCGCCAATATGAAATATCATCAAAATCGGGGAACCGTGGTGCGGCATGCTCGAGCCCCATTCTTCTGTGCGCTGTGTTTTGTGTTATGTCGTGGTGATTTAGGGTGAACATCAGAGAGCGTTGAGCTTGTGATAGGAGCGCGTGTGGTGGGTATCTGAGAGTCGTAGAGAGTAGTTTGTGCTGTCGGTCTCGCAGCAGTCCTCGATTGTTTCTCGCTACTGATAAACGCGTTCATGGAGGTCTTTACCAGGTACGCCAACATTGTGTTTATTTTGATCGGGTCTGCGATGAGCCCGCATCAGTCATCGGTGCCGTGTCCTTGTTCCGTCGCCGCACGGCCTGTGGATTGTTATCGTTGTCCCCACCCAATGGACTACTTGTCACCCATGAATAGGCCGCGAGGAGTGCGTCCTGTCCCGATCCATGGTGGCCTATGGTGCCGCACTTAAGCCGCCGTTCATTCCGTGTAAAATTAACCGCGCAAGGCGCGGCATCCCTCGCAGCATAAGAGACGACGTAAAATAAAACGAGCTTAACTCAGCGTAAAGCATGGAACTCCGTGGGGCCAATACCGTCTTGCCGATATGGCGGTCTCCTGCTGCATTTTCTTGCGATATATCTGTCGTTCAATCAGCCACGGGTGCCACTTTACGAGTTTACCCAGAAGCCACTGCTTGATCCAGCCACTGCTGCAGCGCTTATCACCGTCGTATTGTGGCCTCTGTCGCGCGCCCTGCCGTGACCGTCGCCGCCGTGTGTCGCGCAGGGTGTGGTGAGCGTGGCCGGTCAGCCGCGGCGGCTGATCCTGCAGGCGGTGGGCGAGATCTCGCGACACCGAGTACACCAGCCGGTGGCGGCCCGACGAAGCCCGGCTCGCGCGGCTCATCTGCATCGGTCAGTCGGGGTACACGCGGGCAGGGCGGGCTCGGCCTCCGGCAGCCGGCAGCCGGTGTACCTGAGTCAGTCAGGGTACACGCAGGCACGGCGGGCTCAGCCTCCGGCAGCCGGCAGCCGGTGTACCCTGAGTCAGTCAGGGTACACGCGGGCAGGCGGGCTCAGCCTCCGGCAGCCGGCAGCCGGTGCTGAGTCAGTCGGGGTACACGCGGGCAGGGCGGGCTCGGCCGCCGGCAGCCGGCAGTCCGTGTGCCCTGAGTTAGTCGGGGTACACGCGGGCAGGCGGGCTCGGCCCCGGCAGCCGGCAGTCCGTGTGCCCTGAGTTAGTCGGGGTACACGCGGGCAGGGCGGGCTCAGCCGCCGGCAGCCGGCAGTCCGTGTGCCCTGATTCAGTCAGGATACGCCGGCTTCCGGCGGGCTCAGACGCGCCCGCGCAGACGCTGCAGCGGCCGCGGCGATGGACGCGGGGGGCCGAGTTGCGCTGGCATCTCCGTGCTGGGCAGAGAAATCTCGTTTCAGCCAGGTGGTGGTTGTTCTGCGAGCAGGCCTTGTCGGTTCTTCGGCATCGTTGTGACACGACGGTCGAGAGCTCCATGGGGTTTGATCGAACCCAACTCCGCCCGTCATGCGATGATTTAGATGCAATCAATATTTTGGAACAGGATTGGATCCAGCAAAGACCGGTGTTATGGAAGGTTGAATGACGGCACGGGGCCAGTGCCATGCTCCTTTATTTTCCAGTTACGAGATACTCGTTGATACAATTGTGGATAATAAGCGCTCAAGTGGAAAAGTAATGTCTCTCTCCCTCACTCTCTGTATTTGTCCTTAAGAAATGCCTTATCTTAAGGCCCAATTTTCAAGCTGATAACCTTACGATACCTTGCCTCAAGTCGTGTTTAATGGCGCAAAAAGAGCCTCTCTCGAACACGAAACAAGAAAATTGTCAAAACCATATTCATATGGTACAGTGTGGGTTAAGCCGCGGAACGCCGCTGGCCCATCGGCGCACCTTCAACGTCGCTTAGCTGGCACGGTCGCGCGCCTCGCGACCCCTCGGCGGCGGTGGCTGCCGTCTCGTCACCAGCGGGACGAGCTCAGCGCCGGCCGCGCCGCCGCCGGAGTCGGCCGACAATGGCGGCGCGGCGGCGGCGTGTCGCGGCCCGGCCTGGCCCGGCCCGGCTGCCGGATCATTAGCCGTGTCGCCGTACCCGGGCGCCGTCAGCCGTGAGCGACTGTCAGCGCCAGCCGAGCGTGCGCGCCCCAGCTGGCCGGCCGCCGCCTGAGCCGGCCGGCCCGCACCGGCGCCGCGGGACGGCGGCCAGCCCCCGTGTTACGGGCTGTTCGGCGCGCGTGGGTTGGCTGTTGATGGGCCGCGGCGGTGTCGTGTTTGGTCTCGTGCGCTGTCGTGTTTGGCCTCGTGCGCTGTGTCGTATCGTTTGATAGAGACGATGCTGATCTCCGCTGTGCGTCGGGTATGGTGTCGCTGCTGGCCCTCACATGAGGCGCTGCACAGATGCTCACCCATTAAGAAAAGCGCATGTGACATTTGGCATCGTGAGACGTGTCCCCGAGTGCAAGTCGATGCAGCCAAAAGCGGCCACGAGTTTTGCTCGAAAAGGCAGCGCTGTGCTGCCTTTGTCATGGAGCGCCGCATAACTCGTGATATGCGTCATTTTGGGATGTCCTATGTGCTGAATTGGTCTACATATCCGAGAAGCTCAACGTTGTCCAGCGCGGAGCGTGTTTTCTTTGGAAACGATGGACGTGTCCTGTGTCTGAGTGTGCTGCTGCGGTGGTGCGCGCGCGAGTGTGAGCGTGTCCGCCGACCTCGGGTTAATGGTCGATCTGCAGGCGCACCCAAATAGGTTCGCTGGCGTGCGACCTGTATGTCCGCCCCTCGCCATGCTGCTGCTGTCCTGCCGGTCCGCGGCCGTGCCGTACCGTGCCCCGGCGTCAGCCGCCGCCCCGCCCCCGCCCCCGCCCCCGCTGTCGTCACCTGCGGCCGGTTTGTGCGCGGATCCCTGGCGGCGGTTGCGGCGCGCCGGGCGGCCCTTCCGTCTCGGTGGCGCGCGGCGGGGAGGCGGCGGCGATACGGGGCCGCGCTGTTTGTGGCGCCGCCGCTGGCCCTGCCGGGGGGGCCGCGCCGCTCAAAGCCGCGCCGCGCCGAACTCACCGCCTCAGAAGTGCCGCGCTCGCCGCTTTTGCGGCGCGGCGGAGGGTCAGCGCGCGTCTGGCGGCAGCAAGAACTGGACCGCCGGCCGCTCGAGTGTGATAATGGGGTCGGACGGCTCGCCGGGTCACGGAACGGTGCTGACGGCCGCGTAGGTCAATGATGGGCAACGGTGCCAACCTGTTGCGGGACAACAGGGGGGGGGGGGGGGGGGGTCGGCGCCCTGCACAAGTCTCACATGACTAAGTGTCTCAGATGAGTCTTTGTTTCAGATGACTCAGTGTCTCAAATGACGCAGTGTGTAAGATGGCTCAATGTCCCAAGTGACTCAATGTGTCAGGTGACTCAGTGTTTCGGATGACTCAGTGTGTCAGATGACCGAGGCTGTAAGGTTACTGTGTGTGGTGGACCAGGTTCATGTCCCCAGGCGTGGTACCGGAGGCTGGCGCTGTCCTGTGGTGTGACCGGGGTTTGCGGCTATCCGCGTATGACGCATGACCGGTGTTTCAGGTCGGCACCTGGACCGCGCAGCGCTGCGCACTGCTTTTGAGTCGGCAGTGCCGGTCCAAGCTGAAGACTCATCCGCTGTGTGACGTCATGGCTGGCGGTGTGACGTCACAGTCCGCCATAGCTCGTTTTTTGCATTGGTCTTGGACATGTCGCTGTTCGCTGTTGCCCGGGCCGGATGTGCGCCGTGCGAAATCGACCCGTGATTGGTGGATTTATAACAGAATATTTATTAGACATTCTGCAGGACAGGTTTACAGGTTGCATGCTAGCACCTCCAGGGTTGCTCCCTGCCTTCATTCATCCCCGGTCGGAAGAATGGTGCTCCTCAGTTACTGAAACAAGCCGGAAAGGTTGACAACGCACTGAGCCTCGCCAGCGGACCTCGTTAACTTCAGCCATGGCGTAACCAGCCGCGACGCATCCTTGCGTCTTGGCTTGGGCGTCGGTCCGACGGTGAATCAATAGCCGCTTGTCAATGGTGTTCAAGACCATAACGTAAGCCAGCGAGTTACCGCGGCGGGCTTCGGGGTCCTGGGACTCTTGTATGCGCCGCCACCTGTAACTTTGCAACGGTGAACATGCGATGGTTTGTGGACTGAACGTGAGCTTTCTTCTTGCTGACAGTGAAACATCTCGCCCGAGCACCCCTCATCTTTGAATGGTTTCCATGGTAACTGAAGTGATGTGTTGGACTCACCGAGTGAACCGTGGAACTTTTGTCTCCTGTCGCTAACTTGTGTGCAAATGGCTACTTGTGGCATCCTCATAACTGCGGAATAAAGACCAAGACTATAATGAGATCTTCTGTTTCTCGCTGTTTCTAAACCTTCAGTCAGTGCATCTGCAAGGAGCCTGTCATCATTCTCCAGTGGTTGAATGCTGAACCTGATTTGCAATACCGTTATACGTCATTCTGGTCTGAGTCTCGATTAAAATCATAAACCACCGAAACGATTCCGACGAATGGACGCGTACACAGGGGTAGACGCTGCATGCATGCATGCATGCAAAACATGTTTGTCCGGGGTCCCAGTGGCGACCACGGCCACCAACGCCACGTTCGGAGGCTCTCACTGTAATGTTCGTGGGCGCGGTGTCAGCGGAAAGAGTCGCAGTCTTTTTGCGCTGGGATGTACCAACACGGGGTGCACTGTACACGCGCCCGACGACAGTTTGTTCATCGCAAGAGGGTAACAGGTGCACCTCGTCAAGTAACAATCTGAGACAAGCAAGCAAGCAGGCAACAAGGCTGGTGTATGGCGGGGAGCAGTTGTCTTGCTAGGTCGCCAAACAAAACGTCGATTTCGAAAACGCTGAAAACGCAAGCTTTACGTTTCCAGCTTTCCAACCTTTAAGTTCAACAACTTCACGGATTGCCGTGTTTCATGCATGCCTGTGACCGTTCACCTCTCCTGTCTGCTCCCCAGCACCACACGCGAGTTTGGCGCCGCGCCGCTGCGCGTTGGTGTCACACTTCCGCTCGCCCCTCCAGAGCTCCGCCGCGTGCCTTGCGCCTTTCCTGATGCGTGTCATGCCTCTCCTGATGCGTGTCCTGCCTCTCCTGATGCGTGCCTCGCCCTTCCAGACGCGTGTCCTGCCTCTCCTGACGCGTGTCTCGCCTCTCCTGACCTGTCTCCAGCGATGTTTCCCGTCCCTGCACCGCCGTCCTCGGCCGCTCCCCTGCCTTACCGCGTCCGGTCAAGCTCCGACCCCGCTCTGCCGACGGGCCGACCGGCCGGCCGGCCGTCCCGGAATGCGGCCCGGCCGATATGGCGGCTCCGACAACGACTGCTCGTTACCGGAGCTGGGCCCGACCGGAGATTGCCGGCGGCGGCCGGCGGCGCCGGCCCAGCTCCCGGCCGGCCACGCAGCCGCCGCCGCAGAGACGTGCTCGGGGGCATATTGCACCTCGCGGCGAGTTACGGTGGCGTTGCGGGGAGTTACGGCGGCGCGATGGGGACTTGCGGCGCTGTTGCAGAACCGCGGCATGGCGGGGAGAGATGGAGAGTCGCATTCCGTGGGCTTTTGCTGTCTCAATGGACGGATGCCGGGCGCGCATCATGTCTCTGACGTCATTGCGTCCGCTCGGGCTGTGACGCAGTCGTGTCGGAAGTCTGGCATATGGTAGTAGCGGCCGTTTATAACCATCCTCTTGCTCTGTGGTTCGTTAGCTGTGAGTACGTTTGTGCCTGAGTATTTGTGACAGATTGAATGCATGCTACCAATTAGGACGTCATCGCACATTCAAAACAAGCGTCTCGACGCTATTTTTAAGTGGAACGTTTCGGTCGCCGCTGAATAGTGTCATATGCTGCGACACACTGGAACGTTTGCCTGCATCGAACTCAGTCCCTTGTTCGGAGTCCGAGACTGCTGACGGACGGTGGCTGCCCTATCAGTGTGGGTGTCTGTCGACGTTTGCCTCGTCATCTGACGCCCACGCATCCGTCCGGTTCTAAATGAAGCGGTTCTCAGAGTCCACAAGGAGGATTTAACGCATCTCACTGAGAAAGATCGGGTTGTCGGTCTCAGCATTAATGCTCACAGTAAAGGTATTAAAGCCAGCTGGCTTGCCTCGCGATGGAACCCCCCCCCCCCCCCCCCTCCCCCTGTGTCATCGTGCGTGCATCCATTCACCGGCCGACCACACCGACGCTGCGAGAAGCGTTAGCGTTGAGTGATGAGGCATGGCTGCGGGGACGCGGGGCTCGCAGGCCGCCGGCCCCCGGCCCCCGGCCCAGCCGCCGTCTCTTCAGAGGACGCGGGTGCCGGGCACTCCTAGACCCTGGACGGCGCCCTTTTAACGGCGCGGAACACGCGGCCCGTCGTCTCCTCTCCAGGGGACGCGGGCGCCGGGCGCTCCTGGACGGCGCCCTTTTAACGGTGCGGAGCACGCAGTCCACCGCCTCCAGTCCAGCCGCCGTCTCCTCTCCAGAGGACGCGGGCGCCGGGCGCTCCTGGACGGCGCCCTTTTAACGGCGCGGAACACGCGGTCCGCCGCCTCCTCTCCAGAGGACGCAGGCGCCAGGCGCTCCTGGACGGCGCCCCTTTTAATGGCGCGGAACACGCGGTCCGCCGCCTCCTCTCCAGAGGACGCGGGCGCCGGGCGGTCCCGAACGGCGCCCTTTCAACGGCGCGGAACACGCGGTCCGCCGCCTCCTCTCCAGAGGACGCGGGCACCGGGCGCTCCTGAACGGCGCCCCTGTAACGGCGCAGAATTCACGGCGGCCGGCAGCGTGGTTGACTGCAGCTGCGCCTTCACCGACTGAGGCAGCTAAGGTACTCGATGCGAAGGAGCGGAGGCAGGTCTTGCGCCTCGCCTGCGGCACAGTCTTGCTCCCCGTGCCTTGCGACACAGAGCAGAGGTAGCGGGATTACAGAGACTGGCGCGGAGTTACGGTGTCTACGTCATCTTAGGCACGCCACAGAGCCAACGGCTGGCCGGGTCGACGGTGTACCCCAAGGCACGCCGGGGCTGTGATTAAGCTCGCGATGGGTCGTTGCTGTGCTCCGAAATGGCCAGAGACGTGTATGCGGGGCCTGGATTGTAGCAATCGTGCGGAGTAGGAGAGCAGAGGAGGGGCGCGCTGTTTCTCCCTAGCTTTAAAGGCCCCAAACTGAGGGGTACGAGGTCAGTGGTGTGGTGTGGTAAAACAGCCCCTCAAAATATCCCCATCCCAAAATTACCGCGCCCCTGACACTGGGGTGGGCCGGGACGGGGTCACACTCGGAGCGATGGCTGGTATTGAGGTCAGCACGTGGTACAAGCATGGCTGTAACCAACACTGTCCGTGAGGTCAAGCCCCAGTAACCGTTGGACAGGCTCACCTTTTTTGCATTTTGACCACATAAAACGGCGTCAACACAGGGATGAACTCCAGTTACATTTGAGGCGTGGCTTTGTCCGGGGGCGCAGCCGGTGGGCAGCAGCCGTCGCCAAGGCTGGAATTCAGCAACCAGTCAGCAAAGGCGGGCAGGACACCCGGCACGGTTCACTTACGTGATGGTAAGAGATGGATGGGCAGGTCAGTCAGTACTGCCACAAATTTAGCAGAACGTTATGATGTGCCATCAAAATAAACGCACGCAAAATTCTACACTTCACATCCCAATGTAATGGAGGCCCCATGCCCGCGTGGCCGTCACTCCCTCCACTCGCGAAAATAGATGCGTTCCGGGGTGGCACTGCCCACGTCACAGCCCACCAATAAGGAGAGCGAGAATGTCACGTTTGATGTCATCACAAAGCACTCGACAATGAATACTCGACAGTGTTCGTTGCGCACGACGCTGTGAGGGCTGCTGACATTATTTTTGACATGATGGGGGCTGCGCTTAACGCGTGTGTCATAACGTCATAACGTCATGACGTGTGCGCCCGTGTGGCCTGAAGTATGCAATGAGCAACGCGCGTGGAACATGTTTCGAATGTAGTAAGCTCGTGTAAGTTATTAAGGGTAATGTTTCACTGTCAATGCGGCGCTTCCGCCATAGCTGCTGGCAATCAGCTTAAACGGCCCTCCAATTGAGCCGCAACGTTGGCAGAAGGTCCGACACTGCTGGCGTTTGTCGTCCAGTAGTTCATGTGATGAAGCCGTCGAGCCGCCCGGGCTGGGCTGCAATGGCATGTTTTGATGCGCGTGTTACAGGAACAAAGGAGTCACTAAGTTCAATGAATGAAGTACCGAGCGTCCGCTAACGGTCCTGAACCCCGCCTTCCGGGGAAAACAATTTTGTAGATTTTCTGGATGTGCATGTGGATATCTGGACAAGTATAGGTATATTCATAGGTATATTTATGGATACAAATATAGATATATTTTATGAGCCGCAAGCGCCTGTCGTAAGCGGCATTGTGCGTAGACTCACGCATGTTAGGTCAATGGTCAAAGAGGAATATTCCAAGTGGTTAAGAAAGTCAATGTAGAGAAGCTCGGTACGCCGATGATAGTGATGCCGCTCCATGCCTGATGAAGCCCTGAGGTGGCCTCAGCAGGCGTGTGTTTAAGTAGTACGCCCTTGTCGTAGCCACCAGTGAGGGGCTGCTCCGCCCAGCTCCAGGCCGGCAGCTCCCTCGACCCCTGGCCGACAGCTCCGCCCGGCTCCAGGCCGGCAGCTCCCCCGACTCCTGGCCGACAGCTCCGCCCAGCTCCAGGCCGGCAGCTCCCTCGATTCCTGGCCGACAGCTCTGCCCAGCCCTAGGCCGACAGCTCCGTCCAGCCCTAGGCCGACAGCTCCCCGACTCCTGGCCGACAGCTCCGCCCGGATCCGGGCCGACAGCTCCCCGACTCCTGGCCGACAGCTCCGCCCAGCTCCAGGCCGACAGCTCTCCCGATTCCTGGCCGACAGCTCCGCCCAGCTCCAGGTCGGCAGCTCCCCCGACACCGGCCCGACAGCCCCGCGCTGCCAGCAGCCGCCGGCCGTGTTTCGACAGGCCGTTCCTCCTGTAGCCGCTGTTGATGTGGTAAATATTTTGCCTCCGTGACAAAACCGCCATAGACAGCCGCCAGCTGGACAGGCTGCCGCTAATGTAAACGTCCGCCCGCTCGTCCGCCCTCTCACCCGCCGTCCGTCCGCCCGTCCGTCCGCCCGTCCGTCTGTTCGTCCGTCCGTCCGTCCGTCCGTCCATTTTTCCATCCATCCGTCCGCCCGTCCGTCTGTCCATCCGTCCGCCTGTCCTTCCGTCCGTCTGTCCGTCCGTCCGTCCGTCCGTCCGTCTGTCCGTCCGTCCGTCCGTCCGTCTGTCCGTCCGTCCGCCCGTCCGTCCGCCCGTCCGTCCGGCCGTCCGTCCATCCCTGCCTCCGTTCCTTCGTCACTCGGCCGCTCCACCGGTTGGCTGGCCGGTGCGTCCGTCATGCCGCCGTCCACCGGCGCGTCGGCCTCATTACGTCGGAATCCCGGCGGCGCGCGCCCTCCCATTCCTCCGGCGCCGGCACCATAAACCGTTTATTTACCGATAGCCCAACGCGCCGTGTTGAAAGCGGCATGTCGCGGCGATGCTATCGCTCGGGGCGAAATTAGACATTCTGCCGGCGCGGGCCGATGATATCAGACGCACTCGCCGCCTCATATCCTTTTGTCTCGCGCTGTTCATCGCCGCTCCCCGTCGGCTATTACAAATCAGCACGCAATATCAGCGCTTGACGCGCGCAGGCCGACAAATATTTCTGATCTTATAACAAATATTAGATCAGAGCGGCGGCGGCCGCTGCTGCGTCAGCGCGAGGCGAGGATGGCAGCCGAGCGCGCCGATATTCGGGCGCCGCGCCAGAACTGTCGACTGTCAGCCGGCCGCGCCGGCAGCCGGCGGAATGTGTTGTTTAGTGTCGGCTATTTGATTTACGCGTGAAGGACGCCGCCGAAAATACTTGTCGTATTGAGCGGCGAGCTGCGCCCAGCGTGGCAGCGCAGGCGGCGTGCGTTTGATAGCGCGGATAATCCGGGTGTAAATAGCACGGGCGCCGCGCCGCCAAAGGCGTCCGGCTGTCCCGGCGCGGCAGCAGTCGGCGGTCTCATTCGCTCGTTAGGCCCTTCACCTAATCCCATTCAGTCGTCGGACGCGGATTATTTTTAACTCGGCCCGTTTGCAAACACGGCCGGCGGTAAGGGGCGGCGGCGGCCGGCGCGCGGACGTGCCGGCGCCGGCTGGCGACGCCTCCGGCAATATTTTCTCCCAAAGCGCCCGGCCAGCCTGCGGCGGTGTCGACATTGCACAGCCAGGCCTCTCTTATATCTCAACACGTCGAAATGGGTTGTTTGCACTCACGGGATAATAATTATTTTCTCCATGCCAAAGTTGTCTCACATCTGCGCTCGCCAGCTAATCCGCCGGCCGGGCGCGACCAATGAGCGCGCGGCTCCGCCCCCGGGGGCGGAGTCTGGTGACGTTTGACTGATAGACATGTTTCCATTGGCTGCGCGCGGCAACAATTTGTTTGGGGAGGGCGATAAACATTTGGCGGGCGTTCTGTTACAACAGTTTACGGAGGGCGGCGCGGCGGTCAGTCGGCTCTGCGATGGCGGTGCACGGCGAGCCTGTCGGCCCGCTCGGCTACAGTGTGCGCGACATCCTCGGTCTGCGGGGCATCGCCCAGTTCGCCGAGTCGGCGCTCGACTTCACGCTGCCGGCGGCGGCGGCGGCCGACGACGGACCCGAGCACCACGAGGCCGCCCTGCAGCGGCTGCACTGCTCCAGCGAGCCTGCCTCCGAGGACGACGAGCACGTCAACGTCGACAGCGACGGCACGGACGAGGGCGCGCCCGAGGAGCCGGAGCGCGCCGTCGACGAGCGCGACGAGAGGCGGCCGGACGAGCCCGGCGACGAGCCGGTGACCGAGGCAGAGCCGGCCGACGGCGACGACGCCAAGAAGGGTGCGCTCGTCAAGCCGCCGTACTCGTACATCGCGCTCATCACCATGTCGATCCTGCAGTCGCCGCAGAAGAAGCTGACGCTGAGCGGCATCTGCGACTTCATCATGAACCGCTTCAGCTATTACAAGGCCAAGTTCCCCGTGTGGCAGAACAGCATCCGGCACAACCTAAGCCTGAACGACTGCTTCGTCAAGATCCCGCGCGAGCCGGGCAACCCGGGCAAGGGCAACTACTGGACGCTGGACCCCGCCTCGCTCGACATGTTCGACAACGGCAGCTTCCTACGCCGCCGCAAGCGTTACAAGCGCCACCAGCCGGACCCGTTCGCCGAGCTGTACGGGCCGGCGGCGCGGCTCGAGCCGTACCGCGCCGCGCTCATGCTGCGTCAGCCGGCGGCGCCGCACCCGCACCTGCACCCGTACCTGCCGGCGCCGTTCCCGTTCGGCGCGCTGCCGCCGGCGCCGATGCTGCCGCCGGCCATCGTCAAGCCGGTGCCGATGCTGTCGGCGCCGCGGCCGGCGCCGCCCCGCGCCGCCCCTTTCAGCATTGAGGCCATCATGGCGCGCGACGCCGCCCGCTCGCCGCCGCTGCCCCCGCCGCCGCCGCCGCCACCTCCGCCGCAGTCGCCGCAGGTAACGCTGCCGTTCCGGCTGGCCGCACAAGAGCTGTATCGGCTGCAGTGTTCGCTGAACAGGTGAGCCGGGTCAGGCCGGATCAGGTGGGCAGGGTCGCGTCGCGTTCCGTTGTGATCCGTGTTTCGCTGCGATGTTGCACGCGCCGCCCGCCGTGCCGGGCTCGTCTGAGCACCGCGTGCCCCGCCAGGTTAGCCAGAAACGCTCTCCGTGTGTGGACAGCTCTGGACGCGTCGCTCTCGGAGGATCGCGCTAGTCGGCCGACGCGGCGCCAGCAGCGAGTGCTTCGGCTGGTCCCCCTTGCAGATAATATTTATCGTATTTTGTTGTTTAATTTAAATATGTTTTAGTGTCATGCTCCCGCGCGCGAGCGTGCGTGTTTTACAGTCGCGTGCTGGTGTTATGGCCTACGCGGGTGCGTTGCTTCAACAGCGCTGTCGCTGTGCGTTGCCATGACAGCGTCGTCGCTGCGCCAGGTCACGTGTCTGTGCGCCGGCCTGCTGGCTGTGCGTGGCCGGGGGCGGTGGCCGCCATCGAAGGGCGGCGTTGTTTCGAGTCGTTATGATCTCAGTGTGTGTCAACACCCGCCGCTTTCGAGGAATACACATTGAATGTCCCAGATCTGTGTGGTTCTTGTGTGAAAAGAGGCGGCGGCGCGTTGCAGAGGTGTCAGCTCCTTACATAGTGAGCGCCATGGCCATGGAGGGGAGGCACAGGAGCCTCGAAGGTTTTGAGAAAAGGGAGAAAACTGCACGGCGAGCTCCTGAAGGCGCACATCGGAGCTCGGTAAAAGGTCACAACAAAATAGATAGAAGGATAGAGAGAGAGAAAGATAGAGAGAGGGGGATGACGGAAGGAGACGGCTGCAACGAAGGATAGCGTTCAGACTATGGTCGAAGCAGGTTCACATAAGGGCGAGGAAGGGTAGATACTTCTTTATCGGGCTCCGCGTCCCAAATAACAAGCTCCTCCTGGCCGGTGCTACATGAGCAGACGCAAGATTGGAGCTCTCGGCGCTGTTTGAAATCGATTATCATGCTACCGATGACTAAACAATAGATACACACTTAAAAAACATAAATCAAGATAGGAATCAACTAGCACCCACACCTCGTCCGCAGCAGGCACAGCTAGCAGTCTCCGGCGCCGCCCGTATCGCTGCAGGACCAGTCAGGCACGCAGTCCGTCCGCGCCCCGCTGGATACCAGCGGCCTCACGGTCCGAAGCTCCGCTGCCTGAGACGAGAGTCTCCCGGCACACCGACCAGGGCTGAGCTGCAGGGAGACGTCAGCGACGCCAGGGCCAGGCGACGCTCGGGAGGGCATCTCCACACACGCAGAAACGACGCATTCCGCGCGCTGGACACCCGCGCATCTCTGGAACTCCGTAGTGGATCGGTTACGTCAGATGCACTTGGTTTCCCATAGCCTTTCTGTTTCGGCATAATCTGCGCATTGGTATTTCTTTCTGCCTGCGTTATATCAACATAATAAACTGATGCACAGGGAATGTGTGGGCGTACCCACGCAGCTTACAAGCTAAAAGTCACTGAGCTGGCAGGAGGCATGATAGTTGGCAGGAGGCATGTGTAGGCACTATCGAAAGGCGTGCGAGACCAGCGGGCTGATGGCTCCAGACCGCGACGAGGCCATGTTTTGCTTGTCTGGAAAACCTTTACGCAGAAGGGCTTATCGCCTGTCGGAAGGGCCGCGAAGCGGTGGCAGGAAACGGCTGAGTCGTGGTTTCCTGCCAGCCCCTCAAAAATATGTCGAAATGAGCAGTCACCCAAGCCCCCGCATCGTAACACCCCCACGCTAAGCGTCGCACGAAACACAGACAGCTGGGCCGAAAACGTCAGGCGGTACAAACATTGCACGGGGCAGCGAAAATCCCGTGTATTCAAATCTTTAGCTGTCCCTATAACATTCATTTTAGCAACAGCTGGAAGCAACGCGGACCTCAAGGCATTAGAATTGCTGCAGGTTCGTAATCTCCGTCCGATGCTGAACGCAGATGCATCACCATGGGCCCTGATTTAAGCAGCATTGTTTAGGTAAGGCACGTGGAAAACTAGCTCTACATTTGTTGTGATGATCACCAATGCCCGCTGGCAGATTTCTTTTTATCCTGATGCTCGGTGTGGGCCTTTGAAACCTTTCGGCCTAGCTGTCTGGGTTTTGGGAAGCCCTTAGCAATACGAATGCGGTGTTTTCTCAGGGGATGTGAGAACCTGAATACCCGGGATATTTGTAAGGTTTGTGCAGTGTTCTTGCTGACAAATGTTTGTGGTACGTAATTTTCTACCCTGATGCACGTGATGAGTAATCGTGGCCTTACGGGTTAGGCGCCTGTGTCTCCTGTAGCCCTTAGGATAGGGCCGTTTGCTGGTGTTATGATGTGTAACGTCCGATGAATTGTGATTTTTGTATCATTGAAGTGGCAGTGTCTGCACAGTTTTGGGGCATTTTCAGGATCCCTGCATCTCGGTTCTTAGCCTTAGCTTCTTAGCCTTAACTGCACCGCCCTGTTGGAATGTTGACACGGCAACGCTAGCGGAAGAAGTGTTTTTCGATGGCAAAATGTAAAAATCACATCAGTTTCAAGGGCAGCCGGTGTAGCTGCTGCCACACCCGTCATATTTTCATATTTGCATGTTCTCCATTCTCCACTGCGCTTCCAGACTGTTCTACGGCTGTGATGGTGATGGTTACTACAGCTGCACAGCCACACTTGGATATATGGTCGCTGATGGGAGCAAAAGCGTGCCCAGGAGGATAGCCTTTGGGGCCATGGACTCAATAGCTTCACCCGCCAGAAGTAATGGCGGACTCCTGGTTCCTGGGGCCGAGGACCCAGCACTTTTCGCCAGATACAGATGCTTGATGGACTTGCTAAGGCGGAAATCGGCCCTCGAGCCAATGTCACGCTTTACGGTGGATGCAAGATTTACCCAAAACACCGCTTATTAGTGCTGTCGTTTCGTTACTGTCCGCTGTTTACCTAGCCACGTGTTATCTCCAGCAAGACGCTCCGTACAGGCACGCCTGCTGTTAGAGGAATGCCAAGGCGACGGTAATGGTGTTTGTGGTGTTGTAGTGCTAAACATAAGCTACGTATTGTAATCCTGGTGTAGGAATGTTAAATTATCAGTATTTTAGACACTGAAACTGTCGAGGGTCAAAAAAAACTCCAAATACAGATACGAGGTCGCTCTTACACACCACCGGCGCAATCAACACATGAAAGGTGCGGAGGGGACGCATTGGCACTATGTCCACGACACGCTCCGGATCTGTTCGTGCTTACTAAATGTGATGGGAGGCATGCTTATTACATCCGCTGGGCGCTGCACATGAACCGACGAGTGGATGCACAGCGATGGCTGTTTTGAACGGCGAGGCACACACTTCTAGGATTGACGTTGTTCATGCCGGACAGTGTGAAAAGAGAGTGTTTAGCCGTACACCAGCCCAGTCAGCTGGTGCAGGTTCGCTGATGTACTGTGCAGAACCGGAGCAGCCCAGCTGCTGGTGATAGCGGCAGAAGCAGTGATAGCAGTCCACTGCAATCACGGCCATAGGTGAAACTTTTCGCACATTTGGAAGGGCTCGAGCCCCTTGTTCTCTCCGTGTCATTGCTCACCGGACATGACCATGAGTACAGGAGAAGGTAGATGTCTGTTCACATCATGTTCACGCGCTGATTCATACGAATCATCCTGGCCTGATGCCCACAGTTCCAGTCCTGTCTTCTCGCGTGTGTGCAGTTTCTGCAAAGCTAGATGCAGGGGCTACAGATGTGTTCCCAAGTAGAGGAGAGTGGCTGACAGTCACTCTTGTTAATTTTATTTCAGTCATTACGCACAGGGCCAATGTAATATTTTTTTAGAAAGTTGGGTGGCTTGGCCCTTGAATTTTTCGCCCGCGTTTAGACGGGCGAAGTCGAGGTAGAATAACATACCGTTGCAGTACGTCACCTCGTTACGGGACCAGTGTTTGTTGTCTTAATGGCCCAGGAGCATGTCAAACAGGAATGAGCTGTCAGCGGTTGTTTGCATTTGAAATATTGCCTTTTATTACTCAGGCAGAAAGACTACTATAGTTGTGGTCTAAATGAACCCGCGTCTCCAATCAGGGCCTGCCGACTTGACATCAAAGCCAGCTCCCTTGACCTCGTCCTTGAGAGTTCTGATCTTTTATTGGACAATGAAGCTTTTTCGCTGAGTCTTCTTACAGATTTCACTCATCACTATCAAAAGAATTTTTGGTACAAACGATATCTACATTACGTTTGTCCATCCGCGGGCGAACATTTGTTTCGAAGATGTTACGATGACCGTCTTTGTAACACTGTCACAATGTGCGAGCGGACAGGTATGCATATAAACACCATATACAGGGGCATGTAAATCACGTGCGTTTTATAGCAGGTTATCTTCATCTAAATGCATCGCCTCCAAGAAAAATGGGAGTGATAACCATGAAATGCAAACGTCGATTGCAGCACCAAAGCCTGACCACAACTAATGACGGCGAATTTTGGAGTATTTCAGACATCTGTTTTGTGGTGAGCTGGCGACCACCACACTGATCATCACAAACCTGGGTGGAACGTGTCATGCATTTGGGGCGACGCAGCACCCGTCAGGGTAGTGTCTGCGTCATTCCACCTCTTAATGATTCGCTCCTTGGATAGTTTTACTTCCGTTTCAAAACTATCGGCCATGAAGTTGCCCCGGCTCACCGACCCAAGATCAGCGGGGGTCAGGTCATGGCCTCAGTCTGACCCGGTGTGGGGCAGGAATCAGGGACATCGGTGCCCCCAAGCGCGTGGCCCGAGGAGGCAGCGGCCAGGGCTACTCGGACGCCGGGGCTGTTCCGGCTCTGCTGACGTCTGCAGCACGGCGGCTGGCTGGGGTTCGGCTCTGGGAGAGGTTGCCGACCGCCGGCCCGCCGCCCGCCCAGCGTGAGGGTCGGGGCTAGGCCAGGCCGTCGTGGCCAGGTACGCCGGTGTCGTCCACATGCACGCAGACAGTCTCCGTTCACCAAGACGCTCCTCTGGAAAACGAGGGTTTGGCGCGGTTTTGTCCATGAGTGTGAATTAGCTCCCCAAAGATACCAACGCACAAGCCATACTGTGCATGTTGGGGCGCCATTGGCAGCTTGCACGCTTTCGTAATTTCGTAAAATACGCTATTTTCGGCAGCGCACGTTGGCGTCGTGGCCGATGCATAGGGCCGACCTTTGCCGAGGCATCAGCCACCAGACCTGGAGCCGTGGTCGATGCATCGGGCCGACCTTTGCCGACGCCTCAGCCACCAGACCTGGAGCTGTGGCCGATTCATCGGGCCGGCCTTTGCCGAGGCATCAGCCACCGGACCTGGAGCCGTGGCCGATGCATCGGGCCGACCTTTGCCGAGGCATCAGCCACCAGACCTGGAGCCGTGGTCGATGCATTGGACCGACCTTTGCCGACGCCTCAGCCACCAGACCTGGAGCTGTGGTCCGGGCTTCCAAGGCCCAGGAGTACATTTAACAACGGACTAAATCCCCTTCATCAAAAACTAATGCGTAAGTTTCGCTCTCCCTAGCTGTAAGCGGTACACCTTTCATCATAAGATATACTTCCTTTACGACACACTTAATCATCTGATCTTTACCAGGAAAATTACGTTTTGTACTTAAGTGAAACATCTCATTGTCAATTCACACCACCCCGGTTTGATGGCTTTATGACAGTTGTTTTTGTCAGCAGATGTTTACGAATGTTGCAGAGGTGGTTCGGTTGACGCACATATGTCTTCACTTAATGGGTGTCATCAGCGCTGCGAGCTGCTGTATGACAGCCTCCGGCCGTTTGGGCCGGACGCTGGCTGCTGCCGCCGGGAATGGCACGACAGCCTCCGGCCGTTTGGGCCGGACGCTGGCTGCTGGCCGGGAATGGCACGACAGCCTCCGGCCGTTTGGGCTGGACGCTGGCTGCTGCCGCCGGGAATGGCATGACAGCCTCCGGCCGTTTGGGCCGGACGCTGGCTGCTGCCGCCGGGAATGGCATGACAGCCTCCGGCCGTTTGGGCCGGACGCTGGCTGCTTCCGCTGCTTCCGCCCCTCAATGCATATGAGCAAAGAGGGGATACTGAAACAAACAAATAGAGAACAATAATTATCTGAACTATTGGTATGCTAGGTAGTAGGTACTTGCACACACCATTGTCATTATCATGTATATTTTGTCCAAATAGTATCCTCTATGTACCTATTGTTTTGTCATGCCAAACACTTCATGTTTTAAGTCATTCTGCAAGTGTTTTACAAGTTTTTCAGTAGTTAGCGCTTGGATTGGCATAAAGAAGAATTTACTGTAACAGGTGGCAGCTCTCAAAAGCACAGGGTGGTCCTGATGAGAGCTAACTTATTTTCACCCAACAGTGGGTAGTGTATTTGTCGCATAATGTGGCTGTGGCGGCTTTACAACACGATCAACGACAGTGGTAGTCATCAGTGGTCCCTTACTTAGGTTAACTAATGTTTTTTTCTGTGAATTACATCCTATTCCAACCATTTTACAAAGTGGCAGCTCTCACTAACTTGAAGCGAAAAGTTGTTCCGCCCAAAAAAAACACATTTGAACCTAAAAATATTGCAAAGTTGCTGTTTTTTATTTCTACAGCGAAAAAGCAACTTAAATGGCCAACACCCGGGGACAAATCGAGTTTTAAGGGTAGGTGAGGGCAACCTTTTCGGTTGAGCCCTTCCCCAACCGAATCTAGAAAGAAACGCCGGATTTGGAGCCACCCTCTATGTATGAGGAGGCCCCTATTCTATACCAGGAGTCCGCCTCTCACGGGTCCCTTTATGAGTCGGCAAGATGCTGTCCTGGATTAGGAGTCCATGGCACAAGAGGCCCTGTCTCGAGAGCGGTGACAGGAGGCCCTGTCACCGCTCTCAAACCTCCACTCTCAGTTTGATCATGCTCCCTCGCACTCCGCCGTGTACACAGTCACTCATAGCCCATCAGCTTTCCAACGTCATGCAGCAGTCATCCTCTCAGAACTCCTATGCAGCCCGCCCTGCCCGGGTTCCCGCACTCATGATCCTGCCCGGGCTCCCACGCTCCTGATCCTGCTCGCGCTCCCGCCCCACCCGCTTCCGCGCCTTACTCATGTTCCCACGCCCTTCATACTGCCTGGATTCACATATGCTGCATAGTACACACAGCCCGCGCTCGCAACACTAAAATGACCTTAACCATGCACAAGGCTGCTACACTTCCCGCTGCTGGGGTAAACGCATTCTCCGCTTTCAAGCCTCTCCGCCCTCTGCTCTCCCGACTCCGACCCTCTCACGTTCCGACTCTCACTACCCGACTCACACTACCCGAACCTTCGGACTTCACACTCCCTGTCCCTGGACTTCCACTCTCCCTGTGTTCCATCTCGTTCACTCGCCTCTCTCCTGACTCCCAGACTTCCCGTCCTCCAGACTCCCACACTCCCCGTGCTCCTGACTCCTTGGCTCTCCTGGGAGCGCGCTGGCAGGCTCCCGCGGCGGCGGAAGTGCTCGCACGTCACTGCTAACAAGCCGGAACCGTTTGAAGCGCGCTGCCGTCCGGCCGGCGACAAAGCGGCGCCTGTTCGCGCCGGCCGCGTGGCGCGAACAGGAGACGCGCCGATTGGCCGCCGGCGCCGGGCGCGCGCTTTCCGCCGCTGTTTACGCGCCGTAATGGGCGCGGCCGCGCGGCCGACCTTTGCTGCGGCGCGCGCTGCACTAACGTTTGGTGGAAACGGTAAACGGAGTCGCAAGATCAAAGCGCGCGCCAGCTCATAACCTGTCGGCGGCGACGGGTGGGCGGCGGCGGCGCCGGCCGCCTCTGCCGAGGCGACCCCATAGGGCGGGGCGGGTGTGTTCCGGCAGAGACGGCGGCTCGACAGAGGAGCCGGCCTCGGCGCAGGCCGGCGGAACGCGGGGCTGCCATGTTCAGCCGGCGCCGCGCTCTCGACGCGTGTCGTTCTGTCCCAGCCTGGACCTCTGCTTTAAGACAAACGGAACCCATGAGGTGGGCTGCAAAAGCGCACACGACATTCACTTCAACGTGGGATGAAAACTGGGGAATCGGTTACGGAAATGGCCTCCCTTCAATGTGCTTTATGTAACATGTAAATCGCATCGGCAATTCACATCGAAGCATTCGCATGAGTCATTGGTTTATACCGGGATGACGTCCGCTCGTTATCCATCCTCGTCCGATGTGTCTCTCGAGAAGAGAACTCGCCAAGGCCCACAGCGAGGAAAGACGGGCATGGGGGCAGCCAACCCGGCAGCGGGCGCTCAGAGCAGCTCCAGCTCCGCTGCCCGCAGCTGCGACGAGTGTGGTGTCTGGGCCGGTGCTGGACCGCAGCCTCGAGGCCGCACAGGAAGATCCGGCCGGGCGCGCCGAGCGCTCCCGTCCACGACTGACTACAGGACGGCTTCGGACGCCGCCCCGCCGGCCTCGCGGTCCAGAGCTCGGTCGTCCGCGGCCGGCGCGCGGTCACCAGGTCCGCCGCCGCAGCTCGCCGCCAGCGGCCGGCACAGGTGACAGAAACGAGGGGGCGGTCACGGCCCGGCCAGCAGGCGGTAAATATTTAGCGGCCGACGCGACGGTCCGCGGCGGCCGGACTCACGCGGCGGCGCCCGCGCGCCCGGCGGGGGCCGCGCCGCCGCGCGCGTACCTTGGCACGCGCGCGAGGGCGGGTTCTGCCGGCGCGCCGCACGGCCGCTTTGTTCCCGTTGGCGCGGCGGCCATTTTGATGCCGGGCTGGCGAGTGCGCGGATTGCCGTCGGCGGACGACAGCGGCTGTTGTTCATTTGCCGTGATTGAAATGTGATGGTGGCTGTGTTTGATTTTCTTTGGGTGGTGTTTGCCATCTCCCTGCGGCTCCAGCAAAAGGAAATGTTTCATATAATAGTTTGATGTAGGTGCAGAGGCTTCTGCCAGCGCTCAAGAGGCGGCATTTCCCGTGCACCGAGCGTAAACAATGAAGCTCGCGAATTCTGGGGCCAAAGGTTGGTGAGGCATAAGGTGGGGATGGTTACATACTACATGCGAAGGGGAAAATCGTAACATTGACGTTTGGAAATAAGAATATAATGAACGGGCTCAAAGTGCGTCACTTAAAAGGCAATTTGTTTGCATGAACTTTTCAAATGGATGAAATTGGATGAACGGAGTATTTCGACTCTACCGATGATTCGCCTTCATCATTCATTCTTTCATTAGGTAATTTGCCCCCTATTTATCCTATTTATTTACCTATTTATCCATTGTGTTTCTTCTTCGTTTCTGTCCCCTTCCCCTCGAGGCCTGTGTTCTGCGCCTCCTCTGCTGTAGCTGAGACGCCAGCTACTCTTTGCAGACGCCGGCCCGCCTCCTCTTCTCCTTGCGCTGCCTCTTCGGGCCCGGCCGTCTTCTGCCCACCGGACACCAGAGCCGTGCCCTCGGGGCCCGTCGTGTGCCGACGGGCGGGGCGGCGGCACGCGCGGCACTCCCACAGCTGCCCGGGGCCGGCTCATCCCGGCTATCCAAATAATTACTTGTCGTCGGAGACGGAGGGCGGGTGCGCGCGCGGGCGGCGAGCGGCGGCCTCGCTGATCCGGCGGCCCGGATGCGGCCCTGTCCATCTCGCCCTTCCGCCGCGCCGGCTCGGCACAAAACAATCGGCCCCATCGGCACAGGCGACTTTGTGTAAGAGATTAGTTAATGACATGATGACCGGCAGATGGGCGGCCGGCCGGAGAGCGGGCCGGGCCGGCCGGCACCTGGCGCGCCCGGCCAGCCGTGGCCAGCGGCCGCGCGCCGCCCGCCCGGGCCCCAGCCGAATTAGCCGACGCTAATACGCAGAGTCAGGGATCAGAGAGGGCGCCGCCGCCGCCGAGCCGGAGACAGGCCCGGGGCGAGCGGTGGACAGGCGCCGGCGCAGCTCTCGCTCTTTATCAGGGGACGGCTCTGTTTTGTTTTACCATGCTTCGCTGGGCCGGGTCTAAACAGCGAGGACCGCCTGAGGCCGTCTCTCGTCGCCGCCGCGCTCCGCCCGCGCTGGAATAAACAGCTGCCGCCTGCCCTATGAAGTCGTGCTGTGCCGCATGACATCGGTGCTGCGCGGCTTAGTTGAGCGGCTGTCAGGGGCCGGGAACAGCTTTGAACAAAAGGACACCTTAGTGTTGCGCGTGGCATCGTACATCGCTTGCCATCTGCGGAACGCCGATTAAAGTGATTTGCCGGCGAATTGCAAGCCGACGATTCCCGTCTCTAGACTTGACTCAGGCAAATCTGAGATTGGAAATTAAACAAACTGCCAATGACAGGAGCCAGGCCCCGTAACGGGCGCCTGCAGGACCGCTTTCGATGACAGGCGGCTGTTTCAGCCAGGTCGAGCGTCACAGCCTAATCTTTTGTTATGCTTCGGCCTATAGGGGCAGACGTTTTACGCATGCCGTTGTTTGACCAGCAGAAAAAGTGCGGTGGTCAGGTATCGACGCAGATGAAGCGTGATAGCGGTGCAGCCCACGGCATAACCGACTGTGAGCCCATCCTGAGCGCGTGGTAGTGCATGCATGCTGGCCGCTGCTAGTACATTATATTCAGTCAAGCACGAGGAGCAGGCCAATAAAGTAGTCTTCAACAGGTGCAGAGTAGTTTCGAGATCTGACGTTCCGTCAGTTCAGATGTGCAACTACACGCTCATCACGCCCATCATTACATGCTACACGAGTGCTGACCTGTTCGTTCTAAGCTGACTCAATCGCTGAAAATCCAAAATGTATGCACGACTAAGCAAGTTTTGACCGGCTGAATGCGAGAAACCGACGTAGTGGCCGAGGCGACAGGGGGGGGGGGGGGGGGGGGGGGGGAGGACTCCCACGCCAATTGTTTATCAAGAATCAAGGGGCGGCGAGAGACCGCGATAACTGTTGATAATGGCTTAAAGACACGCGACCTTGGTGGCAGAGTGGACCGTGTTAAGGTGACAAGTCCCAAACTTATTTATGGTGTTTGCCATTGACAAAGAAAACAAACGAAAACACTTGAAAATGTGCTGTCACGCTTCGTGCCTACCAGTTAGTTCCTGCAATTTCGACCTTAAACTATGCTGTCGGGGTGCTTCATACTGGGAGATTTGAGCTGTTGTTTGCCCAACTTGGGCTTCCACCCAGGGACTGAGGGCCTAAAGCCATCGCTCCTAGGCCAGCACCTCTCGCCAGAGCCCTAGCTAGGTCCCAACTACCGCCTTAGTGGCCCAAGCCGGCGGCCCTTCGCAAATGCTCTCACTCACCGGCTCCCACGCCAGTCAATGGTTATTGCAGCTCCCAGTGTTTGTCGGCGAAACAGAGAATCGCACTTTAATCCATTGATTCGCCGCGCGTCACGTGGTGTCGCTCCCAGGACAGGTCAGAACTAACGCGCAAATATTTATCGCCGCTATCGCCCCGCCGTAAATCCCCAAATCAAACACAATTACCGTGTGCCGTGCGTGATTCGGCGGCAGCGCCGTGCTAATTGGTAAGAGGCATGGGGACGGCCGGGAGCTGCTGTGCTACACTGCTGAGGACTCTCCACGCTGAAGTGCCGGGACGCCAAAGACGGGACACCTGGCTGCTCACTGTCGGGAAGGGGAGTGGCATGTGTGCGTCCATTCGTTCCATGCAGCTTCACAGACTTGGTGTTTATCTTCTAAAGTGTCGGAGATGAAGTCTCATCACCACTAACGCTTCAGTTCGGCTCGTGCAGGGCACGGTGCAATGAACTGACACCCAGGGGTGTCACGTACTTAAGGCGATTGAGGGCCCTGAGATGAAGTCTCACCACCATTAACGCTTCAGTTCGGCTCGTGCGGGGCACAGTGCGATGAACTGACACCCAGGGGTGTCACGTCTTAAGGCGGTTGAGGGACCTGAGCCAATTACGCGGGCCTAACACTCCCTCCAAACCTGATTTCTGTCTGAATTTCAACCGCTTTAATCTGCGTCCACGGCGTCAAAAACAGAAAAAAACTTAAGCTTTTGGGTGATTCGAATATCGCTGAACTTCGAGGGAATGGCCTTCCATTGTGATGCAATACGAACCCGCAATTTTGTGACAAGCTTAAAATGGTGTGTAGCTCACAGCAAACGCGTCTTAGTAAAGCGACCCGATACGATTAACGAACAGAAGTCTCACTTTGCATTTATCGAAGGCGGTTTGAGGTACACAACAAACAGTTTTACGGATGAGAGACCTTTTAAGTTTAGAATGGTGTTTCCAGATGAGAGGCTATGAAAGATGAGATGAGAAGCAGATGAGAGGCTATGCAATATGCTCCGTGTACACCACCAGGATGCAACTCTTTCTCAAAGGGGACTGAACCTGCAGTGAACAAACAGAACCTCTTAACAGACATGTCTATCACTGGAGGGACAAGATAGGTGAAGGATCGTGCTTGGAAGGATCACCAGAGTGGCCGTCCTTGAAATGGTGCTGCTAGCGCTTTGACACAAGCCAGCCATTAGTATAAGCGAAAAAGATGGGTATGTGCAGGGTGTTATGCGGAATAAAGCGAAAGTCACACTGAAAGTGATGTGTTGGGACGCTTAGTCTACCAACAGTCCAGGAAATATTTCTGCATTTCCTTGGCCAAGTATTCTCGTTTTGCTGACATGCATTTGAGGGGCTCCGGCCTCCACGAAAATACATAAAAGGGAGCTCTTCTTGGCACCGCTGTAGAATTCGAATGACTGCTTCGATTAGGCGAGTTCGAAAAAATTTGCATCAGATTTTGACTAGGTTTATGGTTATGTAAGCAAGATGCCGTAGCATTTGTGTATATCGCGTGTCACAGCAAAGTTCACAACTCGACGACCACATCCTCATTTTGATAAAGAAAACTGGCTCCGAATATTTCACAATAACTGCTCTCCGATTAATGCTTATTTTAAGACGAGCTCTGAGCGCACCGGCCAACCAACCATCGTTATTTTTCCAGCTCAGCGGGTAATTTGACCTCTGGCCCCTTCAACAGAAGGTTGCTGCCGAGCGAGCTTTTCCGCACCATGTCATCACAGCATTATCCAGCGCCATGCTGATGCTCCCGGTGGTTGGAAACTGACCGCTATGCTGATCATGGTTGGATCAAACAGTTTCCTTTGGGACTCAGCCCAGGGGCAATGGATTACAAGTCCCGAGATCCTCCGAGAGTCACTGTTCCTCACTTCTTGAAACTCTGTGCGACCCGCCCGCGATTTTATTTAGTTCATTGCACTCGGAGCCGGTTAGTGTAAACAGACGGGCAGGCAAGCAGGCGAGCAAAACATTAACAGCTTCACTCGACCGCTACGTGTGACGACACGTACCACACACCAGTTTACAGAGCAGGCGCTCAACCTTCGGATTCTAAATCTGGCCAACCCCACAACGCCTGCTTCTCTGTCCTCCCCGCCTCTCCGTCTCCCTCCACCCGCCTCTCATCCCCAGCTCCCATCTACCGCTCCCTTCCCTCGGCCATTTCTGGCTGCGCCGCGCTCTCCGCCGGCAGTTGGTCGTCATTTTGCGCTGGGTGTTTCCCCAGCACGCACTCCGGCTGGGAGGTTGTTTTCCAGTCGACGGGCTGGCTCGCTCGCTGTCGTCTCCACCGGCAGACAACGGGCGAGGAATTCGCAAGCGACACATTATTCTTTGTTGTCGCCGGCTTGAGTGCTACTCACCATTTCATATTAAACGTCGTTTTACGATTTTCAAAGCGCTTTCTCTGCCTGTCCCGTATTTATCCACTTCTCTCGCTCGCTCTCTTGCATCTCCCCGTCTCCCTTCCCGAGTGGGACGCCGCGTCTGCCGACGGCTCGAGCTGCCGCCGTCGCCCCGGCCGGAGAGGCCAGGCCGGTCGCCGCCCGCCCGGACCGACACCGCCCTCTCCGGCCCCGGCGCCCGGCGTCGGCGCTCCTCCGCCGGCGCCATAATGTTGTACTTCGCTCATTACAGGCGGCACGCCGCGTCCCCGCCGGCCGGCCGCTCCATCAATAACGCGCCGACTGGCGGGCGCAGTGGCGTCGCGCCGCCCCCTCCGGCCGTGTCGCGGCGCCGCGCCGTCTGCCGCACCTCCGGAAGCCGCGGTCCGGGCCGCACCCCGTGACCCGCGTCCGACCCGGAGCAGCTAACATAACAGAAGCCCGCCGGGCCGCGCGGGGAGGCGCGCTGTGATCCGCCGCACCACGTGGCAGCGCTGTGATCCGCCGCATCACGCGGCAGCGTGGTGATCCGCCGCACCACGCGGCTGCGCTGTGATGCACTGCATCACGCGGCAGCGCTGTGATCCGGCACACCACGCGACAGCGCTGTGATGCGCCGCACCACGTGGCAGCGCTGTGGCTGCGATCCGCCGCATCACGCGGCAGCGTGGTGATCCGCCGCACCACGCGGCTGCGCTGTGATCCGCCGCACCACACGGCAGCGCTGTGATCCGCCGCACCACGTGGCAGCGCTGTGATGCGCCGCACCGCACGGCAGCGCTGTGATCCGGCACACCACGCGACAGCGCTGTGATGCGCCGCACCGCGCGGCAGCGCTGTGATCCTGCACTGGCCACGCGAGCCGCAGGCGTCGGCTTCTAACGGCCGCCGGTCTAACAGCTGACTTCCGCTGGTATCGTGCTCGAACGGGCGACCTCAAACGGCACCGTGATCCAGCGGCGGACCAGATCGCCGGCCGTTATGTAGCGCTCCCAGCCCCGGTCGGCGTAACCGATGTACTGGTGTTTACCTACTCTGGCGGCCAAAAGCCGGCGGACCAGATCGCCGGCCGTTATGTAGCGCTCCCAGCCCCGGTCGGCGTAACCGATGTACTGGTGTTTACCTACTCTGGCGGCCAACAAACCGGCCAGTCAGCGTTCGGGCTGGCCGCTCTGGTCGGAACGCCTGACGCCGCTTCGGCAGACAGCTCGTCGCTGTTTCCACGAAGCTTCCCTGCGTCAGGTGTTTGAACACTCGTAAACATTTCTCGAAAACCCGCACCTGTGCGTTCACCGCTCAAAGTCATTTAGCATATTACATTTTGGATGAGTGGCATATTCAAGGGTAATAACAGTTCGTGGCTGTTATTTCGTTATTTAATTGTGTCCCACAACTACACATGACATGGGCTGTTGTCGGGACGTGCGTAGGTTTTCACAACAGGATGGGGCGCAACTGAAAACTTGACGCTGGAAACATCGACATAAGAACACCGCAGGCGCACACAATGCCTATCTTGCGTACCGTAAAACAACATCGCATGTTCTAGGCTGTCTTATTTTTATGCACCTGCCTGGATATTTCTATTGCCAGCGTTTGGTCACGTACCCGTTGATGCAGTCCATTGATTTAATGACGCAGGGGAGAGGGGCACGGGCGGCCGGGTGCTACCATGTGCGTGCGCCTCTGGACTGTCTGAAAGCACTTCCTCGCGCAGGAAAAGCTTTTGCAGCGATTTTTTTCGCGCACACCATGATTTATTTTGAACAGTTTAGTATATATCGAGTTGGTGTGACTGCGCACACTTGCCAAAATCTTTAAAACGTCAGCACAAAGCATACTGCTGTTGGTATTTTTATCGCTAAAATTTGACTGGCACCGGGTGCAGGGTAGATTCCCAATCAAATCAGAACCTAGTGCAAATCTGCCGGCAGCACTTACCTATTTTACAACCAGTCAAGCGCCACTGAAATAGCAGCGCACTGCATTCGTTCAGCACCTAAAAGAATATTAAACACAAGAATACACAACGCAAAATCTGCGTGAAAACCTAGCTACACAGACCATCAGCGTTTCTTGACAACGGCGGTTGGTGGCGGCACCCACACAGACCAAGCGTCAGCGTGCGCGGCCAGAGCGGACCAGCCACACCACCTGAAGACACAGACGGTCCACACACCGCTCGCCCGGGCCGCCGGCAACATCGACGCCGCAACCATTCAGCGCTATTGACGACACAGACCGTGAAGACGCATCGCCGGCACGAACTGTCGGTTAGCGCCACCCCAACGTAAACAGGCTCAGTGTTTGGTGTCGGTATTTTCGGCGGCAGGAATGCCGCTTGTTTCCTGCGCTGCCGCTCGAGTGCGCATTCTCAACGCCTTTTTGCCGGCAGTAATTTGTCACGAATAGATTGGCTTCCGCCGGCGAGAGGCGGCTCGGCTCGCCGCCGAAATATGGCGGAGGCTCGGCACTCTCCGGCACGGACGGCATTCCGCTGACGAGGCGAGGCCGTGCTGCCGGCAGCGGCTGCCTGCCGGCGGACCGATTACGGATGGTGGGGCGAGGCCGTGCTGCCGGCAGCGGCTGCCTGCCGACGGACCGATCACGGATGGTGGGGCGAGGCCGTGCTGCCGGCAGCGGCTGCCTGCCGACGGACCGATCACGGATGGTGGGGTGAGGCCGTGCTGCCGGCAGCGGCTGCCTGCCGGCGGACCGATCACGCTGCAGGGATGCCCATCCCTGCAGCGTGAGTAGTGGACTGCTCGGCTGAGCTCTGTGCATCTTGTGATAGCGGTCGGAGAGTGCTGACTGGAAGAGTACTGAGCGGAAGCCATCGATATGTGTTCACTGTTCGGCTGCTGCGGCGTCAGCTACGCAGGAAGGCAAGCAGAATGAAATCAGCTTGGCACGCCACGTTCCTCGCTCCCGCTGAAAAAGATCATGGCTTAGCCTTCCCAGTCTGCTGTGCAGTGTGCAAGCCCTGTCAAATTGTTCCGTGCTGATCCACAGAGTCGGCTGCAGACAGGGCCACCGCACACAGAGTGTGTCGAGCGCCAAGGTGACGTGCGGTTGTGGAGGATCCGTGTTCAAGCCTGAGAGCGCCTCCTGTGTGGGACACGTGCCGCTGTGCTCGGGCCTTGCGTATTAAGCAGTCGGGGGTTTAGTGGAGAGGGCCCTCGTGGCTTGTGCTCAGTGAACTGCTCAGCTCCGGCCCCGTGAGCTGTTGCGGTTCGTGTCCAGCAAGTCGTGGCTCCTTTGCAGTGGGCCGTTATGTTATTCGTATATGTGGGGGATTTTGTCTGCCTACCTAACGCTGACTTCCCTCCGATGATTCACGATGCTTTTGGAACGTCAAGCCACCGTTGATTTTGCCTACTGGACTCCTATCCGTATTGTCTAACGATCAGCTACGCTTTCTGTCTGTTGCTCCGCTCTCCCCGCTGTCGGGTGCTCCGTCCTCGCCACTGCCCGGTGCTCCGTCCTCGCCGCTGCCCGGTGCTTCGTCCTCGCCCCTGCCCGGTGCTCCGTCCTCGCCACTGTCCGGTGCTCCGTCCTGGTCACTGCCCAGTGCTCCGCCCTCGCCGCTGACCGGTGCTCCGTCCTCGCCACTGTCCGGTGCTCCGTCCTCGTCACTGCCCAGTGCTCCGTCCTCGCCACTGCCCGGTGCTCCGTCCTTGTCAATGCCCGGCGCTCCGTCCTCGCCGCTCTGCGGTGCTCCGCTGTCGGCTCCCGCTCAGTGAGCCGTCGCCGCGCCCTGCGCCGTCCCGTCCGGCGGATGTTGACGGGCTGTTTCTGCGGGCGGGCCAGCCACGGCCGGCGCGCCGCCGCTCGTTTGTCAGCGTCAGGCTGTATTTTCGCGGTGCTCATGAGCCAGAGCAGCCATCGCACGCACTCGGCCAACGGCATGCTCCAGACACTGATCACCCGCCGCGCCCGTAACGTACGCCGATGAAAAATGACGGTCAATTGTTTGTTAGTAAATATGGGGCTGAGAAGATTAGCTGCGCAAAAACAAGATCTTCGCGAGTCTTGAAGGTAATTATTTAAACAAGAAATCTCACGCCCGCCGTCGGGAAAAAACGTTAACACCGCCCCCGACGGCCCGTCTGGCCAATGGTAAAAACAGACAATGCGAAAACAACAGCGGCTGATGTATGGTCCGTGTCAAGGCTCTCTCAGCGAGCGGGCATTTTTTGCGTCTCGTCGCGATGGCAGAGTAACCGCCCCCAGCTCATTATGCGGCCATTTGTAAGCGGCCATCAGCAGAGGATCGAGCAGGTGACGACAGGCTTCCCAACACGGAACGCTTCGGCGCCGAGTGGTCGGCTTTGGCGCCCGCTGCGCGCAAGGCGTCCCGCCCTGCGGCGCTGAAACTGATGCGTGGCGCGAGAGCTGCCTCCGCCGGCCGCTCCCTCAGGAATCCCTCCCTCCCGGTGCAGGTACAGAGTCTGACGACTGCTGCACCAGGCGTCCCTCACTCCCGGTACAGACACTGAGTCTGACGGCTGCTGCCTCAGGCGTCCCTCACTCCCGGTACAGACACTGAGTCTGACGGCCGCTGCCTCAGGCGTCCCTCCCGGTACAGACACTGAGTCTGACGGCCGCTGCCTCAGGCGTCCCTCCCGGTACAGACACTGAGTCTGACGGCCGCTGCCTCAGGCGTCCCTCCCGGTACAGACACTGAGTCTGACGGCCGCTGCCTCAGGCGTCCCTCCCGGTACAGACACTGAGTCTGACGGCCGCTGCCTCAGGCGTCCCTCCCGGTACAGACACTGAGTCTGACGGCCGCTGCCTCAGGCGTCCCTCACTCCCGGTACAGACACTGAGTCTGACGGCTGCTGCCTCAGGCATCCCTCCCTCCCGGTACAGACACTGAGTCTGACGGCCGCTGCCTCAGGCGTCCCTCACTCCCGGTACAGACACTGAGTCTGGCGGCTGCCACACCAGACGGCTCTCCCTCCGGTGCAGGAGCGCTGATGCTGTACTGCTGTACAACATCTGTACTGCTGTACAGCTTAGCACCTGCTGGCGCCACCTGCTGCCGCAGGCGTCCCTCACGCGACACAGCAATCAGCTCCGACGACCTGGGGACCGCCGGGGACCAGTGGCTGAGGGCCAAGCCCATTGTAGGTCGTGCAGCGGCCGGTGGTCAGTCAGTTTTGACTTAGTGGTGTGATGCGAGAAGATCACACTGGTCTTCCATTTTGCTCTCGTCACCGATCGAACAGCAATGTGCCAGCAAGCAGACCGTACCCTGGTCTTTAGGACACTTTTTTGTCGCCAATCGAGGAGCACTGCTCCACCTTTATCAGCTAGTCGTTACGGAGTCAGCCCAGTCACGTGCCATCTTTATCAGTTGGTCCTTATGGAGCCATGCCAGCGTGCCACCGTTATCACTCGGCCTCTGGGGAGGGACGCGCCGCACTGACCGGACGGCGTTCTGGGGTGTTGTGTGGCACCTTCGTCAGTGGGCAGGGCGTGGCCAGCTTTGTGAGATTATAATTGGGCTGCTGGTAATGGCTGGTTGGGGCAATCAGAGCATGAGGCCGTGATAGTCATTATCATCGATGAGGGAGTGACAGCCACTGCAAATGAGCCGACAGCCGCAGGATATGGAAAGGGAATGCTTTGATCTGGAATGGCCCTTGCGTTCCGAGTCTGAGATGTAAGATCCGACAAAGCACCACTTCATTCATGAGTGTCATGCATCAGCAATTACATCATCACGCGTGTGACGGATAAGAGTTCGTCGCAGCATCGGAGTGTGACAGACCGGACCTCTCTGCGGCCTCGCCTGTGTGACAGGCCACAGCCTACTGCAGTGGCAGGCGGGGCGACGACCGGACTCTGAGCACCCGATTGCGGCCATCAAACTGCCGACTTTTCGCAGAGCGTGTCATTCTCGCGCCGTGCCCCACTGCCGCCGCGGCCGACCAACGGCCTTCAATGAAACAACTTAGTCTGAAGTTTTCACGACTTTGGTTATGCAGGCATTACGATATTAGGGTGAAATGGTCTGATGCTGTGAACTACAGAGGCAGTTCAGTTGATCGCACCTGTAATAATACAAAATACTTGGATGCACAGACGATGCCACCTGCTTTCACACCAGATGAGTCACAAGCTCTTCAGAAGCAGATTGAATTCTGAAATGAAGGGAGACTGTTCCGAATAACAGCAGAGCGAAAGAAACCCGCATGTTCAGGAAAACCCGACACCTAAAAAAGCGTATTTTGGTGCGGGTTTTACGATTGCACGGGGCATAACAGCGCGACGCTCGCGACGCCCTGGCTGCAACCCTGACTGTAGCCCCATCAGTGCGGAAGGCCGGCAACCTCACATGCGCGCATGGATGCACATGCGCGGCCACATCAGCGCCAGGGTCGGAGATATTCGGGTGATGGACAACCCAGCCAGAATGGCGAATCAGAGGTCTGCACGACCTCACCAGTCCGACGGGCACAGCCAGGCGCAGCCCCACCAGCGCGGCGGATCGGCGTCCTCTGTGGTCATGCCAATGAATTGGTTGCTGCAGCCTCATCATTTTGACGGATCAAAGCGCGTCACGGGTTATCAGGTGACGCATCAAAGCTCGCTAAGGCTTCATAAATCAGCGTGACGGATCAGAGCTTGCTCCAGACCCATCAGCGTGACGGAACAGAGGTCCCTGTCGCTTTATCAGCGCTACAGATCAGATCCCTCAGCAGTCCCATCGGCGTGACGGATCAGATACCTCAGCAGTTCCATCAGCGCCACGGATCAGATGCCTCAGCAGTCCCATCGGCGTGACGGATCAGATACCTCAGCAGCGCTACGGATCAGATACCTCACCAGTCCCATCAGCGCTACGGATCAGATACCTCAGCAGTCTCAGCAGCGTGACGAATCAGATATCTCAGCAGTCCCATCGGCGCCACGGATCAGATGCCTCAGCAGTCCCATCGGCGTGACGGATCAGAGTTCCCCCAGCGTCATCAGTGTGACGGATCAGGTCCGGTGCAGTGGCAGCCGCCGCCGCTGATTGTCGCCGGCCGATTGGCGCGAGTCGGTGCGCGGCAGATTGGTCTCACCGCGCCACTCTCGCCCTCCCCGCGGACTTGTCGGAGATGGCGCGAAACTGCCACGACCGCCATTGAAGCCCTGCCCGATTAAATCAGGCAGGAATGACTGCAGAGAGGATCAGGCCAGATTGAATGACGGAGAAAAAGAGAATAAATTTGTCTCTTGGAGGGAGACAAACGAGCGATGACGATAGAGGCGGCGCCAAACTCTTTATTGAGCTCGATCCGGGCGTTGATTAAACGTGATGAATGCCGGGCGCTGACAGGGGACACGCCGGAGCGGCTGCGGCCGACCGGCAGCGACGCTGCCCTCAGCTGGGGGTGAGCCGAGGAGTCTGACGGCTGCGGCCGACCGGCAGCGACGCTGCCCTCAGCTGGGGGTGAGCCGAGGAGTCTGGCGGCTGCGGCCGACCGGCAGCGACGCTGCCCTCAGCTAGGGGCGAGCTGAGGCGTCTGGTGGCTGCGGCCGACCAGCGAGCGACGCTGCCCTCAGCTGGGGGTGAGCCGAGGCGTCTGGTGGCTGCGGCCGACCGGCGAGCGACGCTGCCCTCAGCTGGGGGTGAGCCGAGGAGTCCGGCGGCTGCGGCCGACCGGCGAGCGACGCTGCCCTCAGCTGGGGGTGAGCCGAGGAGTCCTGGCGGCTGCGGCCGACCGGCGAGCGACGCTGCCCTCAGCTGGGGGTGAGCCGAGGAGTCTGGCGGCTGCGGCCGACCGGCGAGCGACGCTGCCCTCAGCTGGGGGTGAGCCGAGGCGTCTGGTGGCTGCGGCCGATCGGCGAGCGGCGCTGCCCTCAGCTGGGGGTGAGCCGAGGAGTCTGGTGGCTGCGGCCGACCGGCGAGCGACGCTGCCCTCAGCTGGGGGTGAGCCGAGGCGTCTGGTGGCTGCAGCCGACCGGCGAGCGGCGCTGCCCTCAGCTGGGGGTGAGCCGAGGAGTCTGGTGGCTGCTGATTTGCCTTTTATCAGCCAATCCTTATTGTCTATATGTCTTATTAAGATACGCTCACCTAGCCTTCGGGCAAGGTTTCTAGCATGAGAGAAGAGAGAGGATTTCGATTAATTCTCGTTAGGGTCAATCGTTCTCAGAGTACTTCATTCATACTCCATCCTGTTCAGACTCCAATAGTCCATACAGTAGGATACAATGCGAAATATTTGGAGCGTGAAAACGAATGGTCTGCGTGTGCTTCACACAATACTATTCTACTAAAGCTCTGAAGACTCCCTGCTCTTGCTTTTCTGCTCCTGACTGAAAAAGGAGCAATATCTGTTTTATATGAGCGATCCGTCCAAAGCTTCCGGTAAATAACGTCCTGGTATGGGAGGACTTGGCACAGATAAATGACCACTGGCTCGATCATTGAATTGCACTGCTTTTGTCACTGAAGGATCCTGACATTTGACTACAAGTATACAGTTGTCATGCTTGTAGATATTGCGAAATTACAGAGATGCCGTATGCGAGACCCAGAACGAGATATTACTTGACCTAGTGAACACATTGACGGCACATCGAAGCGCGCAGACATGACACAATTGGCGGGCGGATATCACGAATTCAGTACTTGGATAGGAAGGGTCAACAAAATTGACAAGCATAGGAAGGCAGTCATTCATAAAGCGTGCGGGCATCACCTGGTCGAAGGTGGCTACATGACCCCAGAGGACTTGAGCAGTAAGCCATCCTCGTGTTCCGTCTATGTAAATTTGATTTGCTTCGGTCTTTCGTGCGAGCATATTTGAAACATGGGGTGAATAAAGTTCTTATGATGCCTATATGTGTCAACAATCAAACTGGTGTGTGTTCGAGTTTGCAAGATTGGCAAGCGCCCCCCCCCCCCTCCCCCCACACACACAGTAAAGGCGACCTTTTTTCCCCAGAAGACGCCCAGGTGTCCTACAAAACAACGGAGCACTCGAGGGGGCCACAATAGTACGGTTTCTGCTCTCTGAGCCGTTTGCGAGCATGTCATGTGCTTTCCGAAGCATTCGGGGCGCTTCCACTTCTTCGGTAGTCGAAACTCTATCATGCGCAGCAATACCACTGGCGCCGTAAACAAATGCAGCAAAGGAAAACGTTCAGCTGTTTTACGTTTTCGGCTCAAAATAGGCTTTTCGATTTTGCAATGGCTGAGCCTTAACATCACAATGCTCTTTTGAGACCACAAATTGCCTCATGCAAGAAAAGTGCAGCTGAAATGCCCTTTTACAAGCACGACAAAATATCCGCTCAGAACGCGCAGTGGCAATTGCTCTTGATTAAGACTAAAAACAATTACCACCATTAATCCAATTAGCATCCATTAGACTAGGCGTTAAATTGGTAAACGTTGGCCTTTTTGCTGGGAATACTGCATGGATTCTGAGACGTTTCAAGTGGTTTGTAACAATTAACAGTTCATTAACATAGCTTTATTGCATACGTGCTAGCTGCAGCTTGTAGTCCTATTTCAGGGTTGTATCGCAACATCACACAAGCTAAACGAGACACGATTTCGTTCCACTTCACTTCGCTCGCGAACCTGAACCGCGCGCGCGGCGCGACATGCCGCTGTTCGATTCGTTCAGCAGTGCCCACGCCGGCCCGGCCCGGCCGCTCCTTTCAGCGTGACATTATCTCGATTCCAAAGGGCCCCTCGTCAGTTGGACATTCAAACGACAAACAGTTGTTGGAGGATCAATGCAGGGCGGCCGGCTCCCCCACCGCCGCGCTGAGCAGATCCTCAGTCCGCAGAGGCTCCAAGGTATTAGGCCTCCGACCGAGGGGCATTAACTAGAAATCAAACATCTTGTGTGGCAGGCATAATCCTCGTTTCCCGAGCCACTGACAAATACTGTTTGCTCTCTCATCCAGAACAGTGAGAACGGCGCGGTCTTTTGTTGTGGCAAAATATTCAGAACGCTCGTGCTTTCCGGCCGGCTGCTTCAGCGAGTCGAGAGGCTCGAGACGACGGCGGTCCCGGCGGGCGGGGGCGGTAATCACAGAACCGTCCTCGGTCACTGCACAGCAGCCAGCCCAGCTAGCTGGGAGGGTCCCGACCAGCGGCCAGCCAGCAGCTGAACAAGCGTCCAGGCCTGCAGCTGAGCCAGGGGTCGATTTAGCGGTCAAGCATGCAGCCCCACCAGCGGCCACACTAGCGCCCAGACTAGAGCTGGCGCCGGGGATGCCTGTGGCATCCGTAGCGGCAATGCCACAAAACAGTGACACCAGCACAGATGAGCGGTGTCGCAGCTGGGATGAGCACCAGCGTGACGGTCGTTTGCCGGCCGACGGCACAGCAGCCGTGACCGCCGTTGTGCCTACAGGCTGACCTGCGGGGGAGGCAGGGCGCGAGCGTCAGCCCGCCTGCCGGCTGACCGGCGGCGTGTCAGTGCCGGCCGCCTGGAGACGCAGGTCGCGCGGCGGTGCGCTGTTTGCCGCCTGCGCTGTTTATTTATCCGGCCTGGCTGCCGCCGTATCGGCCGCCGTCGCCGAGTGAATGGTTTTCGGGGCGGCCGGAAGCGAGGCGCGTCTTTGAGCGGCGCCGACCGGCGAGCGGGCCCGGCACGGCGGCCAGCCGGGGGCCGAGCCGACAATAACAGCGCCGCTCTCCACATCATTATCCATTATGCGCGTGTAATGGGTGGACAGCGTTCAATAACAGATGTATTAGTGCCGGCCTGGCGGGGAGGTCCGGCCGCTCTCACCGCGTCGCACGGTCGTTGATGGCGTCGCGGCGCGGCCGGCCGCCGCTCGCCCATTATCATGCATATCGACGTCAATAAACGTGGCCGAGGCGGGCGACGCAACAGAAGCGACGCACGCGGCCGCCGGCGGTGGCGACTCGCCGCCGTGCGTCGGACACCTCGCAAATCGTGCGGTTCATTCCTGGCGGCGGACGGGACGCGCGTGGGCGACGGGGTAGATGAGACGAGTGGCGGCTCGGGGCGGACAGCGCGGCGGCGGCGGACGGACCGCGGCGGGCGCCAGGTCGACCGACGATCGGCGGATGAGAGCCGCCGATCGGACGGCCGAGGGTGCTCTCGTCGCTCCGCCGCCGCCGGTGAGGCCGGAATCGGCCTCCTCACCGACTCATCGCCCGCTGCAAAACAACGACGAGTGCGCCGGCCGAGTGGCCTGGCCGAGTGCCGCCCTCGGCGCGGTCCGCTTGGCAGCGGCCGCGGCCGCCGGACCGTGCTCGAGCCGGGCTCAGCCGTGCCGCCTGCGATGGGTCTCCGGCGGCGAGGGTTCTCGGCCGGCTCGAGGCGCCGCCGCCGGCGCCGTGTTTGCCGCCCCGCGCCACACTCGAGCGCCTCTGAAGGTGGCACGAGTGGCGCGGCCGGCCGATATTAAACGCCGCTATCACTCATCAAGTGCCGGAGCCGACATCAAAGCGCGGCTGGCGAGGGCTCCGGGGCTGCACCCGCTCTTCCCCGGTCGGCCGACGGCGGCGGCGCTGCGGCGTCGCCGGGTGCTGGCGCTGGGCGCCGCGGACGCCCGGCGGGGCCCGCGTCACTCTCGGCCCGACCGCGGTCATGTCGCGTCCGATCACAGCTTGTCCGCTGTCGCGCCCGTCCGAGCTCCGTCAGCTCCAGACACGGCACTGTTTGCCTGAGAACCGTGGCCTTCATTCATCGGTCGGCCAGCTGGCGGAATGTGGAGCGACAACGGCTTCTGGGTGACAAGTACAGTGAGGGTTGCGGTGGCTGGTCATGTAATGATCACTGAACCGCCGCTGGCAGCTTGACGATCGGTTTGTGGTGAACGAGCGATGATGGAGTCTGCACAGTGCACGCTGCAGTTCTACACGCTGCATTGTTGATGCTAGCCATGGTTGAGGCAACTGTGATCAAACATTTGACTTCGCGGGGTGTTATCAGGCCTACCAGTGGGGCGGCTGTCAACTGTCAGTTCATAACGCTCATTCTCTTTGCATTTCCCCTCTAGTTGTGCTGTCTGTTTTGCCTCATGATGTCACTCTCTTTGACCTGGTCACCCATCAGGCCTTACTGATTAGTAATCCATTTCCGCTGTTGATCTGATGCCTTCCCATTTATCAGTTCTACTTCGTCCCTCTGTTTGCAGGGCCGCAGTCAAGCTACTGCAAAGACACAGATTGCCATTTTAGTAGTGAAAAGGAGTATCCCACCTTTGGGGCATATTTCAAAAACATACTCTAGTAAAACATCAGGACCAGTTACGCCTAATAATAGCATTGGGTAGCTCCGCTGCGGCACCGTCAATACATTAAAAGGTTATCAGCTTTAATTATTTTCGAGTCCAAATTATGCTGTCAACGCGTTGCAACAACAGTATACTCTTGCCTGCAGTTGTCACGACCGCCGTCGTCATGACAACCGCCGTGGCACCTAAACTGGTGCGAATAAAAGAGCGTCTGCGATTGGCCCAGTGGGTGGCAAAGCCTGTTACCGAGAAGCGTGCTGGGCGAGGTTTGAATCAGTGCGTCCCTATGGAACATGCAATGCCGGCATTCCCACGGCCATGGTGCGCCTCGAAAAGAGCCGCTGTGGTGAAGGCCATAGGGAGAAATCAAAGCCACAATATAACGTTTCGCTGAATTCGTGGGATAATGACTTCATGTTCGCATATCTTTTTGTTAAAACAGAATGTCTCAAGCTTTCGTGGCATTTATCACCTTTGCATTTTGGCAAATTAATGTGCTGCTAATATCACACAGCACACACCTTGGAAAAAGCGAGGCAAATAAGATGCATTATTTTCATAGTTTGAACGTTCGAATCCCAGTTCAGTGCCAAAACACGACCATTAACAATGGTGATCATTAGTAATCACGCAGCCATCAAATCGTGCCTCAATAGTGGATGCTTCAGATGGACATCCTGGCGGTACCGAACGTGCGGCAGGGAGTTCTGCTGCATGTGGTCGGTCGACCGGTCGATCCCATCGAAGGTGACGGGTCCCATCTTAAGTCTGATGGAGACCTTGAACTGTTGAAGGCTCGCTGTGCTGTCCACACCGACGCGGACCTTCTGGCATCTCCGCAGCATGAAAGCCAGGGGCGACAGGTGGGATGAGCGAGGAGCACGCAGCCAGGCAGTCTCCAGCCTGAAGAGACTTTCGGAGAGATTCTCCTCCATCTGCAGTCTACTGCTGCTCCAGCCAGCCAGATCGAGACGAGGAGTGGGTCTAGCAGGACGGGGTGGCGCCCCACATAACACGGGCTTTTCTGGACTGGTTGGAGGGAGGAGCTTTCCCTGATAGGCACACCATCCCGAAGACTGACGCGTTGTGAGCTCCTGGCTGTTGAAACCTGTCGCCCCTGGACTGCATGCGGCGGGGCGAACTCAGGGACCGCGACGACGTGAATAGACCAGGTTCCTTGTTTCTTAACAACGAGCCACCTGTTCTCGACTTACGAGCATGGTTTAAGATTGAATCACTCAACTGGCACTGCACTGCTCTTTGTTACTGACAAGTTTTTAATTATGTGGACTAGAGCAGTCGCGCTGCTCCGTTTGCTGGACTAGCCCGAATGTTTCGATATTATTCCGCCCGATTTCCTTCTCCGCAAGCTTCGGTTTTAAGGGGGACACGAGCGTTTCTTTAGAAGCTTCCTGACGGACCATTATCAGCAAGATTGTGTTCAGACATCATCTGGCGAGCATGCAACTTTTCGATCGTTTCTGAACCCTATCAGAAAGTACCGAAGGTCAGATCTGGTACCCTTAGTACTCTATCAGAAACTACCGGGGATCAGCTCTGAGACCCTTATTACCCTATCGGAAACTACCGAGGGTCAGCTCTGGTACCCTTAGTACTCTATCAGAAACTACCGGGGGTCAGCTCTGGGACTCTTAGTGCACTCCATTGATCCTAACGACTTGTCCTTGCATGCAGACGACGCAGACGCATTATTCAGTATGCGGACGAGACGCAGGTTAGCGTGCCTGGGACGCCTAGCGGCGTGGATTCCTTTGTTAGCTCCATGTAGCAAAAGCTTTTGCATCGTTCTCAGTGGTTTGACAGAAAATGCGGTGAAATTGAACGCGCAGAAGACTCAGCTCGAAGTTGGTTTGTCGCGTCGAGGCCTCCAGCAGCTTCCCACCATCAGCACTTAGTTTATGTGAGCACTGTTATTAGTGGGTGTCGCTGATTCTCACACTGTGCGGAGCCTGCGTGTCGTATTTCGCTAGCGCATGACGTTCCCGGCACACACTGGCGCCGTTGTGAAGCGATGTACAGGCATGATCTGAGGCCACAGTCATAGCAGGCGTAGTCTATCTTCTCTGGTCACGTTAGTGGAGGGACCCATGGTATCAATAATGCGATACAATGTCACTGTCTATGGAGCGAGCGACAGCACTCGACTGGGCCGACTGCAGAAGCTCGTAAACCTGCAGCCAGAGTGATTTCCGCAAAAAGGAAATGTGATTATATGAGCGGCGTTCAAGGAGAGCTTGAGTGGCTTCCATCAAACAATATGTATATATACCACAACTCCACCCTTCTTAGGGGTGGGGGTGCGGGGTGCAAATGACCCGGTCCCCTCCCAGAGATCATGAAACCATGATTAAACCCTCCCCAAAACGGCCGGACGCATGTTGTTATAGCATGTGCATGCAAACATGACGTAGCATGTGCATTCTACGTCATGTTTCTAACAATTATTCGCGTAGGTTTCTCGTTTTGCTACTGTTGGGGCAGTCAACCGTGTCAACAGTCAACGCATGGCCGCAGCTCACGGCGGTTGCGGGCCCCACGTGAGTGGCTCATTGCTGGTGGATGGTTAACCCCTTATCACACTGACATTTCTAGCAGTGATTTAACCCGCTATTCCGTTGATTGGGTCTCCTAGTGACCCGTTAACTTCATCATAACACCTAGCCTTCCGGTCACAGATTGTCCTGTTCCTCGCACGCAGCCATTCCACGCGCGACGGCGACCTGAGCCTAAGCGACCACACGGGGTCGTGCCATATGGATATATATATATATATATATATATATATATATATATATATATATATATATATATATCACATATATGTAAACATGTCTGGATGTGGGCGTGAGACCCACTAGGTGTTCTAAATGGCAGTATACAAGACCGGTTTGCCACGCCCCCCCCCCCCCAAAGTCTGGATGCACCACCCCTGCGTGACCATCACCGTCATATCACCAGACATTGTAATCGGCCCCCGACTCTTCCGAACGCTCCGAGTCTGGAATGCAGAGGTTTAATTACTCGGTCGTGGTTACATTGAACGACCTGCCGGTAAGTATCCGTGCAATGGACCCATCGCGTCTTAAGATCGAGGATCGAAAAAACACGATACGGAGACAGCGAGATACCGATCAGGTCACTTATCACTCTGTATATATTACCATGCTTGACCGAGTGTACGCTTTGTGCTGTTCATGAGCGCTATTCACTTGATCCATCGCATCAAATATTGTCTGACACGAGGTCCAGAACAGCCATATCATGCGAAGCTGCTTCACGACCTGCGCAGATAGAAATGCAGAACCAGCAAGCCTTCAAGAGTTCAGGGTCGCCATCAGCCTTCAGATGGGACTCATCACATTCGAGAAGATCAGCCGGCCGGTCGGCACATGCGCCAGGACTACCTGCCGCACGTGCGGCACCGCCACGGCGCCCATCTGGAGTTATTTCTGTTCGGCCGCGATGGATGGGTGTGTGGTAATTAATGACTACCACTGTTGATGATCGTGTTTTGCCGTTGAATTGGCCCTATAATGCCACCAGAGTCTGGTCTGTGCGATATATGCAACGGTCACTGTCAGTTGTCACTGTTTAGGAAGACACGGGTTGAGTTTTATCTCGGTTACCCTGCCGCATTCTGCGAAACTGAAGCTACTAAAAACTGCAGCGAAAGCGAGTTCTCCGTTTTCTGAAGCTGCACTTCAGTTCTGAAATGGTTATTCGCTGCGTCCTCCTGCTCTCCAGCATTGTTCTGTGTGATCTCGTAGTTTCACAACTTTGTTCGGAAATGATGTGTTACGGGGTGTAACGACAGCTCACGTCGTTTATGCAGCCTAGTATTTCACATGATTGATCGCTCCAATGCTTTTGCAGAATTCGCGACATTTGAGGGTAAAATATTATGGCTATCGTGAAGCCTGCGAAACCAAGATAGCGTAAGTTTGGGAGTGAGTTGTTGCATTTCCGCATCGGCTGCGATACCCGGGGTGTAAAAGGCGTGGATGAATTCGTCAAAACTAAGGTAATATGTTTAAGAAGTATGTTTCTAATAAACTTATGGGAACAAAACATTATAACATGCCTTTTTAACAGCCCAAAGCATATCAATTGCTATATTGCATCAATAGCGTCACATTGGTTCTGCAGGTCTGAATGTCACCGTAAACAGCCTTCATGTGAACAGCGATTTCGTTTTGGAGTGGGTGTCAACACCAATAATGCAAACAAGTAGTGGTGTTTATGAACTACCTACACGGAGAGTAGATGACTTGTATCATCTAGTTGCTAGAACTTGGAAGTGTATGATATAATGCACGCCGCTTGGCTAGCGAACAGGCTGTGAAAACGTGGACCAGATCAGCGGCCTGGCCTCAGCGGAATCTTGACTGGACACTTGAGGTGCCGAATATTGCACGTTACAAGAAAACGTGGGCAATTCACTAACCGCAACCCGCTGGCCGAAGTCTGCCTGCCATGCTCCGTGTCTTCTCCACCCGAGTGGCCCTGGCGTGTCCCAGTGATGTCCACACAGGGCATCCAGTCTTGCCGCGGGACCCCGAAACCCCACGTCATCGGACCAACCCTTTTCCCCTCCTCCCGCACGCCCTGAGGCTGGTCGCTCAGCGCTCCAGCCCGCCGCCCGCATCATCGGCTACCGCGCGATCGCGCCGCGCCAGACGCCGGCTCCATCTTCGGTGATCCTGCCTCGCCCCCTCCCCCGCCGGCGCCGCGCGTTCGCCGCGACAGCTGGTCTCGCCCGGCGACAAAAGAGCGCGTTTCCACTCGATACGCCCGCTCACGGTCCGCTCATTGACCGGCGCTATATTACTCGGTAATGCCCGCTAAGCGACGCACCGTGCCATGGAGAGCCGCGATGAAATGAGCCGCCCAGAGCCGGAATCGGGCGCGGCGGGTGTCGCTCCGACAGAGCGCCGGCCGGCCGGCCCCGACACTGTAACAGCGGGCCAGAGGGTTTGGGAGATTACGCCTTCTGTCGGCCTGTGCCGCCGAAGCCAGGGCATTCAGGTTCGCGGTGTTGCCGTGGTCGCCGAAGTCGTCAATCGCAGTACGCGCCGCTTTCATGTTGGGGCGCGGTTGGTATTGCTAGGCTTCTGCTGTTACGGGAAAGCAGGTCTGTTGTATTGTCTTTGACAGCTGTTTTGAGAAAGACGTGTACTTACCTCATTAGTCATGAGTCATAGGACTCATATACGTAAGGCGCACATCCAACAGGGACCGGCAACAGGTGCACACATGCTCAAAGCTCGACACCTTTGTGGACTTCACAGGCATATGGATGGTGATATCGTCGGGAGATGGTCAACTGACCCCCGAGAGAATCGAATGATCCTGGTTGCATGGTCAACGGCGTGTGCATAATTTTGCAATAGGTTGGGGAGCCTCACTAAAACTTTCACTAAAGACCTGTTTTAGCGCGCCGCAGGCGCGCGAAGTTTCGTTGTACAACATTGCCTGTCTTCGATCAAATTTTGTTTACGTGTCTGCCTCCATTTTTTTTTACCTGTCGACATAAATCGCACGCATCTTAATGTGTATAGGAAGGTGATAAGGGAGAACGTGCCGCAGGGTCACCTTGAATACACCCTTGTCCATGGGCATCGGACCATAGAGAAAGTGAGGCACGCTTTCCCCAATCAAGTCGTCAAAAAACAACACAAAACAACGAAACTGTGTAAAAGATGAACACAACTGTCATTTCCTCATAGCGAGATTGTTGCTTGTTTGTCGGCATCTAAGTTCCCACCAGACATTCCACCGCTGGTGCCCAGTCGTTCAGAACAACATCGAGACACGTCCATAGACTGGGCCGCTGAGCCTGCCCAGCCCTGCCAGACAGAGCCCGGCCGCCGGCGGACCCACCGGGGGCGCCGGCCGCTGCCCGGTCCCCGCCGCAGCGCCGCTCGGCACGTGGCCTCCGTCGGCGCCGGCGGCGCTCCGCCGGGCCGCCGCAGAAGCGGCCGCGCTTCAAACGCCGTCCCCGCCCGCGATGCCCCGCGGCCGCACCGCCCGAGGCAGCCGCATGCGACCGTATTGACAGAGCACGCGACACAAAGCGGCGCCACTGTTGCGGCGAGGACAATATCTGCGGCGCGTCGCCCGCCGACGCCGTGTGCCAACAGCCGGCGGGCGTCGACTCCGGCGCCGCTGCCGGCCGCCGCCGCCGCAACGGCGCGGGCAAACAATCGCCCTCTCCAAATTACTAATAATGTAAATATTGTACGCGGCGGCGTCTTTGAACCGGTGGGCGGTGATTTTCCGGTGGGTGCGCGCCGGCGATTGGTTGGCGTCCGCACCGTGCGCCTCAATTCGGATTAACTAGGCAAACATTTGCCGGTGCGCCGTCGGGCCGCCTTTGAAGGTGACGCGGCCGGACTTGTCCGTCCCCGGAGTGGAGGCCGCGCTGCCGGCGTGGCGCCCACGTCTGATCCGCGCCCGCCCCCGCCGCGCTTCTGCGCCCGCTCCGCGCGGTTTTGGGCGCGACCAAACGCGGCGGCTCACACAGCGGCCCGTTCAGGCGTGACGGAGCGAGAGGAACGGGTCCTCGTCTGTCCGGGGGAGCAGCACTCGGGCTAGTTATGTCCGTAAGATAACAAACACGGTGAGTTTGCGCTCGCATGGCAATGTTCGGGCTTAACGACGTGGTTAACCCGTCCCTTCGCTATGTGGCAAGCCGGATAAGCCGGCTTTTCGTTGTCATTTACTGACAATGCACTCATCTTGTCTGGCCTCATTCCGTCGAGGAGGACATACTTTCGTAGTGGGTGGCGGTTCTTACCTGTCCCACTAACCAGGCATCACAAGGGCCGCTGCCTCAACAACTTAGTCCACTAACCAACTCCCACGCGTACCAAACTCTCCACGCACCGATCGTCCCGAATCCTGCGCTCTCAATGATTCCCCAAGTCGCTCCACGTCAGTGTTTGCCGTCTCTTTGATGACTCACCGCCTCAAACATCCCGGGGCCACCCGGCGAGACCGACGTCAGCAAAAACAAACAGCCGCGTTTTACCAGGGTGAGATCCGCCGCTGGCAGATCCTTTGAGGTTGACACAGTCAGCCACGGCCGCCGAGGACCGGCGCGTCCCGGCCGTGCGCCGCGCCGCGCCGCCGCGAGGTGCGAGGTGCCGACGGCCGCCGGACGCGGCTGCCAATTAGCCGGTCCGTGCGGCCGCGGCGCTGATGCCGGCCTGTCATGTAACGCTACACTCGTTCCGGCGCGGGCCGCCCGGAGAACGGGACGATTCTTTTTTGCCGGCCGGCGGCGCCGTTCTCCGCTGACGGCAGGGCGCGAGGTCCGCCGCGGCTGGGCGTGGCGGCGCGAAACGGGAGCCCCGGCGGACGCGCGGCAGTGTGCAGATGGGAGGTGCTGGCCGGTGGCCAAGGGGTGGCACGCGCAGGGTTCTGACCCGGAAAACGGAGAAGTTGGATTCATTCAAATTTGACGACGATTATCAGGTGCCCATATTGCGCATCTACAACGATAGGTTCCTGGCGTCGCAATTGCTGACGGTCGGTTGGCTATTGGGAGCGAAGCGGATCGGAAAATTGCGCCCCTTGAGCCGCGGAACACAGGCACCAGTCGCACCAATGGCCGTCTTTTGGCGGGGCCACTGTTTTGCGGTTACCATATCAGCAGAGCAGCGCAGCGGCTGCCACCGGTACCGCATCATTTGCACTGAATGGATGACCTTTACAGCGTGTCCGATCCGCAGCGTTCTGGCAGGCTCAGCTGTCAAACCGAGCGCGATGATTGGCTGGTCAGACGCCAGAGAGCGCCACCGGTCTGTAATCAGTACCTTGGACGTCCGCTGCGTCCAGTGGGCCTACGACCCACCGCCGGGACCGCCGCAGGTGCGCCATCAGCAGGCCGACCTCGTGCGAGGTGTAGGCCGTGGCGTACTGTTCTGGACTGTGGAGCAGAATCCACAGACTACAGACGAATCGGTGCTTAGGAGAGTCTGTGACTCACTCACCAAGGGATAGTTCCCTATTCAGTTGAGTTGGCTGCATCCCTCCGACTTTGAGAGGAAAGTGGGTGAAATCCGGGTAGGAACACGTTTTGCGCGAATGTTGGCGGCAAGTTTGATGATTTGATGCTTCGGCCGCTCAGCGGGCTGAAGCGTGTGCGTGCGTGTGTGTGTGAGCGTGCGTGGACGTGCGTGCGTGTGCGTGTGCGCGCGTATGTGTGTGCGTGTGCGTGTGTACATGTGTGTGTGCGTGTGTACGTGTGCGTGTGTGTAGTTGTGCGACAATTTATTTTGATCCTAATGTTCGGTTCTGCGCGCCGCGCTGGACAAGAGCGGACACTCTTTGTCACCTGGTTAGGGTAGGGTAGGTAGAAAAAATGTTCAGTCATTTTCGTGGCTCAGTCCTAACTTATTTTGCAACAACACTGTACCGCTGCCACTGGCCTCACAACGCCGGGACGGGGAGAAAGGGGGAGGGGGCACAAAAGCTGCAGCCATTCCACGGACATTGGCGGGGAGACCTGTCTAAACACGGGTGGTGTGTTCCAAAAGCCTGATCGCCACTGGTGAGGACAGCCAACAGCCCAGACCGCTGCCAGGGCTAGAGGCCTCCAGCAGCTCAGCATCGGGGCGGCCCTGCCGGCGCCGGGGCCGACTCCCGGCGCACCGGAGCAAGCGGCGTCGAGACCGCCAACAGCCCAGACCGCTGCCAGGGCCAGAGGCTCCAGCAGCCCAGCATCGGGGCGGCCCTGCCGGCGCCGGGGCCGACTCCCGGCGCACCGGAGCAAGCGGCGTCGAGACCGCCAACAGCCCAGACCGCTGCCAGGGCCAGAGGCCCCAGCAGCTCAGCATCGGGGCGGCCCTGCCGGCGCGGCCAGCCGGCGGCCGCCAGCGCCGCCACAGATGGCTCCGATCATATGACGGGACGGCGCCAGGCTGTCTGTGTCCGTCTCCGCCCCGCTCCCCCTCCGCAGCAGCCGTTCCCATCCCACCGTCCGCCGGGGCATGGGTGTGGGGCGTCTGGGCCCGCCTGGCCACGTGGCCGTGAACGTTTGCAGGCAATGCAGGAAGGTTTATTTGTGCGAGGCGGCTGGAGGCGGCTGAAGTGCCATGTACGGGAGCTTGAACAAGCTGTTTCGTAAGCAATCGCTGCTGTTGCATGATGGGTGGAATGCCTGGCATGCATGCCCCTATGAAACATGGCTGCTTACTGTTCGTTTGGTGGTTCTTTGTCGTGACGTCTCTTGATTTACAAGCTTGTTTGAATTCAAGAGCTCGTGCAAACGGCGTATGTGCGCCATACAGTGTCTGATGCACAGTGGGAGGAGTGCTTGACAAGCCCGGTTGAAGTGGAATTGGTTTTCATGTATGTGATGTGTTTGTGGTGATGCCTCTAAACCCGGATATATAGCGTTTTGTTTAACATCGCTATTGACGATCATCTAACGCTAATCTTTGTGTGGTGACGGATCTCTCCTGCGTTCAAAGTACACATCTAATAGTTCACTTCAACGATATGCCGCACTCCAATATTGCATCTTTAACCTTGTTCGAGATTTGAAGCACAAGCAATGGTTACGGTGTGTTGGGCTCTTTTAATTTACCCGTCTGCCAATGTTTTTTTGCAGTTTACGCAAGTTGCAGCCCGCCTGCAAACACGTGTTTTGTTGTGGCGTTCTTAAAAAAACATGTGCTTCACCGGAATGTTGGCCGTACGTTACTTACAAGAAATGGTCGTTTCGCAGTTGACAAGCTCGACGCGTTATGCCTCTTATGTTAAGTGCCTGTCCGTGACGCCCGAGATATGGGATGACCCCCCCCCCCCGTCATGAGACGTTGCGGTGGGCATCCATAAGTTGCAGTGCCTTTCGTGAGCGAGCACCAGTGGGAATCGCCGCAGGGTTTCAGGATGGAGGGCTCGCGCAACGGGATGTGATGTATGAACATCAGACAGCCCAGACAAGCCCAGCTAGTCTGATCACTACCGAGAGTGGACTGCCGGCTGCTGACTGGCCAGATAAGACACAAAGGGGAACTGAAGCCCTCGTTAAAGCTTTTTCCACTGGCTCCGTTGACGGGAGGCCTTGGGAAGCGTTTGGCTCGATGGACGCCTCCACGACCGCGAGTCGCAGACGCCCGCTTCAGTCGTCGCCTGCCTGGCGTGTCTCGGCCTCTCACGCACTCGCTGGCGTGCGAGCCCGCGCCGCTAACGGCTCGGCGGGGTTACACGCCTCGGTAAACACTCCGAGGGCCGTCGGGCTGGCTGTGCGGCCGCGGCCGGCCGCGGCCGGTCAGGCCCCAGCGCCGGCCGCGCGGCGGGAACCGGCCTTCCCAAGACGCGACGGGCCGGGCCAGGCCGGCGGCGGGTACAGCTGGGCCAGCGGCGGCACATGTGGCGCCGATCAGGTGACACGGCGCGGCGCCGCGCTGTCTGCCGCCGCCCTCCGCAGCACCCCTTCCCCGGCGGCGGCGGCCAAACAGGACGCAGCCCGGCCCGCCCCCGGCGCGGGGCGCAGCGGGGCCCGGGGCGGGCGCGCTCCTGCTCTGGCCTCGCCACTTGGCTGGCGTCAACATCCTGGGAGGCGCGGGAGCGTGGGGTCGGTGTTCTTGGAAAGCGCTGCTTGCTGCTCTAAGTCACTGTGGTGTGGACAGCAACGCAATGTCGTGTTCGCTTAAACCCTGGATTTTACGCGCATATCTTGCCAAAAATATGGACGTGCAATCTTTAAGCTCTGTCAATCAAAGCCAAGAGGACATCCTCCGGCACCACTTGGCAGCAAGCATGATTACCAGGCTGTACAGAGCGCCATTCTATACCAAGGCTTAAATCGCTAGTGAATCAAACAACTGGTCATTCTTAGTTACCTGCACAAAAGCCCAAAGCTCTATCTGTAGTTAGCTTGTCACTAGTTTCCAACAATATCGCTCATTCATTTCACAATAATGAAGAAGTGAATCTGGCCGATGGTATTTCTTGGACTAATTGGCGTGAAGCGCTGCCCGGCTTCCTTACGATCTCCGCCCCTGCCGGACCCGTTCCTCAGTCAGCAGCACCTCCAGTCCACCCGCTGCAGCGTATCATCCCATCCCCCGGCTCGCCGGCGGCCTCGGCCGTGCTAGGACCGATATTTTCTCAGCGGAAGGGGTGCGGGCGGCCACCCACGGCCGTGGCCGGCTCGCCGCTCGGAGGCGGCCGTTCGTAACACGATCCGGACCCGACACCGCGGCCGGCTCAGCTGTGTGGCTACCGCCCGGCCCGGCGGAGCATGGAAAACAACGGGACGGGTGGGTACAGAGCAGGTGGGAGATTTTGGGGGTTCGGAAGGGCTGATGTGACCTCTTGTCGGGCTTCCTGTGGCGACAGTCTAGTTCAGGAAGAAACTATGCGCTGTTTTTGTTTCAGTATGTGTCACGAGGTCTTATTTAGCGTCAGCCATCCACCAAAACGTAAGTACATCGACATCTTCTCGTTCTCGAAGCCTTTCCGGCTCCGTTGTCTACCCTCCGAAGGACACAATCACTATCTCACGCTACGAGCCTCCAAAGCTGCCGGCCTCACAACAATAACATGGGCGCCAATAGCCGACAAAACACGAACCATGGGAAAATAAACAGCTGGAGCCACGGCCCGGCGGCTCCTCTCGCGCCAGGCTGGCAATTCTAATTTTGACAACTGACCAAATAAATAGTGGCACGGTGGGCGGCGTTTGCGGCGCCGCGCCGTCTGTGCCAGCGCGCCGGAAGTGCCGCCGGATGTGCGGCGGCGCGCCGACGGAGCCGGCGCGCCGGCCGAGACGCTGCCAGCCGGCGGCCGAAGTCCAGGAGAGCAGGCGGTGTAGAGGAGAGGGGGAGTGAGCCAGCGAGGCGGGGGGCGATACGTATAGAGAAAGGGAATAGTGGGCACTTCACGGTTAAAGTGCGGATGGCCACCGTACAGATCGGGATAAGGCTGTGCATGTTCGCGGCTGCATTAAAAGTGTGTGATTTAAATCTCAAAAATTGCTCAGCTTCGGGTTATCTCTTCGTTTTAATTCTTCATTTCCTTCCTAAAATCCTGACATTTTTTTTATCCGAAATGTTAATTATTCACGAAACCTTTCCCTTAGACTCCTTGCTCACTACTTGAAGAAAACATGCTTTCCACGGATATTATTTATGGTTTTCTCCTCTTGCGGCCAAGGTATTGCTATTTAGAAGATCTCGTGACTAAATCGGCTTTGTCATGAATCACGTCCTAAATTATAACCCATGATGTGGACGTTCTTGCGTCACATGGAGCGCTTGAACCAGCGGATACCTGACAACCTTGGCCTCAGCGCAGAAAACATGATTCATTGGCCTTCAGCAGCGCCAACACGAGCTTCGCAGCCAGTTTGTTGGGCCACTCGCGACACGTGATCGCACTTATGATCAGCTTACGCCTGCGGCACCTGAAGTGAAAAAATACAGCTCACTTACAGCTTTGACTGATCCTTTACACCCGGAATGTAATCCAAATCAATCGTTGCTGTGCGTAACCTAAACGCACTTTTCAGTGTCACGCACAGTGATGAACTAGTCCCGTGCATTCATTGCAAAGTTTTTTTGTGATGGACTCCATAGTGTCACTGCCAGAAAGCGGTCATCAAAGCATCGGAAAAATTAAATTTCCGGTATGCTCATGAACAGGAGGGTGGTTTGCAGGGACCAAGTGATTAAATGCTCATGTCTTCATACCATTTTGAATGACTTAGGTCATCGACGTAGGTCATTGGTGAATGCGATTAAGTTCATGAGTCTCTGCAGCGCCGAGCCTAATGACTCACCGTGTCGTTTCAACTTGTGGAAAGCTAACGATTTATTGCTGTGAACCCATGCCAATGTCCGCTTTTCACGAGCTCAGTGATAAGACTGTAGCTAAGAAGTAGGTGGCATGAACATTTCTCGTTATTTGTAACGGATACCTATGTAGATATTAAGATATAAATTGTGACTTGGGTGTTGTTCCCGCCATTGCAGGCAGGGGCTTTGTGGTCAGAGGGCGGTTTTCTGCCGTGTGAGGACTGCCCTTAGCCGTATGAGAACGACCCGGCCATCTGAGGACGGTCCTTGGGTCTGTACGGACGCTTCTGACAGCGCTGGAGGAGAACCCCCCCCCCCCCCCTCCACACCCCTTCAGCACCGTGTCGGCGCGCGTGCAGGGCCGCGCGGAGCGTGTAATTGGTCCGATAGCGCCGGCCAAGACAGCCCGTGCCCGAGGCTATTTCTGTGCCGGGCCGCAGGGGCGTCTCCGACAATCAGGTCCGCTCGGAACCCGTGATTTATAGCCGTGTTTGCTGCTCTGTGTAAGTAACCTTGTCGTTACGCAGATTGTGACGGCTTCGACATGAGGAGCCCAGGGGCGGGCACTGAGCTTGCCGTTACGCAGATCGTGACGACTGCGACATGAGGAGCCCAGGGGCGGGCACTGAGCTTGCCGTTACGCAGATTGTGACGGCTTCGACATGAGGAGCCCAGGGGCGGGCACTGAGCTTGCCGTTACGCAGATTGTGACGACTTCGACATGAGGAGCCCAGGGGCGGGCACTGAGCTTGCCGTTACGCAGATTGTGACGGCTTCGACACGAGGAGCCCAGGGGCGGGCACTGAGCTTGCCGTTACGCAGATTGTGACGACTGCGACATGAAGAGGCCGGGAGTGGACTTTGAGGAACCAGCCGCCTTCAACTGCTCGAGAGCTTCTGCTGCTCTAAATGCAACGCATAACCTCCATGACCGTCGTGTTACCACCAAATTTCACCATGGGTTCAAGAGCCAAAACGCAGAGGCTCCGCTGCACTGCTCAAACCTGCGCACGCAGAATTAATTAAAAAAAACAAATGTTAGTGCGGTTTGTCGGTTCGTCATCGTTACACTAACCGGCAAAAGCCAGTTGCTTATGCATAGACGCGATATTTAGTAGATCCTAACCGATGAACAAGCGAGAGCGTTGTTGTCAGCTTGAAGATGCGCGCGTCAAAGGGTTTCACGGCATTAGTGCTACAGAAAAATCCCACCGACAAGAGTGCTACAATATTAGTCTATAGTTGATACCTATATAAAACATCAATCCTGCGCTACAAAATGTATGCTTAAAAAACTTACGCCAGTCATTATCTATAGCCCGAAAACTTGAACGGTTGTGACTTACACAGGACACTACTTCCACTACAAAGACTTACGCGCGGCATTGGTACTATATCACAAAACTTATGCTTCAAAAACGTATGCACACGCCATCACTTCTACTGCAACACGCATGCAGTCTTAAAGTAAACGATACACTACTTATATTGCCAATACTTAGCGAAGTAGTGCAAAATGCGTTGACAAGTAGCAGGGGTGTAGGAACAATTTGCAGGTTGGGTGGAACCCCAGCTGGGTACTGCTGCAACTAGAAGTTGTGAGCTGATGCGAAAATGTATTCATTATGTTACGTTATTTTCCTGATTTGTCGTGCTTTCTAGTCTGATTTCATCCGTCCAACTGTGCCCATGCTGTTACTTTATTTTGGATTTTGGCAAGGCTTAACCTATGAGAAGACGTACTAAAGAATATGATTCGTGAAGTATGGCCTATATCGTGTAGCACAAATGTGGTGTATGAGTATTGGCAGCACAAGTAGCACGGCTCATAAGTTAATACCGTAAAGGTTGTTGCAATGTAGGTGCATAAGTATGAACATAGTTTTTAAGCACAAGTTTTGACGTGCGCGCTTGTGTCACATATAACTCTTCACATTAGAAGCAACAAAAGCTTGTGGGCTCGCTTCGCTAAGCGACGGAGGTTCTATGGACGATTGATGTTTTCATTATTTCGGGATTCATGTAACACCATTCATGGGATTCCCTGACCGACTCGACTTCTGGCTGCCCACATGCCTGACGGGAGCCGGGTGTGGTGTGCTGACCACCAGGAACTTAGGGGTCATGGGAAACAAACTTCGTCTGTTAGTTAGCTTTTTTTCTTGTGCAGCGTCATGGGTTGAGTTGCTTGCAACTTTCACCGAAATCGGTGGATGAAAGCCCACCCCTCCCTCGCCATCTTTATGCACGTTTGCCTGTTAGGAGGTGGGTATTCCAAATGCCCAAAGAACGCCATGTTATTGGCTTCTAGAAGCAATCGTAAACTCATGAGGATAACATTGATTCGAGCTTGATGTAAATGTTTCCATAGCACTTGCCGGTTTCGCACCACCCAGGCATGCGTCAAAGCTGGTGAGGCGCAACAAAGCAGTAAAAAATGATGATCCAGAAACATCGTCCGAGGCATTCTTCTGTGATGAGCGCGCCACCTGTTTACTAAGATAAAACCAGCGATTGTCCAGCCTTCAAATTTTGCATTCCAGATTTCGACTGCGGTTGGCGCGTCGTTACGCATTCCAAACGTGCAAGAAAACCGCACTTACCACCACTGGAGATGTCAGATCTCCCTTAATTCGCCACTGCCACCTGTCAATGCTACTGCAATGTTTCTGCGTTGCATCGCAATTACATTTCTGCATTCAGACTTTTCAATGGGTTAAAAAGACACCCCGCGTGGCCAACGGGGAAGCTGGTTTGCCATAACAATGAGATCCGCTGAAAAATTGCTGCAGTTGGATGGTCATATTTTCGCATCCATTGCAAATTATTGATATGTATAGCTTCTCTGACATATCTCAAAGCAAGGAGTTCGGATAATCCATTTGATAGTCACTATGCTTACTTACTTTATCTTTATTGCTTTTATGAATGAATGAATGAATACATGAATGCCGGCTGCCGGATTCCGGCAACATACGGCACATGCGGGTTTCGCCGTTTGGCTCGGCGCTGTCAGCGAGCTGTTCGCCAGATACGGGTGTGGTATGAGATCAAAGTTCTTACGCTGATATGTGGACCTTCAGTATGAAAGGAAGAACTGGTTAAACCACTACATGGAACAATTTGTGATAATATTGACAGCACTTGACGTTTCAGGCTGTGCATATGGTGACGACCGGTGAGGACAAGCCTTACAAGGAAAAAGCAGCGTGTTCTTAGACCTTCGTGGGACGCTCTCCCATGGAACCCATCCCAGAAGCTCCTGTCAAGAGCAGGGAGCAGCCTACAGCTGACTCGCGTCATCGACGCCGCGCGATGACGCTCCACAGGCCGCTGGCCCGCGTACCCGGCGCGACCCCTCCGCGGGCGGCCCGCACACCCCCGCGCGAACAGACCACCCCTTCAGCGCGGCTCTGCGAGGTGGCGCGTCTCGCCGGCCGCCGGCTCACGGCTTAACACAAATATTTGCTGGCGCCCATTTGTCAGAGCCGGCTGGTCACGCGAGATAGAGTGATCCATCCCCGTCCGGCCGCCATCTGGGTATGATTAGTGCGCGGGTAACCGGAGCCCGGCCGTCTGCGCCGCCCGCGCCGCGACGGCGGCGGCGGCGGGTTACGCGACGAACGGGTGTGGAGGCAGGCGTACCTGGGACCAGCGGAGGTCAGGACGGGCCTGGGACCGGCGGAGACGAATGGGACAGATCTGGGACAGGCGGAGACATGGGACGGGCTGGCGGGACGAGCGGGTGTGGAGGCGGACCTGGGACCGGCGGAGACGCACGGGACAGGTCAGGGACAGACGGGGACACGAGAGGGACTGCGGGACGCACAGGACAGGTCAGGGACAGACGGGGACACGAGAGGGACTGCGGGACGCACGGGACAGGTCAGGGACAGACGGGGACACGAGAGGGACTGCGGGACGCACGGGACAGGTCAGGGACAGACGGGGACACGGGAGGGACTGCGGGACGCACAGGACAGGTCAGGGACAGACGGGGACACGGGAGGGACTGCGGGACGAGTTGAGCTGGAGACGGTCGTGCGATGAGCGGAGATGCACGGAACAGGCGAAGACACGGGAAGGGTCTGCCGGGCCAGTGGAGCTGGATAAGAAACTGGAATAGACAGAGACAGACCTGACATGTCCGGGACAGGCGAAGACACGGGAGGGGTCTGCCGGGCCAGTGGAGCTGGATAAGGAACTGGAATAGACAGAGACAGGCCTGACAGGTCCGGGACAGGCGAAGACACGGGAGGGGTCTGCCGGGCCAGTGGAGCTGGATAAGAACTGGAATAGACAGAGACAGGCCTGACATGTCCGGGACAGGCGAAGACACGGGAGGGGTCTGCCGGGCCAGTGGAGCTGGATAAGGAACTGGAATAGACAGAGACAGGCCTGACAGGTCCGGGACAGGCGAAGACACGGGAGGGGTCTGCCGGGCCAGTGGAGCTGGATAAGAAACTGGAATAGACAGAGACAGACCTGACAGGTCCGGGACAGGCGAAGACACGGGAGGGGTCTGCCGGGCCAGTGGAGCTGGATAAGAGACTGGAATAGACAGAGACAGACCTGACAGGTCCGGGACAGGCGAAGACAGCGGGGACCGGCAGGACGAACGGTGCGCAGGAAAGGCCTGGAGCGAGAGATCAGTGGGACATAGTTGTGACCAATGAGGGTTGAGACGGAACTGGAGCTAACAGGGCAGGAGCGAAGAGAGCGGGAGACAGACCTAGGCTGGACAGAGTAGGGACGGGTTTGAGGGGAGGGCGTACACGAGACAGCTTAGGAGGAACGGAAACATGGGGCAGGTTTGGGAGAAACGGACACATGGGATAGTTTTGGTAAGAACGGAGGCAAGGAGCAGATTTGGGAGAAACAGAGACATAAGACGGCCATGGGCTGAAGGTTGACACGGAGCAATCGTGGGGCGAGTGGGACAGGCTTGGGACGGCAATGGACTCAAAACTACCTACAAGGCCGTTTGTAGGCTGGTGGTTCCTGAGGGCGGGCTTCTAGAGGCAAATACGTGCTCCAATTTGCACCCCACGATTACAATAGTCAGGACCGTATACGAGTCTCCCAGATGCACCGAGGTGTTGAAACTATACGCAAAGAAATGTCGTCTTGCTGGTAAGATATTTATTAGAAAAAAACATGGTATGATATGAGCAAGTCATGCCACCTCTCAGACACGTGTGCTTCCATAATGCCCTGCCTTCAAGCTGCAATTCAGGTGGCTCAACAACCAAATCTGCACCACAGTATAGCGGACCAACGGAGGACAGGTAGTTAGCAAATGTGCGTATCATCACACCAGATGATGCGTTTATTTATTTGCATTCATCGTATCAGAAGACCGCCCAGCCTTGTCGCTCCTCAGCCTAGACGACATACACAAGGCTTGTTACGATGAGGATCTGTCCAAGACAGCTGACGCATGCCGCAGCTGCTCAACACCGTCGCCTTACGCATTGTCGAGTGGTCGCATCAGCGCAAGGTCAGAGTGCTGCGATCTCAGTCGGCTCAGACCTGCAATTCTGGTGAAAAAAGATATCTCAAAGATGCATCAAAGTACACAAAGCTTGGGATGTGTGTCCTTGTTATGATGTTAGACACGCACATACGGTAACTGGCAGAATTTGTCAGCAATTAGCGACAAACTGCAATTCTAAGAGACATCCCGCCCTCTGTATTTTCCACCACGGGTATATCTTGGGTATTTATGGGTCCCCACGACCAAAACATTTTGTTTGGCTGACAACGCTGCGGTACACCCGGTCTGCGCCAGCGCTCCGTTGCGGTGCCGCCCGGTGCCGCCTCCAGCTGTAATGTGTGCGAGACACTGATGTGACCCCGAGACCCCCCTGTGACCCTGATATGATCCGCCGCTGACCGCCATCGCCGGATGGCTGAACCGCTGCCGTCGGCCCAATGGGTCGTCACTGCCGCCACCTCCGCCGGCTCGCTGGGCCGCCGCCAGCCGCCGACACGACCGCCTAATTACGACCGCTACACTTCATAATTAGTGTTATCAATTTTGACAAATGGGATGAAAATATTGGCGCAGGAGGCGTGTTAGGCTGACACGTGACGAGCGGAGTGTCACGCCGGCGGACGGGGCGGCGCGACGGCCGCCGACTGGCGCGGCGGTGACGCGTGACGGGCCGCCGCCGCCGCCGCCGCCGCCGCCGCCGACAGCGGCGACGAGAGCAGGACGGGCCCGGCGCCGCAGCTGTACTGCCGGGGTCGGGAACTTGCATCGCCAGGAATCCGTTGTTAGTAACTCAGGCAATGTGATGCACAACAGCATGTATACAATGTGTAAGTATGAAATATACTCATAAGGACGCATGTCATATCAACACAAATGCATATTTCGGCTGTTTTTTGCGTTCGTGTCAGTAGCATAAAATGTGGTTGCAAAAACGAAATAAAGCAAACTATGGAAGAAGCCTAAAGCAGACAGCACTGCACAAATCAATAATGCTATTACGTATGCACACTGCTTATATAACTATTTGCATGTTTATAGTGTGAATAGAAAAAAAAAACAAAAGACGCATGACGGGCGCGGCGCGATAGCGGTAGTACTCGGGCCGTAAAAAACAGCCAGAAATGAACTCTTAATAACGCGAAATATGGGATGCAAAGTACGTTAGATCAATTCGCAGTGCAAACAACACACATTTAAATGCAAGAATTAAAAAACGCACAAAGGAACTAAAAAAGGGCAAATTGTAGCTGTTTTTACGCCGTATAAGGTTTGAGGCCTTGTCTAGTTGTCTTCTTTGTTGTCTAAGTGTCTTCTCTTTGCACCATAATGATTCTACAAGGTTTTGGACTTGACGCCGTCGCATTGTGGGGTGAGCAACGCCAGGAGCTGTTTTCATCACGACAATGATTTAACCTATAGCGTTTGGGTGGTGGGCGACGCGCAATGATGATAACATTTCCAAGTGCTTGTCGCGTCTTAGAGTTGTAAAACTACGCTTTGAGAGACCAGAATGTTGTGCTAATTCTAGGATAAACAAAGTTAGGGCACAATTTTGATACGGCCCATCTCTTTCGATGCCCCGAATGTCCATCAGTGCGACAGTGTCATACCCAAACAGGGGATGTCTCTGCAGACTCGCAACATAACGGAGAGCAAGCGGAGTTTCGAAGGCGGCGATTTAATATTACGCTATTGTAAGGAAATAAGAATTATGCAGGAGTATAACTGATGTATAAGCTCACCGAGTGTCTGTGCAATAGCTATGATAACCTTGCTTTATCAGCCATTTCAAATTGGAGTACACATTAACAGGGCCACTGGAAGTTCTCCCAGTTGGCGCATAGACATTTCTGATAATTCATTTCTAATTGATGTCTGTGGGGCAAATAATAAATTCTCAAAATCAGAAGGCTCAGGCCTCTGTACACAGTCCCCCTCCCCGAATCCCGCGCCCTTACATATTGCTCTCGTTTCTCGTTAGTGGACGAGAGGCAAGGCTCGGACAGCGGGTGACTCCACGGTCTCCCGCACCGCATCACGCAGCACTGACAACAGTGTGGGATCCCATTGCGTCGTCTGGGTGTCACGTTACGGCTTTAAGGCCGGTGGCGGATTTCCAGCTCGGTGCGAGTGCGGCGGTGAAAGGCGCCATGACAGAGCGCCGCCAGCAGTCTCAGTGAGGACGTGAACACCGAAGTGAACCATTGCCGAACTCGTAATCTTCCACGCGCAAAGGGAGGTGGAGGGGGGGGGGGGGGAAGGAGGATAATCCCAGATGCACACTTTCGCCAGGCCAAGTGGCTGACTCCACCTCACAGCTCTAGCATGAGCCTGTTCAGCGTTTTTGTTACAGTCTGTAAAGAGGCGTCCTGAACAGGAGGCGACCATGGTCAAATTCATCGTACAAGGACAACGTTGCCCTGGTACGGGCGCCTCCCTCACCAGACGTGGCCGTTAGTGGCAGCACGCGACTGGCGACTGTTGCACGGCACGGCCGGGAGCAGGTGGCGGCCGCTGGGCGTGGCCGTTAGTGGCAGCACGGGACTGGCCGCTTTTGCACGGCACGGCCGGGAGCAGGTGGCGGCCGCTGGACGTGGCCGTGAGTGGCAGTACGGGACTGGCCGCTGTTGCACGGCACGGCCGGGAGCGGGTGACGGCCGCTGGACGTGGCCGATCTAAGCCGATCCACTGGCGAATCCAGTCAATCACGCCGCCCGCCCCCTCATAAGCCGTTTAGGGTATTAGTCGGCCGGGCAGGGGCGGCGTGTATCCATTCCGGCGGCGCCAATCGCCACCAGATGGCAGCCCGCTGCTGCCAAACACAAGCAGGCATCGGCGCTGGGCACGGTCGGCAGATTGGGAGGCATGGCAGCTGTACCAACTCCACCAAGGGGTATAACATCACATGGTGCTGCATGCAAAGAACTACGGTTTTAAGTATTTTTTTACAAATTTTGTAGGGGCCTTTTCATACTGCACCTGTATGTAGCTTGAAAATGGCCTCGACCTGAGACTATAATAGCCACCACGTAAGCTGTTTCCAATATACTTATACTGATATTGATACTGGTGCTGACTACGTTAGTGTTGCAGAGATCCCGCCGCCGCGGCGCCAAATTCGGAGGCACGGAACACGTCTGAGAAGCGGCAGGAAGGCGGACGGGACCAACCGGATCCTAGTCGAATACGTCAGTGTCAATATTTCAAGACGTTTGCAAACAATCGAATGCAATCTAGCTCAAAGTAACTACGCACACACAATTCGTTTCCTTAACATGAGTGTGTGTCTTGAAGATCGGAAACGTTGCCGCTTTGAAAAGCTAAAGAATGACATTGTCGCTCATTGGCTGCTTCTGGTCGATTTTTTGGACGTTATCACCATTGTTCACTGCGGCAAATATCGAGCTAAACTAGGTCATGGTGCATCACGTACCAATGGACTTCGAATTTTAAATTATCTTGTTGCTCACAGACTACAGTGTGCTGTTTCCATGCGACGTATACGACGGTGCCAGTGACTGGCTGCCGAGTATTAAGTTGGTCGGAGCAAGCTGAATCATGGATTCAGCCTATGTCGCATCCATCTCCTGCAACGCCTCCACTCCTCGTTTTTCGGCGAACATGGGTGGTATCTTGAGCTCAGTCAAGTGAGGGAGGAGGGCGGCGCGCTGAGAAGTTTTGTCGAAACCAACACAAAGCGACGACACCTGCACGAAACTTGGCATCATGTATGACACACTTTTGACGCACGCTTTCGGACAGAAATTGCACCAGGTCGCGTGAGGTTCTTGATGTAGCGGAGGGCGGGGTCAGTTGTATCGTGTTCAAGTCGTATCAGGACGATTTCCTCTAAATCTATGCGACAAATGCCAGTATTGCGTCACTCGGCTGACGCACAGAAGCGCCCCTTATCTCTCGGTGTACGTCCGGCTGCATACGTGCACGCGTCTTGGGGTGGACGCGATACGCGTGCTTTTTACACATCACTGAAAGCTCTAGCGGTCGTTGAAAATGTGTGTTTAAAGTTTTACTATAAGGCTAATTCAAACGCCACGTTAAGTGGTGGAAAGTAGATGTGCCACATATGCCACAAAACATCTGCCAGGGAGCTGGGGTGGCGCAAACTCTCTTCCAATATGTTGGGCGGCGCATGTTGTATGAGCTGAGCATGGGGCATGTTGCATCAGCTGTGCATGGGGCATGTTGTATCAGCTGAGCATGGGGCATGTTGTATCAGCTGAGCATGGGGCATGCTGTATCAGCTGAGCATGGGGCATGTTGTATCAGGGATACAATGTGGCGACAATGATGCCATCGAATGACATACTGTCAATGATTGACTGACATGATTGCCATGACTTTCCGTCTTCCAGACAATAAGTCAGCATCCACAGTTCATGCCTGAGTAACCGAAACCAAAGTGGCAGTAGTTGTAAGTTAAATATTGACTAATTGGAAAGAGCAGAAATATGAGAGGTTGCAATCACGGTGAATTACGAAACAGCAGGGACGAGAGTCTCTTGTTTACATATTGTAACGCATGCAGCTTGCTTGTGATGTAGTCTACTGCACGCATAAGATCAGTGCAAACTTCCCACCATGTGATACAATTTACCCCAGGGTAGAGCAGGTTGTATAATCTTAAAGGGTTTCATTCAGAGGCCACTTACAAAAACAAAAACAAAAAAAAAACAACAAGACGTGCTCTCTAAACCTGCATTACTGTTTATGTGCCTGAAGGCTATAACTGCTTGCAGATAAGAACATCTTTATGACACCCTAATTAGTTATGGAATATGGGAGCTCAGAGAAAAACTGATAGAACTCGTCCTACTCTCCATTATGACACAATTTTGCACTGCATCGACCGTTTTTTACGGTAAAAGTGTGTTGTTCTGCTTATGGTCACACAAATGCACAATTATCTCCTAACAGGCATTCAACCGGTCATTCAACAGGCATTAACCGGTCACCGGATTATCAGAGTCAAGCACATTACAAAACAAACATTACCGCAAACAAAACAGCATAGCCAAAGTCAAACGCGGTCAATTATGACGAACACGTACTGCTCAAAGTTGTTTCTAAACGGCGATCGTACTCGGAGTGCGGGACACACCAGCGTGATCGTTCTTCTTCGGTCCCGAACCACAGGGCTCACATGAACGGCAAGGCCACTGGCGGCCTTAATCCGATAAACCAATTAAACCAGATCACCGTTTGACTACTGGGATATAACAATACGCACACATTGCAGTCGCCAATCCGATTTCTTAGGACTCGGACGTGTCGGTAAAAGTTAGTGACAAAGCCTGGTGTGTCTTTACGCACACACAAATACCGAGCAGCTGTCGTTCTATCCCGCGGCCGATGGTACTAATCGCAGGGTAAGTCGCAGAGCCTGCACAGCTATTTTGAAGGCAACGTGCTGTGATGATAAGAACAGATGCAGAGTCAAAATAATCACATCTATTCGAAGGAAATCGACCTATTTTTCAAACCTTTTGATCTGAAATCGGCCTTCTCCTATACATTAACAGATACGGAAAAGCTACCACACGCCGACGAACACCGGCGCAGGTGCCGGTGAATACGTTGCAGGCGACGCACACGTGAGTGTCCAGGACGCGGCGGTGCAGGCTCCGTCCCAGCACCAACAGAACGCGCCCAAATTGGATGGGCAGACTTACAGGCTCGTGCTCAGGCGCCAGGGGACACCAGACAGCAGCAAACTGCTCCTTCCATCAAAAAACAAAGCAAAACACATGAAAACACACATCGCAGGACGGCGTCCGACCCGGTCCACCTCGGTTAGGTTGAGAATAAGCCGCCGACAACACTGCAGCGCAAACTATGGACATGCGCTCGTCTCGAGGATTGCTTTACAACATCAGTACCCTCCGTTGTCGGACTTGAACGTGTTGCGTACCTGAAGGAAAGCTCGGCCACAACAACATGGTGCCATCGGTGCCGATGTCACGCGGCCCGAGCACGCTTCTCATGTACAGAGCTTGCCCGCCTCTTCAAAAGGTGTCTCTTTCCACACAGCTTACGGAGTCACCGAGAGGTCAGAGGGCATTTCGACAGATATGCCCGGGGGTCATTTGCCCACACTGACAACAAAGGCGCGAAGTGTGGTGTGCTCTTAAGCATGCTGTTCGGCTGTCTCAAACACCAACCCGCAGGGCACAGCGGCGGCGCCAGTTCCCAGCAAAGTCCAACGACGACTCCGCCGGTGATTAAAGCTCTCAACAAACGGAGGGCGTGAAAACTTTACGGCTGGCGTCTCCGAGCCTGCAAACTTTCGCACCAGTTTGAATGTTGGATAAAGAGATGCTCAAGAACGGAGAAATGTCTGGCTGAGTATTTGCTCTTCGAGGCGGTTTCTCAATAGTATTGTTTGCCGGTAGCATTCATCGCAAATCACACACTCTGCATGAACAACTTAGTCATACCTTTCTGTGTGGCATACATACTCGCAATTACGCAAATTCATATCACAATGCATATATATATATATATATATATATATATATATATATATATATATATATATATGCATACATCAGAGCTACCACCTGCATGAAACATATATTCCTGTATTATGGGTGGGGAGGCATACCGAGCTTTCTTGAACACCTTTTAGCAACAAAAAGGCTTGGTGCTTCAAAGAAGGTGGGCTCACTAAGCGCTTGCTTCCGGCTAAAAGATGTAGAAGGTTTCGCTATCGCATTTTGTCATTATTTGGTCTCGCTTCGATCTCCGCTGATCTGGTCTCGATCTTCGACCTACGCCTGACTGCCAACTCACGGGGTCGATGATGGCTGTAGCTGTAGCTGTGGACCCCCGAAAATTCCGTCTGCACTCCTGACTCCAATCGATTTAAAAAACTGAGCCCGTTCAAAATAAAGAAGGGAAAATTCAGTGTACTATTTGTGTGTTGAAAGGGCGGGGGAGCTCTCTCACGACTCTTAATCAACTTTGCGTCCCCAAACCCTTTACCAAGACTATAGAAGCGCCCCCATGGGCTGCACTAGATGATGCTGATCCGTACCAGTCTCTCGTCTGAGACGCAGACGGCCGTCGGGGCTTGCATTTGAATCTTAAACAGAAGTTAAAACAAAACAGTTAAAGCAATTTAAGTTAAAAAAGGCGGTAAGTAGACGAAACTTTTATGAAGTTGTGGGAATGTTTTGGGGGCCAAAACATACTCTCAGAGGTTTTTTGGGGGCGGGGGCATGGCCCCGTGGCCCCTCCCCCCAGGATCGGCCAATGTAAGCGCCTTTTATCCAGCCCTATCACACGGCTCTTCTCTCGCGCCGTCGTGTGCGACAAATCAAGGAAGATATTACTCCTCAAGAATAAAACGAATGAATGCTTAACTTCTTTGGTCGCGAAGCGACTATTAGGTAGGTATGTCGTCAGCCTGCTGATTAGCATGCATGTCATCAAATTTTAAATGCAAGTCATCTGATTACATTGCCCCAATGAATCAACGGATCCGCCGCCTCGTCCCACCCTGGTTTTAAAGGCTTCTGCTTTTCACAGCAGAGTTCCAGCATAATATACTTTTCTACATCAGAATGGCGATATTTTTCGACTGAATATGTCTACATGAACTTGAAAGGCGTATTGGGTCGTAAGATCCATGCCGGCTGCTATCATGCCAGATGAAAACACAATCCTTTCAAAAATGACGGAATTGAAAGCAAAGGAGCAGTCCGGGTCTGGAAAATAAGATAAAGAGTAAGCTTGTCACTGCAAAGCTCAACCCTCTGACGACACCACCGAGTCGTCCTCTGACTGGAAGAGGTAATGCACTCCCTAGAGCTCTACCCACAGGGCCATATGCCCAAGAGAGATACGGACTCTGTCTCCATGGTGTTCAGTAAGATAGACGAGCGGCTGGGTGGGCTGGGGGGGGGGGGAGAGTTGATACGAGCCCAAATTCTTGTCAACACGACCACACATGGCCGCGTGAGAATACACAACATGCATTTTTATCATGCGTGCTCGCATTTTTCAGTGATGTGGCCTGTTCACCGTAGCGGTTTTAACTACGGAGGGTGGGAGGTTGGCATTCCTTTTTGGCAGAAACAATTTCTTCAATTGAGTGAACTTGTTTGATCATGCGGGCTCCATATTGACGGATTTGTCGTGTTATTTCAGTCGTCATCAACGAACTGAAATCACGTGCATTTCAAGACAGACATTCAATTCATTCACAACATTTCTGTAGCAGGTCATTTTCACGTTTGTGCCTTCTTTTTGCGCACCGCCTACAGTGACTACTTTGGGACAGCGCCACCGGCGCGAACAACATTAGTCGATAAGTGTGCCTGCTCAGCACTGCGTTACCGTGTTACTACCGTCCGCTCTCAGCAATTCTGGTTTTACTAACAGCTTCACCCAGTGCTGTCGCGGCGCGCTCCGTTGTCTAATGCTTAAATTCACCTGATTCCTATGCCGTTAAATGTCGTTGACGTTTTTCTGGAACAAACACAGTGCAGAAATTGCGTATAAAGTGTCTTGTTTCTACCTATGCCAAATGTATTCGAAACCTTTCGTCCCATTCGCCATCAATCACTAAGCTCGCAGGGGCGATGAGCCACGGCTGTCGGCGCTGAAGTCCTGCTTTTCAGCGTATTTCGACAGCGGCACACTCGGGCCTGCTGCAGCTACCCGCACTCTTGACTGCTGTCCCTTTCGAGTCGGTTTGCCACTAATCCGTACCCGCACGCCAGATGGCCTTTTTGCACCACGTGCTCCACTTCATTTCCGGGCACTCCCGAGCCTCTGCAGAGCCGCTCAGAGCCGTGCCTTACAGCGTGCCGAGGGCCACGACATGCACACAACCCCGCCCGACCCTCAGCCCAGCGACGGCGGCCGATCGACCCCAGCAGCGCGGAGATTTCCTCTGCACCTGATGCAGTGCCGGGTGTCTGGAGCTGGCGGTGCCCGGGCCGGCACCGCCTGCCGCCGGCAGAGGTCGGCCTCAGCCCACGCCCCGCGTCCTCGGCCCACTCGACCATCTGGCGGACCGGAGCGCCGCACCTGACATCTATCCGCCGCCACTTGAAACTAATGACATCAGCCGGCCCGGCCGATCAGCTTTGTCGCTCCCTCCTACTCTTGATTTCGCCATTGATTTTATCTGATGTCCCGCCGGGCCGAGCGCCCTCGTGCCTCATAACATGGGGGTTTGGACGACATTAGCGGCGGATTTGCCCGCGGCAGTGCCCCTGAATGGACGCAGTGAGCATATGAACAGCCAGCTCGCACGCATCGGGGCCGGCGGATCGAGCCCGGCCGGCCCGACCAGCTCACTGCCACACGGCAGCGACACGCGCTCAGGCTGCGGAAACGGGGCGTGCGGCTGTCCAGCACCTGCATGCGCTGTCTTGTGCAGACAGTGCAGGATTCGGCTTACCATGTGGGTCTGTGCGTTCATTGAGCTACGCAACTGAAGAAGGAGGGCACATGTATCGGTTCCGCGCTGCAAGTCAGGTTTCTAACACGCAGCTACGAGAGCCTCAAACAGTTGCAGTCATATAAAAAGGCTCAGTTTGAACAAGAGTATCAATGTAATACAAATTTTCCATGCGACGATGTTTAGGGTGCACAGTGCACACACCACCCTGCCCACTGGCGAAACGTGGGCGGGGGAGGAGGGGGGGGGGGGCATGGGGGGCTTCGGCCACCAGAGGCCTGAACTCTCTTTCAGCTCGGACGGTTGGTTTCGAAGCACCGGCCTGGAATCCATGCGTGGTCTGGAGTCCTGGCCCGGTATCGCGGCAACGGTCCGGAGTCCAGACGATCGGAGCGAATGCTGCTCTGGTCATTGCTGACTATACAAGCCTGAATTGGCAGTACCATTCATGTAATCCTACAGGTGGGAGGCGTGCACCTATCTCCACGCCGAAGTTCCACATATGACATAACATGAAGCCATTGGCATTCAAGGTAGTGTTGGGTGACCTTCAATCCGAGTCGTTGCTCTCTCATCATGCTTTTCAGAGATGGTGAGCCGAATCGCATCATAGAGAACTGTTGCCACGGCGATGCATCACAAAACTAAGCGATGTATGGCACTCACGACTGCTTGGCTGGCATGGAACCGTGTCCTCTTTCTTTCCGAGCAATATCCGCTTTGGTTGCGCATGCTTTGCTGCGCATGCGCATGGGGGAGTGTGAGAAATATGTCGTGCTAGTTGGATATCGCTTTAAACTTAACAAATGTGTTTAATATACCCAGACATGGACACACTGATCCGCATGTTGGGATCGAAGACAAGCGGCACATCCTATGACGCACAAACGTTTCGAGTCTGCAACAGGCACGCGTGATGGAATGGTGCTGTTGGTGGTGCAATGGTGCTGTTGGTGGTGCAATGGTGCATCCACTTCCCAAACAGGCAGGAACAAGGCCGGGGCCCGCGCTTTGTGTTTGTCGGGGCTTTGAAACAACAAGGGGCCTCTGTGCCGGTCAGGGGTCCGGTGTCTTAAAGGAGGCCTGTGTTGGGCAAGGTACAATAATGCCGCACCTGCCCTCCTCAAGTCAAAGCTCTCAAGACGAGACCATGCAATGAGTTCAAAAGCAACGAGGACGGTGGTAAAACATCCGGCTTGAAATTTTAACAGCTTTTAGACGTGTGGCGTAAGAATATGTGCTATACGATTTGTCCCATGCAAAACACAAAAAAAGCAGACAATATGTTCAGTCACATGACACAAAGGACTCCATGAATGAGGCATGAGCTGGTTATTGTTCTTTTATCAAGCATGAGCGAGCAGGCTGTGGCATTCAAAATATGCCTATCTTATCAACATTTTTCGAAAAATGAGTATGTGCTCTCTAAATATGTTACCCTACAGCTATAGCTGAAGGATACAGTTACGCCAGACGTGCGACTCGTTTTCATACATTGAACAGCTGAGATGTGAGAGACCTCACAGTCTTACCATTCCCCCTCCGGCTCCCTCCTATTTGCGTCATCGATTTTAGAATGCTTAATGGCTATTTATAATGTTGCAATCACGCCACTGTCGTCCATGTCACGGCTGACCGTGTGTTGTACTGGATGACTGGCTTCCATAAAAATATAAACACAGAAGACGTGCGTGCAGTGCTTGTCTTCAATATCGTTTCGTTCCTCATCAGACTTATGTAATCAATGTGTCCTCATCCGGCATCGAACGGTTTTTGTGAACACGGCCTCGCAGTAAGCACAGCAAGTGAAGTGGAGGTTATTACATCCATCACCTGCTACGGCAATGCAGCCTTTTTGGATTGTATAGCAAAGATACACTAGCTAGTCTCATAATGTTTCAGCCAGAACTCCTACGTTAATGCTCTTCACACCCAACTGTAATCAAAGTCTGGCCTGGAAGGCCTGCGGGCTTCCCTGCAATTTTACAACGTGGAACAGTGTGAATCAGCGACGTCTGACTTTTATCAATCATTCCAAGGCTTGAGGCATGCCACTGGCAAATACAACTGTAATGATTAGATCCGTGAGGCATCATTTATTGCCCTTTAGGTATGTGACCCGAAGATCCCTAATGCATGCTTCCAGTTGGATCCAATAAGGCTGGTAAGGCAAAAGTCCAGGATGGATACTGGTGGTATTAAATCGAGGTGAATCCTGCAGAAAAACTTTTGGAATGCGATTCAGCTTACATAATCATGGGCTTTAGTTCTGCAGAAGAACTGGGGCAAGGTACAAAAAAGTATCACGGGCAGATAATTGGTTGGACTATCGTTCTGATCTGACGTCAGAAGACCACGCCCATTTAGTAACCGGAAACTACATGCATTGCCCTGTTACCTCAGTAGGCGGAATACTAGACTCGTAATTAGAGGGCCCGGTTCGAATCTCGGCAATCCCGGAGAGGTAATTCGAGCTGCCACGCGTACATGGTTGAAACCCGAACACTATCGTGTCCTTGTCAGGACTCAATAATACCTGCCGACGCCGAGAGGAATGACTGGCAGAAACGTTGCGGGGACGGAGGTCCGAAAAAAACTATTTCGTCGATTGTTGGGTTCGTTAGCGCCGTATACATTAAATGCTGATCCGCATACTTTGGTAACCTATCATACAGTTTGTATCGTCTGGTTCGTTGAACATCGTCGCATGCAAGTTGCATCGGTGCGTCGATATGGCATTTTCTTATGCAAGATGCCATGCGCATAAATATGGAAACGGCAAAAAGGCCGGTTTCGCATTTGCTGTCTTACACGGACATGCACTTGATTAACCGAAAGGCAGCAAACATACTATAGTCACAGTATGACAGCCTAGCACTGCTCCGCTGGTCACGGACGTCTATGGAATCAACGCATCGGCAGGTCGATTCCGGCGGTGGTGTGGTGTCGATGGACCGATCCCGGCATTGGTGTAGTGTCGTTGGGCCGATCCCGGCGGTGGTGTGGTGTCGTTGGGCCGATCCCGGCGGTGGTGTGGTGTCGTTGGGCCGATCCCGGCATTGGTGTGGTGTCGTTGGGTCAATCCCGGCACTGGTGTGGTGTCGTTGGGCCGATCCCGACATTGGTGTAGTGTCGTTGGGCCGATCCCGGCAGTGGTGTGGTGTCGCTGGGCCGATCCCGGCATTGGTGTGGTGTCGTTGGGCCGATCCCGGCAGTGGTGTGGTGTCGCTGGGCCGATCCCGGCATTGGTGTGGTGTCGTTGGGCAGATCCCGGCATTGGAGTGGTGTCGTTGGGCCGATTCCGGCAGTGACGTGGAGTCGTTGGGCCGATTCCGGCAGTGATGTGGTGTCGTTGGGCCGATGTGTGCGGTGTCTGTACTGATTGACTTCCAGCGCGCTTCGAGCCTTCAATAACGGAGCTCAAGGCTCCAGCGTGCTTCGACTTTTTGATCGCGCGGCTGAAGGCTTTTCTCACTCATAACGCCGGCAAATTTGGCGCAATCACGTCTTTTCTCAAATAAGCGGAACACGTGTTGTTTTTTTCCGTTAGAGTAATAAAACTGCCGCCGGTAAAAATGAAGAAACTTGGCACCAAAGTAACATTATTTGGTTAACAGACTAAGAAAGCTCGAATTTTGTGTGGCTTTAGTTTGTCTCGGCTGTACTATTAGTTGTCACACGTTCGTTTCTCTTCTGCCCGGTTGATGGGTGCAGTTCTCCCCTAAAAGAGTTGTGTTCATACCCGTATAGTGCATACAGCCATCGAAAACCATGGGTGAGAAAAATGATTGAATTGAATTGTCATTGTTTGGAGCCTCAAAAAGACTTTCCATTGCTGTCAATATCAAAAGCTCGATCAAAATGCCCGCAGGGGTGTTATTTTGAAGAAAAATCAAGAAAATTAGACACAATACATTTACTCCCTGTGGTAGCTACTGAGGAGCACAGAAACAGAGGGTTCGAGAAAGTACTGGAATTTCGGCGTCCTCATCGTCCACAACCTGAATAAGCGCGTCTCTCTTGCGCTGCTCGAGCTGGGTTGGGCTTAAAATACCCTGATGTGATCACCGAACGGGACATGATGACGATGCGAAGCATTCTGTCGGACACCCGTACACCCGAAGCTTTGCACCAACGGGTGGTCGGTCGCGCCTCGGTGTCCTCGCGTGCCACTCGGGCCACAGCTGGCGGTAGACGGCACTAAACTGTGATTAGTAACACCTTACACACGTTGGTCCAGCAGCCTGTCAGCTGGCTCTTCGTGCTCACGTGGCAGAGCGCGAAGAGCCAGCAGCAGGGGACCAGACGGGCGCCTGCGCGAGGGCCGAAACACGAGCCGTTGCACCCTCAGCCAGGCCACGCCCAGGGTTCGCAGCGCGCGGCCCCTGTTCAGACAAGATCCGCGCCCAGAGCTCGCAGCGCGCGGCTCCTGTTAGACAAGAGCCACGCCCAGAGTTCGCAGCGCGCGGCCCCTGTTCGGACAAGAGTCGCGCCCAGAACTCGCAGCGCGCGGCCCCCGTTTCAGACAGGAACCGCGCCCAGAGCTTGCAGCGCGCGGCCCCTGTTCAGGCAAGAGCCACGCCCAGAGCTTGCAGCGCGCGGCCCCTGTTCAGACAAGAGCTACGCCCAGAGCTTGCAGCGCGCGGCCCCTGTTCGGACGCGAGGCGTGCCCCTGCGTCTCTGAGGCGTGACGCCGCGCGGCAGGGAGCGTTTTTTGCCGGCTTGTAAACCATCACTCAGGCCAGCTCTGGCCGTCACCTCCCGCCGCCGCTCAGCTGGTATGCCGCAGGGGACGGTTGACTCGCGAGGGTACGTACTGGGCTCGGAGCAGGGGACGGTGACCCGCGAGTGGAACACCACTGGGCTCGGAGCAGAGGACGGTGACTTGCGGTACGTACTGGACTCGGAGCAGGGGACGGTGACCCGCGAGTGGAACACACTGGGCTCGGAGCAGAGGACGGTGGCCAGCGAGTGGGACACACTGGGCTCGGAGCAGAGGACGGTGACCAGCGAGTGGGACACACTGGGTTCGGAGCAGAGGACGGTGACTTGCGGTACGTACTGGGCTCGGAGCAGGGGACGGTGACCAGCGAGTGGGACACACTGGGCTCGGAGCAGAGGACGGTGACCAGCGAGTGGGACACACTGGGCTCGGAGCAGAGGACGGTGACCCTCGAGTGAGACACACTGGGCTCGGAGCAGAGGACGGTGACTTGCGGTACGTACTGGGCTCGGAGCAGGGGACGGTGACCAGCGAGTGGGACACACTGGGCTCGGAGCAGAGGACGGTGACCAGCGAGTGGGACACACTGGGCTCGGAGCAGAGGACGGTGACTTGCGGTACGTACTGGGCTCGGAGCAGGGGACGGTGACCAGCGAGTGGGACACACTGGGCTCGGAGCAGGGGACGGTGACCAGCGAGTGGGACACACTGGGCTCGGAGCAGGGGACGGTGACCCGCGAGTGGGACACACTGGGCTCGGAGCAGAGGACGGTGACCAGCGAGTGGGACACACTGGGCTCGGAGCAGAGGACGGTGACTTGCGGTACGTACTGGGCTCGGAGCAGGGGACGGTGACCAGCGAGTGGGACACACTGGGCTCGGAGCAGAGGACGGTGACCAGCGAGTGGGACACACTGGGCTCAGAGCAGGGGACGGTGACCCGCGAGTGGGACACACTGGGCTCGGAGCAGGGGACGGTGACCCGCGAGTGGGACACACTGGGTTCGGAGCAGAGGACGGTGACCAGCGAGTGGGACACACTGGGCTCGGAGCAGGGGACGGTGACCAGCGAGTGGGACGCACTGGGCTCGGAGCAGGGGACGGTGACCCGCGAGTGGGACACACTGGGCTCGGAGCAGGGGACGGTGACCCGCGAGTGGGACACACTGGGCTCGGAGCAGGGAACGGTGACCCGCGAGTGGGACACACTGGGCTCGGAGCAGAGGACGGTGACCAGCGAGTGGGACATACTGGGCTCGGAGCAGAGGACGGTGACTCGCGAGGTACGTACTGGACTCGGAGCAGGGGACGGTGACCCGCGAGTGGAACACACTGGGCTCGGAGCAGAGGACGGTGACTTGCGGTACGTGCTGGACTCGGAGCAGGGGGACGGCGACCCGCGAGTGGGACACACTGGGCTCGGAGCAGGGGACGGTGACCCGCGAGTGGGACACACGGGTTCGGAGCAGAGGACGGTGACCAGCGAGTGGACACACTGGGCTCGGAGCAGGGGACGGTGACCAGCGAGTGGGACGCACTGGGCTCGGAGCAGGGGACGGTGACCCGCGAGTGGGACACACTGGGCTCGGAGCAGGGGACGGTGACCCGCGAGTGGGACACACTGGGCTCGGAGCAGGGAACGGTGACCCGCGAGTGGGACACACTGGGCTCGGAGCAGAGGACGGTGACCAGCGAGTGGGACATACTGGGCTCGGAGCAGAGGACGGTGACTCGCGAGGTACGTACTGGACTCGGAGCAGGGGACGGTGACCCGCGAGTGGAACACACTGGGCTCGGAGCAGAGGACGGTGACTTGCGGTACGTGCTGGACTCGGAGCAGGGGACGGCGACCCGCGAGTGGGACAACACTGGGCTCGGAGCAGAGGACGGTGACCCACGAGTGAGAAGGACACCGTGTTCTGAACAAGGGGATTGGCTAGCCTGTTAGGAGCCCACCAAGCTCGGAGCAGAGAACTCCGCAGTCGCAGCCGGTCAATGTTCCCTGGATTAAATGCGAAAATAACCAGAGCGAAGTGTTGCTGTCAGTCAGCTCGAAGGCTACATACAGCCGGATATGCTTGACCCGAAGCTCATCTCTCAGTCCCCGCCCGTCACGAGCCCAGTCCCCGTCACGCTACACCTACAGACGTGACTCGAGGCTCCGACCGTCCCATAGCTCTGCCCCCCCATCCCCCTAACCCATTGCCACGCGCCTGGACTGGGCTTCGGCCGGGTTCCCGGTCGTCTGCTCCGGTTGTCCCCGGTCGCCTTGGATAACCGAGTCCCGTTTCGACGAGCGTCCCGATTTGACGAGTTCTGTCCCAGCACGAACGTCCCGGTCCAATGGATCGCGTCCCAGCACGAGCGTCCCGATCCGACCAGTCCCGTCCCAGCACGAGCGTCCGCATCCGACGAGTCGCGTCTCGGCGAGCGTCCCGCGGGCGCCGGGACGAGCTTCTGACGTGTGACCACGGTCAGTGGACACCCACGACACCTAGATCAGCAGAACATGCTGTCCCGTCCCGCCGCCGCCGTAGATGGCTAGATAATTGGAGAAAGTAAAAAGAAACGAGGCGGGTCCATTTGGGACGCTACCAGATGTAATGGGATTAGGAGATGGCATGGATGGGCGAGCATTTGGCCGCATGGAGCGTTTCTTCGTGTAGCAATTAGGCTGCCGGTCCTTCAAAGGCCGGGCCGGCCGGGCACGCCTGCCCAGGAGGTGATGGACATCAGAGCAGACGCGACCCTCGAGCACATGTTTGGCGGGCGGCGTCGGAGTCGCCCGCCGAAACACCGCCGAAGCGGGTGCGTTGCGCGCGCTGGCCGTCCCGAATAAAGCGTGGGCGGAAATGCTGTGCGGGGATTGGTTTTGCAAGAAAGTTGGCTGTCTGCTGCATTTGAAAAATGGAAGGTTTCTATCATGAATGCACTAACAAACAGGGGTGTGCTTTCCTACTCAGTTGGTGAGGGAGTAGGGGAAGGGGGGGGGGGGGGGACCTCCAGGCACCATCTCTGACGAAAGTAGATCAATTTTGCGCATGAACTCCTTTTTGTGTATTGTTTTAGCATGTTTAGCCACTTCTCTCTGATCAGTAGCGACGTTCCTCTGCAAAAGTTCGCCCCTGCTAGCGCGTGTCAACAGAGTGCCTGTCTCGCCGGGCTCTGGCAAACCCTGGGCCCGCAGGATAGGATAGGGCGAGTGATCACATCCGCGTGCGGCACACCAACAATCCACCGGATCGACGTCATTTCTTTTTATAGCGTCCGCTGACGGCCGCGCCCCAATTTTTTTAGGGCAGATGCCGGCGCGTTAGTGAGTGCACACATGTACCGGCAAATATTTAGCGAAACAGATTGCCCTGGCTATCCACGTACACCACGCGGGCTTTTGTGTTTGCGGAGATTATGTGTATTATCAGTATCTGTGTCTGCGCGGCGCGACAAAATGATGTGTTAGTTCGTCGTATTTGATCAGTATACGACATCCCTAAACTCGAGTTATTGTTCTAACGCGGGCTAATGCCAAACTGTGGGCAATTAGTGGGCGCGGGCGGTCGGTGGTGGGGACGGATTTATTGTTGGCGTCAGCGACTATCAGGTGCCTCAGAGAGGCGCCGCCGCCGCCGCCAGCGCCGCCCAATAAATCAAGACCGTGCTCACGGCGACCAGGATGGCCGCACCATAAAGGCCGACCGTAAAATTTATGCCTTCCAAATGTTGACCCGAGATAGCGAGCTCCGATTCGGTAGCAATTAAACTTGATAAACCTGAAGCTGTAAACCGATAATTTTAGATGATCGCGGCCGGCAGCCACCAGCAATGTGAGGCGGTGAAGCCATCACAGGGTGGACTCGTGCAGGCCTGCGAGAGCGTGGTGGGCGCGGTCAGCCGGCTGGGTTTTCAGGCGTCGTGGCGTCGATCGTCACCTTCTCACCATCTGCGGCATTCCCCGCCGTCCTTAGAGTTCCCAGCAGTTAGAGCGGTTCTGACGGCAGTGGTCCGAGCCTGCCACATTACTGCCGCGTTCACAGCCTCAGCAAATGGTCAGCTGCCACAATAATGCGTTTGTTTCCAGCAACATTGTACGGACAAATATATGTCTAGCGCTATCCCTATTACTGTGTCATTGGACAACAATTGAGCAAGCACGGACGTATGTCAATGTCATTAACAACACCGCACGCGAAAATGTATCCGAGCTGCATCTTATAGAGTGATGTTTCTAAACCCATCATTGAAGGTATTCATGACCTTGCCACATTTTGCCACACTCTGCACGCGGTCTAATGACCTGACGTTTGCGTACAGGTGCGTACCACCACGCGTGGGCTTTGGTGTATGCGTGATGAATGCACGCCTATGCCGAAACGAAGGTTCATCCACAAAGCATTTGTTCAGTGGAGCCCAAACTTGTGTTTGCCTCCGCCTCAGCGGAATCAAGCACAAGTTTAGGTACTTAACATAATATATATATATATATATATCTCCTCTCTCTCTCTTCTCTTCTCTCCTCTCTCTCTCTCCTCTCTCTACTCTCTCTCTCTCTTCTCTCTCTCTCTCTCTCTCTCTCTTCTCTCTCTCTCTCTCTCCTCTCTCTCTCTCTCTCTCTCTCTCTCTCTCTCTGCCACGGAAAAAAGGTTCCCAACATTCACGGTACACATCTTCGGCTGCAAAAGGAACACCATTGATATTTTAAGTAAGATAAAGAGTAAAGACGCACTAGAAAACGTTGAAGGCAAAGAGAACTGTTGTTCTTAGACCCAGCTGTTGATGCCTCAGGTGGGAAACACGTAACTACTTCAGCAATTAGGAAACCAATGAACACTGGTAACTGCCTGAGCGGCCGTCGTAAGTGAGTGTCCAGATAGATATAAAGAAAGCGCGATCCGATTATGCATGCATAGGACACCCAAGCATTACGAGACATGGCCGCTCATACATCAGGAGCTCGACAGAATAAGACACATTTTCGTCAAAACTACAGTCTCGCTGATATAGACAATCATGTCCGTCGACAGCTTCACAAACGCTTCTATTCACGCGATGAGCAAACTGAAGGACAACTAGTAAGCACTGACGTTAAAGGGAATGTTCCACATTTGAACACATTAAAGCAAGCGTCAAATACGACAAAATAAATTCTCTTATAGCTGTTGGTATACCTGCCAAGTGGAAAAGAACGCTCAAAGCAACACAGTGTTTCTGTTTAGTAAATATACTCCTCAATGCGTCGTTGTTTGATCACGTGAGTTGACCTTGCACAATATAGATTGAGAGCCAATTGACGGCCATTTTATCTGGAAATCGTGCCCACGAACGCAGATGTGAACGACTCACCAATTGCATTTTTTGGCCTTCATGGCCGCAGGGCTAATTAAATGGCATGATTTGAATGACGTTACTATGACGTCATGGATGCCTGGGTGACTTTGAAAAAGTTTGCACTAAAAAAAGCACCAAAAGTTTGCCTTCCCAAAGAAGTTTGCACATCTTCGCGGGTATGTAGCTCAGAAACCAGATGAATTTAGTTCTTAAGGGCGGTAAGAGTGCAAACTGCGCCAAATAATCTTCAAGATTGCTTTTTCAGTTCAAAGCCCACGCAAATGTCGAACGCTCCATTTAACGTGCATTACCAGAGCAGGATGTCAACCGCATATAGGGCTGAACAGAAAGATATTTGGCATAACATATCAATAAATTATTTACCAGTTAATCCTGCGACAGGATTGAGCTCACAATTCACTACAAAGGTCCTAGAATATCGAACCTAACGATTAAGAAGTCTGTTTATAAATAACTCACTGCCGAAAATGACCAACGTTGTCTACGAGTTCAAATGCCCCATCGGCGACTGCGTGCATCGACTCAACTCGTGCATCTACCATAACCCGATCCCACTATCAAGATGGGTGACAATGCACCACCAGGACGGTGCGCCAAAGCGGCATGTGACTTTAGCTCATAGGATACTATCTCAATACGGATAAGTGGAAAATACCACCATAATGAGTAAGTGAACACATAAAGTGAAAAAGAAGTGCTGGAAGCTGTGTATATCAGGGACAAAGATCCGGCAACCAGTCGGCAGATGGATATGCCGGGCACACTGTGGTTGTGGGGTGGACAGCCTCTGGCACCTAGAAGCAGGTCGTAATTGGCGAAAGGGGGGGGGGGGGGGGAACAAAGCCGAGTAGTGCCCTCACCAGGTGCTCGCCATTAGACGAGGGTGCCCGCTAGTACTGTGCGTGAAGGCAGCTGTTCGTGAAACCAAATGACCTTTTGAGCAAGAGAAATGCACAAATATGATTTCGAACCGACGCAACCACGAGAGTTCTCTCCATTGTTGTTATGTGCAGTTGTGCCCATGTTTGTCGCATGATGTTGGCAGGACCAATGAAACATTACAAGATACTATATTCTTCTTAGAAATTTTCCGATGCGTCAGATGGTTGCAATTTTCAATGAAACACACGCACACACACACATACACACACACACACACACACACACACACACACACACACACACACACACACACACACACACCACACACACACACACACACACACACACACACACACACACACACACACACACACACATATATATATATATATATATATATATATATATATATATATATATATATATATATATATATATATTTAGCAGTGCACGGTAGAATGCTATTTTATCCACATAAGAGCTTTCATATTAGCAACAAGTGCTGTATGTCAAATTTCCATTCAAATAAACTAATCGATGGTTCGGTTGACTGAAGTCTGAGTTTGACCCGACTAAATTTGATTGATTCCGGTGTAGATTTCAACGCGCCCTGAGTCAAGCACAAGTCTAGTGGACACGCACATACAGAGTCACGCTCACACCGCTAGGCATCCGCGAGGAATTATAAAGCCATTTCGTTCTGAATATTCCCCCCATCAAGTTCACATAACATTAAGGCGGGCCAAGGTACGACAAAACGCATAAACAATTAATGCGGTGAAATTCCATAGCCAACTTTGACGCACCCGCGCTCTGATGCACATGCGATTAGATATTGTTTAGGCACTGTTTAGCCCCATGAAACAAAGGTGACTTCGTGCTCCTCAGTTGCTATGCTCATTGCTGAACTTGCATGACCGGTTAGTGTCCTCGGCAGTTAAGATACTGTGTCCTTCGCTAGGGGAGTATTTTTACTCATTGTTTCCTTTTCTTTTTATTTTACTGTCCCTGTCCTATGGATTTTCTCGTTACCCTACACGTTCCAGAGCAGTTTTGTTAAGTTTAAATCCAGTCAGCCTCAAGAACAGCCTGAAAACCGTTCAACCATGGCTGGCAAACTAGCAATGTTTGGTTTTTCTTAAACTGCAGTCCCTCCTCTGACGCTCAAGCAGCATGTTATCTCAAAGAACAACGTTTTCATATCCATTCCCTCTGTAGCCCAGGGCAATCTGGGCCCCTCAACGTTCTGTTGACTCCCCATACCTTATCTTTAGTTCCTTGTGCTGCTCAAGACAGCCACACTCTTCACGGATTCATGGCTTCCCTATCAGGTGCTGGAGTACTCTCGTTCATGTCCTGGGGTCTTGTATTTTTCTCAAGGTTGGTGACCTGACTTTTTCAGTATTTTTTAGCCCATTCACTTAACCGTTTGGTTTTATGCTAAGCTGCGCCGTTTTACCTGCCCTACACGTTCAGGTGGAGCCCGCAGCAAGACCCTATGACTGCGCTCCTTCCCGGCGAGCTGCTGACATTGGTTCACGCTCAGCGCCGGTCGCGCTGCGGCTCCGGCGGGCTGATCCGGCCGAGCCTGACTTCATGCGGCCCGCCCCCAGTCCGGCACAGAGAGTCAGCGGAGCTTCCTTCGGGTCTGACGTCACGCGGTACGCCCCAGTCCGGCACAGAGAGCCAGCGGAGCTCCCTTCGGGTCTGACGTCACGCGGTACGCCCCCAGTCCGGCCCAGCGGGTCAGCAGGGCTCCCGCCGGATCCGGTTCGGATCAACTGGTACCGAACGCATCATGAACTATCCCTCCCCACAAACTGGTCAGCGAGGATTGGTTATGGCCTCCCCCACGCAGCCGAACGCATCATGAGCTCCCCCTCCCCACAAACTGGTCGGCGAGGATTGGTTATGGTCTCCCCCACGCAGCCGAACGCACCATGAACTCCCCCTCCCCACAAACTGGTCGGCGAGGATTGGTTATGGCCTCCCCCACGCAGAGGACTACTTTCATCGCGCGGAGCTGTCCTCATCACATGGAGCCCCGACGGAACCGCACTTCCACCGCACGAGTACAGACCACGGGATCTAAACAAACTGGCCGGAGTTCTTCCCCATATCGAAAACTACTCATTCTAAAGCTGTTTTTCCTTTTCTTTAGGTAAAAAGATGCAGCACATCCTAGTATTGTTACTAATTAGAATATTTTTAGCCGTAGTTTTCCGGTTCTTCGGGAGCAATGTTTCTTTTAAGTTCTTGCTTTAACATGTGCCTTATGGCTCACAGTACACGCATTAATAGCTACTAACGACGCGGTGTTCTCATTAGATAGTGCTGCGTCGCACTACCCCAAAACTCGGTCGCACAAGTGCGATTTCGCTATTACTCCGCAATGCTTTTTCATTAGAAACCTAAGTCTGTGTGTCATTGCATTCCCCTTATTCAAGAAGCCATCCAATCATACGAAGTTTTATGAAGAAATTTCCTTGAAATAGGGCTAAATGAGAGCCTTGCCGAACGTCGAATGAAATGACATGATCTGCGCACCATGAACAATGACTAACAACTGGTTGGCAAACTTTGATCTTTACAAATGCGTTTTTCCAACAACACTGCACGAATGGATAGGCTCAAGCAAATGCATTTTATTTTGCTTACGTCCTGCAGGCGCACATCTAAACGCTTATGGTCACCGCCCATACATGCTTGCGTATTTGTGACATTATTACACTGCTCGTACCCTAATCTCTTCCACCTGTGAGACAGCGACTACATATATATATATATATATATATATATATATATATATATATATATATATATATATATATATATCGCACTCTTACTGTATACCGCTCTTTAATTTCCACATGGGTGAAGAGCACTGCAACACTGGGCATGATTGGGCACATAGAATAGGCAAATTGTCAGGCTGCAATAGCTTTACAGAGATGACACGACCACTTTGAAAGAGTTCAGAACTAAATCGCCCCCGTCAGAACCGGATTGGACCGAGGCTCGAAACAGAGCTCGGCATGTGTCTCGAGGCCGATGTAACCCCCGCCACCGCGCACGGCCCGCGCCGCCGTCACGCCGCCGCCCGCCGCGCTGCCGCCGCCGTCTCGCGCGATGACTTACAACCGCCCGCGCGCGCCACGAAACCCGAGCCGGTCGGCGGCGCGTGTTTGCACCCGCGAAGCCCGGTGACCAACGCAAGCCGATTACGCGCGATAACCAGGAGGAAAAGAAAACTGGGAAGCCGGCGCGGCGCGGGTGCTGGCGCTGTTTGCTGCGGTCGGCGGCCGCCGCGGGCGCGGCGTTGACCTGCCGGCCTTTGCAGCGGATGAGGCGCCCCACCGGCCGTTGTCAACATCGCAGCTCCGCTATCGCCGCCTCAGCTGTCCGGTCAGGCAGCCGCCGGCTCTGATTTATCAACCCTGCGGGTGAAGTCAAGTGGGGCGGTGCCGCGAGCGGTGCTAAAGCGATATCGATTGGTGTTGCGAGATGAGGCAACGTGAGCCACCTGGCGGTTCGCGCGACGCCGCCGCCTGTCGGCCAGGCGGCGGTCTGACCAGCCACGTGCGCGGACTGGGATGTTGAGGGATGGAGCGCCACGGAGGCCGTACAACACCAAATCTAACAAAGCGGCAGCCGCTGGACCGGCTTGGCTGTTGCAAGACTCGGTCCCGGCCAACGAAAAGAAACCAGGAAGGGACTGGTTCGGACGACTGTTCACCAGCAATGTTGGGCGGTACGCGGATGCGGAGGATCGCATCCGCTGATGCAATTGCCCCACGTCACTGGGAATAGGAACGATAGCGATTCTGGCCGCGTGCCAACGCGGTGTCACTCGAGACAGGTCCACGGTATTCGTGAGTCCAGATGAATTAAGAAAGCACGCGCACACGGGTTGTGAGGTGGTCGGTTACGTATCGCAAGGCTTATGGGACCTGCGTTCCGCGACCTACTTCGGATACTACGCCCAGAAGATTTACACTCAGAATGTCCGTCTTCGAACGACTTGTTTTCAGCAGGCACACAATTTAAAATCATTGAAAGGAGGCTTACGCTCAGAACGCCGCTTTTGTGCCTATGTTCTGGCCTGTTTCCAAACCACCTGCAAAAGGTCTAAGTCCAGAAGGACCAATTTCAGGCCCTTCTCCACAAGGCCTAATTTCGAGTTGTTTCTGAGAAGACTTACATTTAGAAGGCCCACGTTCAGAAGACCTACGCTCTTCTTTCCGGCGGCCTGCCTGCGCAGTGAGCGTGTTTAGAGGGCATGCCTCCGAAAACCTTGTGCGCAACAGGCCAACTCGTGCACGGCTTGTGCACAGGTCTTCTGCCACACGCCTGTGATCTCAAGGTCTACTTGCACTGGGAAACAGGGCCACCGGTTCACCTCATTTTTCCATGTTTCTTGCGTTAGGTACGTTTATGGAGAGGAGTGAAAAAAACAACTTGAATAACCCTCGATGCCCCTCCAGCCCTTAGCCTCCTCTCGAGTGTGCAAGTAAGACCCTCTGAACATCGGGCTTCAGGAAGTACGCTTCCTGAACAGAAGCCCCTACAAGTACGTTCAAACTACTTACAAGTACGTGCAAGTACGTAGAAGTACAGTACGTTCCTTGTGCAAATACAAGTGCAAGCGCGTCCTCTACGCACGTGCAACTACGTCCTCTTAACACGGAGGTTCCGAAAGTAAGCCGTCTGAACACGACCATAGTGTATGCAGACCTGAATTCAGGCCTCTTAAAAGCAGCGGTTTGGAACGTACGTCAGCTGAACAACGATCTTCTGAACTCAGTAAAGCTATGAACGTAAACCTTCCGAGAGCACGTCTTCTGAAAACAGACCGTCTTAACGGAAGCTTTTTCCAGGAAACTTACCTTTGGAAGGAATACATTCAGAGTCTATTCTCAAAGCCTTTCGAGAGCGGCTGGTTTCAGAAAGCCTTTTTCAGGAAGTCTCCTTTTAAAAGGCCTAGCCATATAGCACACTCCAAACATGCCTTCTGTTCATCGAGGCCTGCATCAAGAAAGCCCATTTTCAGAGAGCTCACGACCAGATTACGTTCAGAGAGCCTACTTTCATAAGACATATTAAACTGCCTAGCTCTGCTTAGGTAAAAATTTCGGACACATGGCCGCTGAAAACAGGTCCTTTTAACGTAAGCTAGAAAAGACTTTCTGAAAACAGGCATCCCAAACGTCAAGTTAGGGTCTGGGCCTACCCATCACTCATCACCTACCAAGCGTCAAGTTAGGGTCTGGGTCTACCCATCACTTATCACCTACCGAATGCTCCCTGTTGGCCACAGCCAAGGCAAGAGACGCGATCAACCCAATAACACACTTGATGGCAATGCTGAGGGTTGTATGGTGCTGTATGGTTGTATGGTGCCCACGCGTAACTCGCTTCCGGCAAAAAACGGGGATGCTCAGTCACCCTTAACCCCATGACACTAATCCTTCAATCGACTCCACTGCCAGCAGAAGACATCAGCTTCACTGAAAATTTGTTATCCAATGTATATCAGCGGCATGTGATAAGTCCCGGGAGAGGTCCGGTCGGCGGCTGGGAGGAAGACTTCACTCGACGGACACCTGGGTGGAGCCAATGTTATCGGGTGCCGGTAGTGTAGTGGCTAATGCGTCTGCGTTAAGCACTGCGCGTCTGGGAAACCAGAGGTACAGAGTTCGATGCCCCGCGGTGCCCTGGGTGAGAGGCAGACGAAGCCCTACAGCCCCAGCAGCTGAATACGTCGTTCAGTCCCCAATGACACATGGCTGGAGCCATTAGCGCCAATGCAACATGAACGATGATGTGGGCTGAAGGAGATGGTCGCGTTGGCATGCAAATCTGGCTATCGAAACACTGAGATGCCATTCCATCATTCTTTTTTCTGAGGCATTCCAACGAAGAGAAACAAAATAACTTATGGCATCAGCGGACAATCACAAACCATCTTTAATACCAATCCAATAAGCTTCCTAAATACTAGGTAATTAGATCGTTAACATGTCTTGATTATAAATGCACACACTAAGATCGAAAATATCGTACTGATCATGACCGAGACAAAAAGTTGGTCAACATGTCCAAAATGCTCTTGAAACGTCTCTTGCCTGGGGAAGCCTCCCCTAACACAACCTTACGTAACGCGCCCTCCTCGCGCGCCCGAACACGACGCCGAATGATCACAAAACACTGCTAGCGGAGTCGCGCGCCGTCCATCACAGCACAGTGGACAGCAAGCGTCAGCTCACAACGCGGACCGAACACCCGCCCAACCGACACAGCTGTCTTTGCGGTGGCGTATGTACACGATGGACGCTTCCCAAACAAGCACGGTATGCACGGAATCCCAAAATACGGGTCGATTTCGTTTCAGTACACCACTTTTAAAATCAAATTTACGACGTGTCTGTACAGTGATTGCCACGTTTAAAGCGCCCCTTGAGCAATACACGTTTCACCCGCGTCCCATTCGAAGTAGCGGCTACCTGTCGAGCCACTGGACATGAACCGCCAGGCTCGCCACGCGGCAAGAGCCCGTCGGCTGTATCACCATTCCGACTAGATATCTGGTCGCTTCCAGATGGGGACCTGGTCGGAGATCTCGCCGTCGCGACAACGGGGGTCCGTACATCGTGTCGACAGTGGACTCCCAGTGCCGGCAGAATTGTACCTATCTACTCGCAGCGGTGCGGTGTCCCAGCGGCATGGACCACAGCCCGCCCCAGTCTCTAGCACTACGCTACTGGCGGCAGCTGCTCAGCGGCTGACCGGCAGCTGCCTAGCGGCTGACCGCGTGGCGACGCGGAGCTCTTCCCATTGATCGCATCGGCGTCGCCGGTGGTCTCACAACCGGTTTATGGTGGCGTATCGACCTCGGACATCCGCCCTGCCGCGGGAATGGACCCGACTTTTCACCTATGGCGGGGATTGACCTACCATCTGACCTATCGCGGGCATTGACCTACCATCCGACCTAACGCTGGCATTGACCTACCATCTGACCTGAACGCTGGCATTGACCTAACATCTGACCTTTTGCGGCACATCATTCTGTCCCCAGGGTACACACTGATGGTGATCCGCTAAATGCTCCCCGGCGGCACAGAGCTCTCGCTTCCGGCGGCACACTGAACCAGAAACAGACCCTCAGCGACACCCAGAGCCAACGACCAACATCGGGGCGCAGTCCTCGATACCCAGCTCCGCAAGGATGTTGATTCAACACTCCTTCTCCGGTAGCATGGTAAGCTGACCCCAAACGGCCCCGGCTCCGACCGCCGAGTCCCAGCCGTGGCTTCACCTGACCCGGGAGGTGGGACACCAGTCTGGGCAGCGATCGGCTGGCGCACTCTTTCCCGTGTAGTCACGCTACACGTCCGGTTAGCATGGGTGTGAGTTAACGCCGATGATGTCTGCAAAGCAAGTGGTTTGCAAGTGGCCGATGAAGTCTTACCAGGTGCTCATAAAGCCAGCTATGCCTATTGCTCGTCATTGACGGGCATCGGAGCATTGGCCTCGCTGATTCTAGCAAACTTATGGCCCAGGTCGACTGCCATATATTGCTGGAGAATTTTAGTCCGCATGTCGGCAGCCAGGGTTTTGTTACGGTCAGATGTGCGTGATTCTCCCACCACAACCGGGCGCGATACGTCCTCCTGCGGGGGTCCCGCGTCCGCATGCCCTGTCCTGCGCCACCCAGTCAGCCAGGGTGTTGTTACGGTCAGATGTGCGTGATTCTCCCACCACAACCGGGCGCGATACGTCATCCTGCGAGGTCCCGCGTCCGCATGCCCCGTCCTGCGCCACCCGGTCAGCCAGGCCCCATCCCCCCCCCCCCCCCGACACCACACCGACAGCCAGCATTCAACGCGGTGCTTCTCGGCAGTCGCGTGGGTCTGCGAAGACTCGCCTCGCCGGGCGGGGCTTGGTCTGCGCCGTTCAGTGCGCCGCACGCGACGGGGGCATACTGCGCTCTCTGGCTGCCTCCTCCGCTGCCGCTCACGCAGCCCGGGCTCCGCGGCCAAAGCTAGAAGTGCTCCCGCTGCTCAGCTCGGTGACTCGCCAGCACTCGCTGAAGCCAGCGAAGCCTCGGTACTCTGCTAACGCCAGCGACCCCCAGCTACCCTGCTAAAGCCAGCGACTATTCGGTGTTCTTCGGAGCTGCCAAAGCCAGTGACACGTCAGCTGCTGAGGCCAATGCGTTCCCTGTGCGCCGCCCGAGCAAGCCTCCCCCGTTGCACGCGCCCTTCCTTCGGAGCGCGCGCCTGGGAGCGGGCGCGCCTCCTCGCCGCACCGGTCAGCAGATGAGAACACACAGCTCTGACGAGTAGACACTGCCGATGCCAAACTGGACGGGCAGGTGGACCGTCAGCGGACGGCCGGCGGCGCCCGGCGCCAGCTCGGCCTCAGCGGCGAGCTCGGCCTCGGCCGCCGCCGCCGCCGTCGGGGTCGCGGTCGATGTCGTGCCGCAAAGGTAAACGTCTTCTGGGTGTCATAAGTCGGGGAACCTGCCGGCAGCGGCACAGGTTGTCACAGCAGCCGCCTTCTGAACATATCATGATGCCCGCCAAACACACGATATGGTTTCGATGGCCAGCATTTAATTAATAGCCAATGTTTGATAGAAAACACGCACCCATGGTACGTGGCAGGACCCATTTCGGCAACACGGCTTGCTCGCATCTACCGCTAGCAGCGACACCAGAGCGCATAGTCTTTCAGCAGTAGCTGGCAGACGGCAGCACCAGTCGCGAGCCACTCTCCAACCAGACAGCCCATTACGCCCATCAGAACAGCGCCGACACGGCCACGCCACGCAGCTGTGCGTGTGTTATAACCGGGCAGCACGAGCCACAACCGCGCCGTCGGCGCCGGCAGCGCGGGAGCAGGCCGGCAGCACCGGCGGGACGCCAGCTCGGCGGAGCGCCGCTCACCTGGCCGGGTCCTCCGTGTACTCGGCCGGCACCGTGAACAGGTGGCTCGGGTGGCTATCCTCGAAGTAGAAGTCTTGGAAGGTGATCTGGGCGGTGATGGCCGGGATCAGTGGGATATCTGCGGCGGGCGACAACTCAGTCAACGATCAGGACAACGGACAGTAGTCCCAGTGACACACCAATATGGGCCAGAGTATGTCCGACGCCACCAGCCTACGAAACAAACCAAGACGAAAACAAATCTATCGTGAGAAGCCGTCCCTTTAACCACCGGCATGCACGTGGCAGAAGCCACACCAGGCCAAGTGAGTGGATGTTGCTATTGCACGACTCTGCATGTAGACCAGAAGCCCCGTCAATAGACTCTAGCTGTATCTGACAGATATCCAGTCCTTTCATGATCCAAAACGTTATAGATGCTTTCCTCACAAGTTACATGAGCACATCTGCATATAGGTTGGTGTCCTACAACTGTGAAGCACTCGTTCTGCCGCGAGGGAATCAGACACGGAATAGTCACCTAGCTTGACAGGAAATCGGGTGGGAGTTTACATTGGACGAACTGCTTGAGCTTGCTGAAGTGCTGAAGGGCGCCACGACGTCCAAAACGTCCAGTAGCATGCTGACTGTCAGTGGGAACTGCTGACTCTGCACACCGAGGTCCGTACCATGTTAGCGCACTGATACGCATACGCACGCATAATATACAGCCTCGCCGCGATCACGGGCAAGCCAGTTTCACAAAACATCTAATTGTACGTGGGTTTTAATAGCACATCCGCAGGTGGGCACACTGACCTGGCCCACGCTCGAGCCAGAGCCACACTCCGGGGAGCACAGTATCCGTGCCGCACCGCTACACGAAAGCAACTGTTGGTACCGCCTTCTACTGGTCACAACAGCACTGCTGGAAGTACGAGTGCCCCCCTCGAGAAAACAAATGGTCCCTGGGTCAAGGATATCCTGAGCACCCTATGTCACCCTCAAGCGACTGACTACCGCCGGCCAGCCGGCTCTCCTGGCCAGAGCTGGCCGCCAGCGGACAGCGACGAGACCCCGCCGCGCCCGGGACAACAGCCAGTCGGCGTTCATTCTGACCAGCCCCCGGCGCTGATTGCGGCCCCAGCCCGGCCGGTTGCCGTTCGCCACGCGTCCATCAGCGCTCACTGCGTACCTCGTGATGCCGATTACGACCAAACTTCGGCCGAGCGACGATTCCGACCCAGGCCCGGCCGGCGCTGATTCTGACCGAATCCCGACACCAGCACAGCCCCTGAACCGAATTCAGCCGACGCGCAGCCCCTCTAGACCTCGGCCGGCTCCAGCCTGAGCACCACACCATGCCAGCGTGGCGTTCTTGAAGCGCTTGCAGCTGACTTTGGAGATGATGGCCGCGGCCCGACGTGCGGCGCGTTGGCCGGATCAGCCGTCAGGTACTCCTCCCAGGAGATAGCCGGCGCCGCCGGCGGCTCCAGCGAGGTTCGGTGCGGCGGCTGCGGCACGGCGCCGCCGGTCAGCCGGCCGACGCACAGACGACCAGCGCGACGGACAGGCCCACGGCCGGGGAGCGTCCGCAGCCGGCCAAATGGACCGCGGTGGGCCACCGATCTCCGGGGTCAACGCAGAAGCACCCGCGCACGCTCATACGGACGGCATATGTCCGCATTCGCGCAGCACCCCACAGTGGTACTTCATGGCCGAGAGCACAAAACTACTTGATCAAACAGGGCATGGAAAAGCATGCCCATGATACTCGCGCCCCCAGCCAGCCGTCAGCCAAGGATCCCGACAGCTCAGAACAAGCCTCTCCCATACCCATGACACTCGCGTCCTCAGCCAGCCGTCAGCCAAAGGCCCGACAGCTCAAAACAAACCTCTACCATGCCCATGACACTCGCGTCCTCAGCCAGTCGTCAGCCAAGGAACCCACACAGCTCAGAACCGAACCTCTCCATGCCCATGACACTCGCGTCCCCAGTCAGCCGTCAGCCAAAGACCCGACAGCTCAAACAAACCTCTCCCATGCCCCGACACTCGCGTCCCTCAGTCGGCCGTCAGCCAAGGCCACCGACAGCTCAAAACAAGCCTCTCCCATGCCCATGACACTCGCGTCCTCAGCCAGCCGTCAGCAAGGGCCCCCGACAGCTCAGAACAAACCTTTTCTCATGCCCATGACACTCGCGTCCTCAGCCAGCCGTCAGCCAAGGACCCCGACAGCTCAGAACAAACCTTTCTCATGCCCATGACACTCGCGTCCCCAGTCAGCCGTCAGCCAAGAACCCCGACAGCTCAAACAAACCTCTCCCATGCCCATGACACTCGCGTCCTCAGCCACCCGTCAGCCAAGGACCCCCACAGCTCAGAACGAACCTCTCCCATGCCCGTGACACTAGCGTCTTCAGCCGGTCGTCAGCCAAGGACCCCGACAGCTCAAAACAGACCTCTCTCATGCCCATGACACTCGCGTCCTCAGCCAGCCGTCAGCCAAAGGCCCGACAGCTCAGAACAAACCTCTCCCATGCCATGACACTCGCATGCCTCAGCCGGCCGTCAGCCAAGAACCCGACAGCTCAGAACAAATGACACTGCAAACCAACTCCCAACGCGCGTTCCATGCGTTCAGCCCGCTGTAGGCCGGCGGGCAGCCTGCGCAGCCGCGCGGCGTCGGCGCGTCCCCACCTCTCGGATCTCCTCGGTGTCTAGCTGGTGGGCACTGCCGCGCGTGATGGTGTCCATCAGCGCCTTGTTCTTCTGCAGGTCCTCGGCGGACAGGTGCTCGCGCCGCTTGCGCGTCTCCAACACCACGCCATGCACGTCATAGAAGTCGGAGTCGTACTTGCCGACCATCTCCTGTGGAACAGCGGGGGTCAGCAGCAGCCGTCGTCGTCGCCGTCGCTCAGCCGTCGGCGCGACCCCTCTCCACATCGACAGCCAGGCGCTCTCGATGGCCACGCGCCGGCTCTCGACGGCCAAGCGCTGGCTCTCGACGGCCACGTGACTCTCTACACGGGGTCGGCCGCTTCACCACGACCGTGGCGCCAGACACGCGACAAACAACAGAGGGCAGCGTGCGGACAGGACCGGCGGGGCAGGACGACCAGATACGGACAGAGCAACGGGCCAGACACGCGACAAACAGCGGAGGGCAGCGTGTGGGACACGGCCGGCGGGCAGGACGACAGATACGGACAGAGCAACGGGCCAGACACGCGACAACAGCGGAGGGCAGCGTGCGGACACGGCCGGCGAGGCAGGACGACAATCGGACAGAGCAACGGGCCAGACACGCGACAAACAGCGGAGGGCAACGTGCGGACACGGCCGGCAGGGCAGGACGACAATACGGACGGAGCAAAGGGCCAGACACGCGACAAACAGCGGAGGGCAGCGTGCGGACACGGCCGGCGAGGCAGGACCGAATATACGGACGGAGCAACGGACACTGACCGCTGGCCCAGGTCAGGATGGCAGCACCCTCTTCATGGACACCGCATGCTGTGATAACTCCTACACAGCACACAGCGATTATAGCGCCGGCTTGGCCTTGCAAGCATGTGTCTCATACCTTTCTGTCCGACCGGAAGAACCATCCCTGCTGAGATCGCGTGATGAAAGTGATGGACTTAGTGGACATCTGGGCTGATACAATATCGCTGCCTCTCCTAGAATGTCAATCTCCTCTTCAATCTCCAGCTCCGTCTCCTAAAAAAAATTCAGCGATAGATGCAGAAACACCGAGCAACATAGAACTGGGCAGATAAAAAACAGAGTGCAGAACTGGCATTGGGGAAACCTGATCTGAAGAAAAACGATTAGCACGGGCTCTTAAACCCATCAGTTCATCACAACCTGCCGTGTAACTCATAACTCCAAAACTTTTATGCAGATTTTTGCATAGCCCAATCCAACCACGGCGATGTTAACCCAACGGAAATTTAGTAAACAACACAATGCCGCCTACACACTCGGGCGATCCCAGAAAAAAAACACACAAAAAACATCGCGGGTAAGCCTGTGCATCCCTGAAATGTGCTCGGGCGCTCTGTCTTACCTCATACCGCACTGTCTGGTACACGCGCAGCTTGTTGTCCAGCACGCACAGCGACTGGAGGGCGGCGCGTCGCCGTTGAAGAGGAAGCTGATGTCGCCGCGCTCCCACTTGAAGTCGGCGAAGTCCACCAGCGTGGTGTCCAGCCGGATGGAGGCGCCGCGCTTGTAGATCTTGCACGTGTCCGAGGGCAGGATCCGGTGCAGCAGCGGCACTGCGGCCGGGGCGGGCACGGCGCACTCAGCCGGGGTGTCGCACGTACCGACATCGTACAGCGGACACGCATGGTATTAATTCGACTGGGAGGGCATACTGTGACTTCCTTACGAGGTGTACAAATGATGCAGATAAAAGTAAGTGAATATGCATGAATTTACGTATATATTCACAAAATGCACCGATATGCTCCTCGTAAACAAAGAGAGCTATTGCAGATCGCCATGGTTATGATGATGATCAAATCTGGACTAGAATCGTGGAAAATCTTGCGAAATGCAAGATGTTTCACGCGTTCCAAAATTTACGTAACTGACCATGAGCAGTTTTCACCTAAATATGCCAACGGTGGCCGGCTGTCACTGAAAGGCCACCACCGCACACTGGGCTTGCACCTGCTGAAGTCTGTCGCCACCGCGAGCTCGGGACACACACAAGAGAGACTCACCCCAGGTCTGGAAGTCCCACTTGATCTCCATGTAGAAGTCGGGGATCTGGTGGAGGGCGGCCACCAGCGCCGGCCGCCGCCGGTCCATCTGCTCCCGTGACTGGCTCTTCAGCTTCCGCAGCAGCGACGACACTGGCGGGCGGCGCGGATGGTCAGACGCGCCCCCCGCCCGCTACACCCAACAGCACCCGACCACACACGCAGGTCACATCGCCTAGTGTTCCCGACAGCTGCCACTGTCAACAGCCGCCGACGGGCCGCTCCACCAGCCCACTCTCTCGCCCTCCTCGGCCCGTGGCGTGCCGCGCTATCACGGCAGCAGCCCTGCCTCACCACACAGCCGCCCTAATGAGCCCGCCCGCCGTGTCGGGCCGGGACGGCCGGCCCCGCCGCCTGCCAGTCCGGCTCCGACGGCCGTGTCGGGCTCCGACGGCCGTGTCGGGCTCAGACGGCCGGCCCCGCCGCCTGCCAGTCCGGCTCCGACGGCCGGTCCTGTCGCCTGCCGTGTCCGGCTCCGGCGACCGGCCCGCCCCTGCCGTGTCCGGCTCCGGCGACCGGCCCCCGCCTGCCCGTGTGGCCCGTCGTACCTGTCTGCCGGTCGCCGTAGCTGATGGCCTCGGCCAGCGGGCTCCAGCCATGCGTGTTGCGGATCTTGACGGTGGCGTTGCGGGCCAGCAGCAGCATGGCGATCTCTGGCGGCAAGTCGTCACCAGACGTCGCAGTACGGAATATGTGCGGCCGCGGGGCCTAGCTACCACCGTCAAGTGACGGCAGCGAGCGAGCGGAATGCATAACACAGTAGGCGTGAAGGCTGAATCATTGCAGTTATGTTACCTGGTTTGAAATGCTGACAACATAACTTGATTTAAGGTTATTCAGCAATCAGTGTGGGGGTGGGGGTGGGGGGAGGGGGGCAAACAAGAATGAAAATCAGCATATCAGAGCACATCTCAGTCACCATTACACTTGGATGAATTCAGGCTTCATAATACAATCAAGGACATAGATTACTGGCATGCATTGGGTAGGGTGGGAGGTGGTTTTTATGGTCCCTGCAAGTATGTGTTAAAAGGTACTCACCTTTCTGGCCCAGCATAACTGCTAAATGAAGTGGCGTATTCCCTGGAAAGTGTGAAAATAAAATGAGGTGGTGTATTCCCTGGAAAATTTGAAAATGACATCATTCCAGTATAGTCCATGAAAAAATACAACATACAACTGGAATTAAAATAAGCTATGACCACTTGGGAATGGGAAATTCAACAAGTACATGACAACAGTGGACAGTTATCAGTGCCACATGGTACACAATATGAAAGCAGACAATTTTGAAAATCTCAAACAAAGGCAAGGCAAAAAAAGCACAGAATGTGGAGTCAAAATCGATGCAGAGTCTCTTACCATGCATATCCTTTTCATCAATGTCATGATGCCTGAGCAGGTGAGGAATTTTCTTTATTTTTCCTTTGTACACACACTCATGAAGTGGAAACTCAACCTTTGAAGATGAGCCTGGTTCAGTGCCATCAGAGCTTCCTACAGATGGTGGGTTGAGTTATTTGGCTAGCTGCCATCATTTTACTTGCAACTCAATGACCATTGACATGAGAACATAGACTTCTTTCTTTGTTACTGGCCAATCCATCCAGCAATTCCTGTGAGCAGGAAACAGAACACATGGTCAAAGCAGTTTCCAAAGCAGAAATACATATCAACAATAGTTAAGTAGCATGCTTAATCAGAGCAAGTGAAGGAACTTGTTAGCAATAGGCAAATACTATGCTTTTAAGAAAATTTTAACTTTATAAAGCAAGGGCTGTGTGCATGCTGCAATGATATTGCTGTCATGCTCATAAGCAAATGAATTTTGGAAAAGTCATACCTATACAAAGCCTTTGTCATCACTTTGTCCTGTCACATGCAGAAAATGGCATCCTTTAACAGATAAGTGGCTCACAGCATTATCAGCAAATATGTGCAACACAGCCCTGGTGCTCGCAAACCTGCTGTTTGTAATTTGTAAAGCTGGGATGGGTTGAGTTTGGTTGGCTCAGATTAAATCTGATTGGGTTGGGTTGGGTGGGTGGGTTGGGTTGGGTGGGTTGGGTTGGGGTTTGGGTTGGATTGGACTGGGTTGGCCATGTTGGATTAGGCTAGGTTGGGCTAGGTAAAGTTGAGCTAGGTTGGGCCATACCAATTTAAACCATGCTAATCCATGAGGTTAGTTTAGGTTTGGTCACATTACATCAGTTAGGACACCACCAGTGCCATACCTGCTGTATGGTTCCACAAAGATCAATATTGGGCAGCAGGTTGGGCATGACAAATGCAAAAAGAACATGATAGGCAGATTACAAGCATGACTCTATGAGGATTCCCTGTATCATGAGCTACTTTCATGAAAATATTTTCTACTTCCATGAAAAAGGCCCAGGTCCTTCAAGCTCCTGTCCTTTGGCTTATCTTCTGTCTTTGATATGCAGCCATCC
>NW_023597054.1:13797765-13918115 GCF_011947565.3 Pollicipes pollicipes
GAGTACTGAGCGGAAGCCATCGATATGTGTCCACTGTTCGGCTGCTGCGGCGTCAGCTACGCAGGAAGGCAAGCAGAATGAAATCAGCTTGGCACGCCACGTTCCTCGCTCCCGCTGAAAAAGATCATGCCTTAGCCTTCCCAGTCTGCTGTGCAGTGTGCAAGCCCTGTCAAATTGTTCCGTGCTGATCCACAGAGTCGGCTGCAGACAGGGCCACCGCACACAGAGTGTGTCGAGCGCCAAGGTGACGTGCGGTTGTGGAGGATCCGTGTTCAAGCCTGAGAGCGCCTCCTGTGTGGGACACGTGCCGCTGTGCTCGGCCTTGCGTATTAAGCAGTCGGGGGTTTAGTGGAGAGGGCCCTCGTGGCTTGTGCTCAGTGAACTGCTCAGCTCCGGCCCCATGAGCTGTTGCGGTTCGTGTCCAGCAAGTCGTGGCTCCTTTGCAGTGGGCCGTTATGTTATTCGTATATGTGGGGGATTTTGTCTGCCTACCTAACGCTGACTTCCCTCCGATGATTCACGATGCTTTTGGAACGTCAAGCCACCGTTGATTTTGCCTACTGGACTCCTATCCGTATTGTCTAACGATCAGCTACGCTTTCTGTCTGTTGCTCCGCTCTCCCCGCTGTCGGGTGCTCCGTCCTCGCCACTGCCCGGTGCTCCGTCCTCGCCGCTGCCCGGTGCTTCGTCCTCGCCCCTGCCCGGTGCTCCGTCCTCGCCACTGTCCGGTGCTCCGTCCTGGTCACTGCCCAGTGCTCCGCCCTCGCCGCTGACCGGTGCTCCGTCCTCGCCACTGTCCGGTGCTCCGTCCTCGTCACTGCCCAGTGCTCCGTCCTCGCCACTGCCCGTGCTCCGTCCTTGTCCATGCCCGGCGCTCCGTCCTCGCCGCTCTGCGGTGCTCCGCTGTCGGCTCCCGCTCAGTGAGCCGTCGCCGCGCCCTGCGCCGTCCCGTCCGGCGGATGTTGACGGGCTGTTTCTGCGGGCGGGCCAGCCACGGCCGGCGCGCCGCCGCTCGTTTGTCAGCGTCAGGCTGTATTTTCGCGGTGCTCATGAGCCAGAGCAGCCATCGCACGCACTCGGCCAACGGCATGCTCCAGACACTGATCACCCGCCGCGCCCGTAACGTACGCCGATGAAAAATGACGGTCAATTGTTTGTTAGTAAATATGGGGCTGAGAAGATTAGCTGCGCAAAAACAAGATCTTCGCGAGTCTTGAAGGTAATTATTTAAACAAGAAATCTCAGCCCGCCGTCGGGAAAAACGTTAACACCGCCCCCGACGGCCCGTCTGGCCAATGGTAAAAACAGACAATGCGAAAAAACAGCGACTGATGTATGGTCCGTGTCAAGGCTCTCTCAGCGAGCGGGCATTTTTTGCGTCTCGTCGCGATGGCAGAGTAACCGCCCCCAGCTCATTATGCGGCCATTTGTAAGCGGCCATCAGCAGAGGATCGAGCAGGTGACGACAGGCTTCCCAACACGGAACGCTTCGACGCCGAGTGGTCGGCTTTGGCGCCCGCTGCGCGCAAGGCGTCCCGCCCTGCGGCGCTGAAACTGATGCGTGGCGCGAGAGCTGCCTCCGCCGGCTGCTCCCTCAGGAATCCCTCCCTCTTGGTGCAGGTACAGAGTCTGACGACTGCTGCACCAGGCGTCCCTCACTCCCGGTACAGACACTGAGTCTGACGGCTGCTGCCTCAGGCATCCCTCCCGGTACAGACACAGAGTCTGACGGCTGCTGCCTCAGGCGTCCCTCACTCCCGGTACAGACTCTGAGTCTGACGGCTGCTGCCTCAGGCGTCTCTCACTCCCGGTACAGACTCTGAGTCTGACGGCTGCTGCCTCAGGCGTCCCTCACTCCCGGTACAGACATTGAGTCTGACGGCTGCTGCCTCAGGCATCCCTCCCGGTACAGACACAGAGTCTGACGGCTGCTGCCTCAGGCGTCCCTCACTCCCGGTACAGACACTGAGTCTGGCGGCCGCTGCCTCCGCCCTGGTCGCCCCACACTCGTTCGGTACAGACACTGAGTCTGACGGCCGCTGCCTCAGGCGTCCCTCACTCCCGGTACAGACACTGAGTCTGACGGCCGCTGCCTCAGGCGTCCCTCACTCCCGGTACAGACACTGAGTCTGACGGCCGCTGCCTCAGGCGTCCCTCACTCCCGGTACAGACACTGAGTCTGGCGGCTGCCACACCAGACGGTTCTCCCTCCGGTGCAGGAGCGCTGATGCTGTACTGCTGTACAACATCTGTACTGCTGTACAGCTTAGCACCTGCTGGCGCCACCTGCTGCCGCAGGCGTCCCTCACGCGACACAGCAATCAGCTCCGACGACCTGGGGACCGCCGGGGACCAGTGGCTGAGGGCCAAGCCCATTGTAGGTCGTGCAGCGACCGGTGGTCAGTCAGTTTTGGCTTAGTGGTGTGATGCGAGAAGATCACACTGGTCTTCCATTTTGCTCTCGTCACCGATCGAACAGTAATGTGCCAGCAAGCAGACCGTACCCTGGTCTTTAGGACACTTTTTTGTCGCCAATCGAGGAGCACTGCTCCACCTTTATCAGCTAGTCGTTACGGAGTCAGCCCAGTCACGCGCCATCTTTATCAGTTGGTCCTTATGGAGCCATGCCAGCGTGCCATCGTTATCACTCGGCCTCTGGGGAGGGACGCGCCGCACTGACCCGACGCCGCTCTGGGGTGTTGTGGGGCACCTTCGTCAGTGGGCAGGGCGTGGCCAGCTTTGTGAGATTATAATTGGGCTGCTGGTAATGGCTGGTTGGGGCAATCAGAGCATGAGGCCGTGATAGTCATTATCATCGATGAGGGAGTGACAGCCACTGCAAATGAGCCGACAGCCGCAGGATATGGAAAGGGAATGCTTTGATCTGGAATGGCCCTTGCGTTCCGAGTCTGAGATGTAAGATCCGACAAAGCACCACTTCATTCATGAGTGTCATGCATCAGCAATTACATCATCACGCGTGTGACGGATAAGAGTTCGTCGCAGCATCGGAGTGTGACAGACCGGACCCTCTCTGCGGCCTCGCCTGTGTGACAGGCCACAGCTTACTGCAGTGGCAGGCGGGGCGACGACCGGACTCTGAGCACCCGATTGCGGCCATCAAACTGCCGACTTCTCGCAGAGGCGTGTCATTCTCGCGCCGTGCCCCTACTGCCGCCGCGGCCGACCAACGGCCTTCAATGAAACAACTTAGTCTGAAGTTTTCACGACTTTGGTTATGCAGGCATTACGATATTAGGGTGAAATGGTCTGATGCTGTGAACTACAGAGGCAGCTCAGTTGATCGCACCTGTAATAATACAAAATACTTGGATGCACAGACGATGCCACCTGCTTTCACACCAGATGAGTCACAAGCTCTTCAGAAGCAGATTGAAGTCTGAAATGAAGGGAGACTGTTCCGAATAACAGCAGAGCGAAAGAAACCCGCATGTTCAGGAAAACCCGACACCTAAAAAAGCGTATTTTGGTGCGGGTTTTACGATTGCACGGGGCATAACAGCGCGACGCTCGCGACGCCCTGGCTGCAACCCTGACTGTAGTCCCATCAGTGCGGAAGGCCGGCAACCTCACATGCGCGCATGGATGCACATGCGCGGCCACATCAGCGCCAGGGTCGGAGATATTCGGGTGATGGACAACCCAGCCAGAATGGCGAATCAGAGGTCTGCACGACCTCACCAGTCCGACGGGCACAGCCAGGCGCAGCCCCACCAGCGCGGCGGATCGGCGTCCTCTGTGGTCATGCCAATGAATTGGTTGCTGCAGCCTCATCATTTTGACGGATCAAAGCGCGTCACGGGTTATCAGGTGACGCATCAAAGCTCGCTAAGGCTTCATAAATCAGCGTGACGGATCAGAGCTTGCTCCAGACCCATCAGCGTGACGGAACAGAGGTCCCTGTCGCTTTATCAGCGCTACAGATCAGATCCCTCAGCAGTCCCATCGGCGTGACGGATCAGATACCTCAGCAGTTCCATCAGCGCCACGGATCAGATGCCTCAGCAGTCCCATCGGCGTGACGGATCAGATACCTCAGCAGCGCTACGGATCAGATACCTCACCAGTCCCATCAGCGCTACGGATCAGATACCTCAGCAGTCCCAGCAGCGTGACGAATCAGATATCTCAGCAGTCCCATCGGCGCCACGGATCAGATGTCTCAGCAGTCCCATCGGCGTGACGGATCGGAGTTTGCTCCAGCCCCACCAGCGTGAAGGAACAGAGGTCCCGGTCGTTTATCAGCGCTACGGATCAGATACCTCAGCAGCCCCATCGGCGTGACGGATCAGAGTTCCCCCAGCGTCATCAGTGTGACGGATCAGGTCCGGTGCAGTGGCAGCCGCCGCCGCTGATTGTCGCCGGCCGATTGGCGCGAGTCGGTGCGCGGCAGATTGGTCTCACCGCGCCACTCTCGCCCTCCCCGCGGACTTGTCGGAGATGGCGCGAAACTGCCACGACCGCCATTGAAGCCCTGCCCGATTAAATCAGGCAGGAATGACTGCAGAGAGGATCAGGCCAGATTGAATGACGGAGAAAAAGAGAATAAATTTGTCTCTTGGAGGGAGACAAACGAGCGATGACGATTAGAGGCGGCGCCAAACTCTTTATTGAGCTCGATCCGGGCGTTGATTAAACGTGATGAATGCCGGGCGCTGACAGGGGACACGCCGGAGCGGCCTGCGGCCGACGGCAGCGACGCTGCCCTCAGCTGGGGGTGAGCCGAGGAGTCTGACGGCTGCGGCCGACCGGCAGCGACGCTGCCCTCAGCTGGGGGTGAGCCGAGGAGTCTGGCGGCTGCGGCCGACCGGCAGCGACGCTGCCCTCAGCTAGGGGCGAGCTGAGGCGTCTGGTGGCTGCGGCCGACCAGCGAGCGACGCTGCCCTCAGCTGGGGGTGAGCCGAGGAGTCTGGTGGCTGCGGCCGACCGGCGAGCGACGCTGCCCTCAGCTGGGGGTGAGCCGAGGAGTCTGGCGGCTGCGGCTGACCGGCAGCGACGCTGCCCTCAGCTGGGGGTGAGCCGAGGAGTCCGGCGGCTGCGGCCGACCGGCGAGCGACGCTGCCCTCAGCTGGGGGTGAGCCGGGGAGTCTGGCGGCTGCGGCCGACCGGCAGCGACGCTGCCCTCAGCTGGGGGTGAGCCGAGGCGTCTGGTGGCTGCGGCCGACCGGCGAGCGACGCTGCCCTCAGCTGGGGGTGAGCCGAGGCGTCTGGTGGCTGCGGCCGACCGGCGAGCGGCGCTGCCCTCAGCTGGGGGTGAGCCGAGGAGTCTGGTGGCTGCTGATTTGCCTTTTATCAGCCAATCCTTATTGTCTATATGTCTTATTAAGATACGCTCACCTAACCTTCGGGCAAGGTTTCTAGCATGAGAGAAGAGAGAGGATTTCGATTAATTCTCGTTAGGGTCAATCGTTCTCAGAGTACTTCATTCATACTCCATCCTGTTCAGACTCCAATAGTCCATACAGTAGGATACAATGCGAAATATTTGGAGCGTGAAAACGAATGGTCTGCGTGTGCTTCACACAATACTATTCTACTAAAGCTCTGAAGACTCCCTGCTCTTGCTTTTCTGCTCCTGACTGAAAAAGGAGCAATATCTGTTTTATATGAGCGATCCGTCCAAAGCTTCCGGTAAATAACGTCCTGGTATGGAAGGACTTGGCACAGATAAATGACCACTGGCTCGATCATTGAATTGCACTGCTTTTGTCACTGAAGGATCCTGACATTTGACTACAAGTATACAGTTGTCATGCTTGTAGATATTGCGAAATTACAGAGATGCCGTATGCGAGACCCAGAACGAGATATTACTTGACCTAGTGAACACATTGACGGCACATCGAAGCGCGCAGACATGACACAATTGGCGGGCGGATATCACGAATTCAGTACTTGGATAGGAAGGGTCAACAAAATTGACAAGCATAGGAAGGCAGTCATTCATAAAGCGTGCGGGCATCACCTGGTCGAAGGTGGCTACATGACCCCAGAGGACTTGAGCAGTAAGCCATCCTCGTGTTCCGTCTATGTAAATTTGATTTGCTTCGGTCTTTCGTGCGAGCATATTTGAAACATGGGGTGAATAAAGTTCTTATGATGCCTATATGTGTCACAATCAAACTGGTGTGTGTTCGAGTTTGCAAGATTGGCAAGCGCCCCCCCCCCCCTCCCCCCACACACACAGTAAAGGCGACCTTTTTTCCCCAGAAGACGCCCAGGTGTCCTACAAAACAACGGAGCACTCGAGGGGGCCATAATAGTACGGTTTCTGCTCTCTGAGCCGTTTGCGAGCATGTCATGTGCTTTCCGAAGCATTCGGGGCGCTTCCACTTCTTCGGCAGTCGAAGCTCTATCACGCGCAGCAATACCACTGGCGCCGTAAACAAATGCAGCAAAGGAAAACGTTCAGCTGTTTTACGTTTTCGGCTCAAAATAGGCTTTTCGATTTTGCAATGGCTGAGCCTTAACATCGCAATGCTCTTTTGAGACCACAAATTGCCTCATGCAAGAAAAGTGCAGCTGAAATGCCCTTTTACAAGCACGACAAAATATCCGCTCAGAACGCGCAGTGGCATTTGCTCTTGATTAAGACTAAAAACAATTACCACCATTAATCCAATTAGCAACCATTAGACTAGGCGTTAAATTGGTAAACGTTGGCCTTTTTGCTGGGAATACTGCATGGATTCTGAGACGTTTCAAGTGGTTTGTAACAATTAACAGTTCATTAACACAGCTTTATTGCATACGTGCTAGCTGCAGCTTGTAGTCCTATTTCAGGGTTGTATCGCAACATCACACAAGCTAAACGAGACACGATTTCGTTCCACTTCACTTCGCTCGCGAACCTGAACCGCGCGCGCGGCGCGACATGCCGCTGTTCGATTCGTTCAGCAGTGCCCACGCCGGCCCGGCCCGGCCGCTCCTTTCAGCGTGACATTATCTCGATTCCAAAGGGCCCCTCGTCAGTTGGACATTCAAACGACAAACAGTTGTTGGAGGATCAATGCAGGGCGGCCGGCTCCCCCACCGCCGCGCTGAGCAGATCCTCAGTCCGCAGAGGCTCCAAGGTATTAGGCCTCCGACCGAGGGGCATTAACTAGAAATCAAACATCTTGTGTGGCAGGCATAATCCTCGTTTCCCGAGCCACTGACAAATACTGTTTGCTCTCTCATCCAGAACAGTGAGAACGGCGCGGTCTTTTGTTGTGGCAAAATATTCAGAACGCTCGTGCTTTCCGGCCGGCTGCTTCAGCGAGTCGAGAGGCTCGAGACGACGGCGGTCCCGGCGGGCGGGGGCGGTAATCACAGAACCGTCCTCGGTCACTGCACAGCAGCCAGCCCAGCTAGCTGGGAGAGTCCCGACCAGCGGCCAGCCAGCAGCTGAACAAGCGTCCAGGCCTGCAGCTGAGCCAGGGGTCGATTTAGCGGTCAAGCATGCAGCCCCACCAGCGGCCACACTAGCGCCCAGACTAGAGCTGGCGCCGAGGATGCCTGTGGCATCCGTAGCGGCAATGCCACAAAACAGTGACACCAGCACAGATGAGCGGTGTCGCAGCTGGGATGAGCACCAGAGTGACGGTCGTTTGCCGGCCGACGGCACAGCAGCCGTGACCGCCGTTGTGCCTACAGGCTGACCTGCGGGGGAGGCAGGGCGCGAGCGTCAGCCCGCCTGCCGGCTGACCGGCGGCGTGTCAGTGCCGGCCGCCTGGAGACGCAGGTCGCGCGGCGGTGCGCTGTTTGCCGCCTGCGCTGTTTATTTATCCGGCCTGGCTGCCGCCGTATCGGCCGCCGTCGCCGAGTGAATGGTTTTCGGGGCGGCCGGAAGCGAGGCGCGTCTTTGAGCGGCGCCGACCGGCGAGCGGGCCCGGCACGGCGGCCAGCCGGGGGCCGAGCCGACAATAACAGCGCCGCTCTCCACATCATTATCCATTATGCGCGTGTAATGGGTGGACAGCGTTCAATAACAGATGTATTAGTGCCGGCCTGGCGGGGAGGTCCGGCCGCTCTCACCGCGTCGCACGGTCGTTGATGGCGTCGCGGCGCGGCCGGCCGCCGCTCGCCCATTATCATGCATATCGACGTCAATAAACGTGGCCGAGGCGGGCGACGCAACAGAAGCGACGCACGCGGCCGCCGGCGGTGGCGACTCGCCGCCGTGCGTCGGACACCTCGCAAATCGTGCGGTTCATTCCTGGCGGCGGACGGGACGCGCGTGGGCGACGGGGTAGATGAGACGAGTGGCGGCTCGGGGCGGACAGCGCGGCGGCGGCGGACGGACCGCGGCGGGCGCCAGGTCGACCGACGATCGGCGGATGAGAGCCGCCGATCGGACGGCCGAGGGTGCTCTCGTCGCTCCGCCGCCGCCGGTGAGGCCGGAATCGGCCTCCTCACCGACTCATCGCCCGCTGCAAAACAACGACGAGTGCGCCGGCCGAGTGGCCTGGCCGAGTGCCGCCCTCGGCGCGGTCCGCTTGGCAGCGGCCGCGGCCGCCGGACCGTGCTCGAGCCGGGCTCGGCCGTGCCGCCTGCGATGGGTGTCCGGCGGCGAGGGTCCTCGGCCGGCTCGAGGCGCCGCCGCCGGCGCCGTGTTTGCCGCCCCGCGCCACACTCGAGCGCCTCTGAAGGTGGCACGAGTGGCGCGGCCGGCCGATATTAAACGCCGCTATCACTCATCAAGTGCCGGAGCCGACATCAAAGCGCGGCTGGCGAGGGCTCCGGGGCTGCACCCGCTCTTCCCCGGTCGGCCGACGGCGGCGGCGCTGCGGCGTCGCCGGGTGCTGGCGCTGGGCGCCGCGGACGCCCGGCGGGGCCCGCGTCACTCTCGGCCCGACCGCGGTCATGTCGCGTCCGATCACAGCTTGTCCGCTGTCGCGCCCGTCCGAGCTCCGTCAGCTCCAGACACGGCACTGTTTGCCTGAGAACCGTGGCCTTCATTCATCGGTCGGCCAGCTGGCGGAATGTGGAGCGACAACGGCTTCTGGGTGACAAGTACAGTGAGGGTTGCGGTGGCTGGTCATGTAATGATCACTGAACCGCCGCTGGCAGCTTGACGATCGGTTTGTGGTGAACGAGCGATGATGGAGTCTGCACAGTGCACGCTGCAGTTCTACGCGCTGCATTGTTGATGCTAGCCATGGTTGAGGCAACTGTGATCAAACATTTGACTTCGCGGGGTGTTATCAGGCCTACCAGTGGGGCGGCTGTCAACTGTCAGTTCATAACGCTCATTCTCTTTGCATTTCCCCTCTAGTTGTGCTGTCTGTTTTGCCTCATGATGTCACTCTCTTTGACCTGGTCACCCATCAGGCCTTACTGATTAGTAATCCATTTCCGCTGTTGATCTGATGCCTTCCCATTTATCAGTTCTACTTCGTCCCTCTGTTTGCAGGGCCGCAGTCAAGCTACTGCAAAGACACAGCTTGCCATTTTAGTAGTGAAAAGGAGTATCCCACCTTTGGGGCATATTTCAAAAACATACTCTAGTAAAACATCAGGACCAGTTACGCCTAATAATAGCATTGGGTAGCTCCGCTGCGGCACCGTCAATACATTAAAAGGTTATCAGCTTTAATTATTTTCGAGTCCAAATTATGCTGTCAACGCGTTGCAACAACAGTATACTCTTGCCTGCAGTTGTCACGACCGCCGTCGTCATGACAACCGCCGTGGCACCTAAACTGGTGCGAATAAAAGAGCGTCTGCGATTGGCCCAGTGGGTGGCAAAGCCTGTTACCGAGAAGCGTGCTGGGCGAGGTTTGAATCAGTGCGTCGCTATGGAACATGCAATGCCGGCATTCCCACGGCCATGGTGCGCCTCGAAAAGAGCCGCTGTGGTGAAGGCCATAGGGAGAAATCAAAGCCACAATATAACGTTTCGCTGAATTCGTGGGATAATGACTTCATGTTCGCATGTCTTTTTGTTAAAACAGAATGTCTCAAGCTTTCGTGGCATTTATCACCTTTGCATTTTGGCAAATTAATGTGCTGCTAATATCACACAGCACACACCTTGGAAAAAGCGAGGCAAATAAGATGCATTATTTTCATAGTTTGAACGTTCGAATCCCAGTTCAGTGCTAAAACACGACCATTAACAATGGTGATCATTAGTAATCACGCAGCCATCAAATCGTGCCTCAATAGTGGATGCTTCAGATGGACATCCTGGCGGTACCGAACGTGCGGCAGGGAGTTCTGCTGCATGTGGTCGGTCGACCGGTCGATCCCATCGAAGGTGACGGGTCCCATCTTAAGTCTGATGGAGACCTTGAACTGTTGAAGGCTCGCTGTGCTGTCCACACCGACGCGGACCTTCTGGCATCTCCGCAGCATGAAAGCCAGGGGCGACAGGTGGGATGAGCGGGGAGCACGCAGCCAGGCAGTCTCCAGCCTGAAGAGCCTTTCGGAGAGATTCTCCTCCATCTGCAGTCTACTGCTGCTCCAGCCAGCCAGATCGAGACGAGGAGTGGGTCTAGCAGGACGGGGTGGCGCCCCACATAACACGGGCTTTTCTGGACTGGTTGGAGGGAGGAGCTTTCCCTGATAGGCACACCATCCCGAAGACTGACGCGTTGTGAGCTCCTGGCTGTTGAAACCTGTCGCCCCTGGACTGCATGCGGTGGGGCGAACTCAGGGACCGCGACGACGTGAATAGACCAGGTTCTTTGTTTCTTAACAACGAGCCACCTGTTCTCGACTTACGAGCATGGTTTAAGATCGAATCACTCAACTGGCACTGCACTGCTCTCTGCTACTGACAAGTTTTTAATTATGTGGACTAGAGCAGTCGCGCTGCTCCGTTTGCTGGACTCGCCCGAATGTTTCGATATTATTCCGCCCGATTTCCTTCTCCGCAAGCTTCGGTTTTAAGGGGACACGAGCGTTTCTTTAGAAGCTTCCTGACAGACCATTATCAGCAAGATTGTGTTCAGACATCATCTGGCGAGCATGCAACTTTTCGATCGTTTCTGAACCCTATCAGAAAGTACCGAGGGTCAGATCTGGTACCCTTAGTACTCTATCAGAAACTACCGGGGATCAGCTCTGAGACCCTTATTACCCTATCGGAAACTACCGAGGGTCAGCTCTGGTACCCTTAGTACTCTATCAGAAACTACCGGGGGTCAGCTCTGGGACTCTTAGTGTGCTCCATTGATCCGAACGACTTGTCCTTGCATGCAGACGACGCAGACGAATTATTCAGTATGCGGACGAGACGCAGGTTAGCGTGCCTGGGACGCCTAGCGGCGTGGATTCCTTTGTTAGCTCCATGTAGCAAAAGCTTTTGCATCGTTCTCAGTGGTTTGACAGAAAATGCGGTGAAATTGAACGCGCAGAAGACTCAGCTCGAAGTTGGTTTGTCGCGTCGAGGCCTCCAGCAGCTTCCCACCATCAGCACTTAGTTTATGTGAGCACTGTTATTAGTGGGTGTCGCTGATTCTCACACTGTGCGGAGCCTGCGTGTCGTATTTCGCTAGCGCATGACGCTCCCGGCACACACTGGCGCCGTTGTGAAGCGATGTACAGGCATGATCTGAGGCCACAGTCATAGCAGGCGTAGTCTATCTTCTCTGGTCACGTTAGTGGAGGGACCCATGGTATCAATAATGCGATACCATGTCACTGTTTACGGAGCGAGCGACAGCACTCGACTGGGCCGACTACAGAAGCTCGTAAACCTGCAGCCAGAGTGATTTCCGCAAAAAGGAAATGTGATTATATGAGCGGCGTTCAACGAGAGCTTGAGTGGCTTCCATCAAACAATATGTATATATACCACAACTCCACCCTTCTTAGGGGTGGGGGTGCGGGGTGCAAATGACCCGGTCCCCTCCCAGAGATCATGAAACCATGGTTAAACCCTCCCCAAAACGGCCGGACGTATGCTGTTATAGCATGTGCATGCAAACATGACGTAGCATGTGCATTCTACGTCCTGTTTCTAACAATCAGTCGCGTAGGTTTCTCGTTTTGCTACTGTTGGGGCAGTCAACCGTGTCAACAGTCAACGCATGGCCGCAGCTCACGGCGGTTGCGGGCCTCACGTGAGTGGCTCATTGCTGGTGGATGGTTAACCCCTTATCACACTGACATTTCTAGCAGTGATTTAACCCGCTATTCCGTTGATTGGGTCTCCTAGTGACCCGTTAACTTCATCATAACACCTAGCCTTCCGGTTACAGATTGTCCTGTTCCTCGCACGCAGCCATTCCACGCGCGACGGCGACCTGAGCCTAAGCGACCACACGGGGTCGTGCCATATGGATATATATATATATATATATATATATATATATATATATATATATATCACATATATGTAAACATGTCTGGATGTGGGCGTGAGACCCACTAGGTGTTCTAAATGGCAGTCTACAAGACCGGTTTGCCACGCCCCCCCCCCCCCAAAAAAGTCTGGATGCACCACCCCTGCGTGACCATCACCGTCATATCACCAGACATTGTAATCGGCCCCCGACTCTTCCGAACGCTCCGAGTCTGGAATGCGGAGGTTTAATTACTCGGTCGTGGTTACATCGAACGACCTGCCGGTAAGTATCCGTGCAATGGACCCATCGCGTCTTAAGATCGAGGATCGAAAAAACACGATACGGAGACAGCGAGATACCGATCAGGTCACTTATCACTCTGCATATATTACCATGCTTGACCGAGTGTGCGCTTTGTGCTGTTCATGAGCGCTATTCACTTGATCCATCGCATCAAATATTGTCTGACACGAGGTCCAGAACAGCCATATCATGCGAAGCTGCTTCACGACCTGCGCAGATAGAAATGCAGAACCAGCAAGCCTTCAAGAGTTCAGGGTCGCCATCAGCCTTCAGATGGGACTCATCACATTCGAGAAGATCAGCCGGCCGGTCGGCACATGCGCCAGGACTACCTGCCGCACGTGCGGCACCGCCACGGCGCCCATCTGGAGTTATTTCTGTTCGGCCGCGATGGATGGGTGTGTGGTAATTAATGACTACCACTGTTGATGATCGTGTTTTGCCGTTGAATTGGCCCTATAATGCCACCAGAGTCTGGTCTGTGCGATATATGCAACGGTCACTGTCAGTTGTCACTGTTTAGGAAGACACGGGTTGAGTTTTATCTCGGTTACCCTGCCGCATTCTGCGAAACTGAAGCTACTAAAAACTGCAGCGAAAGCGAGTTCTCCGTTTTCTGAAGCTGCACTTCAGTTCTGAAATAGTTATTCGCTGCGTCCTCCTGTTCTCCAGCATTGTTCTGTGTGATCTCGTAGTTTCACAACCTTGTTCGGAAATGATGTGTTATCGGGTGTAACGACAGCTCACGTCGTTTATGCAGCCTAGTATTTCACATGTCTGATCGCTCAAATGCTTTTGCAGAATTCGCGACATTTGAGGGTAAAATATTATGGCTATCGTGAAGCCTGCGAAACCAAGATAGCGTAAGTTTGGGAGTGAGTTGTTGCATTTCCGCATCGGCTGCGATACCCGGGGTGTAAAAGGCGTGGATGAATTCGTCAAAACTAAGGTAATATGTTTAAGAAGTATGTTTCTAATAAACTTATGGGAACAAAGCATCATAACATGCCTTTTTAACAGCCCAAAGCATATCAATTGCTATATTGCATCAATAGCGTCACATTGGTTCTGCAGGTCTGAATGTCACCGTAAACAGCCTTCATGTGAACAGCGATTTCGTTTTGGAGTGGGTGTCAACACCAATAATGCAAACAAGTAGTGGTGTTTATGAACTACCTACACGGAGAGTAGATGACTTGTATCATCTAGTTGCTAGAACTTGGAAGTGTATGATATAATGCACGCCGCTTGGCTAGCGAACAGGTTGTGAAAACGTGGACCAGATCAGCGGCCTGGCCTCAGCGGAATCTTGACTGGACACTTGAGGTGCCGAATATTGCACGTTGCAAGAAAACGTGGGCAATTCACTAACCGCAACCCGCTGGCCGAAGTCTGCCTGCCATGCTCCGTGTCCTCTCCACCCGAGTGGCCCTGGCGTGTCCCAGTGACGTCCACACAGGGCATCCAGTCTTGCCGCGGGACCCCGAAACCCCACGTCATCGGACCAACCCTTTTTCCCTCCTCCCGCACGCCCTGAGGCTGGTCGCTCAGCGCTCCAGCCCGCCGCCCGCATCACCGGCTACCGCGCGATCGCGCCGCGCCAGACGCCGGCTCCATCTTCGGTGATCCTGCCCCGCCCCCTCCCCCGCCGGCGCCGCGCGCTCGCCGCGACAGCTGGTCTCGCCCGGCGACAAAAGAGCGCGTTTCCACTCGATACGCCCGCTCACGGTCCGCTCATTGACCGGCGCTATATTACTCGGTAATGCCCGCTAAGCGACGCACCGTGCCATGGAGAGCCGCGATGAAATGAGCCGCCCAGAGCCGGAATCGGGCGCGGCGGGTGTCGCTCCGACAGAGCGCCGGCCGGCCGGCCCCGACACTGTAACAGCGGGCCAGAGGGTTTGGGAGATTACGCCTTCTGTCGGCCTGTGCCGCCGAAGCCAGGGCATTCAGGTTTGCGGTGTTGCCGTGGTCGCCGAAGTTGTCAATCGCAGTACGCGCCGCCTTCATGTTGGGGCGCGGTTGGTATTGCTAGGCTTCTGCTGTTACGGGAAAGCAGGTCTGTTGTATTGTCTTTGACAGCTGTTTTGAGAAAGACGTGTACTTACCTCATTAGTCATGAGTCATAGGACTCATATACGTAAGGCGCACATCCAACAGGGATCGGCAACAGGTGCACACATGCTCAAAGCTCGACACCTTTGTGGACTTCACAGGCATATGGATGGTGATATCGTCGGGAGATGGTCAACTGACCCCCGAGAGAATCGAATGATCCTGGTTGCATGGTCAACGGCGTGTGCATAATTTTGCAAAAGGTTGGGGAGCCTCACTAAAACTTTCACTAAAGACCTGTTTTAGCGCGCCGCAGGCGCGCGAAGTTTCGTTGTACAACATTGCCTGTCTTTGATCAAATTTTGTTTACGCGTCTGCCTCCATTTTTTTTACCTGTCGACATAAATCGCACGCATCTTAATGTGTATAGGAAGGTGATGAGGGAGAACGTGCCGCAGGGTCACCTTGAATACACCCTTGTCCATGGGCATCGGACCATAGAGAAAGTGAGGCACGCTTTCCCCAGTCAAGTCGTCAAAAAACAACACAAAACAACGAAACTGTGTAAAAGATGAACACAACTGTCATTTCCTCATAGCGAGATTGTTGCTTGTTTGTCGGCATCTAAGTTCCCACCAGACATTCCACCGCTGGTGCCCAGTCGTTCAGAACAACATCGAGACACGTCCATAGACTGGGCCGCTGAGCCTGCCCAGCCCTGCCAGACAGAGCCCGGCCGCCGGCGGACCCACCGGGGGCGCCGGCCGCTGCCCGGTCCCCGCCGCAGCGCCGCTCGGCACGTGGCCTCCGTCGGCGCCGGCGGCGCTCCGCCGGGCCGCCGCAGAAGCGGCCGCGCTTCAAACGCCGTCCCCGCCCGCGATGCCCCGCGGCCGCACCGCCCGAGGCAGCCGCATGCGACCGTATTGACAGAGCACGCGACACAAAGCGGCGCCACTGTTGCGGCGAGGACAATATCTGCGGCGCGTCGCCCGCCGACGCCGTGTGCCAACAGCCGGCGGGCGTCGACTCCGGCGCCGCTGCCGGCCGCCGCCGCCGCAACGGCGCGGGCAAACAATCGCCCTCTCCAAATTACTAATAATGTAAATATTGTACGCGGCGGCGTCTTTGAACCGGTGGGCGGTGATTTTCCGGTGGGTGCGCGCCGGCGATTGGTTGGCGTCCGCACCGTGCGCCTCAATTCGGATTAACTAGGCAAACATTTGCCGGTGCGCCGTCGGGCCGCCTTTGAAGGTGACGCGGCCGGACTTGTCCGTCCCCGGAGTGGAGGCCGCGCTGCCGGCGAGGCGCCCACGTCTGATCCGCGCCCGCCCCCGCCGCGCTTCTGCGCCCGCTCCGCGCGGTTTTGGGCGCGACCAAACGCGGCGGCTCACACAGCGGCCCGTTCAGGCGTGACGGAGCGAGAGGAACGGGTCCTCGTCTGTCCGGGGGAGCAGCACTCGGGCTAGTTATGTCCGTAAGATAACAAACACGGTGAGTTTGCGCTCGCATGGCAATGTTCGGGTTTAACGACGTGGTTAACCCGTCCCTTCGCTATGTGGCAAGCCGGATAAGCCGGCTTTTCGTTGTCATTTACTGACAATGCACTCATCTTGTCTGGCCTCATTCCGTCGGGGAGGACATACTTTCGTAGTGGGTGGCGGTTCTTACCTGTCCCACTAACCAGGCATCACAAGGGCCGCTGCCTCAACAACTCAGTCCACTAACCAACTCCCACGCGTACCAACCAAACTCTCCACGCACCGATCGTCCCGAATCCTGCGCTCTCAATGATTCCCCAAGTCGCTCCACGTCAGTGTTTGCCGTCTCTTTGATGACTCACCGCCTCAAACATCCCGGGGCCACCCGGCGAGACCGACGTCAGCAAAAACAAACAGCCGCGTTTTACCAGGGTGAGATCCGCCGCTGGCAGATCCTTTGAGGTTGACACAGCCAGCCACGGCCGCCGAGGACCGGCGCGTCCCGGCCGTGCGCCGCGCCGCGCCGCCGCGAGGTGCGAGGTGCCGACGGCCGCCGGACGCGGCTGCCAATTAGCCGGTCCGTGCGGCCGCGGCGCTGATGCCGGCCTGTCATGTAACGCTACACTCGTTCCGGCGCGGGCCGCCCGGAGAACGGGACGATTCTTTTTTGCCGGCCGGCGGCGCCGTTCTCCGCTGACGGCAGGGCGCGAGGTCCGCCGCGGCTGGGCGTAGCGGCGCGAAACGGGAGCCCCGGCGGACGCGCGGCAGTGTGCAGATGGGAGGTGCTGGCCGGTGGCCAAGGGGTGGCACGCGCAGGGTTCTGACCCGGAAAACGGAGAAGTTGGATTCATTCAAATTTGACGACGATTACCAGGTGCCCATATTGCGCATCTACAACGATAGGTTCCTGGCGTCGCAATTGCTGACGGTCGGTTGGCTATTCGGAGCGAAGCGGATCGGAAAACTGCGCCCCTTGAGCCGCGGAACACAGGCACCAGTCGCACCAATGGCCGTCTTTTGGCGGCGCCACTGTTTTGCGGTTACCATATCAGCAGAGCAGCGCAGCGGCTGCCACCGGTACCGCATCATTTGCACTGAATAGATGACCTTTACAGCGTGTCCGATCCGCAGCGTTCTGGCAGGCTCAGCTGTCAAACCGAGCGCGATGATTGGCTGGTCAGACGCCAGAGAGCGCCACCGGTCTGTAATCAGTACCTTGGACGTCCGCTGCGTCCAGTGGGCCTACGACCCACCGCCGGGACCGCCGCAGGTGCGCCATCAGCAGGCCGACCTCGTGCGAGGTGTAGGCCGTGGCGTACTGTTCTGGACTGTGGGGCAGAATCCACAGACTACAGACGAATCGGTGCTTAGGAGAGTCTGTGACTCACTCACCAAGGGATAGTTCCCTATTCAGTTGAGTTGGCTGCATCCCTCCGACTTTGAGAGGAAAGTGGGTGAAATCCGGGTAGGAACACGTCTTGCGCGAATGTTGGCGGCAAGTTTGATGATTTGATGCTTCGGCCGCTCAGCGGGCTGAAGCGTGTGCGTGCGTGTGTGTGAGTGTGCGCGGACGTGCGTGCGTGTGCGTGTGCGCGCGTATGTGTGTGCGTGTGCGTGTGTACGTGTGTGTGTGCGTGTGTACGTGTGCGTGTGTGTAGTTGTGCGACAATTTATTTTGATCCTAATGTTCGGTTCTGCGCGCCGCGCTGGACAAGAGCGGACACTCCTTGTCACCTGGTTAGGGTAGGGTAGGTAGAAAAAATGTTCAGTCATTTTCGCGGCTCAGTCCTAACTTATTTTGCAACAACACTGTACCGCTGCCACTGACCTCACAACGCCGGGACGGGGAGAAAGGGGGAGGGGGCACAAAAGCTGCAGCCATTCCACGGACATTGGCGGGGAGACCTGTCCAAACACGGGTGGTGTGTTCCAAAAGCCTGATCGCCACTGGTGAGGACAGCCAACAGCCCAGACCGCTGCCAGGGCCAGAGACTCCAGCAGCCCAGCATCGTGGCGGCCCTGCCGGCGCCGGGGCCGCCTCCCGGCGCACCGGAGCAAGCGGCGTCGAGACCGCCAACAGCCCAGGCCGCTGCCAGGGCCAGAGGCCCCAGCAGCTCAGCATCGGGGCGGCCCTGCCGGCGCCGGGGCCGACTCCCGGCGCACCGGAGCAAGCGGCGTCGAGACCGCCAACAGCCCAGACCGCTGCCAGGGCCAGAGGCCCCAGCAGCTCAGCATCGGGGCGGCCCTGCCGGAGCCGGGGCCGCCTCACGGCGCACCGGAGCAAGCGGCGTCGAGACGGCCAGCCGGCGGCCGCCAGCGCCGCCACAGATGGCTCCGATCATATGACGGGACGGCGCCAGGCTGTCTGTGTCCGTCTCCGCCCCGCTCCCCCTCCGCAGCAGCCGTTCCCATCCCACCGTCCGCCGGGGCATGGGTGTGGGGCGTCTGGGCCCGCCTGGCCACGTGGCCGTGAACGTTTGCAGGCAATGCAGGAAGGTTTATTTGTGCGAGGCGGCTGGAGGCGGCTGAAGTGCCATGTACGGGAGCTTGAACAAGCTGTTTCGTAAGCAATCGCTGCTGTTGCATGATGGGTGGAATGCCTGGCATGCATGCCCCTATGAAACATGGCTGCTTACTGTTCGTTTGGTGGTTCTTTGTCGTGACGTCTCTTGATTTACAAGCTTGTTTGAATTCAAGAGCTCGTGCAAACGGCGTATGTGCGCCATACAGTGTCTGATGCACAGTGGGAGGAGTGCTTGACAAGCCCGGTTGAAGTGGAATTGGTTTTCATGTATGTGATGTGTTTGTGGTGATGCCTCTAAACCCGGATATATAGCGTTTTGTTTAACATCGCTATTGACGATCATCTAACGCTAATTTTCGTGTGGTGACGGATCTCTCCTGCGTTCAAAGTACACAGCTAATAGTTCACTTCAACGATATGCCGCACTCCAATATTGCATCTTTAACCTTGTTCGAGATTTGAAGCACAAGCAATGGTTACGGTGTGTTGGGCTCTTTTAATTTACCCGTCTGCCAATGTTTTTTTTGCAGTTTACGCAAGTTGCAGCCCGCCTGCGAACACGTGTTTTGTTGTGGCGTTCTTAAAAAAACATGTGCTTCACCGGAATGTTGGCCGTACGTTACTTACAAGAAATGGTCGTTTCGCAGTTGACAAGCTCGACGCGTTATGCCTCTTATGTTAAGTGCCTGTCCGTGACGCCCGAGATATGGGATGACCCCCCCCCCCGTCATGTGACGTTGCGGTGGGCATCCATAAGTTGCAGTGCCTTTCGTGAGCGAGCACCAGTGGGAATCGCCGCAGGGTTTCAGGATGGAGGGCTCGCGCAACGGGATGTGATGTATGAACATCAGACAGCCCAGACAAGCCCAGCTAGTCTGATCACTACCGAGAGTGGACTGCCGGCTGCTGACTGGCCAGATAAGACACAAAGGGGAACTGAAGCCCTCGTTAAAGCTTTTTCCACTGGCTCCGTTGACGGGAGGCCGGCCGCGGCCGGTCAGGCCCCAGCGCCGACCGCGCGGCGGGAACCGGCCTTCCCAAGACGCGACGGGCCGGGCCAGGCCGACGGCGGGTACAGCTGGGCCAGCGGCGGCACATGTGGCGCCGATCAGGTGACACGGCGCGGCGCCGCGCTGTCTGCCGCCGCCCTCCGCAGCACCCCTTCCCCGGCGGCGGCGGCCAAACAGGACGCAGCCCGGCCCGCCCCCGGCGCGGGGCGCAGTGGGGCCCGGGGCGGGCGCGCTCCTGCTCTGGCCTCGCCACTTGGCTGGCGTCAACATCCTGGGAGGCGCGGGAGCGTGGGGTCGGTGTTCTTGGAAAGCGCTGCTTGCTGCTCTAAGTCACTGTGGTGTGGACAGCAACGCAATGTCGTGTTCGCTTAAACCCTGGATTTTACGCGCATATCTTGCCAAAAATATGGACGTGCAATCTTTAAGCTCTGTCAATTAAAGCCAAGAGGACATCCTCCGGCACCACTTGGCAGCAAGCATGATTACCAGACTGTACAGAGCGCCATTCTATACCAAGGCTTAAATCGCTAGTGAATCAAACAACTGGTCATTCTTAGTTACCTGCACAAAAGCCCAAAGCTCTATCTGTCGTTAGCTTGTCACTAGTTTCCAACAATATCGCTCATTCATTTCACAATAATGAAGAAGTGAATCTGGCCGATGGTATTTCTTGGACTAATTGGCGTGAAGCGCTGCCCGGCTTCCTCACTATCTCCGCCCCTGCCGGACCCGTTCCTCAGTCAGCAGCACCTCCAGTCCACCCGCTGCAGCGTATCATCCCATCCCCCGGCTCGCCGGCGGCCTCGGCCGTGCTAGGACCGATATTTTCTCAGCGGAAGGGGTGCGGGCGGCCACCCACGGCCGTGGCCGGCTCGCCGCTCGGAGGCGGCCGTTCGTAACACGATCCGGACCCGACACCGCGGCCGGCTCAGCTGTGTGGCTACCGCCCGGCCCGGCGGAGCATGGAAAACAACGGGACGGGTGGGTACAGAGCAGGTGGGAGATTTTGGGGGTTCGGAAGGGCTGATGTGACCTCTTGTCGGGCTTCCTGTGGCGACAGTCTAGTTCAGGAAGAAACTATGCGCTGTTTTTGTTTCAGTATGTGTCACGAGGTCTTATTTAGCGTCAGCCATCCACCAAAACATAAGTACATCGACATCTTCTCGTTCTCGAAGTCTTTCCGGCTCCGTTGTCCACCCTCCGAAGGACACAATCACTATCTCACGCTACGAGCCTCCAAAGCTGCCGGCCTCACAACAAAAACACGGGCGCCAATAGCCGACAAAACACGAACCATGGGAAAATAAACAGCTGGAGCCACGGCCCGGCGGCTCCTCTCGCGCCAGGCTGGCAATTCTAATTTTGACAACTGACCAAATAAATAGTGGCACGGTGAGCGGCGTTTGCGGCGCCGCGCCGTCTGTGCCAGCGCGCCGGAAGTGCCGCCGGATGTGCGGCGGCGCGCCGACGGAGCCGGCGCGCCGGCCGAGACGCTGCCAGCCGGCGGCCGAAGTCCAGGAGAGCAGGCGGTGTAGAGGAGAGGGGGAGTGAGCCAGCGAGGCGGGGGGCGATACGTATAGAGAAAGGGAATAGTGGGCACTTCACGGTTAAAGTGCGGATGGCCACCGTACAGATCGGGATAAGGCTGTGCATGTTCGCGGCTGCATTAAAAGTGTGTGATTTAAATCTCAAAAATTGCTCAGCTTCGGGTTATCTCTTCGTTTTAATTCTTCAGTTCCTTCCTAAAATCCTGACATTCTTTTTATCCGAAATGTTCATCATTCACGAAACCTTTCCCTTAGACTCCTTGCTCACTACTTGAAGAAAACATGCTTTCCACGGATATTATTTATGGTTTTCTCCTCTTGCAGCCAAGGTATTGCTATTTAGAAGATCTCGTGACTAAATCGGCTTTGTCATGAATCACGTCCTAAATTATAACCCATGATTTGGACGTTCTTGCGTCACATGGAGCGTTTGAACCAGCGGATACCTGACAACCTTGGCCTCAGCGCAGAAAACATGATTCATTGGCCTTCAGCAGTGCCAACACGAGCTTCGCAGCCAATTTGTTGGGCCACTCGCGACACGTGATCGCACTTATGATCAGCTTACGCCTGCGGCACCTGAAGTGAAAAAATACAGCTCACCTACAGCTTTGACTGATCCTTTACCCGGAATGTAATCCAAATCAATTGTTTGTACTATGCTGTGCGTAACCTAAACGCACTTTTCAGTGTCACGCACAGTGATGAACTAGTCCCGTGCATTCATTGCAAAGTTTTTTTGTGATGGACTCCATAGTGTCACTGCCAGAAAGCGGTCATCAAAGCATCGGAAAAATTAAATTTCCGGTATGCTCATGAACAGGAGGGTGATTTGCAGGGACCAAGTGATTGAATGCTCATGTCTTCATACCATTTTGAATGACTTAGGTCATCGACGCAGGTCATTGGTGAATGCGATTAAGTTCATGAGTCTCTGCAGCGCCGAGCCTAATGACTCACCGTGTCGTTTCAACTTGTGGAAAGCTAACGATTTATTGCTGTGAACCCATGCCAATGTCCGCTTTTCACGAGCTCAGCGATAAGACTGTAGCTAAGAAGTAGGTGGCATGAACATTTCTCGTTATTTGTAACGGATACCTATATAGATATTAAGATATAAATTGTGACTTGGGTGTTGTTCCCGCCATTGCAGGCAGGGGCTTTGTGGTCAGAGGGCGGTTTTCTGCCGTGTGAGGACTGCCTTTAGCCGTATGAGAACGACCCGGCCATCTGAGGACGGTCCTTGGGTCTGTACGGACGCTTCTGACAGCGCTGGAGGAAAACACCGCCCCCCCCCCCCCCCACACACACCCCTTCAGCACCGTGTCGGCGCGCGTGCAGGGCCGCGCGGAGCGTGTAATTGGTCCGATAGCGCCGGCCAAGACAGCCCGTGCCCGAGGCTATTTCTGTGCCGGGCCGCAGGGGCGTCTCCGACAATCAGGTCCGCTCGGGACCCGTGATCTATAGCCGTGTTTGCTGCTCTGTGTAAGTAACCTTGTCGTTACGCAGATTGTGACGGCTTCGACATGAGGAGCCCAGGGGCGGGCACTGAGCTTGCCGTTACGCAGATTGTGACGACTGCGACATGAGGAGCCCAGGGGCGGGCACTGAGCCTGCCGTTACGCAGATTGTGACGACTGCGACATGAAGAGGCCGGGAGTGGACTTTGAGGAACCAGCCGCCTTCAACTGCTCGAGAGCTTCTGCTGCTCTAAATGCAACGCATAACCTCCATGACCGTCGTGTTACCACCAAACTTCACCATGGGTTCAAGAGCCAAAACGCAGAGGCTCCGCTGCACTGCTCAAACCTGCGCACGCAGAATTAATTAAAAAAAACAAATGTTAGTGCGGTTTGTCGGTTCGTCATCGTTACACTAACCGGCAAAAGCCAGTTGCTTATGCATAGACGCAATATTTAGTAGATCCTAACCGATGAACAAGCGAGAGCGTTGTTGTCAGCTTGAAGATGCGCGCGTCAAAGGGTTTCACGGCATTAGTGCTACAGAAAAATCCCACCGACAAGAGTGCTACAATATTAGTCTATAGTTGATACCTATACAAAACATTAATCCTGCGCTACAAAATGTATGCTTAAAAAACTTATGCCAGCCATTATCTATAGCCCGAAAACTTGAACGGTTATGACTTACACAGGACACTACTTCCACTACAAAGACTTACGCGCGGCATTGGTACTATATCACAAAACTTATGCTTCAAAAACATATGCACACGCCATCACTTCTACTGCAACACGCATACAGTCTTAAAGTAAACGATGCACTACTTATATTGCCAATACTTAGCGAAGTAGTGCAAAATGCGTTGACAAGTAGCAGGGGTGTAGAAACAATTTGCAGGTTGGGAGGAACCCCAGCTGGGTACTGCTGCAACTAGAAGTTGTGAGCTGATGCGAAAATGTATTCATTATGTTACGTTATTTTCCTGATTTGTCGTGCTTTCTAGTCTGATTTCATCCGTCCAACTGTGCCCATGCTGTTACTTTATTTTGGATTCTGGCAAGGCTTAACCTATGAGAAGACGTACTAAAGAATATGATTCGTGAAGTATGGCCTATATCGTGTAGCACAAATGCGGTGTATGAGTATTGGCAGCACAAGTAGCACGGCTCATAAGTTAATACCATAAAGGTTGTTGCAATGTAGGTGCATAAGTATGAACATAGTTTTTAAGCACAAGTTTTGACGTGCACCTTGCGTCACATATAACTCTTCACATTAGAAGCAACAAAAGCTTGTGGGCTCGCTTCGCTAAGCGACGGAGGTTCTATGGACGATTGATGTTTTCATTATTTCGGGATTCATGTAACACCATTCATGGGATTCCCTGACCGACTCGACTTCTGGCTGCCCACATGCCTGACGGGAGCCGGGTGTGGTGTGCTGACCACCAGGAACTTAGGGGTCATGGGAAACAAACTTCGTCTGTTAGTTAGCTTTTTTTCTTGTGCAGCGTCATGGGTTGAGTTGCTTGCAACTTTCACCGAAATCGGTGGATGAAAGCCCACCCCTCCCTCGCCATCTTTATGCACGTTTGTCTGTTAGGAGCTGGGTATTCCAAATGCCCAAAGAACGCCATGTTATTGGTTTCTAGAAGCAATCGTAAACTCATGAGGATAACATTGATTCGAGCTTGATGTAAATGTTTCCATAGCACTTGCCGGTTTCGCACCACCCAGGCATGCGTCAAAGCTGGTGAGGCGCAACAAAGCAGTAAAAAATGATGATCCAGAAACATCGTCCGAGGCATTCTTCTGTGATGAGCGCGCCACCTGTTTACTAAGATAAAACCAGCCATTGTCCAGCCTTCAAATTTTGCATTCCAGATTTCGACTGCGGTTGGCGCGTCGTTACGCATTCCAAACGTGCAAGAAAACCGCACTTACCACCACTGGAGATGTCAGATCTCCCTTAATTCGCCACTGCCACCTGTCAATGCTACTGCAATGTTTCTGTGTTGCATCGCAATTACATTTCTGCATTCAGACTTTTCAATGGGTTAAAAAGACACCCCGCGTGGCCAACGGGGAAGCTGGTTTGCCATAACAATGAGATCCGCTGAAAAATTGCTGCACTTGGATGGTCATATTTTCGCATCCATTGCAAATTATTGATATGTATAGCTTCTCTGACATATCTCAAAGCAAGGAGTTCGGATAATCCATTTGATAGTCACTATGCTTACTTACTTTATCTTTATTGCTTTTATGAATGAATGAATGAATACATGAATGCCGGCTGCCGGATTCCGGCAACATACGGCACATGCGGGTTTCGCCGTTTGGCTCGGCGCTGTCAGCGAGCTGTTCGCCAGATACGGGTGTGGTATGAGATCAAAGTTCTTACGCTGATATGTGGACCTTCAGTATGTAAGGAAGAACTGGTTAAACCACTACATGGAACAATTTGTGATAATATTGACAGCACTCGACGTTTCAGGCTGTGCATGTGGTGACGACCGGTGAGGACAAGCCTTACAAGGAAAAAACAGCGTGTTTTTAGACCTTCGTGGGACGCTCTCCCATGGAACCCATCCCAGAAGCTCCTGTCAAGAGCAGGGAGCAGCCTACAGCTGACTCGCGTCATCGACGCCGCGTGATGACGCTCCACAGGCCGCTGGCCCGCGTACCCGGCGCGGCCCCTCCGCGGGCGGCCCGCACACCCCCGCGCGAACAGACCACCCCTTCAGCGCGGCTCTGCGAGGTGGCGCGTCTCGCCGGCCGCCGGCTCACGGCTTAACACAAATATTTGCTGGCGCCCATTTGTCAGAGCCGGCTGGTCACGCGAGATAGAGTGATCCATCCCCGTCCGGCCGCCATCTGGGTATGATTAGTGCGCGGGTAACCGGAGCCCGGCCGTCTGCGCCGCCCGCGCCGCGACGGCGGCGGCGGCGGGTTACGCGACGAACGGGTGTGGAGGCAGGCGTACCTGGGACCAGCGGAGGTCAGGACGGGCCTGGGACCGGCGGAGACGAATGGGACAGATCTGGGACAGGCGGAGACATGGGACGGGCTGGCGGGACGAGCGGGTGTGGAGGCGGACCTGGGACCGGCGGAGACGCACGGGACAGGTCAGGGACAGACGGGGACACGAGAGGGACTGCGGGACGCACAGGGCAGGTCAGGGACAGACGGGGACACGAGAGGGACTGCGGGACGCACAGGGCAGGCCAGGGACAGACGGGGACACGGGAGGAACTGTGGGACGAGTTGAGCTGGAGACGGTCGTGCGATGAGCGGAGACGCACGGAACAGGCGAAGACACGGGAAGGGTCTGCCGGGCCAGTGGAGCTGGATAAGGAACTGGAATAGACAGAGGCAGGCCTGACATGTCCGGGACAGGCGAAGACACGGGAGGGGTCTGCCGGGCCAGTGGAGCTGGATAAGGAACTGGAATAGACAGAGACAGGCCTGACATGTCCGGGACAGGCGAAGACACGGGAGGGGTCTGCCGGGCCAGTGGAGCTGGATAAAAAACTGGAATAGACAGAGACAGACCTGACATGTCCGGGACAGGCGAAGACACGGGAGGGGTCTGCCGGGCCAGTGGAGCTGGATAAGAGACTGGAATAGACAGAGACAGACCTGACATGTCCGGGACAGGCGAAGACACGGGAGGGGTCTGCCGGGCCAGTGGAGCTGGATAAAAAACTGTAATAGACAGAGACAGGCCTGACAGGTCCGGGACAGGCGAAGACACGGGAGGGGTCTGCCGGGCCAGTGGAGCTGGATAAAAAACTGGAATAGACAGAGACAGACCTGACATGTCCGGGACAAGCGAAGACACGGGAGGGGTCTGCCGGGCCAGTGGAGCTGGATAAAAAACTGGAATAGACAGAGACAGGCCTGACAGGTCCGGGACAGGCGAAGACACGGGAGGGGTCTGCCGGGCCAGTGGAGCTGGATAAGGAACTGGAATAGACAGAGACAGGCCTGACATGTCCGGGACAGGCGAAGACACGGGAGGGGTCTGCCGGGCCAGTGGAGCTGGATAAAAAACTGGAATAGACAGAGACAGACCTGACATGTCCGGGACAGGCGAAGACACGGGAGGGGCCTGCCGGGCCAGTGGAGCTGGATAAGGAACTGGAATAGACAGAGACAGGCCTGACATGTCCGGGACAGGCGAAGACACGGGAGGGGTCTGCCGGGCCAGTGGAGCTGGATAAGGAACTGGAATAGACAGAGACAGGCCTGACATGTCCGGGACAGGCGAAGAAACGGGAGGGGTCTGCCGGGCCAGTGGAGCTGGATAAGAGACTGGAATAGACAGAGACAGACCTGACAGGTCCGGGACAGGCGAAGACACGGGAGGGGTCTGCTGGGCCAGTGGAGCTGGATAAGGAACTGGAATAGACAGAGACAGACCTGACAGGTCCGGGACAGGCGGAGACAGCGGGGACCGGCAGGACGAACGGTGCGCAGGAAAGGCCTGGAGCGAGAGATCAGTGGGACATGGTTGTGACCAATGAGGGTTGAGACGGAACTGGAGCTAACAGGGCAGGGGCGAAGAGAGCGGGAGACAGACCTAGGCTGGACAGAGTAGGGACGGGTTTGAGGGGAGGGCGTACACGAGACAGCTTAGGAAGAACGGAAACATGGGGCAGGTTTGGGAGAAACGGAGACATGGGATAGGTTTGGGAAGAACGGAGGCAAGGAGCAGATTTGGGAGAAACAGAGACATAAGACGGCCATGGGCCGAATGTAGACACGGAACAGTCGTGGGGCGAGTGGGACAGGCTTGGGACGGCAATGGACTCAAAACTACCTACAAGGCCGTTTGTAGGCTGGTTGTTCCTGAGGGCGGGCTTCTAGAGGCAAATACGTGCTCCAATTTGCACCCCACGAATACAATAGTCAGGACCGTATACGAGTCTCCCAGATGCACCGAGGTGTTGAAACTATACGCAAAGAAATGTCGTCTTGCTGGTAAGATATTTAGTAGAAAAAAACATGGTATGATATGAGCAAGTCATGCCTCCTCTCAGACACGTGCGCTTCCATAATGCCCTGTCTTCAAGCTGCAATTCAGGTGGCTCAACGACCAAATCTGCACCACAGTATAGCGGACCAACGGAGGACAGGTAGTTAGCAAATGTGCGTATCATCACACCAGATGATGCGTTTATTCATTTGCATTCATCGTATCAGAAGACCGCCCAGCCTTGTCGCTCCTCAGCCTAGACGACATACACAAGGCTTGTTACGATGAGGATCTGTCCAAGACAACTGACGCATGCCGCAGCTGCTCAACACCGTCGCCTTACGCATTGTCGAGTGGTCGCATCAGCGCAAGGTCAGAGTGCTGCGATCTCAGTCGGCTCAGACCTGCAATTCTGGTGAAAAAAGATCTCTCAAAGATGCATCAAAGTACACAAAGCTTGGGAGGCGTGTCCTTGTTATGATGTTAGAAACGCACATACGGTAACTGGCATAATTTGTCAGCAATTAGCGACAAACTGCAATTCTAGGAGACATCCCGCCCTCTGTATTTTCCACCACGGGTATATCTTGGGTATTTATGGGTCCCCCACGACCAAAACATTTTGTTTGGCTGACAACCCTGCGGTACACCCGGTCTGCGCCAGCGCTCCGTTGGGGTGCCGCCCGGTGCCGCCTCCAGCTGTGATGTGTGCGAGACACTGATGTGACCCCGAGACCCCCCTGTGACCCTGATATGATCCGCCGTTGACCGCCATCGCCGGGTAGCTGAGCCGCTGCCGTCGGCCCAGTGGGTCGTCACTGCCGCCACCTCCGCTGGCTCGCTGGGCCGCCGCCAGCCGCCGACACGACCGCCTAATTACGACCGCTACACTTCATAATTAGTGTTATCAATTTTGACAAATGGGATGAAAATATTGGCGCAGGAGGCGTGTCAGGCTGACACGTGACGAGCGGAGTGTCACGCCGGCGGACGGGGCGGCGCGACGGCCGCCGACTGGTGACGCGTGGCGGGCCGCCGCCGCCGCCGCCGCCGCCGCCGACAGCGGCGACGAGAGCAGGACGGGCCCGGCGCGCAGCTGTACTGCTGGGGCCGGGAACTTGTATCGCCAGGAATCCGTTGTTAGTAACTCAGACAATGTGATGCACAACAGCGAGTATAAAATGTGTAAGTATGAAATATACTCATAAGGACGCATGTCATATCACCACAAATGCATATTTCGGCTGTTTTGTGCGTTCGTGTCAGTGACATAAAATGTGGTTGCAAAACGAAATAAAGCAAACTATGGAAGAAGCCTAAAGCAGACAGCACTACATATATCAACAGTGTTATTACGTATGCACACTGCCTATATAACTATTTACATGTTTATGGTGTGAATAAAAAAAAAACACAAGACGCATGACGGACGCGGCGCGATAGCGGTAGTGCTCGGGCCGTAAACGCATGCCTCCAGCAATGTACTCCTGATAGCGCGAACGATGGAATGCAAAATACCTTAGATCAATTCGCGGTGTAAACAGGACACATTGAAATGCAAGAATTAAAAAACACAGAAAGGAACTAAAAAAGGGCAAATTATAGCTGTTATGACGCCGTGTGAGGTTTGAGGCCTTGTCTTATTGTCTTCTTTGTTGTCTAAGTGTATTCTCTTTGCACCATAATGATTCTACGAGGTTTTGGACTTAACGCTGTCGCATTGTGGGGGAGCAACGCCAGGTGCTGTTTTCATCACGATAATGCTTTAACCTTTGTTTTGTTTGGGTGGTGGGCGACGCGCAATGATGATAACATTGTCAAGTGCTTGTGGCGTCTTAGAGTTGTAAAACTACGTTTTGAGAGACCAGAATGTTGTGCTTGTTCTAGAATAAACAAAGTTAGGGCACAATTTTGATACGGCCCATCTCTTTCGATGCCCCGAATGTCCATCAGTGCGACAATGTCATACCCAAACAGGGGATGTCTCTGCAGACTCGCAACAAAACGGAGAGCAAGCGGAGTTTCGAAGGCCGCGATTTAATATTACGCTATTGTAACGAAATAAGAATTATGCAGAAGTATAACTGATGTATAAGCTCACTAAGTGTCTGTGTAATAGCTATCATTATCATGCCTTATCAGTCATTTAAAACCGGAGTACATATTAACAGGGCCACTGGAAGTTCTTCTCCTAGTTGGCGTATAGACGTTTATGATAATTCATCTCTAATTGATGTTTATGGGGCAAATGTTAAATTCTCAAAATCAGGAGGCTCAGACCTCCGTACTCAGTCCCCTCCCCGCATCCCGCGCCCTTGCATATTGCTCTCGTTTCTCGTTAGCGGACGAGAAGCAAGGCTCGGACAGCGGGTGACTCCACAGCCTCCCGCACCGCATCACACAGCACTGACAACAGTGTGGGATCCCATTCCGTCGTCTGGGTGTCACGTTACGGCTTTAAGGCCGGTGGCGGATTTCCAGCTCGGTGCGAGTGCGGCGGTGAAAGGCGCCATGACACAGCGCCGCCAGCAGTCTCAGTGAGGACGTGAACACAGAAGTGAACCATTGCCGAACTCGTAATCTTCCACGCGCAACGGGAGGTGGAGGGAGGGGGGCGAGGATAATCCCAGATGCACACTTTCGCCAGGCCAAGTGGCTGACTCCACCTCACAGCTCTAGCATGAGCCTGTTCAGTGTTTTTGTTACAGTCTGTAAAGAGGCGTCCTGAACAGGAGGCGACCATGGTCAAATTCATCGTACAAGGACAACGTTGCCCTGGTACGGGCGCCTCCTTCACCAGACGTGGCCGTTAGTGGCAGCACGGGACTGGCGACTGTTGCACGGCACGGCCGGGAGCAGGTGGCGGCCGCTGGACGTGGCCGTGAGTGGCAGCACGGGACTGGCCGCTGTTGCACGGCACGGCCGGGAGCAGGTGACGGCCGCTGGACGTGGCCGATCTAAGCCGATCCACTGGCGAATCCAGTCAATCACGCCGCCCGCCCCCCTCATAAGCCGTTTAGGGTATTAGTCGGCCGGGCAGGGGCGGCGTGTATCCATTCCGGCGGCGCCAATCGCCACCAGATGGCAGCCCGCTGCTGCCAAACACAAGCAGGCATCGGCGCTGGGCACGGTCGGCAGATTGGGAGGCATGGCAGCTGTACCAACTCCACCAAGGGGTATAGCATCACATGGTGCTGCATGCAAAGAGCTACGGTTTTAAGTATTTTTTTTACAAATTTGTAGGGGCCTTTTCATACTGCACCTGTAATTAACTTGAAAATGGCCTCGACCTGAAACTATAATAGCCACCACGTAAACTGTTTCCAATATACTTATACTGATATTGATACTGGTGCTGACTACGTTAGTGTTGCAGAGATCCCGCCGCCGCCGCGCCAAATTCGGAGGCACGAAACACATCTGAGAAGCGGCAGGAAGGCGGACGGGACCAACCGGATCATAGTCGAATACGTCAGTGTCAATATTTCAAGACGTTTGCAAACAATCGAATGCAATCTAGCTCAAAGTAACTACGCACACACAATTCGTTTCCTTAACATGAGTGTGTGTCTTGAAGATCGGAAACGTTGCCGCTTTGAAAAGCTAAAGTATGACATTGTCGCTCATTGGCTGCTTATGGTCGATTTTTTGGACGTAATCGCCATTGCTCACTGCGGCAAATATCGAGCTAAACTAGGTCATGGTTCATCACGTATCAATGGATTTCTAATTTTAAATTATCTTGTTGCTCACAGACTGCAGTGTGCCGTTTCCATGCGACGTATACGACGGTGCCAGTGACTGGCTGCCGAGTATTAAGTTGGTCGGGGCAAGCTGAATCATGGATTCAGCCTATGTCGCATCCATCTCCTGCAACGCCTCCACTCCTCGTCTTTCGGCGGACATGGGTGGCATCTTGAGCTCAGTCAAGTGAAGGAGGAGGGCGGCGCGCTGAGAAGTTTTGCCGAAACCAACACAAAGCGACGACACCTGCACGAAACTTGGCATCATGTATGGCACACTTTTGACGCACGCTTTCGGACAGAAATTGCACCAGGTCGCGTGAGGTTCTTGATGTAGCGGAGGGCGGTGTCAGTTGCATCGTGTTCAAGTCGTATCAGGACGATATCCTCCAAATCTATGCGACAAATGCCAGTATTGAGTCACTCGGCTGACGCACAGAAGCGCCCCTTATCTCTCGGTGTACGTCCGGCTACACACGTGCACGCGTCTTGGGGTGGAGGCGATACGCGTGCTTTTTACACATCACTGAAAGCTCTAGCGGTCGTTGAAAATGTGTGTTTAAAGTTTTACTAAAAGGCTAATTCAAACGCCACGTTAAGTGGTGGAAAGTAGATGTGCCACATATGCCACAAAACATCTGCCAGGGATCTGGGGTGGCGCAAACTCTCTTCCAGTATGTTGGGCGGCGCATGTTGTATCAGCTGAGCATGGGGCATGTTGTATCGGCTGAGCATGGGGCATGTTGTATCAGCTGAGCATGGGGCATGTTGCATCAGCTGAGCATGGCGCATGTTGCATCAGCTGAGCATGGGGCATGCTGCATCAGCTGAGCATGGGGCATGTTGTATCAGAGATACAATGTGGCGACAATGATGCCATCGAATGACATACTGTCAATGATTGACTGACATGATTGCCATGACTTTCCGTCGTCCAGACAATAAGTCAGCACCCACAGTTCATGCCTGAGTAACCGAAACCGAGGTGGCAGTAGTTGTAAGTTATACTGTAAGTAAATACTGACTAATTGGAAAGAGCAGAAATATGAGACGTTGCAATCACGGTGAATTACGAAACAGCAGGGACGAGAGTCTCTTGTTTACATATCGTAACGCATGCAGCTTGCTTGTGATGCAGTCTACTGCACGCATAAGATCAGTACAAACTTCCCACCATGTGATACAATTTACCCCAGGGTAGAGCAGGTTGTATAATCTTAAAGGGTTTCATTCAGAGGCCACTTACAAAAAAAAACAACAACAAGGCGTACTCTCCAAACCTGCATTACTGTTTATGTACCTGGAGGTTATAACTGCTTGCAGATAAGAGCATCTTTATGATACCCTAATTAGTTATGGAATATGGGAGCCCAGAGAAAAACTGATAGAACTCATCCTACTCTCCATTATGACACAATTTTGCACTGCATCGACCGTTTTTTACGGTAAAAGTGCGTTGTTCTGCTTATGGTCACACAAATGCACAATTATCTCCTAACAGGCATTCAACCGGTGTGCAAAGATTATCAGAGTCAAGCACATTACAAAACAAGCATTACCGCAAACAAAACAGCATAACCAAAGTCAAACGCAGTCGATTATAACGAACATGTACTGCTCAAAGTTGTTTCTAAACGGCGATCGTACTCGGAGTGCGGGACACGCCAGCGTGGTCGTTCTTCTTCGGTCCCGAACCACAGGGCTCACATGAACGGTCTCGAACCACAGGGCTCACATGAACGGTCCCGCACCACAGGGCTCACATGAACGGTAAGGCCACTGGCGGCCTTAATCTGATAAACCAATTAAACCAGATCACCGTTTGACTACTGAGATATAACAATACGCACACATTGCAATCGCCAATCCGATTTCTTAGAACTCGGACGTGTCGGTAAAAGTTAGTGACAAAGCCTGGTGTGTCTTTACGCACACACAAATACCGAGCAGCTGTCGTTCTATCCCGCGGCCGATGGTACTAATCGCAGGGTAAGTCGCAGAGCCTGCACAGCTATTTTGAAGGCAACGTACTGTGATGATAAGAACAGATGCAGAGTCAAAATAATCACATCTATTCGAAGGAAATCGACCTATTTTTCAAACCTTTTGATCCGAAATCGGCCTTCTATACATTAACAGATACGGAAAAGCTACCACACGCCGACGAACACCGGCGCAGGTGCCGGTGAATACGTTGCAGGCGACGCACACGTGAGTGTCCAGGACGCGGCGGTGCAGGCTCCGTCCCAGCACCAACAGAACGCGCCCAAATTGGATGGGCAGACTTACAGGCTCGTGCTCAGGCGCCAGGGGACACCAGACAGCAGCAAACTGCTCCTTCCACCAAAAAACAAAACAAAACACATACACACACATCGCAGGACGGTGTCCGACCCGGTCCACCTCGGTCAGGTTGAGAATAAGCCGCCGACAACACTGCAGCGCAAACTATGGACATGCGCTCGTCTCGAGGATTGCTTTACAACATCAGTACCCTCCGCTGTCGGACTTGAACGTGTTGCGTACCTGAAGGAAAGCTCGGCCACAACAACATGGTGCCATCGATGCCGATGTCACGCGGCCCGAGCACGCTTCTCATGTACAGAGCTTGCCCGCCTCTTCAAAAGGTGTCCCTTTCCACACAGCTTACGGAGTCACCGAGAGGTCAGAGGGCATTTCGACAGATATGCCCGGGGGTCATTTGCCCACACTGACAACAAAGGCGCGAAGTGTGGTGTGCTCTTGAGCACGCTGTTCGGCTGTCTCAAGCACCAACCCGCAGGGCACAGCGGCGGCGCCAGTTCCCAGCAAAGTCCAACGACGACTCCGCCGGTGATTAAAGCTCTCAACAAACGGAAGGCGTGAAAACTTTACGGCTGGCGTCTCCGAGCCTGCAAACTTTCGCACCAGTTTGAATGTTGGATAAAGAGATGCTCAAGAACGGAGAAATGTCTGGCTGAGTATTTGCTCTTCGAGGCGGTTTCTCAATAGTGTTGTTTGCCGGTAGCATTCGTCGCAAATCACACACTCTGCATGAACAACTTAGTCATACCTTTCTGTGTGGCATACATACTCGCAATTACGCAAATTCATATCACAATGCATACATATATATATATATATATATATATATATATATATATATATATATATATATATATGCATACATCAGAGCTACCACCTGCATGAAACATATATTCCTGTATTATGGGTGGGGAGGCATACCGAGCTTTCTTGAACACCTTTTAGCAACAAAAAGGCTTGGTGCTTCAAAGAAGGTGGGCTCACTAAGCGCTTGCTTCCGGTTAAAAGATGTAGAAGGTTTCGCTATCGCATTTTGTCATTATTTGGTCTCCCTTCGATCTCCGCTGATCTGGTCTCGATCTTCGACCTACGCCTGACTGCCAACTCACGGGGTCGATGTATAGCTGTAGCTGTAGCTGTGGACCCCCGAAAATTCCGCCTGCACTCCTGACTCCAATCGATTTAAAAAACTGAGCCCGCTCAAAATAAAGAAGGGAAAATTCAGTGTACTATTTGTGTGTTGAAAGAGCGGGGGAGCTCTCTCACGGCTCTTTATCAACTTTGCGTCCCCAAACCCTTTACCAAGACTATAGAAGCGCCCCCATGGGCTGCACTAGATGATGCTGATCCGTACCAGTCTCTCGTCTGAGACGCAGACGGCCGTCGGGGCTTGCATTTGAATCTTAAACAGAAGTTAAAACAAAACAGTTAAAACAATTTAAGTTAAAAAGGGCGGTAAGTAGACGAAACTTTTATGAAGTTGTGGGAATGTTTTGGGGGCCAAAACATACTCTCAGAGGTTTTTTTTGGGCGGGGGCATGGCCCCGTGGCCCTTCCCCCCAGGATCGGCCAATGTAAGCGCCTTTTATCCAGCCCTATCACACGGCTCTTCTCTCGCGCCGTCGTGTGCGACAAATCAAGGAAGATATTACTCCTCAAGAATAAAACGAATAAATGCTTAACTTCTTTGGTCGCGAAGCGACTATTAGGTAGGTATGTCGTCAGCCTGCTGATTAGCATGCATGTCATCAAATTTTAAATGCAAGTCATCTGATTACATTGCCCCAATGAATCAACGGATCCGCCGCCTCGTCCCACCCTGGTTTTAAAGGCTTCTGCTTTTCACAGCAGAGTTCCAGCATAATATACTTTTCTACATCAGAATGGCGATATTTTTCGACTGAATATGTCTACATGAACTTGAAAGGCGTATTGGGTCGTAAGATCCATGCCGGCTGCTATCATGCCAGATGAAAACACAATCCTTTCAAAAATGACGGAATTGAAAGCAAAGGAGCAGTCCGGGTCTGGAAAATAAGATAAAGGGTAAGCTTGTCACTGCAAAGCTCAACCCTCTGACGACACCACCGAGTCGTCCTCTGACTGGAAGAGGTAATGCACTCCCTAGAGCTCTACCCACAGGGCCATATGCCCAAGAGAGATACGGACTCTGTCTCCATGGTGTTCAGTAAGATAGACGAGCGGCTGGGTGGGCTGGGGGGGGGGGGGGGGAGTTGATACGAGCCCAAATTCTTGTCAACATGACCACACATGGCCGCGTGAGAATATACAACATGCATTTTTATCATGCGTGCTCGCATTTTTCAGTGATGTGGCCTGTTCACCGTAGCGGTCTTAACCACGGAGGGTGGGAGGTTGGCATTCCTTTTTGGCAGAAACAATTTCTTCAATTGAGTGAACTTGTTTGATCATGCGGGCTCCATATTGACGGATTTGTCGTGTTATTTCAGTCGTCATCAACGAACTGAAATCACGTGCATTTCAAGACAGACATTCAATTCATTCACAACATTTCTGTAGCAGGTCATTTTCACGTTTGTGCCTTCTTTTTGCGCACCGCCTACAGTGACTACTTTGGGACAGCGCCACCGGCGCGAACAACATTAGTCGATAAGTGTGCCTGCTCAGCACTGCGTTACCGTGTTACTACCGTCTGCTCTCAGCAATTCTGGTTTTACTAACAGCTTCACCCAGTGCTGTCGCGGTGCGCTCCGTTGTCTAATGCTTAAATTCACCTGATTCCTATGCCGTTAAATGTCGTTGACGTTTTTCTGGAACAAACACAGTGCAGAAATTGCGTATAAAGTGTCTTGTTTCTACCTATGCCAAATGTATTCGAAACCTTTCGTCCCATTCGCCATCAATCACTGAGCTCGCAGGGGCGATGAGCCACGGCTGTCGGCGCTGAAGTCCTGCTTTTCAGCGTATTTCGACGGCGGCACACTCGGGCCTGCTGCAGCTACCCGCACTCTTGACTGCTGTCCCTTTCGAGTCGGTTTGCCACTAATCCGTACCCGCACGCCAGATGGCCTTTTTGCACCACGTGCTCCACTTCATTTCCGGGCACTCCCGAGCCTCTGCAGAGCCGCTCAGAGCCGTGCCTTACAGCGTGCCGAGGGCCACGACATGCACACAACCCCGCCCGACCCTCAGCCCAGCGACGGCGGCCGATCGACCCCAGCAGCGCGGAGATTTCCTCTGCACCTGATGCAGTGCCGGGTGTCTGGAGCTGGCGGTGCCCGGGCCGGCACCGCCTGCCGCCGGCAGAGGTCGGCCTCAGCCCACGCCCCGCGTCCTCGGCCCACTCGACCATCTGGCGGCCCGGAGCGCCGCACCTGACATCTATCCGCCGCCACTTGAAACTAATGACATCAGCCGGCCCGGCCGATCAGCTTTGTCGCTCCCTCCTACTCTTGATTTCGCCATTGATTTTATCTGATGTCCCGCCGGGCCGAGCGCCCTCGTGCCTCATAACATGGGGGTTTGGACGACATTAGCGGCGGATTTGCCCGCGGCAATGCCCCTGAATGGACGCAGTGAGCATATGAACAGCCAGCTCGCACGCATCGGGCCCGGCGGATCGAGCCCGGCCGGCCCGACCAGCTCACTGCCACACGGCAGCGACACGCGTTCAGGCTGCGGAAACGGGGCGTGCGGCTGTCCAGCACCTGCATGCGCTGTCTTGTGCAGACAGTGTAGGATTCGGCTTACCATGTGGGTCTGTGCGTTCATTGAGCTACGCAACTGAAGAAGGAGGGCACATGTATCGGTTCCGCGCTGCAAGTCAGGTTTCTAACACGCAGCTACGAGAGCCTCAAACAGTTGCAGTCATATAAAAAGGCTCAGTTTGAACAAGAGTATCAATGTAATACAAATTTTCCATGCGACGATGTTTAGGGTGCACAGTGCACACACCACCCTGCCCACTGGCGAAACGTGGGCGGGGGAGGAGGGGGGGGGGGGGGCATGGGGGGCTTCCGCCACCAGAGGCCTGAACTCTCTTTCAGCTCGGACGGTTGGTTTCGAAGCACCGGCCTGGAATCCATGTGTGGTCTGGAGTCCTGGCCCGGTATCGCGGCAACGGTCCGGAGTCCAGACGATCGGGGCGAATGCTGCTCTGGTCATTGCTGACTATACAAGCCTGAATTGGCAGTACCATTCATGTAATCCTACAGGTGGGAGGCGTGCACCTGTCTCCACGCCGAAGTTCCACATATGACATACCATGAAGCCATTGGCATTCAAGGTAGTGTTGGGTGACCTTCAATCCGCGTCGTTGCTCTCTCATCATGCTTTTCAGAGATGGTGAGCCGAGTCGCATCATAGAGAACTGTTGCCACGGCGATGCATCACAAAACTAAGCGGTGTATGGCACTCACGACTGCTTGGCTGGCATGGAACCGTGTCCTCTTTCTTTCCGAGCAATATCCGCTTTGGTTGCGCATGCTTTGCTGCGCATGCGCATGGGGGAGTGTGAGAAATATGTCGTGCTAGTTGGATATCGCTTTAAACTTAACAAATGTGTTTAATATACCCAGACATGGACACACTGATCCGCATGTTGGGATCGAAGACAAGCGGCACATCCTATGACGCACAAACGTTTCGAGTCTGCAACAGGCACGCGTGATGGAATGGTGCTGTTGGTGGTGCAATGGTGCTGTTGGTGGTGCAATGGTGCATTCACTTCCCAAACAGGCAGGAACAAGGCCGGGGCCCGCGCTTTGTGTTTGTCGGGGCTTTGAAACAACAAGGGGCCTCTGTGCCGGTCAGGGGTCCGGTGTCTTAAAGGAGGCCTGTGTTGGGCAAGGTGCAATAATGCCGCACCTGCCCTCCCCAAGTCAAAGCTCTCAAGACGAGACCATGCAATGAGTTCGAAAGCAACGAGGACGGTGGTAAAACATCCGGCTTGAAATTGTAACAGCTATTAGACGTGTGGCGTAAGAATATGTGTTATACGATTTGTCCCATGCAAAACACAAAAAAACAGACAATATGTTCAGTCACATGACACAAAGGACTCCATGAATGAGGCATGAGCTGGTTATTGTTCTTTTATCAAGCATGAGCGAGCAGGCTGTGGCATTCAAAATATGCCTATCTTATCAACATTTTTCGAAAAATGAGTATGTGCTCTCTAAATATGTTACCCTACAGCTATAGCTGAAGGATACAGTTACGCCAGGCGTGCAACCCGTTTTCATACATTGAACAGCTGAGATGTGAGAGAGCTCACAGTCTTACCATTCCCCCTCCGGCTCTCTCCTATTTGCGTCATCGATCTTAGAATGCTTAATGGCTATTTATAATGTTGCAATCACGCCACTGTCGTCCATGTCACGGCTGACCGTGTGTTGTACTGGATGACTGGCTTCCATAAAAAATATAAACACAGAAGACCTGCGTGCAGTGCTTGTCTTCAATATCGTTTCGTTCCTCATCAGACTTATGTAATCAAGGTGTCCTCATCCGGCATCGAACGGTTTTTGTGAACACGGCCTCGCAGTAAGCACAGCAAGTGAAGTGGAGGTTATTACATCCATCACCTGCTACGGCAATGCAGCCTTTTTGGATTGTATAGCAAAGATACACTAGCTAGTCTCATAATGTTTCAGCCAGAACTCCTACGTTAATGCTCTTCACACCCAACTGTAATCAAAGTCTGGCCTGGAAGGCCTGCGGGCTTCCCTGCAATTTTACAACGTGGAAAAGTGTGAATCAGCGACGTCTGACTTTTATCAATCATTCCAAGGCTTGAGGCATGCCACTGGCAAATACAACTGTAATGATTAGATCCGTGAGGGATCATTTATTGCCCTTTAGGTATGTGACCCGAAGATCCTAATGCATGCTTCCAGTTGGATCCAATAAGGCTGGTAAGGCAAAAGTCCAGGATGGATACTGGTGGTATTAAATCGAGGTGAATCCTGCAGAAAAACTTTTGGAATGCGATTCAGCTTACATAATCATGGGCTTTAGTTCTGCAGAAGAACTGGGGCAAGGTACAAAAAAGTATCACGGGCAGATAATTGGTTGGACTATCGTTCTGATCTGACGTCAGAAGACCACGCCCATTTAGTAACCGGAAACTACATGCATTGCCCGGTTACCTCAGTAGGCGGAATACTAGACTCGTAATTAGAGGGCCCGGTTCGAATCTCGGCAATCCCTGAGAGGTAATTCGAGCTGCCACGCGTACATGGTTGAAACCCGAACACTATCGTGTCCTTGTCAGGACTCAATAATACCTGCCGACGCCGAGAGGAATGACTGGCAGAAACGTTGCGGGGACGGAGGTCCGAAAAAAACTATTTCGTCGATTGTTGGGTTCGTCAGCGCCGTATACATTAAATGCTGGTCCGCATACTTTGGTAACCTATCATACAGTTTGCATCGTCTGGTTCGTTGAACATCGTCGCATGCAAGTTGCATCGGTGCGTCGATATGGCATTTTCTTATGCAAGATGCCATGCGCATAAATATGGAAACGGCAAAAAGGCCGGTTTCGCATTTGCTGTCTTACACGGACATGCACTTGATTAACCGAAAGGCGGCAAACATACTATAGTCACAGTATGACAGCCTAGCACTGCTCCGCTGGTCACCGACGGCTATGGAATCAACGCATCAGCAGGTCGATTCCGGCGGTGGTGTGGTGTCGATGGACCGATCCCGGCATTGGTGTAGTGACGTTGGGCCGATCCCGGCAGTGGTGTAGTGTCGTTGGGCCGATCCCGGCGGTGGTGTGGTGTCATTGGGCCGATCCCGGCATTGGTGTGGTGTCGTTGGGTCAATCCCGGCACTGGTGTGGTGTCGTTGGGCCGATCCCGACATTGGTGTAGTGTCGTTGGGCCGATCCCGGCAGTGGTGTGGTGTCGCTGGGCCGATCCCGGCATTGGTGTGGTGTCGCTGGGCCGATCCCGGCAGTGGTGTAGTGTGGTTGGGCCGATCCCGGTATTGATGTGGTGTCGTTGGGCAGATCCCGGCATTGGAGTGGTGTCGTTGGGCCGATTCCGGCAGTGACGTGGTGTCGTTGGGCCGATTCCGGCAGTGATGTGGTGTCGTTGGGTCGATGTGTGCGGTGTCTGTACTGATTGACTTCCAGCGCGCTTCGAGCCTTCAATAACGGAGCTCAAGGCTCCAGCGTGCTTCGACTCTTTGATCACGAGGCTGAAGGCTTTTCTCACTCATAACGCCGGCAAATTTTGCGCAATCACGTCTTTTCTAAAATAAGCGGAACACGTGTTGTTTTTCCGTTAGAGTGATAAAATTGCCGCCGGTAAAATGAAGAAACTTGGCACCAAAGTAACATTATTTGGTTAGCAGACTAAGAAAGCTCGAATTTTGTGTGGCTTTAGTTTGTCTCGGCTGTACTATTAGTTGTCACACGTTCGTTTCTCTTCTGCCCGGTTGATGGGTGCAGTTCTCCCCTAAAAGAGCTGTGTTCATACCCGTATAGTGCATACAGCCATCGAAACCATGGGTGAGAAAAATGATTGAATTGAATTGTCATTGTTTGGAGCCTCAATAAGACTTTCCATTGCTGTTAATATCAAAAGCTCGATCAAAATGCCTGCAGGGGTGCTATTTTGAAGAAAAATCAAGAAAATTAGACACAATACATTTACTCCCTGTGGTAGCTACTGAGGAGCAAAGAAACAGAGGGTTCGAGAAGTACTGAATTTCGGCGTCCTCATCGTCCACAACCTGAATAAGCACGTCTCTCTTGCGCTGCTCGAGCTGGGTTGGCTTAAAATACCCTGATGTGATCACCGAACGGGACATGATGACGATGCGAAGCATTCTGTCGGACACCCGTACAGCCGAAGCTTTGCACCAACGGGTGGTCGGTCGCGCCTCGGTGTCCTCGCGTGCCACTCGGGCCACAGCTGGCGGTAGACGGCACTAAACTGTGATTAGTAGCACCTTACACACGTTGGTCCAGCAGTCTGTCAGCTGGCTCTTCGTGCTCACGTGGCAGAGCGCGAAGAGCCAGCAGCAGGGGACCAGACGGGCGCCTGCGCGAGGGCCGAAACACGAGCCGTTGCACCCTCAGCCAGGCCACGCCCAGGGTTCGCAGCGCGCGGCACCTGTTCAGACAAGATCCGCGCCCAGAGCTCGCAGCGCGCGGCCCCTGTTCAGACAGGAACAGCGCCCAGAGCTCGCAGCGCGCGGCCCCTGTTCAGACAAGAGCCACGCCCAGAGCTTGCAGCGCGCGGCCCCTGTTCGGACAAGAGCCACACCCAGAGCTTGCAGCGCGCGGCCCTGTTCGGACAAGAGCCACGCCCAGAGCTTGCAGCGCGCGGCCCCTGTTCGGACAAGAGCCACACCCAGAGCTTGCAGCGCGCGGCCCCTGTTCGGACAAGAGCCACACCCAGAGCTTGCAGCGCGCGGCCCCTGTTCGGACAAGAGCCACGCCCAGAGCCTGCAGCGCGCGGCCCCTGTTCGGACGCGAGGCGTGCCCCTGCGTCTCTGAGGCGTGACGCCGCGCGGCCGGGAGCGTTTTTGCCGGCTTGTGAACCATCACTCAGGCCAGCTCTGGCCGTCACCTCCCGCCGCCGCTCAGCTGGTATGCCGCAGGGGACGGTGACTCGCGAGGTACCTACTGGGCTCGGAGCAGGGGACGGTGACCCGCGAGTGGAACACACTGGGCTCGGAGCAGAGGACGGTGACTTGCGGTACGTACTGGACTCGGAGCAGGGGACGGTGACCCGCGAGTGGAACACACTGGGCTCGGAGCAGGGGACGGTGACCCGCGAGTGGAACACACTGGGCTCGGAGCAGAGGACGGTGACCCGCGAGTGGAACACACTGGGCTCGGAGCAGAGGACGGTGACCCGCGAGTGGAACACACTGGGCTAGGAGCAGAGGACGGTGACCCGCGAGTGGAACACACTGGGCTCGGAGCAGGGGACGGTGACCCGCGAGTGGAACACACTGGGCTCGGAGCAGAGGACGGTGACTTGCGGTACGTACTGGACTCGGAGCAGGAGACGGTGACCCGCGAGTGGGACACACTGGGCTCGGAGCAGAGGACGGTGACCCACGAGTGAGAAGGACACCGTGTTCTGAACAAGGGGATTGGCTAGCCTGTTAAGAGCCCACCAAGCTCGGAGCAGAGAACTCCGCAGTCGCAGCCGGTCAATGTTCCCTGGATTAAATGCGAAATAACCAGAGCGAAGTGTTGCTGTCAGTCAGCTCGAAGGCTACATACAGTCGGATATGCTTGACCCGAAGCTCATCTCTCAGTCCCCGCCCGTCACGAGCCCAGTCCCCGTCACGTTACACCTACAGACGTGACTCGAGGCTCCGACCGTCCCATAGCTCTGTCCCCCATCCCCCTAACCCACTGCCACGCGCCTGGACTGGGCTTCGGCCGGGTTCCCGGTCGTCTGCTCCGGTTGTCCCCGGTCGCCTTGGATAACCGAGTCCCGTTTCGACGAGCGTCCCGATTTGACGAGTTCTGTCCCAGCACGAACGTCCCGGTCCAATGGATCGCGTCCCAGCACGAGCATCCCGATCCGACCAGTCCCGCCTCAGCACGAGCGTCCGCATCCGACGAGTCGCGTCTCGGCGAGCGTCCCGCGGGCGCCGGGACGAGCTTCTGACGTGCGACCACGGTCAGTGGACACCCACGACACCTGGATCAGCAGAACATGCTGTCCCGTCCCGCCGCCGCCGTAGATGGCTAGATAATTGGAGAAAGTAAAAAGAAACGAGGCGGGTCCATTTGGGACGCTACCAGATGTAATGGGATTAGGAGATGGCATGGATGGGCGAGCATTTGGCCGCATGGAGCGTTTCTTCGTGTAGCAATTAGGCTGCCGGTCCTTCAAAGGCCGGGCCGGCCGGGCACGCCTGCCCAGGAGGTGATGGACATCAGAGCAGACGCGACCCTCGAGCACATGTTTGGCGGGCGGCGTCGGAGTCGCCCGCCGAAACACCGCCGAAGCGGGTGCGTTACACGCGCTGGCCGTCCCGAATAAAGCGTGGGCGGAAATGCTGTGCGGGGATTGGTTTTGCAAGAAAGTTGGCTGTCTGCTGCATTTGAAAAATGGAAGGTTTCTATCATGAATGCACTAGCAAACAGGGGTGTGCTTTCCTACTCAGTTGGTGAGGGAGTAGGGGAAGGGGGGGGGGGGGACCTCCAGGCACCATCTCTGACGAAAGTGGATCAATTTTGCGCATGAACTCCTTTTTGTGTATTGTTTTAGCATGTTTAGCCACTTCTCTGATCAGCCGCGACGTTCCTCTGCAAAAGTTCGCCCCTGCTAGCGCGTGTCAACAGAGTGCCTGTCTCGCCGGGCTCTGGCAAACCCTGGGCCCGCAGGATAGGATAGGGCGAGTGATCACATCCGCGTGCGGCACACCAACAATCCACCGGATCGACGTCATTTCTCCGGATCGACGTCATTTCTTTTTACAGCGTCCGCTGACGGCCGCGCCCCAATTTTTTTAGGGCAGATGCCGGCGCGTTAGTGAGTGCACACATGTACCTGCAAATATTTAGCGAAACAGATTGCCCTGGCTATCCACGTACACCACGCGGTCTTTTGTGTTTGCGGAGATTATGTGTATTGTCAGTATCTGTGTCTGCACGGCGCGACAAAATGATGTGTTAGTTCGTCGTATTTGATCAGTATACGACATCCCTAAACTCGAGTTATTGTTCTAACGCGGGCTAATGCCAAACTGTGGGCAATTAGTGGGCGCGGGCGGTCGGTGGTGGGGACGGATTTATTGTTGGCGTCAGCGACTATCAGGTGCCTCAGAGAGGCGCCGCCGCCGCCGCCAGCGCCGCCCAATAAATCAAGACCGTGCTCACGGCGACCACGATGACCGCACCATAAAGGCCGACCGTAAAATTTATGCCTTCCAAATGTTGACCCGAGATAGCGAGCTCCGATTCGGTAGCAATTAAACTTGATAAACCTGAAGCTGTAAAGCGATAATTTTAGATGATCGCGGCCGGCAGCCACCAGCAATGTGAGGCGGTGAAGCCATCACAGGGTGGACTCGTGCAGGCCTGCGAGAGCGTGGTGGGCGCGGTCAGCCGGCTGGGTTTCAGGCGTCGTGGCGTCGATCGTCACCTTCTCACCATCTGCGGCATTCCCCGCCGTCCTTAGAGTTCCCAGCAGTTAGAGCGGTTCTGACGGCAGTGGTCCGAGCCTGCCACATTACTGCCGCGTTCACAGCCTCAGCAAATGGTCAGCTGCCACAATAATGCGTTTGTTTCCAGCAACATTGTACAGACAAATATATGTCTAGCGCTATCCCTATTACTGTGTCATTGGACAACAATTGAGCAAGCACGGACGTATGTCAATGTCATTAACAACACTGCACGCGAAAATGTATCCGAGCTGCATCTTACAGAGTGATGTTTCTAAACCCATCATTGAAGGTATTCATGACCTTGCCACATTTTGCCACACTCTGCACGCGGTCTAATGACCTGACGTTTGGCGTGCAGGTGCGTACCACCATGCGTGGGCTTTGGTGTATGCGTGATGAATGCACGCCTATGCCGAAACGAAGGTTCATCCACAAAGCATTTGTTCAGTGGAGCCCAAACTTGTGTTTGCCTCCGCCTCAGCGGAATCAAGCACAAGTTTAGGTACTTAACATAATATATATATATATATATATATATCTCTCTCTCTCTCTCTCTCTCTCTCTCTCTCTCTCTCTCTCTCTCTCTCTCTCTCTCTCTCTCTCTCTCTCTCTCTCTCTCTCTCTCTCTGCCCACGGAAAAAAGGTTCCCAACATTCACGGTACACATCTTCGGCTGCAAAAGGAACACCATTGATATTTTAAGTAAAGATAAAGAGTAAAGACGCACTAGAAAACGTTGAAGGCAAAGAGAACTGTTGTTCTTAGACCCAGCTGTTGATGCCTCAGGTGGGAAACACGTAACTACTTCAGCAATTAGGAAACCAATGAACACTGGTAACTGCCTGAGCGGCGTAAGTGAGTGTCCAGATAGATATAAAGAAAGCGTGATCCGATTATGCGTGCATAGGACACCCAAGCATTACGAGACATGGCCGCTCATACATCAGGAGCTCGACAGAATAAGACACATTTTCGTCAAAAACTACAGTCTCGCTGATATAGACAATCATGTCCGTCGACAGCTTCACAAACGCTTCTATTCACGCGATGAGCAAACTGAAGGACAACTAGTAAGCACTGACGTTAAAGGGAATGTTCCACATTTGAACACATTAAAGCAAGCGTCAAATACGACAAAATAAATTCCCTTATAGCTGTTGGTATACCTGCCAAGTGGAAAAGAACGCTCAAAGCAACACAGTGTTTCTGTTTAGTAAATATACTCCTCAATGCGTCGTTGTTTGATCACGTGAGTTGACCTTGCACAATATAGATTGAGAGCCAATTGACGGCCATTTTATCTGGAAATCGTGCCCACGAACGCAGATGTGAACGACTCACCAATTGCATTTTTTGGCCCTCATGGCCGCAGAGCTAATTAAATGGCATGATTTGAATGACGTTACTATGACGTCATGGATGCCTGGGTGACTTTGAAAAAGTTTGCACTAAAAAAAGCACCAAAAGTTTGCCTTCCCAAAGAAGTTTGCACATCTTCGCGGGTATGTAGCTCAGAAACCAGATGAATTTAGTTCTTAAGGGCGGTAGAGTGCAAATTGCGCCAAATAATCTTCAAGATTGCCTTTTCAGTTCAAAGCCCACGCAAATGTGGAACGCTCCATTTAACGTACATTACCAGAGCAGGATGTCAACCGCATACAGGGCTGAACAGAAAGATATTTGGCATAACATATCAATAAATTATTTACCAGTTAATCCTGCGACAGGACTGAGCTCACAATTCACTACAAAGGTCCTAGAATATCGAACCTAACGATTAAGAAGTCTGTTTATAAATAACTCACTACCGAAAATGACCAACGTTGTCTACGAGTTCAAATGCCCCATCGGCGACTGCGTGCATCGACTCAACTCGTGCATCTGCCATAACCCGATCCCACTATCAAGATGGGTGACAATGCACCACCAGGACGGTGCGCCAAAGCGGCATGTGACTTTAGCTCATAGGATACTATCTCAATACGGATAAGTGGAAAATACCACCATAATGAGTAAGTGAACACAAAAAGTGAAAAAGAAGTGCTGGAAGCTGTGTATATCGGGGACAAAGATCCGGCAACCAGTCGGCAGATGGATATGCTGGGCACACTGTGGTTGTGGGGTGGACAGCCTCTGGCACCTAGAAGCAGGTCGTAATTGGCGAAAGGGGGGGGGGGAACAAAGCCGAGTAGTGCCCTCACCAGGTGCTCGCCATTAGACGAGGTGCCCGCTAGTACTGTGCGTGAAGGCAGCTGTTCATGAAACCAAATGACCTTTTGAGCAAGAGAAATGCACAAATATGATTTCGAACCGACGCAACCACGTGAGTTCTGTCCATTGTTGTTATGTGCAGTTGTGCCCATGTTGTCGCATGATGTTGGCAGGACCAATGAAACATTACAAGATACTATATTCTTCTTAGAAATTTTCCGATGCGTCAGATGGTTGCAATTTTCAATGAAACACACGCACACACACACACACACACACACACACACACACACACACACACACACACACACACACACACACACACACACACACACCACACACACACACACACACACACACACACACACACACACACACACACACACACACACACACACACACACACACACACACACACACACACACACACACACACACACACACACACACACACACACACACACACACACACACACACACACACACACACACACACACAATTTAGCAGTGCACGGTTGAATGCTATTTTATCCACATAAGAGCTTTCATATTAGCAACAAGTGCTGTATGTCAAATTTCTATTCAAATAAACTAATCGATGATTATATATATATATATATATATATATATATATATATATATATATATATATATATATATATATTTAGCAGTGCACGGTTGAATGCTATTTTATCCACATAAGAGCTTTCATATTAGCAACAAGTGCTGTATGTCAAATTTCCATTCAAATAAACTAATCGATGATTCGGTTGACTGAAGTCTGAGTTTGACCCGACTAAACTTGATTGACTCCGGTGTAGACTTCAACGCGCCCTGAGTCAAGCACAAGTCTAGTGGACACACACATACAGAGTCACGCTCACACCGCTAGGCATCCGCGAGGAATTATAAAGCCATTTCGTTCCGAATATTCCCCCCATCAAGTTCACATAACATTAAGGCGGGCCAAGGTACGACAAAAAGCATAAACAATTAATGCGGTGAAATTCCATAGCCAACTTTGACGCACCCGCGCTCTGATGCAAATGCGATTAGATATTGTTTAGGCACTGTTTAGCCCCATGAAACAAAGGTGACTTCGTGCTCCTCAGTTGCTATGCTCATTGCTGAACTTGCATGACCGGTTAGTGTCCTCAGCAGTTAAGATACCGTGTCCTTCGCTAGGGGAGTATTTTTACTCATTGTTTCCTTTTCTTTTTATTTTACTGTCCCTGTCCTATGGATTTCCTCGTTACCCTATACGTTCCAGAGCAGTTTTGTTAAGTTTGAATCCAGTCAGCCTCAAGAACAGCCTGAAAACCGTTTAACCATGGCTGGCAAACTAGCAATGTTTGGTTTTTCTTAAACTGCAGTCCCTCCTCTGACGCTCAAGCAGCATGTTATCTCAAAGAACAACGTTTTCATATCCATTCCCCCTGTAGCCCAGGACAATCTGGGCTCCTCAACGTTCTGTTGACTCCCCATACCTTATCTTTAGTTCCTTGTGCTGCTCGAGACAGCCACACTCTTCACGGATTCATGGCTTCCCTATCAGGTGCTGGAGTACTCTCGTTCATGTCCTGGGGTCTTGTATTTTTCTCAAGGTTGGTGACCTGACTTTTTCAGTATTTTTTAGCCCATTCACTTAACCGTTTGGTTTAATGCTAAGCTGCGCCGTTTTACCTGCCCTACACGTTCAGGTGGAGCCCGCAGCAAGACCCTATGACTGCGCTCCTTCCCGGCGAGCTGCTGACATTGGTTCACGCTCAGCGCCGGTCGCGCTGCGGCTCCGGCGGGCTGATCCGGCCGAGCCTGACGTCATGCGGCCCGCCCCCAGTCCGGCACAGAGAGTCAGCGGAGCTTCCTTCGGGTCTGACGTCACGCGGTACGCCCCAGTCCGGCACAGAGAGCCAGCGGAGCTCCCTTCGGGTCTGACGTCACGCGGACGCCCCCAGTCCGGCCCAGCGGGTCAGCAGGGCTCCCGCCGGATCTGGTTCGGATCAACTGGTACCGAACGCATCATGAACTATCCCTCCCCACAAACTGGTCAGCGAGGATTGGTTATGGCCTCCCCCACGCAGCCGAACGCATCATGAGCTCCCCCTCCCCACAAACTGGTCGGCGAGGATTGGTTATGGTCTCCCCCACGCAGCCGAACGCATCATGAGCTCCCCCTCCCCACAAACTGGTCGGCGAGGATTGGTTATGGCCTCCCCCACGCAGCCGAACGCATCCTGAACTCCCCCTCCCCACAAACTGGTCGGCGAGGATTGGTTATGGTCTCCCCCACGCAGCCGAACGCACCATGAACTCCCCCTCCCCACAAACTGGTCGGCGAGGATTGGTTATGGCCTCCCCCACGCAGAGGACTACTTTCATCGCGCGGAGCTGTCCTCATCACATGGAGTCCCGACGGAACCGCACTTCCACCGCACGAGTACAGACCACGGGATCTAAACAAACTGGCCGGAGTTCTTCCCCATATCGAAGACTACTCATTCTAAAGCTGTTTTTCCTTTCTTTAGGTAAAAAGATGCAGCACATCCTAGTATTGTTACTAGTTAGAATATTTTTAGCCGTAGTTTTCCGGTTCTTCGGGAGCAATGTTTCTTTTAAGTTCTTGCTTTAACATGTGCCTTATGGCTCACAGTACACGCATGAATAGCTACTAACGACGCGGTGTTCTCATTAGATAGTGCTGCGTCGTACTACCCCAAAACTCAGTCGCACAAGTGCGATTTCGCTATTACTCCGCAATGCTTTTTCATTAGAAACCTAAGTCTGTGTGTCATTGCATTCCCCTTCTTCAAGAAGCCATCCAATCATACGAAGTTTTATGAAGAAATTTCCTTGAAATAGGGCTAAATAAGAGCCTTGCCGAACGTCGAATGAAATGACATGATCTGCGCACCATGAACAATGACTAACAACTGGTTGGCAAACTTTGATCTTTACAAATGCGTTTTTCCAACAACACTGCACGAATGGATAGGCTCAAGCAAATGCATTTTATTTTGCTTACGTCCTGCAGGCGCACATCTAAACGCTTATCGTCACCGCCCATACATGCTTGCGTATTTGTGACATTATTACACTGCTCGTACCCTAATCTCTTCCACCTGTGAGACAGCGACTACATATATATATATATATATATATATATATATATATATATATATATATATATATATATCTCTCTCTCTCTCTCTCTCTCTCTCTCGCACTCTTACTGTATACCGCTCTTTAATTTCCACATGGGTGAAGAGCACTGCAACACTGGGCATGATTGGGCACATAGAATAGGCAAATTGTCAGGCTGCAATAGCTTTACAGAGATGACACGACCACTTTGAAAGAGTTCAGAACTAAATCGCCCCGTCAGAACCGGATTGGACCGAGGCTCGAAACAGAGCTCGGCATGTGTCTCGAGGCCGATGTAACCCCCGCCACCGCGCACGGCCCGCGCCGCCGTCACGCCGCCGCCCGCCGCGCTGCCGCCGCCGTCTCGCGCGATGACTTACAACCGCCGCGCGCGCCACGAAACCCGAGCCGGTCGGCGGCGCGTTGTTTGCACCCGCGAAGCCCGGTGACCAACGCAAGCCGATTACGCGCGATAACCAGGAGGAAAAGAAAACTGGGAAGCCGGCGCGGCGCGGGAGCTGGCGCTGTTTGCTGCGGCCGGCGGCGCCGCGGGCGCGGCGTTGACCTGCCGGCTTTGCAGCGGATGAGGCGCCCACCGGCGTGTCAACATCGCAGCTCCGCTATCGCCGCTCAGCTGTCCGGTCAGGCAGCCGCCGGCTCTGATTTATCAACCCTGCGGGTGAAGTCAAGTGGGGCGGTGCCGCGAGCGGTGCTAAAGCGATATCGATTGGTGTTGCGAGATGAGGCAACGTGAGCCACCTGGCGGTCGCGCGACGCCGCCGCCTGTCGGCCAGGCGGCGGTCTGACCAGCCACGTGCGCGGATGGGGATGTTGAGGGATGGAGCGCCACGGAGGCCGTACAACACCAAATCTAACAAAGCGGCAGCCGCTGGACCGGCTTGGCTGTTGCAAGACTCGGTCCCGGCCAACGAAAAGAAACCAGGAAGGGCTGGTTCGGACGACTGTTCACCAGCAATGTTGGGCGGTACGCGGATGCGGAGGATCGCATCCGCTGATGCAATTGCCCCACGTCACTGGGAATAGGAGCGATAGCGATTCTGGCCGCGTGCCAACGCGGTGTCACTCGAGACAGGTCCATGCTATTCGTGAGTCCAGATGAATTAAGAAAGCACGCGCACACGGGTTGTGAGGTGGTCGGTTACGTATCGCAAGGCTTATGGGACCTGCGTTCCGCGACCTACTTCGGATACTACGCCCAGAAGATTTACACTCAGAATGTCCGTCTTCGAACGACTTGTTTTCAGCAGGCACACAATTTAAAATCATTGAAAGGAGGCTTACGCTCAGAACGCCGCTTTTGTGCCTATGTTCTGGCCTGGTTCCAAACCCACCTGCAAAAGGTCTAAGTCCAGAAGGACCAATTTCAGGCCCTTCTCCACAAGGCCTAATTTCGAGTTGTTTCTGAGAAGACTTACATTTAGAAGGCCCACGTTCAGAAGACCTACGTTCTTCTTTCCGGCGGCCTGCCTGCGCAGTGAGCGTGTTTAGAGGGCATGCCCCCGAAAACCTTGTGCGCAACAGGCCAACTCGTGCACGGCTTGTGCACAGGTCTTCTGCCACACGCCTGTGATCTCAAGGTCTACTTGCACTGGGAAACAGGGCCACCGGTTCACCTCATTTTTCCATGTTTCTTGCGTTGGGTACGTTTATGGAGAGGAGTGAAAAAAAACAACTTGAATAACCCTCGATGCCCCTCCAGCCCTTAGCCTCCTCTCGAGTGTGCAAGTAAGACCTCTGAACATCGGGCTTCAGGAAGTACGCTTCCTGAACAGAAGCCCCTACAAGTACGTTCAAATACTTACAAGTACGTGCAAGTACGTAGAAGTACAAGTACGTTCCTTGTGCAAATACAAGTGCAAGCGCGTCCTCTACGCACGTGCAACTACGTCCTCTTAACACGGAGGTTCCGAAAGTAAGCCGTCTGAACACGACCATAGTGTATGCAGACCTGAATTCAGGCCTCTTAAAAGCAGCGGTTTGGAACGTACGTCATCTGAACAACGATCTTCTGAACTCAGTAAGGCTATGAACGTAAACCTTCCGAGAGGACGTCTTCTGAAAACAGACCATCTTAACGGAAGCTTTTTCCAGGAAACTTACCTTTGGAAGGAATACATTCAGAGTCTATTCTCAAAGCCTTTCGAGAGCGGCTGGTTTCAGAAAGCCTTTTTCAGGAAGTCTCCTTTTAAAAGGCCTAGCCATATAGCACACTTCAAACATGCCTTCTGTTCATCGAGGCCTGCATCAAGAAAGCCCATTTTCAGAGAGCTCACGACCAGATTACGTTCAGAGAGCCTACTTTCATAAGACATATTAAACTGCCTAGCTCTGCTTAGGTAAAAATTTCGGACACATGGCCGCTGAAAACAGGTCCTTTTAACGTAAGCCAGAAAAGACTTTCCGAAAACAGGCATCCCAAACGTCAAGTTAGGGTCTGGGCCTACCCATCACTCATCACCTACCAAGCGTCAAGTTAGGGTCTGGGTCTACCCATCACTTATCACCTACCGAATGCTCTCTGTTGGCCACAGCCAAGGCAAGAGACGCGATCAACCCAATAATACACTTGATGGCAATGCTGAGGGTTGTATGGTGCCCACGCGTAACTCGCTTCCGGAAAAAAACGGGGATGCTCAGTCACCCTTAACCCCATGACACTAATCCTTCAATCGACTCCACTGCCAGCAGAAGACATCAGCTTCACTGAAAATTTGTTATCCAATGTATATCAGCGGCATGTGATAAGTCCCGGGAGAGGTCCGGTCGGCGGCTGGGAGGAAGACTTCACTCGACGGACACCTGGGTGGAGCCAATGTTATCGGGTGCCGGTAGTGTAGTGGCTAACGCGTCTGCGTTAAGCACTGCGCGTCTGGGAAACCAGAGGTACAGAGTTCGATGCCCCGCGGTGCCCTGGGTGAGAGGCAGACGAAGCCCTACAGCCTCAGCAGCTGAATACGTCGTTCAGTCCCCAATGACACATGGCTGGAGCCATTACGCCAATGCAACATGAACGATGATGTGGCTGAAGGAGATGGTCGCGTTGGCATGCAAATCTGGCTATCGAAACACTGAGATGCCATTCCATCATTCTTTTTTCTGAGGCATTCCAACGAAGAGAAACAAAATAACTTATGGCATCAGCGGACAATCACAAACCATCTTTAATACCAATCCAATAAGCTTCCTAAATACTAGGTAATAGATCGTTAACATGTCTTGATTATAAATGCACACACTAAGATCGAAAATATCGTACTGATCATGACCGAGACAAAAAGTTGGTCAACATGTCCAAAATGCTCTTGAAACGTCTCTTGCCTCGGGAAGCCTCCCCTAACACAACCTTACGTAACGCGCCTCCTCGCGCGCCCGAACACGACGCCGAATGATCACAACACACTGCTAGCGGAGTCGCGCGCCGTCCAATCACAGCACAGTGGACAGCAAGCGTCAGCTCACAACGCGGACCGAACACCCGCCCAACCGACACAGCTGTCTTTGCGGTGCGTATGTACACGATGGACGCTTCCCAAACAAGCACAGTATGCACGGAATCCCAAAATACGGGTCGATTTCGTTTCAGTACACCACTTTTAAAATCAAATTTACGACGTGTCTGTACAGTGATTGCCACGTTTAAAGCGCCCCTTGAGCAATACACGTTTCACCCGCGTCCCATTCGAAGTAGTGGCTACCTGTCGAGCCACTGGACATGAACCGCCAGGCTCGCCACGCGGCAAGAGCCCGTCGGCTGTATCACCATTCCGACTAGATATCTGGTCGCTTCCAGATGGGGACCTGGTCGGAGATCTCGCCGTCGCGACAACGGGGTCCGTACATCGTGTCGACAGTGGACTCCCAGTGCCGGCAGAATTGTACCTATCTACTCGCAGCGGCGCGGTGTCGCAGCGGCATGGACCACAGCCGCCCCAGTCTCTAGCACTACGCTACTGGCGGCAGCTGCTCAGCGGCTGACCGGCAGCTGCCCAGCGGCTGACCGGTGGCGACGCGGAGCTCTTCCCATTGATCGCATCGGCGTCGCCGGTGGTCTCACAACCGGTTTATGGTGGCGTATCGACCTCGGACATCCGCCCTGCCGCGGGAATGGACCCGACTTTTCACCTATGGCGGGGATTGACCTACCATCTGACCTATCGCGGGCATTGACCTACCATCCGACCTAGCGCTGGCATTGACCTACCATCTGACCTAGCGCTGGCATTGACCTAACATCTGACGTTTTGCGGCACATCATTCTGTCCCCAGGGTGCACACTGATGGTGATCCGCTAAATGCTCCCCGGCGGCACAGAGCTCTCGCTTCCGGCGGCACACTGAACCAGAAACAGACCCTCAGCGACACCCAGAGCCAACGACCAACATCGGGGCGCAGTCCTCCGATACCCAGCTCCGCAAGGATGTTGATTCAACACTCCTCTCCGGTAGCATGGTAAGCTGACCCCAAACGGCCCCGGCTCCGACCGCCGAGTCCCAGCCGTGGCTTCACCTGACCCGGGAGGTGGGACACCAGTCTGGGCAGCGATCGCTGGCGCACTCTTCCCGTGTAGTCACGCTACACGTCCGGTTAGCATAAGTGGTGAGTTAACGCCGATGATGTCTGCAAAGCAGTGGTTTGCAAGTGGCCGATGAATCTTACCAGGTGCTCATAAAGCCAGCTAATGCTATTGCTCGTCATTAACGGGCATCGGAGCATTGGCTCGCTGATTCTAGCAAACTTATGGCCCAGGTCGACTGCAATTATTGCTGGAGAATTTTAGTCCGCATGTCGGCAGCCAGGGTTTTGTTACGGTCAGATGTGCGTGATTCTCCCACCACAACCGGGCGCGATACGTCCTCCTGCGGGGGTCCCGCGTCCGCATGCCCTGTCCTGCGCCACCCAGTCAGCCAGGGTGTTGTTACGGTCAGATGTGCGTGATTCTCCCACCACAACCGGGCGCGATACGTCATCCTGCGAGGTCCCGCGTCCGCATGCCCCGTCCTGCGCCACCCGGTCAGCCAGGCCCCATCCCCCCCCCCCCCCCCCCCGACACCACACCGACAGCCAGCATTCAACGCGGTGCTTCTCGGCAGTCGCGTGGGTCTGCGAAGACTCGCCTCGCCGGGCGGGGCTTGGTCTGCGCCGTTCAGTGCGCCGCACGCGACGGGGGCATACTGCGCTCTCTGGCTGCCTCCTCCGCTGCCGCTCACGCAGCCCGGGCTCCGCGGCCAAAGCTAGAAGTGCTCCCGCTGCTCAGCTCGGTGACTCGCCAGCACTCGCTGAAGCCAGCGAAGCCTCGGTACTCTGCTAACGCCAGCGACCCCCAGCTACCCTGCTAAAGCCAGCGACTATTCGGTGTTCTTCGGAGCTGCCAAAGCCAGTGACACGTCAGCTGCTGAGGCCAATGCGTTCCCTGTGCGCCGCCCGAGCAAGCCTCCCCCGTTGCACGCGCCCTCCTTCGGAGCGCGCGCCTGGGAGCGGGCGCGCCTCCTCGCCGCACCGGTCAGCAGATGAGAACACACAGCTCTGACGAGTAGACACTGCCGATGCCAAACTGGACGGGCAGGTGGACCGTCAGCGGACGGCCGGCGGCGCCCGGCGCCAGCTCGGCCTCAGCGGCGAGCTCGGCCTCGGCCGCCGCCGCCGCCGTCGGGGTCGCGGTCGATGTCGTGCCGCAAAGGTAAACGTCTTCTGGGTGTCATAAGTCGGGGAACCTGCCGGCAGCGGCACAGGTTGTCACAGCAGCCGCCTTCTGAACATATCATGATGCCCGCCAAACACACGATATGGTTTCGATGGCCAGCATTTAATTAATAGCCAATGTTTGATAGAAAACACGCACCCATGGTACGTGGCAGGACCCATTTCGGCAACACGGCTTGCTCGCATCTACCGCTAGCAGCGACACCAGAGCGCATAGTCTTTCAGCAGTAGCTGGCAGACGGCAGCACCAGTCGCGAGCCACTCTCCAACCAGACAGCCCATTACGCCCATCAGAACAGCGCCGACACGGCCACGCCACGCAGCTGTGCGTGTGTTATAACCGGGCAGCACGAGCCACAACCGCGCCGTCGGCGCCGGCAGCGCGGGAGCAGGCCGGCAGCACCGGCGGGACGCCAGCTCGGCGGAGCGCCGCTCACCTGGCCGGGTCCTCTGTGTACTCGGCCGGCACCGTGAACAGGTGGCTCGGGTGGCTATCCTCGAAGTAGAAGTCTTGGAAGGTGATCTGGGCGGTGATGGCCGGGATCAGTGGGATATCTGCGGCGGCGACAACTCAGTCAACGATCAGGACAACGGAAGTGACACACCAATATGGGCCAGAGTATGTCCGACGCCACCAGCCTACGAAACAAACCAAGACGAAAACAAATCTATCGTGAGAAGCCGTCCCTTTAACCACCGGCATGCACGTGGCAGAAGCCACACCAGGCCAAGTGAGTGGATGTTGCTATTGCACGACTCTGCATGTAGACCAGAGGCCCCGTCAATAGACTCTAGCTGTATCTGACAGATAACCAGTCCTTTCAATGATCAAAACGTTATAGATGCTCTTCCTCACAAGTTACATGAGCACATCTGCATGTAGGTTTGGTGTCCTACAACTGTGAAGCAACTCGTTCTGCCGCGAGGGAATCAGACACGGGAATACTCACCTAGCTTGACAGGAAATCCGGGTGGGAGTTTACATTGGACGAACTGCTTGAGCTTGCTGAAGTGCTTGAAGGGCGCCACGACGTCCAAAACGTCCAATAGCATGCTGACCGTCAGTGGGAACTGTTGACTCTGCACACCGAGGTCCGTACCATGTTAGCGCACTGATACGCATACGCACGCATAATATACAGCCTCGCCGCGATCACGGGCAAGCCAGTTTCACAAAACATCTAATTGTACGTGGGTTTTAATAGCACATCCGCAGGTGGCACAACTGACCTGGCCCACGCTCGAGCCAGAGCCACACTCCGGGGAGCACAGTATCCGTGCCGCACCGCTACACGAAAGCAACTATTGGTACCGCCTTCTACTGGTCAAAACAGCACTGCTGGAAGTACGAGTGCCCCCCTCGAGAAAACAAATGGTCCCTGGGTCAAGGACATCCTGAGCACCCTATGTCACCCTCAAGCGACTGACTACCGCCGGCCAGCCGGCTCTCCTGGCCAGAGCTGGCCGCCAGCGGACAGCGATGAGACCCGCTGCGCCCGGGACAACAGCCAGTCGGCGTTCATTCTGGCCAGCCCCGGCGCTGATTGCGGCCCCAGCCCGGCCGGTGTCGTTCGCCACGCGTCCATCAGCGCTCACTGCGACCTCGTGATGCCGATTACGACCAAACTTCGGCCGAGCGACGATTCCGACCCAGGCCCGGCCGACGCTGATTCTGACCGAATCCCGACACCAGCACAGCCCCTGAACCGAATTCAGCCGACGCGCAGTCCCTCTAGACCTCGGCCGGCTCCAGCCTGAGCACCCACCATGGCCAGCGTGGCGTTCTTGAAGCGCTTGCAGCTGACTTTGGAGATGATGGCGCGGCCGACGTGCGGCGCGTTGGCCGGGTCAGCCGTCAGGTACTCCTCCCAGGAGATAGCCGGCGCCGCCGGCGGCTCCAGCGAGGTTCGGTGCGGCGGCTGCGGCACGGCGCCGCCGGTCAGCCGGCCGACGCACAGACGACAGCGCGACGGACAGGCCCACGGCCGGGGAGCGTCCGCAGCCGGCCAAATGGACCGCGGTGGGCCACCGATCTCCGGGGTCAACGCAGAAGCACCCGCGCACGCTCATACGGACGGCATATGTCCAGCATTCGCGCAGCACCCCACAGTGGTACTTCATGGCCGAGAGCACAAAACTACTTGATCAAACAGGGCATGGAAAAGCATGCCCATGATACTCGCGCCCCCAGTCAGCCGTCAGCCAAGGATCCCGACAGCTCAGAACAAGCCTCTCCCATACCCATGACACTCGCGTCCTCAGCCAGCCGTCAGCCAAAGGCCCGACAGCTCAAAACAAACCTCTACCATGCCCATGATACTCGCGCCCCCAGTCAGCCGTCAGCCAAGGATCCCGACAGCTCAGAACAAGCCTCTCCCATACCCATGACACTCGCGTCCTCAGCCAGCCGTCAGCCAAAGGCCCGACAGCTCAAAACAAACCTCTCCCATACCCATGACACTCGCGTCCTCAGCCAGTCGTCAGCCAAGGATCCCGACAGCTCAGAACAAACCTCCCCCATGCCCATGACACTCGCGTCCTCAGCCACCCGTCAGCCAAGGACCCACACAGCTCAGAACGAACCTCTCCCATGCCCATGACACTCGCGTCCTCAGTCAGCCGTCAGCCAAGGACCCACACAGCTCAGAACAAACCTCCCCCATGCCCATGACACTCGCGTCCTCAGCCACCCGTCAGCCAAGGACCCACACAGCTCAGAACGAACCTCTCCCATGCCCATGACACTCGCGTCCTCAGTCAGCCGTCAGCCAAGGACCCACACAGCTCAGAACGAACCTCTCCCATGCCCATGACACTCGCGTCCTCAGCCAGTCGTCAGCCAAGAACCCCGACAGCTCAAAACAAACCTCTCCCATGCCCATGACACTCGCGTCCTCAGCCAGTCGTCAGCCAAGGACCCCGACAGCTCAGAACAAACCTCCCCCATACCCATGACACTCGCGTCCTCAGCCAGCCGTCAGCCAAAGGCCCGACAGCTCAAAACAAACCTCTCCCATGCCCATGACACTCGCGTCCTCAGTCGGCCGTCAGCCAAAGGCCCGACAGCTCAAAACAAACCTCTCCCATACCCATGACACTCGCGTCCTCAGCCAGCCGTCAGCCAAAGGCCCGACAGCTCAAACAAACCTCTCCCATGCCCAGACACTTGCGTCCTCAGTCGGCCGTCAGCCAAGGCCACCGACAGCTCAAAACAAACCTCTCCCATGCCCGTGACACTCGCGTCCCCAGTCAGCCGTTAGCCAAGGACCCCGACAGCTCAAAACAAACCTCTACCATGCCCATGACACTCGCGTCCTCAGCCAGCCGTCAGCCAAGGACCCACACAGCTCAGAACAAACCTTTCTCATGCCCATGACACTCGCGTCCCCAGTCAGCCGTCAGCCAAGAACCCCGACAGCTCAAAACAAACCTCTCCCATGCCCATGACACTCGCGTCCCCAGTCAGCCGTCAGCCAAGAACCCCGACAGCTCAAAACAGACCTCTCTCATGCCCGTGACACTCGCGTCCTCAGTCGGCCGTCAGCCAAGAACCCCGACAGCTCAAAACAAACCTCTCCCATGCCTGTGACACTAGCGTCTTCAGCCGGCCGTCAGCCAAGGACCCCGACAGCTCAAAACAAACCTCTCCCATGCCATGACACTCGCGTCCTCAGCCGGCCGTCAGCCAAGAACCCCGACAGCTCAGAACAAATGACACTGCAAACCAACTCCAACGCGCGTTCCATGCGTTCAGCCCGCTGTAGGCCGGCGGGCAGCCTGCGCAGCCGCGCGGCGTCGGCGCGTCCCACCTCTCGGATCTCCTCGGTGTCTAGCTGGTGGGCACTGCCGCGCGTGATGGTGTCCATCAGCGCCTTGTTCTTCTGCAGGTCCTCGGCGGACAGGTGCTCGCGCCGCTTGCGCGTCTCCAACACCACGCCATGCACGTCATAGAAGTCGGCGTCGTACTTGCCGACCATCTCCTGTGGAACAGCGGGGGTCAGCAGCAGCCGTCGTCGTCGCCGTCGCTCAGCCGTCGGCGCGACCCCTCTCCACATCGACGGCCAGGCGCTCTCGATGGCCACGCGCCGGCTCTCGACGGCCACGTGACTCTCTACACGGGTCGGCCGCTTCACCACGACCGGTGGCACCAGACACGCGACAAACAACAGAGGGCAGCGTGCGGACAGGACCGGCGGGGCAGGACGACAGATACGGACAGAGCAACGGGCCAGACACGCGACAAACAGCGGAGGGCAGCGTGCGGACACGGCCGGCGAGGCAGGACGACAATACGGACAGAGCAACGGGCCAGACACGCGACAAACAGCGGAGGGCAACGTGCGGACACGGCCGGCGGGGCAGGACGACAATACGGACGGAGCAAAGGGCCAGACACGCGACAAACAGCGGAGGGCAGCGTGCGGACACGGCCGGCGAGGCAGGACGAATATACGGACGGAGCAACGGACACTGACGCTGGCCCAGGTCAGGATGGCAGCACCCTCTTCATGGACACCGCATGCTGTGATAACTCCTACACAGCACACAGCGATTATAGCGCGGCTTGGCCTTGCAAGCATGTGTCTCATACCTTTCTGTCCGACCGGAAGAACCATCCCTGCTGAGATCGCGTGAAAGTGATGGACTTAGTGGACATCTGGGCTGATACAATATCGCTGCTCATCAGAATGTCAATCTCCTCTTCAATCTCCAGCTCCGTCTCCTAAAAAAAATTCAGCGATAGATGCAGAAACACCGAGCAACATAGAACTGGGCAGATAAAAAAACAGAGTGCAGAACTGGCATTGGGGAAACCTGATCTGAAGAAAAACGATTAGCACGGGCTCTTAAACCCATCAGTTCATCACAACCCTGCCGTGTAACTCATAACTCCAAAACTTTTATGCAGATTTTTGCATAGCCCAATCCAACCACGGCGATGTTAACCCAACGGAAATTTAGTAAACAACACAATGCCGCCTACACACTCGGGCGATCCCAGAAAAAAAACACACAAAAAACATCGCGGGTAAGCCTGTGCATCCCTGAAATGTGCTCGGGCGCTCTGTCTTACCTCATACCGCACTGTCTGGTACACGCGCAGCTTGTTGTCCAGCACGCACAGCGACTGGGAGGGCGGCGCGTCGCCGTTGAAGAGGAAGCTGATGTCGCCGCGCTCCCACTTGAAGTCGGCGAAGTCCACCAGCGTGGTGTCCAGCCGGATGGAGGCGCCGCGCTTGTAGATCTTGCACGTGTCCGAGGGCAGGATCCGGTGCAGCAGCGGCACTGCGGCCGGGGCGGGCACGGCGCACTCAGCCGGGGTGTCGCACGTACCGACATCGTACAGCGGACACGCATGGTATTAATTCGACTGGGAGGGCATACTGTGACTTCCTTACGAGGTGTACAAATGATGCAGATAAAAGTAAGTGAATATGCATGAATTTACGTATATATTCACAAAATGCACCGATATGCTCCTCGTAAACAAAGAGAGCTATTGCAGATCGCCATGGTTATGATGATCAAATCTGGACTAGAATCGTGGAAAATCTTGCGAAATGCAAGATGTTTCACGCGTTCCAAAATTTACGTAATTGACCATGAGCAGTTTTCACCTAAATATGCCAACGGTGGCCGGCTGTCACTGAAAGGCCACCACCGCACACTGGGCTTGCACCTGCTGAAGTCTGTCGCCACCGCGAGCTCGGGACACACACAAGAGAGACTCACCCCAGGTCTGGAAGTCCCACTTGATCTCCATGTAGAAGTCGGGGATCTGGTGGAGGGCGGCCACCAGCGCCGGCCGCCGCCGGTCCATCTGCTCCCGTGACTGGCTCTTCAGCTTCCGCAGCAGCGACGACACTGGCGGGCGGCGCGGATGGTCAGACGCGCCCCCCGCCGCGCTACACCCAACAGCACCCGACCACACACGCAGGTCACATCGCCTAGTGTTCCCGACAGCTGCCACTGTCAACAGCCGCCGACGGGCCGCTCCACCAGCCCACTCTCTCGCCCTCCTCGGCCCGTGGCGTGCCGCGCTATCACGGCAGCAGCCCTGCCTCACCACACAGCCGCCCTAATGAGCCCGCCCGCCGTGTCGGGCCGGGACGGCCGGCCCCGCCGCCTGCCAGTCCGGCTCCGACGGCCGTGTCGGGCTCCGACGGCCGTGTCGGGCTCAGACGGCCGGCCCCGCCGCCTGCCAGTCCGGCTCCGACGGCCGGTCCTGTCGCCTGCCGTGTCCGGCTCCGGCGACCGGCCCGCCGCCTGCCGTGTCCGGCTCCGGCGACCGGCCCGCCGCCTGCCGTGTGGCCCGTCGTACCTGTCTGCCGGTCGCCGTAGCTGATGGCCTCGGCCAGCGGGCTCCAGCCATGCGTGTTGCGGATCTTGACGGTGGCGTTGCGGGCCAGCAGCAGCATGGCGATCTCTGGCGGCAAGTCGTCACCAGACGTCGCAGTACGGAATATGTGCGGCCGCGGGGCCTAGCTACCACCGTCAAGTGACGGCAGCGAGCGGAATGCATAACATAGTAGGCGTGAAGGCTGAATCATTGCAGTTATGTTACCTGGTTTGAAATGCTGACAACATAACTTGATTTAAGGTTATTCAGCAATCAGTGTGGGGGTGGGGGTGGGGGGGAGGGGGGCAAACAAGAATGAAAATCAGCATATCAGAGCACATCTCAGTCACCATTACACTTGGATGAATTCAGGCTTCATAATACAATCAAGGACATAGATTACTGGCATGCATTGGGTAGGGTGGGAGGTGGTTTTTATGGTGCCTGCAAGTATGTGTTAAAAGGTACTCACCTTTCTGGCCCAGCATAACTGCTAAATGAAGTGGCGTATTCCCTGGAAAGTGTGAAAATAAAATGAGGTGGTGTATTCCCTGGAAAATTTGAAAATGACATCATTCCAGTACAGTCCATGAAAGAATACAACATACAACTGGAATTAAAATAAGCTATGACCACTTGGGAATGGGAAATTCAACAAGTACATGACAACAGTGGACAGTTATCAGTGCCACATGGTACACAATATGAAAGCAGACAATTTTTGAAAATCTCAAACAAAGGCAAGGCAAAAAAAGCACAGAATGTGGAGTCAAAATCGATGCAGAGTCTCTTACCATGCATATCCTTTTCATCAATGTCATGATGCCTGAGCAGGTGAGGAATTTTCTTTATTTTTCCTTTGTACACACACTCATGAAGTGGAAACTCAACCTTTGAAGATGAGCCTGGTTCAGTGCCATCAGAGCTTCCTACAGATGGTGGGGTTGAGTTATTTTGGCTAGCTGCCATCATTTTACTTGCAACTCAATGACCATTGACATGAGAACATAGACTTCTTTCTTTGTTACTGGCCAATCCATCCAGCAATTCCTGTGAGCAGGAAACAGAACACATGGTCAAAGCAGTTTCCAAAGCAGAAATACACATCAACAATAGTTAAGTAGCATGCTTAATCAGAGCAAGTGAAGGAACTTGTTAGCAATAGGCAAATACTATGCTTTTAAGAAAATTTTAACTTTATAAAGCAAGGGCTGTGTGCATGCTGCAATGATATTGCTGTCATGCTCATAAGCAAATGAATTTTGGAAAAGTCATACCTATACAAAGCCTTTGTCATCACTTTGTCCTGTCACATGCAGAAAATGGCATCCTTTAACAGATAAGTGGCTCACAGCATTATCAGCAAATATGTGCAACACAGCCCTGGTGCTCGCAAACCTGCTGTTTGTAATTTGTAAAGCTGGGATGGGTTGAGTTTGGTTGGCTCAGATTAAATCTGATTGGGTTGGGTTGGGTTGGGTTGGGTTGGGTTGGGTTGGGTTGGGTTGGGTTGGATTGGACTGGGTTGGCCATGTTGGATTAGGCTAGGTTGGGCTAGGTAAAGTTGAGCTAGGTTGGGCCATACCAATTTAAACCATGCTAATCCATGAGGTTAGTTTAGGTTTGGTCACATTACATCATGTTAGGACACCACCAGTGCCATACCTGCTGTATGGTTCCACAAAGATCAATATTGGGCAGCAGGTTGGGCATGACAAATGCAAAAAGAACATGATAGGCAGATTACAAGCATGACCCTATGAGGATTCCCTGTATCATGAGCTACTTTCATGAAAATATTTTCTACTTCCATGAAAAAGGCCCAGGTCCATCAAGCTCCTGTCCTTTGGCTTATCTTCTGTCTTTGATATGCAGCCATCCATCCAAAATACATTTGCCAATCTTTTTTCCAGAACCTCAAAGCTACGCATATTCCTCATACACACAAACAACTTTTTTACTATCATTTGTCACCGAAATCATCATACAAAACAAGAAAGCCCAGGCAGAGGATGACACTGAACATCTAACTACGAAAAGGAGCAAGCCGGTTATCACCGTCAGTTTCGTGAAGAGCTACTTACCTAGCGAGTCCAACGAACCACATCTGAGCTGACTTAGAACGGTTTCACATGTGCACAAAAAAGGAACGCTAGGAACAAGGAAGTCTTTGACCGCCGTTCAGGTCCAAAACACCGCATGCGTATAACTCGACCATTCCTTACCGAAACCGCTACTAGACCTGTGCTGGCCTTGCTAATCTAACCGCAACCTGCTACTACTTCGTCCCCTTCGCCAACAGAACTTCAATCTCTACCGTTTCTACCCATCTGCTTCCCCTACCCTGAGACGAAACTAGCGCTATGCTTCGTCGTAGATTGGAAACATGAGGGCTGGTAGAACTGAGTGGAAAATATTGTCACACATGCGTCATTCAATACCCTTGGATTTCCAACTATTAGCAAGATCGTAGGGACGCTTGATCATCAGGGGCGTACGCGTACTGGCAAGGCTCTCATATATCCACTTTATCCTCGCTTGCTTATATCTAGGCTAACGAAACAGAAGACTTAGCCTTGTGTCGCATGGATGGTGTGTCGTTGTGTGCAACGGCGATTGTGGGATAGGCCAGAACATACTAGTGACGCCGGCATCGAATTCACGTGGATAAAGAAAGAATACGATAAAACAAACTTGTGCTGATCCATAGGCAGGTACGCAGGTTAGTCATATTGGTGCTGAAAGTGTCGAAGAATGATCAGAAAATTTCGCTATCAAGTGGTTTCTAGCCCTATTTATGGGTGGTTTGGACCAGGCAGGAGTACTTGAAAAGTTGACTTGTTGGTGTTTCTGTACTTCGAGAAGTTCTGCGTATGAGGAATTAAAAAAGGAAATTGTGTTATTAGAGTGCACAAAAACTTGGGTAATGGCATAATCATGTACACATTATGCATGTTGAGTGTCATTCTCTAATAATTTTCAACAGCATTCTGAGACAACCAGACACAACCAAGTCATGGGAGAGGGTGGCCAGGAACCTTATCTCAGACTGATATGCTAATTTTTTGTCATGCTGATTCTTCTGCGTTCCATGGTCAGGACTGTTAAATGATTGTCAAACAGTCAGTTGCCAAAGTATCGGGATGCCATGCACCTGTAGCAAAGTTTAGCACAATGTGTTTAGGTGTTTGGTCAGTCAAACATGGTATTACTGCCCATGAAATATAAAAAACAGGTTTTCCCTCAAATTTTATCCACTCTGTTCCTTAAAGGTGGAGGGAGAAGGGGCTAAAGCCCCCCCCCCCCCCCCCCAACTGAATAGGAAACTACACCTCTGTCATGCACACTTGCTTGCATGCAAATTACAAGGCTATTACCAGCAGGGCAGGCAGCTCCAGACCACAGCAGCATGGTACAGGCATGCCATTGGGGCCCAGCCATACAATCTGACAAGGAGGGCATGCCCATATTCATTAGTGTGGCCACCAGGTGGGGCTGGAGAGTATTCCACTCTAATGTTCTCAAAGTTATTTCCCCCTCCTAAAAATGTCATAAAATGCATGTGATCCACACTTTCACCATTCCAAATGCCACTTTCAGATCAGGTTATCCCCAATAATTTCAGTTTGCCCCCCCCCCCCCTCCCCAACCATGATTTGTCTCCCCAATCTCAGAGATATAGCTTTATCCATGTCCACACATCAGATGATTAAAGTCAGTGCTATATTGTAATGAAGAAGGCTGGCTCACACTTGAGTTCACTCTAATGTAATTAGCTCTGGCCTATTTTGAAGTCTCTACAATATAAACATAGACTTCAAAATGCTTTTTGATAAACATAAAATATGACAAACCCACCATGCACAGCTGCTGGCAAGCTGGAAAAATGAATCTGGGCTCATCAAATCCTTAAGCTCATTAAAGTTGTGCCCCTCCCTTGCCTTTGCATACCATATATAGCAAGTCTGTCTGCAGAACTAGTTGAGGACACCTGGTACTGGAACTCATGCATGCATTTGAAGAATGCATGCTATATGTATGTCACTCTCACAGAATGCCTGCTCATATTGTGCTGCATTTCAGGTTATTTACATTGCACTCTTGGTGAAGGTTACTTTTGGCACTTTCAAATTCTCCTGCTCCCACACAACCTTGTTTGCTTGTCACTGGATGTTTCTTGTCAGCTTTAATAAATTTGAGCAGAAAGAACTCTACATGTTGCTGTTTTGTATATATGGATGCATCTGACCAAGGATTTGAACTTTATAAACATCTTTGCACAATATGCTGTGTCACATACAGCCTGGGCTGTGCTACACCACATCTTTGATTGTACTTTTCTTCCTCATCCGACACATCTGAGGTATTCCTGTACTTCAGATCTCCACGGAGAAGGACGCAGGGATCAGTGCGGACGACGACCCGAAATCGTGTAGATAACCAGCGTCCTCCGGGACTGACCAGGTACTGGGCGTCCTCAAACACTCTTTCGACCACGTTGACCGTGGAGCCCCACCCCGTGCTCTGCGAAACCCTGGCGAGACCGCTTTCAGAGTGCAGAAGTGTCAGCGGATTTCTTTGGTCTGGTAGACCAATAGCTCATTGAAAGGGCGTGGCGACGCACAGTCAGACGCGTGCCGGCGATTCGTCACTTGGAAAGTGAGAGGCGACTCCGATCCCCCGGCCGTCCGCCAGGGCAGTGGAGAACACGCGGGAACACAGTGAGCCCCGTGCGCAGCCCCGTGGCGATTTCATTGATTTGGCTGATCATGCTACAACGATCAAAAGGCACCTATGTGAAGGCTGCAACGCATTCAGTTCACTCGAGGATAAAGGGAACCATTTCGGAGCCGTGGTCATTAACGACTGAAACGGGCGGCCAGAGCAAGCACTTTGTTCACCTGCCATTAACAGGTTGAAAATAACCCTTGGCACGCACTGGTCTGGACTGGTCCGTCCGTCCGTCGCTTCAGCACAGGGTGCCGGAATTAGGATCTGTGTAAGAGCTCGGCAGGGCCAGTGGACCAAAAGGGCCTCGGGCCTTCAAGGACTCTGATCTACACAGGCGCACGAATACTGGAGTGTAATTTCAAAAGAGATCGAACGTGGCGCGGTCCAGTGTCCGTGACTATCTGTCACGGTGGACATGGCGGAATCGTGTACTGATGACGCCGCTGGAGACGAGAACTCGCGAGCTCCTCGACCCGGACAGCGCTGTCCGACGTATGGTCCGCGTCGGTCTTCCGCGTCACCACTTTGGCGCACAATTTGAGGCAGGGGACCTCCGCTCATGCATCGTCACAGATCGCGATGGCTGGGCCTGGAGCAGGAATGAGGCGCGGACGAGGCCGGACACCGCCGGGCACGTGACGCGCACGGACCTGTGGTTGTTACTACTACTGAACAGTACATCAACCCGTCTTTCGTGTAACGTTTTGAAGAGGCGCGACGACGAGGCCCTTTGTTTGCACACAATGGTTTGCTCGCGTGTGTAGTGCCACGAGTTCCCGGCTACGCCAGCGGTGGTACCAATCCCATGTCTTATGTAAGCATCCAGTGATAGTCATGGTGAGGCCTCCCAGCAATTACTCTAGCTAGTTTCGTGAGCCATGACTCCAGCCGGCCTTACCAGCAATGGATCAAGTTGGACTTTTCACTAGTTGCTTCAGATTGAGCCAGTGCTATGAGCAACGGCGAGGGCTATCAGTGGGGTTTTGACTTAACTTTATCAACACTGGTTCAAAGGGCTTTGCCAGCAACAGTTCCAGCTGAATGCGCTATCAATGGTCGTACCTTTTTTGATGCCAGCTGTCCCGGGCAGCCGTTGTCAGGATCAGCCAAGATCACAGCCTGCCGTATGCGGTAACTCTGGTCACATGCGAATGTCCTGATCCTCGGAGCAGCGCCCGGATCGCGGTCGTCCCGTCCGTGCCGCTTCCTCCCCGTCCCGTCCGTGCCGCTTCCTTTCCGTTCCGTCCGTGCCGCTTCCTCCCCGTTCCGTCCTTGCCGCTTCCTTCCCGTTCCGTCCTTGCCGCTTCCTCCCGTCCCGTCCGTGCCGCTTCCTCCCCGTCCCGTCCGTGCCGCTTCCTTCCCGTCCCGTCCGTGCCGCTTCCTCCCCGTTCCGTCCGTGCCGCTTCCCCCCGTTCCGTCCTTGCCGCTTCCTCCCGTCCCGTCCGTGCCGCTTCCTCCCCGTCCCGTCCGTGCCGCTTCCTTCCCGTTCCGTCCTTGCCGCTTCCTCCCGTCCCGTCCGTGCCGCTTCCTCCCCGTCCCGTCCGTGCCGCTTCCTCCCCGTCCCGTCCGTGCCGCTTCCTCCCCGTTCCGTCCGTGCCGCTTCCCCCCGTCCCGTCCTTGCCGCTTCCTCCCCGTCCCGTCCGTGCCGCTTCCTCCCCGTTCCGTCCTTGCCGTTTCCTCCCCGTCCCGTCCGTGCTGCTTCCTCCCCGTCCCGTCCTTACCGCTTCCTCCCCGTCCCGTCTTTGCCGCTTCCTCACCGTCCCAGACGGTGCCGGTCGCGGCGTGTGGGCGCTAGCCGGACGAGGCCTCTGCCGCCGCCCGTGGCCTTCCTGTCAGCGGGGGCCATCGTCAGAGCATGCCGACGAGCGCGGCCCGGTACCGCGCCAGCCCCCGGTGCCGCTCTGTATCTAGGCACGTGTTCCCCGGCCGCTGGGCCCTGCTCGCCGTCCGCGTAACCGGTCCGCCGCGCCGTATTTGGCGGAGGCCGGTGGCGCCGCCGGCGGTCGGACGGCGCGCGGCGCGCTCGCGAGGGGCGCCGATCGTGCTCCTGCGCTCGGCGTCCTGGCCGGACGCGCCGTGCCCGACCGGGTCTGAGCTGCCGCCGGCTCCGGTGCTGGGCTCCCCGCCGAGTGGAGCGCGCTGCCAAGTTCGTGAGTGCCGCAGCGCGTGCTAGTGACAGCGGTCTGGCAGGGTCGGTGTCGGTGTTGTGCCGCTCGGCGTCGGCGCTGTCCTGTCACAGGACGCGGTCCGTGTCCTGCGTGTCTCCCGGGTGTTCGCCGGCGCCGCAGAGCTCCGCGTGTGCCCTCTTCAACGCCCGTGCCCGCTCCCGCTGACGGTGCCGCTTGGCCGCAGGCGGCGATGGCGGGCGTCGACATCGAGGTGGCGCCAATGCGGAGCCTGGATGACTTCTTGGCCAACTCGGCGCGTTTCCAGATCCCCAACTACCGCGACCCGGACAGGTGGGCGTACCGGGTCATGCAGAACCTGCTCTACTACCAGACCAACTACTTCTTCTCAGCGGTGCTCATCTTTCTGCTAGTCGGGTGAGAGAGCTGTGCCAGCAATGGTAGCCTTAGATTGCACGGCTAGGAAGTGGTGTGTTCGCAAGCTTGTATGTATTTGCTTAGGAATATTGTTATTGAACATGTACAATTACGATGTAAGTGGTCTGTACTCTCCTATAACGTATGGTGTGCTGTATATAAGAGGGGAACCAACCAGGTTGTTGCCCAGTTTTCCACGATACGGGGTTTTAGTGAAATCGGTTAGGACATGGGGGAGAAATGTATAGACCAACTGCCTCTTCAGGCATTCTCCACATGCTGCATGTGCTGCAAGCTGTTATACGATCGATATGTGTGAAACACGAGCTAATGGATTGCTTAATGCCTTTTTGTGTTGTGGAGACTGTGCTGCGCGATGAAGTAGCCGTATTTTTGGACGGTTATTTCAAAACTTGTGGTAGTTTTTCCCGCCTGAGGAGGTATAGTAAATGTCAGTGCCACGAGGGCAGCTTCAGCTATCACGAACAGGGATCACGCAAACAACGGCCGACTTAAACATGCGTGTGGCGTTGCTGGATTAGCACGCCCAAAAGTCGTCTGATTTCGGCGGCGGCATTGCCTGAGTTGACGCCAGGTGGTCCGCGACGCTACCATGTAGTCTTGTCGTGACTGGGTTGGCCTGAATTGGCCGCCGTCCACTTTTTATTGCCCAGGACTCGTTGACATGGGGCGATAACGAAGCGGGCGGTCTTCTTTCCTGTGCGCTTAATGGCGGAGGAAATTTCCCGTTGCTGTGGAGTTCGTCTTTGTGCATGCGGGTGCGAGCGTACCCGCGGAGACGTCGGTGCGAGTCATTCTTCCTCCATTGCGCTGCGATTGAACTGCCACATGTGACACGGACATTCTAAAAATAACTGCGTTTAGCATGGCGTTATTCATGCGGCCACTTCACGGAAGTAAGGGGCATCTGGTGATATGACATGTGACGTATGACTGGATTGCGTTTCGCGATTGCATCAAATTTGGCCGTCGTTCAGCTGGTTAGGCTGAAGCTCTCGTAACGTTAGGGCTGTGCAAAAGGGCATGCGTGCTTGTTTTTAATTGAGCTCACGCACCAGAGGTCTCGCAAACGAGATTCCACGAGCGCGTGTTCTGGCGTAGTAGGTCAGCCGATCGCAACATTGGTAGTGGCACGGATATCTCCGGTTCGGAGAACTCAGGGCTGTGAGCTGCCTGCGGTTAGTCGCCGCAGGCCGCTGCTGTACTGTAGCGATGTACGCCAGAGCACGTCCCGTGTTGTTATTCCCATTCCAAGTGTGCTGGCACCGTGACAGGGATGCTGCGAGGGCAGGTGAAGTGGGGCGTTGTGACCATCCAGCGTTTTCATAACGAAATTATTTCATAGCATGAAGTACTTGTCAGGGCAGAACGAAATCCCATCAGCTTTTCAATGGATTCACTAATCGAACAAAGTTTCTTCTTGGAAAAGAAGTAAGGCACAAGGCTGGCGATAAATCTTTGATTAGCATGGATCCACCGGTGCTAAATCGCTTTTACGGAGATAACAGAGGGGCGGCGAGATATGTGTCGGGTTATTGCTCCGTTTTTGTTTGTTGCGCCACCGATAAGGTAGGTCAGCCGCTTATGGCTCCTTTGTAAAGGGATAATGAGCCGTCTCGTGCTGCGGTGTCAGCAGGCTGTGCGGGCAGTGACGCTCGCCGTTTATGTTGGCCGCTGTGGCGGTCCCGCGGTGTCACGCCCCGCCTCCCGCAGGATGCTGCACCCGCACAAGTTCCTGTGCGGCATGCTCGCCCTGGCCGTCGTGTTCGCCATCTTCTACTACATTACAAACAAGCAGGCGGTGGCGTCCCACTTCAAGCGGGATCACCCGCTGCTCAGCCTGACGCTGATCTTCTCCGGAGGCTACTTCATCGTCTACATGCTCGGATCGGTTCTGGTCTTCTTGTTCGGCATCTGTTTGCCGTTGCTGGGTGAGTAAGACCGCCTTCCACCCACGCCCCCAGCGGTGGCTGGGCCGGCTGGGCTGGCTGGGCCACGCCCGGCCGGCCCCAGTGGGCTGGCTGGCTGGCGTGGCATTGTCAGTCTTTGACAGTTGCTCTTTCTGGAGCTCCGACTGCGAGATGGCATTTGCAGATAGCGCTCAGTGAATTATGCGATTGAAACGTCGGCAGCTGATCAAGGGCCCTTTTACGAGCATCTCAAGCTCGGGTGCGGTGCGCTCTCTCATATGATGCTCACGTTCCTTTGTTCGGTGGTGCAGGACGACATCCCGTGTGATGGAATGCGGTTCTGCTTTCCCAGCCATCGATAGCGCTGCGGCGAGGTGCATGACGGCGCTGGCCGTCTTCGCATTAGTGTCAGCCCAGTGGATAAGATGTCATTGTTTATGGAGGCCACATCCGCGTCCAGACCGACGCTCCTATTAAGGGTGTGCCTTGAAAGAGATCCTCTGCAGCGGCTACGTCTCGAGACAGTGTGGCGTTGGCAGGGGGCAGTGTGAGCTTGAGGGCCTTCGGCCCAGAGCTGTGGTCTTTCTGACTGATTGGGTGCGCACGCCGCGCACTGCATGTGCAATGCTGAAGTGGTTCGCGATGCTGTGATTCGCTGCCGAAGCTGCCTGTTTCATGGCCATTCCTACCGCGTGAAGCCTGCTTCGTTCCTTCCGGGGGCAAGTTTTGAAATGGTACATTGAACGTTAATAGTGTTCAATGATTGGTAAAGCATAACATCATCAAACGTCAAAGACGGTTGCGTTTTCCAAAAATCTCCGAAAAACTAACACGATTCCGATTTACACTATAATGGGTCTCATCATCAGGTCAGAACCACTCAGGCGCGCCAGGTCATCGGCTCATGGTCGGGCTAGAAATTGATAATGGCTTAAAATAAAGGCGTATTCTCTTGTTTTAGCGAAATTATAAAACACGTCAGCACCAATACATAACTGGTCATATGGGAAGCTCAACTTTTCAAGAGAAAACCCAGGATCACCCAGGATCAAAAGCTTGGATCACATTCTCAGTCATTCCTCTGTCTTTAAGTAGCCGTCCATGTGCACAATATTGTCATATCGATTACGCTCTACTTGGTATCATCAGCTTGTGTCTGTTCCTTGCTCAACTTCTCGAGAGACAAATTTTGCTAAGCGCAGTGTGTTCTCAGCCCATATTTACACTGTCCTATTTACAAATGCCTGCTTCATAGTTAAGCCATGAAAAACTGGTAACTTTTGCGAGAGATGTCACCAGGGCGAAGAGACGGGTCAGAGAGACGTCTAACTCAAACGCTGCACTATGCGGGTGGTCGCGACATGATCACAGTAGCCGTGGTGCCCTAAAGCCCAACTTATCATCGCCACGTCCCGGCCAGGTGCCTCACCGCGTATCTGGCATCCGTCTTTTTAAGCATACAGTCATGGACTGCAGCGTGGAAGCCTCTCGCGGCTCTCCGCAGTTCTGTATTAATGTCATGTCTACTGATTCCAGCGGTGCTCGTTCACGCGTCCATGCGGTTGCGGAACATGCGCAACAAGCTGATGAACAAGATGGAGGCTGCTGGACTCAAGAGGACGCCGATGGGTCTTTTTCTTGACGAGCTTGGGGTGGACAGTGACAAAATCGTCTTCTGAGCAGGCTCGCAGCTGGCTTGTGGTCTGGGTGCTGTCTGCTATCGATGCTTGCTTAGTCACTTGCCAGAGCGTATGGGTAGAAATAGAACGGTATGTCAATTGTGTGCTGTGATTGCACCCATATTTCCCTGTTTACCGCAGCTTTCAAGATTAGCGTGTAGAATTCAAAATCTCTTCTCTCTGAGCACCTTGCTTATCTACGACCAGCCCAGAACTTATAGTTGAGCTGCTTCCGCGCTCGTGAGAGCTGAGTCTTGGTGTATTAGTATGTTATATGAGGCCAGTGCATGCAGTTTTCGGTGCGATTAGCTCGAAGCTTTGACAGTTAAGCCGTTGGTCAAGGTGCAAATTATGATATCATTCCAGCTGATGGTTACGTTATTTTTCGTGTGCTGTGATATTTCTTTGCGTGAAGCCATTGGAAATATGGTGTGTTTGTCTTTGGAAATGTTTGGCGGTCCATCCGCAGTTTTATTTAATGTATCCCTCTTTGTGTTTGTAACCGTCAGCCGCATAATGAAATATCAGGGAACGTGCATGATATTTGTGTCGGTACTCGGTGACTTATTTCCAAAGTGGTAACGGTTTGCTCATTACCGTCCTTCGTTTTCCGGGTGGATTGAATCCTGGCGCCAATTCTTGGTCCCGCATATGCCATTGGGCGTGGGATGGGGTGGGGGGGGGGGGGGGGTGAGGAGGAACTCCACTTAAACCGCGGCGGATGCTGAGGGCCTCACGCGCACACCCATTTCGTACTGAGGGCCTCTCACACAGCCCAGTCTGGTGCTGAGGGCCTTCTGCACAGCCTCCGTCTGGTGCTGAAGGCCTCCCACACAGCTCCCGGTTGGTGCTGAGGTTCTCCCGCATAGCCCTGTGGCGCTAAGGGTCTCCCACACAGCCTTGCCCGGTATTAAGGTCCTCGCACAGCCCTTTCCGATGCTGAGGGCCTCCCGCACAGCCCGTCCGGTGCTGAGGGCTGCCCACACAGCTTCGCCTAGTACTGAGGGCTGTCCACACAGCCTCTCCCGGTACTGAGGGTCCTCCGCACAGTCCCATCCGGTGACGGCCGCCATTGCCAGTCTCTAGTCACGCAGCTGACCTGGGCGGCCTCCGCTGGCTCCCAGCCGACGCCAGCTGTGCCAACAATATACGGCGTACGCGACACCCGTCTTTCGTCTCTGTGGGGCTCAGTGTGACAATGCCAGGGAGCTACCGTGACGGGGAGCGGATTACTCAAGTGATCTAAGGAAACACCACGCCGCGTCTCGCTTGCTGTCAGGTGGAAAAATACGGGCGTTGAAGACCGTTTCCCGTCGGAAATATTTGCCGAATGTGCATTACTTCAGCTCCGTAATCAACTGTTGCTTTTGATTTCAAGGGAGATGTCTAGGATGCAGGGGTGCCACTTGATATAGTTCAGGATCCCCAATGCCGGCTAGGGCCACCTCAATGCTCTCCTGAGCCCCCCCCCCCCCCCCCAATGCATATGAGTAAAAAATAAAAACTGGGCCAGTGAAATGCAGCGAGTGTCTGAGCCGCTGGTGCACCAGGCACCTCAACACAACTATTAATCTCGTCATCATGTATCATCAATATCATTATCATGTCGGCTCCAAATGGAAAGTCATTTCTCAACATCAACACAATCTCGGAGCTGATCAAATAATTGCTGTTTTAGTGTTGACATTAAACATGCAAATGCAAGTGACCGAGATTCGGGAAGAAAACTGTATCCGGGAGATAATCTAGGTCAACGCTTTTGGTTGAGTCCTCGACCAATCTAAGAAAATGATTCCCTGCTAGGGTGTCCAGATTCGAAAGAGAAATATAGATGTGGGACATTCATATAAATTCATACTACTGAAAAATGCATTTCGTGCATTGCAGCGGCGGAACATCGTTATCAATTGGGGGGGGGGGGGCTTGGGACCCTTTGCCCAGGCCAGCAGATCAGCCTCCCCAATATACAGATGAAATCTATCAGTCTTAGTCTTATCAGTCTTATCTTATCTTTATAAGTAATCTTAGTCTTATCAGTCAGTCAGTCAGTCTCAGTCTTATCAGTCTACTTACCCACCATACTTGATGACTGAGGAGGCTATGCAAGCAGAAATGAGTAAGCATGAAATACTTTTTGGATCCTGTTCAAATGGCAATGTCACGTGGACCGAATCCGAGGGCGCACAGGTGCACCGGAAGTTCTCACAAGTTTTGGCGCACCAGGTCTCAGCCAACGGCCTTAGGCTCCCATACGTGACAGATGATGCGTGTTACGGAAGTCGCGGGCGAAGTCTTTTTCCCCCCGCTCATCAGTTCCTGCACATCTGATGACGCAGTATTTGGTCTGTTCTGAGGTTGGTCGACCCATAACAAAGCCGGGTGGGGTCTTGACTGGTTTTGAAAAGCTTCAGCCGTAGCCTGCAGAGTGGGGTTGCTCCAGTGCAAGGCCCTAGAACAGGGCTCCAGTGCTACAGTGCGCTTGACGGCAAGCTGTATGGACTCTTGTATCTCAATGATACCTTTGCGGCACCCTGCATGTCGTCGTGGGAGGAGAAAGTGACATTAAGGCGCAGGTAATATGGCGGCGGCACCTACTTTTCCAAAATAGGTACAACGTTTGCATTTTAGTGATAGCATCGTAGCGAATTTTCCACACCATCTTTCCGCATCATTCCCTGCCACATATGCCGTGGTTTCCACGAATTCAACAGTAAAACATGAATCGCGCGGTGTCTGAAGGAACCCGAGTCTATGGCAGGGGCGGATCCAGGATTTCGTCGAGGGAGGGGGGCACACAACATTGTGGGGACCCCCTCCAAAAGACATCCCACCACTTCCATCATTACATTTTAAGATAGGTCGTATGTAACATACATGCATATATATATATATATATATATATATATATATATATATATATATATATATATGCTTATTTATTTAATAAATACGGAAGCCCATCTGACTGGACAGCCCTACAAAGCTAGGCGTGCTACGCATACATAAACAGAACTCACTCATTTTCTACAGATCACGTTAAGTGCTTTTATTTGAAGGCAAATCGTTTCGCAGCAACAGGCAGAATAAACTTAAGTTAGCTGCTAACCACCGTCAAAACCAAGCATGACCTTGATTTCTACTTTATGTATTTACGGCTAGCCGGCTCGGCGATGTAATCGGCCGATGGCTGATGACAAATGCATAGTTTTCCCCTTGTTATAAAGGAGTACAACGTATCCTAGTATTCAAAATATGTTAAGAACGTGATGCGCTAATATAATGAGTGCCATACACTCAATAGTCAATGGAAATGACACATACGAGGTCGGTGGCATGTAAAATTGCATTCGGCAATGGCGCGTAAGAACTCATCGCCGCACATCCGACTACTGCTTGAAGGCGAAGGCACCAAGACCAATAGGGACGGGACCTGAGCGATCATGGGGGCTGCAGGAGGCCAACAAAGTGGCTCCCGTCAACAAGAATAGGGTCCTCAGAGCCAGCAAAAAGAGCCCAAGACCAACGTGGTGAGCCTCTACACGACCGGTAGTGCCCCGGCAGGCTGGCATGTAAAACCCCTAACAGAGCACATTACCCTCCTCACCCTCCTACTCTCCTACCCCATCCTCCTCCTACTCCTGTGCGATTGAGAGTACACGGGCAGGTTAACAACACGAGCCCCGATAGGTGTGAAGAGTCCTCCGCGAATGAGACCAAAGGGAGAGAGTCCCCAAGAGCCCCCGAGTAGAGAGTAGAGAGCCCCCGAACATCGAGTGCCTCCGTGTCTTACCTTATAAGAGCCCCAGCAACAGTATAAGGCCCTCCGAGCAGGTGAAAAGAAACCGGTACTAATATGATAAGCCCCTTAACAACTGAGTGTACCCTAGAATATGGGGCCCCGGAAAAACCGTATAGAGCCTTTCGGACGAATGGGAAGAATCCGTGGAGGAAAATATAATCGATCAACAGTGCTCAGGCATTGAGGCAGACAGCGTCCCAACAACTTATTGGGCCCTACGAGAAAATGCAAAGAGGTAAAGGAAAACGTGGAAAGCTCCTTAGCGATCAGATTGACCCGGCAAGTGGACATATGGGGGCAGGCAACCAACAGCGTAATGCTTCTATACAGCGTAATGAGCCCCGAAATTTCCCCCAAGCAACTTTTTCTCAATCAGCGAAGAATGAACTTCGTCCACTGATAAATTCTTTAGTTTTGCTAACAATTGTCATCGGTCGTCTTTGGGCCCAATTACATCCAATTTTGTTGTTTTTTGTGTAAGAAACTGCGGCCATCCGTCCGGTTATGGCCTCTTCGGAGCCTTTAACTCCCTTCGGCATGATCTATGGGGCTCCCCTCCACCCTCTGCATCTGCCACCGGTCCGAGCAGCTTAACAGATGGGGCCCACCATGAACATAAGGCCGCCCATTGAAATGATAAATACTCGCGACACAATGTGTAGGGGTCTGAACGATCGAGTGTGCTCGGGCAGATTAGCATATAGGCCCCCCGTCAAGAGCGTAGGACCCTCCATTCAAATAGGAAGTACCCAAGACCCGATGAAGAGAGCTCCGAATGATCGCGTGTACCCCGTCAGGTTAACAGATAAGGTTCCCAAAAAGGGCGTAGGGCCCTCCATTCAAACAGGAAGTATTAAGACCCAATGAAGGGGACTCATGAATGATTCAGTGCGTCAGACCAGGTTAAAGTATAGGCCCCCGTCAAGAGCGTAGGGCCCTCCATTCAAAAAAGGAAGTACCTAAGACCCAACGTAGAGGGACCCCGAATGATCGAGCGCACCAGAGCAGGTTAACAAATAGAGCTCCCAACAAGCGCGAAGGGCTCTCCATTCGAATGGGAAGCGCTGAAGACCCTATGTAAATGGCCCCAGAATGATGGAATGTGCCTAAACAGCTTATCAGAAGGCGCCTGACACGAGCGTAGGGCCCTCCATTCAAATAAGGAGTACCCGAAACCCGGTGCGGAGGGCCCCCGAAAGATCCCCCGAGCTCGGGCATACCCGAAAGGGTGTACCCGAGCAGATTATCAGGCGGCCCAGTCAGGAATGTAAGGCCCTAAATTCAAACGCCAAGACCCAATATACAGGGCCTCCGAACAATCCAGTGTGGTCGAAGCGGCGAACAGATGGGGTCCCAGACAAGTACGAAGGGCCCTCCATCCAGATAGGAAGTACCCAAGACACAATGTTGAGGGCCTTGAATATTCGAGTGTGCCCGAGCAGGTTAGCAGATGAGGCCCTGACAAGAGCGTAGGGCCTTCTGTTCAAATATGAAATACCCATGACACGGTGTAAAAGGCCCCGAATGATCCAGCGCGTCAGAGCAAGTTAACAGACGGGGCCCCCGAAAAGAGCGGGGGCCCTCCATTCAAAAAGAAAGGACCCAAAACTAGATGTAGAGGTCCCCACGATCAAATGGGCCCGAGCATCTTATCAGAAGGCACCCCGACAGGAGCGTAAGGCTATTCAAATAAAAAGTACCCAAAACCCACAAGAGCGTAGGGCCCCCACTCAGAAAAAAGTACCCAAGATCCAGTGTGGAGGGTCCCCAAGCGACTGAGTGTGCCCAAGCAGGACATCAGATGGCCCCCGACAAGAGTGTAGGGCCCTAAGCAAGTGAAAGAGAATTGAAAGCGCACTGGACCAATGTAGAGGGCCCCTGAGCATATTGCAAGTGTGTCGGCAGGTTAACCGCGACCCACGTAAAGGGCCCCCGAGCAGCCGAGAATACCCGGCAAGTTATGGTATGGGACTCCGGCTATAGCCCACAGAGCCTTTCTGGCGAATGGAGAGAATCCGTGGAAGGGCCTGGGATTGGCAAGAGTGCCCCGGCACGCTAGCAGGAAGGGCCCCGACAACAGCGCAGGGCCCTCTGAGCAAATGCAAAGAAATGAAGGGCAACGTGGAATGCTCCCTAACGATCGAAATGATCCTGCAATTGGATATATAGGTCCCCCGGAAACAGCCTGGGGCCCCTAGACACTGTAATAAGACTTAGAATTTCCAGTTAATAAGTTTTCCAATCATTGAGCAATTTTTTTTTACTTCTCATGAGCCCTTCACTTTCCCTTACAGCTGTTCTTGACCGCCTTTAAGTCCAGAGATATCTAGTTGTGATGCGTTTTGTGTTTAGAAGAACTGCACCTGTTCGGCCGGCTATGGGACCCCCTCGGAGCGAATGGGCCCATTCAGGGCCCAAGGGGCCATGGCCCCGTGCCCTCCTCAGGATCTCCAAAACAATGTTTGAATGAGTGTATGTAAGGAAGCCGGGCATCGTGACCAGCCTGGACGTCTTCGGCTGATACCCGGTGCTACAACTGCTTTCAATTTAGCTGCATCAAGCTCCGAGAAAAAATGGCTTGAATTTTATTGAGAGTGAATACCAAGTTGAAAAGAAAACAATTTAACGGTACAAAAGAAAGACAGCTTGAGGCAATGTTTTGTCTTAGATCACGGACACGAATTCAAGCACCTTACGATATTTCCTGTTCACATCAAAGCTTACATCTTGGGTGCGTGCGTGCGTGTGTCATCTAGTGGTAGATTATTTAACTAATAGTGCGGTCTCCTGCGTAATGCCGACCGGAAAGCAGCGGCTTCCGTGTACGAGGCGTGTTCGGGCGTTGCTGGATGTGGTTGGTGACGAATGTCCGTTGTGTTAGGGAAAGCCTGTGATTGACCGCTACGGTAGCTACGGTGTTTCCAGCTGGATATAGAGGTATGTGGTCGCGGTATCGGTAGTAACGATAAATTGCTGGATGGGGTGCTTGCACCGGAAGAATTGGGGGATACTGGATGAGGAACAGGCTGAAGTGTATGCTTACATGGGACATGGATGCTGCAAAAATTGTTCCCTCAAGCACGCTGTAGCCTTATTGATTCCGCTTTAATCGAAATGAATCTCTTATGTATATGACCACATTATTTAAGCTTGGGAATGCCTGCTGAGACCTTTCATGCAGTTCATGCCTATACTATATGCTCTGATTGTCTATTTTGCCATGAAGCATGGTATGAAACTATCCATGCATTGCAAAGCTCCCTAAATTTGGTATTCATTGCACTTATAATCTGTGAAACGCCTGTCAACATTTGGTTGCTCAGTATTTATAAGTTAAAACCAGGACAATGGCTACAAATGGTGTTGTCAGGATGATGTTCCAGGAAACTTTTACTAGAAAATGTGCCTTAAGGTTGTGCTGCTAAAATGGTTGATAAAATATCACTACCTTGCTTTGCCAGGATTACTGATCATTGGGTCATTGGGATGCTTGTTCAGGATCTGGATGAAGGCTACTTGGCTTATTCATGCTGCTCATGTTAGGCTCTCATTGACAGCCCAGACTCTGGATGTTATGCATGCATGGGCCTTTTGAGCATCTGGTTGGCTTGAAATTGAATGACTGTAAACACATACTACCATGGGGAGAGGTGGAGTCTAATGATGCCAACCCAGTCTAATAATACCTACTCACTACCCACTTGTGAAATGGTTGGCCAAATGAGTAATGTTGGCTGTTTGTGCAGTCAGGTGATGGCAGGCATACAGTCTGAAGGCTCATCCACAGTCTTTGTAATGCTTGCTTCAGCTACAACTATAGCAAGCATTGAAGTGAAATAGAAGGGAAATCTTTATTTGCAAATTTGTTTTTGGATTATTTCATTAAACTACAGAGATACCCATGCATGCATGCATGCATGAGTGAGCATTCCTTATTAGGTAGAAATAAGTATTAAGGTAGACAAGCCTTCCCTAGCTGTTTAAACCAAGTGAATAGAAGTGATGAATCAAAACAATAGACCAGTGACCTCTGTTTTTATAAGGAGAGTGACATTGGGACTGGTAGTTGCTAGGACATGAAAATGTCAGCTGCTCATGTTGTGAACATGACTGGAGAATGCAGCATGACAGATGTGGCAGCAGCCAGCCACCCTTTTTCTAAAATTGTTATGGGCTGCACATTTCTATTAAATTGGTTTCTTCAAGCTGTTAAGTCACCTTGACTCCTAAGTTGTGATTCCTTTAGAAGGATAACAATGCTAGAAATCATAGTGTGGCCAAAAGATTGCCAAATTATTTATCCATAAAGTTATGAGATGATCAGTTCAGATGTAAGTGCTCAGGTCATTAGCATATCCAAATCCTTATAGAAATGCTGCTAAGGAAGTCACTTGCTGCAAAATTCAAATCCAGTTGTTCTAAATCAGAGAGTCTCCATGAAGACTAACTGAGGTGACCAAACAAATTACCTGGAATACAAAAGCCAATCAACTTGCAACCATTAGACACATATAAGTAAAAGTGCTGCTTGAATGGGCATGTGCTGTCACAATGTAAAACTTATGTTAAAGCTGTGTAAGGTACCCAATGTACAAATTGCAGCAGAGTGAATAAATGATGCAGTAAATATTATTGTATCACAAAACATCTTGTCTCCAGCTTAAACATGTGACAAAACACTTGGTGCTCTAAAGATGTTCTCCTGATTTTTTGCTCAGGCCCAAAAGAACTCAACAGAATTCACTTTTAACCCATAGTAAGGTTTATCCTGTGACATTTCATTGATATTCCACCCTTTATAAGACATTTGTGCCTAAATTGTAATCTGTTTCATAAAACAAACAACATTGGTGCTAGGATGATGATGTGTCTATACAGGGAGATAGCGCTTGTTGGACAAATAAGGGGATCTGTCCATTGGGCTTTGCTTGATTCTTCCTCAGTGGAATCAATTCTGGCTCTGATTTGCATTATGTGGGGTTTCTTCTGACTCTGATTCCAGCCAGGATGGCACTAATTCTGACTCAAGTAGGTATGGCTGGATCCCATGTCTGATTCCCACACTGTTGATTCCTGTGACAGAATTTTTGGACCTACCCTGTGGTATGGGAGTTATAGCACCCTACACAGGGCAGCTCTTTCAATAAAGAGACAGGTATGTATGACAGTACATTGATTTCTTCTGGTGCACAGATAGACTGTTAGTTGACAAAGATGTCTTGTTGCATTCTATTTGGTTCAACAACGTTAATGATGTGGAGGATGTAACTTTGGCTCTGACTCTTTAAGTTCCAAATGAATGAATTCTTGCAGGCTCTGATTGACTCCAGGCTCAATTCCAGCATGACCTGCGGCCAAGAACAGGTCTTCAGTCCATCTTCCATCCATTGGCAATGCCTGCAGGTTATTGTGATGATCTGTAGAGGTGACAGCTATCCTGGTGCCAGTCTGCAGATTGTGGGGTCTGGAACATTATGTGCAACAGGGCAGCTGCTCAGCCAGTGGCACAATGGCGTCTATTGGTGACTGAACAATCTCCGCCGATCTGTGGATGGCGACGGAAGCTGTATGAGGTTGATGATTGCTGAGGTTGCATTTGCATGAACGATGCTCGAGCCCGACTGTCCGTTCGGGTGACCTTGGGACACAGAAAAAGAGCAAGCACGCCTGGTGCGGCAATAGCACGGAGCCCGTCAGCGGGCAGCTGTTGCGCTGCCGGCGCCGGTTGACGCCGGTTCTGATAGCCGGACCGCATCGCCACCCGGCGACGGCCGTGGCCGCTGTTGACCGTCGCCGGCGTCTGTTTACCATGGCCATGGTCGTCGGGACTCGCGACTCCGGCCGTGTGCTGTGTGCGCCGCCGCGATTAGGGGACCGTGCTGCTGCACGGTGACGCTCGCGTGCGGCCGTCCAGATAGCGGCGCCGGCAGGTGCGCCGTGTCAGGCGCGACACGGAGGGCACCGCGGTCCCGGCCGGCCCGGGAGTGTGCGTCGGAATACGAGGCGGCGCGGCCGGCGCCCGCCGTATGCGGTCGCACTGCTCGGTGAGGCCGGCTCGGAAGGCCAACCACAGGGCAGACGGCGAAACGGTCTGGGCGTCAACGGAGGCCATGACATAGTGTGTCTTGCCGTGGAAATTTGCTGCTTCGGTTCTACTGGAGTCGATGTTTTGAACAGCTTGCATTTTGTCCATTTTTAACTGTTCCATTCCACGAAGCAATGTGCCAATGCCATATCGCGAACCCCGTCATAGCTGCACACCTATGGTATCACCTATGGCAGTGTCACTTGCCACTAATGCTTCTCATTGCATGAATGGTAAGAATAAGGGCCCCCGAGAGCGCCGGGAGAACTGCGCTTTTATCAGACTGTGTGCGTGTGTATGGTGTCTCATTGCAAGCCTTCCTCTTCTACAGACCATGGTGTAACAGAACGCCAAGATGTCTTTTCTTAAGAATTTGAAGAGCCTCTTCACTGGAGGCGGTGAGAACGCCTCCAAGAAGAGGCGCGTGTTGAACAATGTGAAAGTCGGCATCAACCCCGAGGAAGTGTGGGACCTGCAGGGAGAGCTGGGCGATGGCGCCTTCGGCAAGGTTTACAAGGTCAGTCTTAGCTAGCGCAGCCCGCTTTGGTACCAGCGTCATTCTCGTCTGAGCAAAATGATACGTGCTCTTTTGTGTGATCTCATGATTTTGAGATCTTGCAGTCTTGATTTTTATCATGCCATAAAAAGCTTGTGCCCCAAACGTGGCGGACTTCCTGCGACGCTGGACAGGTATTACAGCCACTGCTCATCTGACTGGCTGACTAGTGGCTGCCTGAGTGGCTGGCTGGCACACGTGACAGGAGGTAACTGCTCTGAGCCGGCGCTCCTCCCTCAACAGGCGGTGCACAAGGACACGGCGCTGGTGGCCGCGGCCAAGGTGTGCGAGATGAACGAGGACGACGAACTGGAGGGCTTCATGGTCGAGATCGACATCCTCACCGAGATGCAGCACAAGCATGTGGTCAAGCTGCTGGACGCCTACTTGCAGAGGAAGCAGCTCTGGGTATGCAGCACCGATATGCCGCTGGTGGAGACGTGTAACAGATGTAGCTTGGCCCTGACAGTAGCTAGTCTGTGGCTCGCGACCTGTGAATCGCGTGAATTTTTTTGCATTATTTATACCCATTCGTAGCACAGTCATTGCGGACTGAGCATCAAGGAGCTACCACTGCTGCGATAGTCGTCTAATTTTGCTTGTCTTTGTTTAAACGTGTCGTGTGTTCCGTCCTCCAGCATGTATCATCTTATCATACGGTAGATGCTGCCAGCCGGAGGTGGAGGCGTCGCGGCACCAGGTCATCGTTACACGCGACTCAAACCGAGATGACGTTGTAATGGACTCATCTGCTCTTCTTTGTCCTTCGGCTCTTATGCGGCTCGGGGCTATTGTGTGTCAGAGAGCTCACCGGTGTCGACGCCCGCGGCAGATGCTGCTGGAGTTCTGCGACGGCGGCGCGGTGGACTCGATCATGGTGGAGCTGGACCGAGGCCTGAAGGAGCCGCAGATCGCCTACATCACCCGCGGCATGGTCGAGGGCCTCGAGTACCTGCACAACAACAAAGTCGTCCACCGCGACATCAAGGCTGGCAACGTGCTGCTCACCATGGACGGTGGCGTCAAGCTGAGTCAGTGCCCCGCTCGCCCGCGCCGCTCGCGCTGGCCTGGGCTCCGCACGGCCGGGGACCCTCCCCCCCCCCCCCCCCCCCCAGCGCCGCTCGCTCGCGCTGGCCCGGCTCCGCACGGCCGGGGACCCTCCCCCCCCCCCAGCGCCGCTCGCTCGCGCTGGCCCAGGCTCCGCACGGCCGGAGACCCCCCCCCCCCCCCCAAGTTTATCGCCGACGCATGTTTGCGAACTGCGGGTGTCTTTTCTGGGCGGAGGCGCCGTGCACGCGGTTTTTTTCATCAGCTGTGTGAGAGTAGTGGCTGCGTCGACCTTGACCGACTGAACAAATCTGCTGCGTTTTGATCGTATTACCGCTATGTACAGGAAGGAACGATTGTGCCTTCCCCGTGACCTCGACGCGTGTCGCGTCCGGGAGCGTCGCGTCGCCGGCGCCGCCCGCCGCGTCGCCGGACGCTGACGCCGTCCGTCTCCCGCAGCCGACTTCGGCGTGTCGGCCAAGAACAAGCACACGCTGCAGAAGCATACGACGTTCATCGGCACGCCGTTTTGGATGGCGCCCGAGGTGATCATCTGCGAGACCTCGCTCAGCGACCCGTACGACAAGATGGCCGACATCTGGTCACTGGGCATCACCATGATCGAGTTCGCGCAGAAGGTACGGAGAGTGGTGCCCACAGCCGCCGCGTCAGGCAGCTGGTGGTGAGGCGCCAGCTGCCTGGGTTAGCGGCGGAACATTTGCCGAGAGGTGTCTTAGTGCAGTAAAGAGTGTTTGGCATGCTCCGTTTGACGCGATGGTGACGTAGCGGCTGTGTTATGGCATGGTGATGATGAGGGCGGAAGGGGTGCTGGGGAGATAAGTTCTATGGCCACTCTTCCTTGGGGGTCCTCATGTACCTTTGCTGTCTGTAAGCTCAGTATTGGATATGATGGCAGGTCTTGATGCGTACGGTATCCTTGAGGGTCGCTGGGTATTGTCGGGGCTGCACCCACTTCTGCGTCCCATACGCTGAACATTGAATACGGAAGCGCAGACGGTCGATTGATGCCGCGCGTTGCTCCTGATCGTGACGAGATCAGAGCCTGGTTCATAAGTGACACGCACTTCGAGCACGTCCCTATCCCCGTGCCGACACGACCACTCTCGGGCAGCCCTGCACCAGCGGGTGACCGGCGCCGCCGTGTTTTCGTGTGCGGGACTGGATGTGACGCTACCGCGCGTCCGCAGGAGCCGCCCTACAACGAGCTGAACCCGGTGCGCGCCATGCTGCGGATACAGAAGTACGACCCGCCCACACTGGACCGGCCCAGCCAATGGAGCAAGGAGTTCAACGCCTTTATCCGCGCCTGCCTTAAGAAGGACGCCAGCAAGCGGCCCGAGGCCGTCGACCTGCTGCAGGTGGGGCGTGGTCGGCGGCCGGGTGCCGCGCCGCCGCGATGGGGACCGCAGGAGCCCTGCTGCTGCCGGGCCGGGGCGGTGTCGCGCGCTGTTGCCGCCGGACGAGCCGCTGCCTCGCACTATCGCGGCTGGGCGGGCCGATGGATGGGACGCTCGCAGCCGCCGCTGAGTGGGTCGATAGACAGCGGACCAATGTTACCGATCGCCCCCGCAGCCGGAGTGCGATGTCTCCCGTCTCAGGTGGCCGTGCGGCGGCGTCTCAGGTGGCTGTGCGGTGGCGCCTGTCCCGCCGCCGGATGCCGGGGGAATGGGGGGGGGGGGGGGGGGGGGGGCGGTCGGCACAGCTGGCGAGGCCAACCGCCCGTCAGGCTTTCGGCCGCGAGCCAACCTTCGATTAGCACAATGCTGCCGGTCCGTTCTATTGGCTTAAGAATCACAGAAGGCCTGGCGGGCGGCACACAATCCAAGCTAAAGAGATCGCGCACAGGCGGGGAAGCCGTATGAGAATCGCGGGCTTTGCAAATCGTCGCGTACATCCCTGGTTGTAGATACGTGTCAAGGTGGTTCGGTATCTGCACTCCACTCAAGTGGTTGTTTGAGTGGTCCAGAGCGAGGGTTCTTGTTAGCCGTATTCATCAGCACGACATGGTTTTTCTGCCACGGTCGTGGGTCTAAACTAACAATCAATCTGTCGCACTCGCAGATATTGCCATCTCGTATACATCTGTCAAGAGATGTTTGTGGTCTCAGTTGTCGGCTGTCAAATGCCGCCCGGAAGCATGCACTGAACAAAGTGCTAGCTGCCGCTTCTTAGGATAACACAAAGTGGTCCGTCGTGTCATGCTCGCGACTGTAAGAGGATTTCAAGTGTCGCTTCATGTGGTAACGTTCCCGAGGATGAGTGTCGCCACTGTTGACGATGCGTCTGGCGGTGTTCGCCTTTTGAGAAGATGCTCACCGAAGTGGTTTCGGCGTCGGCGTTCCTTCGCGAGCCGTGCTCGCCGCAGCTGACGGCGACATGGCCCCGCGTGTCGCCAACAGATGGCGTTCATCAACCGCACCCTGGACAACAAGCCGATCCGGGAGCTTCTGCTCGAGTACAAGGCCGACGTGGTGGAGGGCATCGAGGACGCCGCGGACGAGGTCAGTCCCGACGTCAGCTCGACCTCCCGCGCCGGGACCCGAGCCCGCCACCGCGCACAGGAGACCCCCCTCCCCCCCCCCCCCCCCCAGCGAGGTCAGTCCCGACGTCAGCTCGGCCTCCCGCGCCGGGACCCGAGCCCGCCACCGCGCACAGGGCAGCCCCCTCCCCGGCGAGGTCAGTCCCGACGTCAGCTCGGCCTCCCGCGCCGGGACCCGAGCCCGCCGCCGGCCCCGCGCACAGGACAGCCCCCCCCCCCTCCGTGCAAACTTGGATCGTCGGTGAAAAGTGCGTGGTGAAAGTGGTGGTGAAAGTGGTGAAAAGTGCGTCATGAAACGGAGCGCTTGCAGTTTGATACGGACCATGCGGTAACGGCGGCTGGTTTCATGTGGTTCGTTGCTGGCCTTTTCAATGATGAAGCCACTCAAGCCTTTGGAGCCACTTGTGATTTGCCCACTTGAGCCCACTTGCAGCTGTGGCTTTTGAGCTTTCAAAGTAAGCGGCACTGATATGCTGAGCTTGCAGTAAATATTGTGTTACGGAACCCAGACCTGCTGTCGATCGACTTCATGGATGCAGTATGATTCTCAGGAGTCAGAGGGGAGATTACATTTTTTTAAAGAAGCTCTGCCGAACCCATGTTCGTTTCATGTCTCGGTCGTCTTCGTCGTATCTTCGGTTGTTGCGAAGTGAACATGAAGGCCATCGAGATCACGTTTTTTACTCCTTGTAATGTATGGGCCTAGAACGGCAGCAGGGTAACGTTCTTTAAACTGATGCACAGCCGGTACGGTGACCGGAAAGAAAGCAAAATTGTAATTCGAATCAAAGACAAAGCTGTGACTGCGGTAAGTTGTGGATGTTCTACACGCCCTGGGCTTCAGTCAATGTCATATTCCCAGACCAGATAGATAAACAACATTTAGCCATCTAAATCCCAATTCGGTGAAGCTTGTGTTGACCGCAGGCTCAGAGCATGACTGTTTATACATTTTAGAAAGGAAAAACATTACTCGAGAGTGATAATACACTGTTTATCCATTTCACGGTGTTGTGAGTGATGAGTGTCCCTTGTGGTCAGTCTTCTGCGTTCTGTTTCCCCCGAGCTCGTTCGTGCGGTCAGTCTTCTGCGTTCTGTTTCCCCCCCGAGCCCGTTCGTGCGGTCAGTCTTCTGCGTTCTGTTTCCCCCCGAGCCTGTTCGTGCGGTCAGTCTTCTGCGTTCTGTTTCCCCCGAGCTCGTTCGTGCGGTCAGTCTTCCGCGTTCTGTTTCGCCCCGAGCTCGTTCGTGCGGTCAGTCTTCTGCGTTCTGTTTCCTCGCGAGCTGATTCGTGCGGCCAGTCTTCTGCGTTCTGTTTCCTCGCGAGCTGATTCGTGCGGCCAGTCTTCTGCGCTCGTTCATACGCGAGCTGTTCGGCTGTGTGTCCAGCGTCCATGTCCGTGCCGCACGCTTCACCCGTCGCCTCCCAACCGGGGCCGACCCGTGCCTCCGTACCGCCGTGCCGCCGTGTGAGCGCGCCGCGCCCCTGTGTTTCACGCTGCCCAGGCCAGGAGGCGGCGAGCGCCGCCCGGAGCTCGCGCCCGGAAGGTAGGCGGCGCCGCAGGTGGGTGGAGCGCGGCGCCCGCCGCACGCTGGGCGCCGCCGCCGCGCCGCCCCGCCCCCTGGTGTCGCTCGCCCGGCAGCGGTCGAGGGTGGCCCGCCGCGTTCCCCGATAGGACCCTGGCGTGCAGATGTTGAGTGGCTGGGTTCTCACGGCTGGGGGTGTCATGAGATGGCTGAGTGGTCACGGGGACAGTGAGAGGGCATATATCAGCTGGAACTAAGCGCCGCTGGCACACAGGCTGCACGTTGCACCGTGTAATATCACGGTCATGCACTGCACGCGCATGGTGGGTCCAGGTGCCGGAGGCGGGGGCCGAGCTAGGATATCGAGCCCTGGCTTCCTCCAGGTGTAGTGCCGCCGGTGACGTAAGCATTGGCACGTGCGGGAAAGTGGTGAGACAACATGCGGTTTAAATAATTCAGTACTCACGCCTCAGGTGCCGTGTATGGTAAGTCACTGTTTTCTCCATCGGACGTGGAAGGGCCGCTCGCCCTGCTCGTGTCTCTGTGGCCGCCCGCCTGTTCTCTGTCGCGAGCCCGGCACCGAGCCGAGCCGGATGGGAACGATGCTGACCTCTGACCTCGGCCGACAGGACACTCGCGCCTCCCGGCTGAGCCTGGACTCGGGCCTGCCGCCCACCGACGAGGCCGACGAGGAGGCCGAACCCAAAACCACCGCCGAGCCGCCCGCCTCACCCAAGAAAAAGGTGCGTGCAGGCGGCTCGGGCGACGTTTGCAGCTTGAAGCACGATTTGTGTGTCTGTTAGATCAGTTTCGAATTCGTGGGGCACAGCGATCTGTCCGTTAGACTCAACCGAGTGAGTTATTTTCCCCTTCGGCTTTCCAATAAATCCATTCTCCTTTTGTACTTCTTCACAGGGCACAGCTTCAGAATGTGTGATCGCCTGGGTTGTGTTGTTCAGCGTGTAGCTGTTTATTCTCTGTTGTGTGCTATCATCGCTCGCAGCCCGTGATCACCCTGCATGATTTGTCGGCAGCCTGCGCCGAAACCGCCAGCGCCTGCTGAGCCGACCAAGTCCTCCGAGAAGAAGAAGCTACCAGCGCCGCCACCGCCGGTCGCCAGTGCAGTGGCGCCCTCAGTCCCGGCCGAGCCGGCCACCGCGCCCGCTCCGTCCGCCAAGGTCCAACCGGACCCGGCCCAAACTAAGCCTGCGCCTGTGCCGGCGACCTCACAACCTGTAGTCGATCAGCCTGCAGCCGGTCAGCCTGCAGCCGGTCAGCCTGCTGCCGGTCAGCCCGCAGACGCCCAGCCTGCTGCCGCTCAGTCTGCGGTAACTGAGCCCAGTGCGACTCCGACAGAGGCGCTGCCGTCGGTGGATCCGACACCGGCAGCGATCGAGGAACAGAAGCCGACGCCGGCGCGGCCGGCCGACCAGAGACCGGCACCAGAGTCGGCAGCCGAGCAGGCTACTGCGCCGCCGGCCGCGGCGGCACCAGCTGCGGCGGCGAACAGCGGTCCGCCGCCGGCCCCGGCGCCGGCGCCGGCCTCCGACGCCGAACCGACAGCGGCGACGGCCGCGGTGGGACTGGCGGCAGACGAGCCGCGGCCAGTGGCAGACGGCGGCGATGCGGAGCCCGCCCGGACGGAGCAGCCGGTCGCCATGGACGCGGACGACCGGCCCGCCGGCCCGGCGATACCTCCGCCGCCCCCGCCGCCACCGCTACCGCCGGCCGGTGACGCGGCGCCGGAGCCGATGGAGACGGACGAGCCGCCGGCGCCACCTAAGTCTCCAGACGAGTCGCCGACGGTGGCGCTGGGCCCGGCTGGCGACTGGGAGGCGGCGACGGGCGCGCCGCAGCTGACGCACGACCAGAGCGCGGCGCGCGTCATCGTGTCGGCCGGCGACGACCAGGCGGGTGGCACAGTGACGACGCTCATCCAGAGCGTCGACGGCGAGGCGCGCATCCAGGTGGTGGACGCCGGCCGAACCGGTGAGTGTGGGATGACGGCGTCGGGCCGGCAGGCGAGGTGCCGGGTACCGGACGCACCGGGAAGACGCGTGCATGTGCTCCGTTCCCTTTGCCAATGGATGGCGTTCAGCTGGTTAACAGTGGAGTGTGGAGATGGGCGTTCGATCCTGTCCTTGGTGCCGTTGTCTTTGTCATGGGCTGTCAACATTGGAGCTGCTTTGTCGCTATGTGTGTGGGTATGTGTGGGAAGGAGAGGAGTAATCCGCCCCCCTGCTGTCCTGTGGTCTGTTTCACTGACCTTCCGGCGGTGTCTGCAGACTGGAGCGACGGCAGCCGCTCGCCGGAGGGCGGCGCCACCCCGCCCGGCACGGAGGCCGAAAGCGAAGCTGAACTGAGCGCGCACCAGATCATGGACTCCCTGATTGGCGAGGTACTGCGGCTCCAGGAGGAGGACCGGCGCGCTGAGGGCGACGACGACTCGGACGACGGCTCGGCCGCCGGCGCCGTCGACCAGTCGCTGGACGAGGCGCTGCTCTCGCTCGCTGACGACGAGGCGCCGGCCGACGGCGAACCCGTCAGCCTGCCGGCGGACCGGGCGACTGTGGACGGCTCGGAGCCGGCGGTCACTCACGCGGAGGACGGTCCGGAGACCAGCGCCGCCAACGCAGAGGGCGCGGAGGCCAGCGCCGCCCACGCGGAGGACGGCTCGGCCGCGGTCGTCGCCCCCTCTGAGGACGGCGGCGCGGGCGCCGACATCGCCCGTGCGGTGGACGACACGGGCGCCGGCGTCACGCGTGCCGAGGCCGACACCGCGCTGCCGGGGCGTGCCTCGCCCGCCAGCTCCGCAGCCAGCTCGACGGCCGACTCCGTAGACGCGCCGGCGGCGGCCGACGGCGCCGAATCGCGGCTGACGAACGGCGCGGCGCCGCGGCCGCCCGGCCAGCGGCTCGACGACAGCGAGGTGGTGATCGCCGGGAGCAGCATCGTACATGGCGGCCCGCCGGACTCCGACCCCGGCAGCCGGTTCGAGCTGACGCTGGAGGAGACTGCCGGCACGCCGCGGTCCGAGCCCGAGCCCGAGCACGCGCCCGAGCCGGAGCCGGCTGAGCCGCACGTGTCGGTCATACAAGTGGAGCCCGAGGAGGAGAAGGCGGCAGGTGGGTTAAGGTGGCGTGTCGCTCGCCTGGCCCGCGGCAGGTTGACCGGGTCTGCTCGTCACTGGCCAACAGACCCGCGGCGATAAGTGCCCGGATATCACCACCTGAACTTGTTCAGGCTTGTCACATGGTGGCTGCTGGACCCGGGAAGGGATAGGTGCTTGAATTATATCTTATGTTGTCTTTAACTTATCTTACTGCGCATGAATTTTACGCCTGCTCAATGTTAAACTACTGTTTCCTGTGCCTGATCATCTGACAGATTTGCAAGCCACTTTCATGGTGTCGTCATTGCACCATTTTATTTCTCTACGACTTTCTTCGAATGCCGCTGAATGTAGCGTCCTTCGCCCCACCCGCTGTCCGTGGCGCGCGTGCCGGGCTGGCGTCGGCCCCCCGTCCCGGTGACAGTGCGTGTGCCCGGCGCCGCCAGGCTCCGAGGCCACGCTCACCTCCATGCTGGTGGAGGGCACGACGGTGGGCTCGTCCGACGTGGACCAGCTGGACGAGGACGAGGACGACGGCAGCGTGTTCTCGCCCGAGCTCAACTCCACCGCCCGGGTCAGTAGGCCCGGCCAGCTGCGCCGTCGGCTCGTGTGGGTGGCGGGGGAGGCGGAGGGAGAGAGGCTTGGGTTAGTCTCATCACACGGAATCCATGTATCGGATTTTCTAACCGAGTCAGTTTCCCTGGCCCTCCCTGGTCATGCGGCATTTGCCGATCACGACGCGTGCTTTACGGAAGCTGCCGTATCGGACCGGGTCCCGTGGCTCCCCTGACCCCACCCCTGACCCCTTGCCCCGGGCCCGCCTGTGTCTCCTGACCCCACCCCTGACCCCTGACCCTCGGGCCCGCCTGTGTCCCCTGAGTGTGGGATCTCCGCCGCCAGCCGGGCTCGCGGGCGAGCAGCGCCGACAGCGACGGCCTGCCCGAGGCCGACTCGGCCGGCAGTCAGAAGGAGAACATGCCGCCGCCGTCCGCGGTGCCCGCGCCCCGCCGCCAGCAGGACGACGACGAGGATGAAGACGTAGTGCTGAGGAAGAAGCGACCGCCGCTGTCCTCCCAGGTAACACCGGTCGGCCTTCGCCTTCCCCCTGGCGGGGTTGCCACCGCTGCCCTACTGGCGTGCTATCTTCGCCCGGGCAGTTTCGGGATGCGTGAGGAATGCGTTGCTGCAAGTGCTCCATTGTTGCCGTTTATGCACTTATTTCGGGAACACGAGGTGTATGTGGGCCATTGGGTGCAACCGTTATATTTACACACAACTAACCGCAGACCCGGAGACTCCGTGCTCGCCGAATGCGTTTCGCGAAAATCCCAAGCCGTCACCCGGCTCGACCATAACGGCGTCAGTAGCTCAAACGCGACTCATCGCGCCGTCATGGTGGCAGGCGCGCGTGAGGTCTGACACCGCGCCCGGCCGCCGCCAGGACTCGTCCAGCGTGTCGCGCTCGTCCACCATGAGCCGCACCAAGGAGGAGCAGGCCATCTCGCACCTGCGCAAGAAGACGCGCAAGCGGACGCGGCGGTTCGAGATCGACGGCGTCGTCGTCACCACCACCACGCACAAGGTGTTCTACGGCGACGACGAGTCGGCGTTCGTCGACGAGCATGTGTTCAGGAAGCAGGAGCTGCGCGACCTCAAGATGCTGCAAAAACAGGAGCAGAAGCAGTTCCGCGAGCTCAACGCCAAGGTGCGTCATGGGAACTGGGAAATGCAAATTTCAGGAGGCAATGCATGCGGCATTGGACAATGTTCATTTCCATTCATCATGGCCGGTGTGATCTGGTAACCTGGTCGGTGCTATGTGCGATTGCCGCGTTGGGCTTTCCGGATCGGACGTCGGACCTTCCGAAGTGAACGCCGTCCTGTGATTGGACCGCCCCACGTCCGCACGCTGACTATGTCGGGCGCGCGGACGTGTCCGGATCGGACGGCGGACCGTCCGTAGTGAACGCCGTCCTGTGATTGGACCGCTCCACGTCCGCACGCTGACTGTGTCGGGCGCGCGCCGCCACAGTCGCAGCTGGGCCGCGACAACCAGCAGCGCAAGTTCGAGTCTGAGATGGCGCAGCTGGTGCGCCAGTACGACAGCGACCTGGACAGCCTGCAGCGGCAGCAGAAGACGCAGGTGGAGCGGGCCGAGCTGCAGCAGGATAACGACCTGCGCTCGGCGAGCAAGAAGATCCGCGCCGAGCAGGTCAGCGGCGGCGTCACTGCCGGGGCAGACATACGGGCAGCGTGGACGGGGTGGAGAGCGGGCATGACGACTGCCGACCGCATAAACAAGGCGGACAATGAAAATGTGATGTGAAAGAACATTTTCGGTTCAGCTCACTGGCCAGTTTTTCCGACCAGTGAGATGGGGAGTAGCTGGTAAAGCGGCGAGTTATTTTCTTGGATTTATGTGTCAGATGTAACGCCAGAAGGCATTGCTGTGTTGATGACTAATGTCGATTGATAAATCTGACATCTTTGCCAATATTGAGTCCAACTTGTGGGCTGTATATTGGCAGAGATACCTTTGTCGTTGATTTTCCCATCCACCGTCTCCGTAAGGGCTTCGCGAGACGTTTTAAACATCTTGTGGGTGAATATCCGTACCGACTCCCCGGACGCAGGTGAGGAGGTGATTGCCAAAACAACAGGTGAAACAGCATTCAGCTGCCCACGATTCCCTGACTGTTGACTTCAGTACAGCTTCGATTATCAACATCAGTGCAGGCGACCGGATGGGCCCTGTGGGAAAGTTTGCGGCGCAGACGGGTGGACCGAACTGACTATCTCCCGCCCTCATCTCAGGAGCGGGAGCTGAAGACGTTCCGCGACTCGCTGAAGCAGGAGCTGCGTCTGCTGAAGCAGGAGACGGACATGCTGCCGCGCGACCGCAGGAAGGAGGCCCACAAAGTCCGCAAGGACAAGCTGGACAGCGAACACCAGGTACGCAATGCGGCATCCGCCGGCGCTGGCCGTACCACTGACGCGTGCTCGGATCGGACGCAGAAGGTCCGGACCGGGCGTCGTCGCTTGACGTCGCCGGTCAGTAGGGCACATCAGTACATTGTAACGTTATTGGCGTCGGTTACAGCGCGATTGTGCAGTTGTGATGCGGTGGTGCGTATGTGTCCCAGTGTATTGCAGGACGGTGGTATTTTGAATAGGTCGTGATCGCGTCTGTCGTGCTTCACAAAGTACCTGGTAGACCTGGCAGTCGAAGCTCGACAGATCGCCAGTCTGTTTCGGGGGAACGGTGGCCTATCACGACCGCGGGGAGGGGGAGGGGGAAGGGGATGCTCCGCTGGCGCCGGGGCGCACCGTCCGCTGGCCGCGCTGGGACACAGGGCGGACGGTGGTGAGGCCCGTCCGCCAGCGCCAGTGTCCGTGACCGCGCCGGGTCAGCGCCAGAGGCCGCCGCTGACCGGTGCCCACGTGGTCGGCAGGAGAAGGAGCGGGCGTTTATCGAGCGTCTGAACGAGTCGCACGAGTCGTCGCTGCAGCGGCTGGCCGAGCAGCACCGCGAGAAGATCGCTCTCATGGAGAAGCAGTTCCTGCAGCAGAAGCAGCAGGTCGGGCGTCGGCGACGACCAGGGACTTGGTGCTGAGCTCTGGGGCACGGCGGATCAAGTGCTGGGCCAGGGATGGCGTGCTGGGTAGTGGGCTGATGGCCAGAACCACGTCTACGTTAATGCATTCTAAGCGCGCCGCAGTGGTTGTTGGCCAACGGGTTTGAGTTGTTTGGTGTTAAGTGTCATATGCTCTGGCTCACTTGCCATGGACATATGTCCATGTGCTTTTTGTCGAATCCGAATCAAATATGCCTCAAATCAGATCCTGAAGCTAGGTCCAAGTTTCGAGTGGTGCTTGGGAGACACATGCCGTGAGAACGCACCAGCTCAGCTGGCTCGCGTATTGACTCCGGTATATCCACAGTTGCTGCGCGCCAAAGAGTCGGCCGTCTGGGAGCTGGAGGAGCGTCAGATCCACGAGAAGCACCAGATGAGCAAACACCAGGTCAAGGAGGTGTTCTTCCTGCAGCGACACCAGGTCAGCGAGCGCGGCTTGCCCGACAGGCGTCCTGTCGGCCCCGCCCTGTGCTCGACCCGCCCTGCGGCCGGGACGCGGCGGGACGCGTACCGTCGCTGCTGCCGGCGCCGGTACGCGCCGGTGCCGGTCCAGACGAGGTCCAGACGGCAGTGTTCTGTCGGTTCCGCTGATGGCTGTATTGCTTGATGTGGCTGGCAGCTGGCGTCTGGTGACGCGATTCACAGTCATGCCGACTGTGCTCGACGTGGTTGACTGTGCCAGTCTGGCCACTCTCCTGGGTTATTACTATCCGCTATCTTTATCAGCGACTCCCGCGCCTCCGTCGGATGACTCGCCGCCCTTCTGAGCGGCTCTCCCCGGGACCGACTCAGTCCTGCTCCGCCAGATGCTGCTGCGCCACGACAAGGAGCTGGAGCACGTACGGCGCATGAACACGCGGCGCACGGACGAGCTGGCGCGCCAGCAGCAGGTGGAACGGCGCGCGCTGCCCAAGCGCATCCGCGCCGAGCGCAAGGCGCGCGAGCTCATGTTCCGCGAGAGCATGCGCATCAGCAACACGCTGCCGCACCGCGCCAGCCTCTCGGAGGCGGACGGCGACGAGCGGGACCGGCTCAAGAAGTTCCTGGAGCAGGAGCGGAAACGGTGCGTGGTGCCGCCGCGGCGCTCGACAGCCGGCTGGCGGCGCCGTGTGGGCAGTGCCGGCTGGTCCCGTGCGGGTAGTGGGGTTCTCACAGTGCGCGGTGGGGGCTGTGGGACGCTGACGCGGTTTGCGGCGCCGGCTAGGACTGGCTTGTGAGTCTGGCAATGGTTAACATCCCGGAGGGTCATTGTGACGTTGCTAGTCCGACAACGTGCTGCGCGCCACCGATAGTTTCCACTTCGGTGTCATGCTCTGGCCTCGACTGAAGCGGCCGTCGCTACGCGTCTTCCCGCCGGCCGTAGTCGGCTCGCTCTGTGTGTGGCCTGAGCCTCTCTTTCTGAGTGCACAGAGCGGGGCGGCCAGTCAGAGGAGTGTACCCGCGGCCACTGTTGGTGACCGTCGGCTGGTGTGACGCAGGTACAAGGCGGAGGAGCAGCGGTTCGACCTGAAGCACAAGCGCAAGCTCGAGGAGCTGCGGGCCAAGGGCGATGCCACCATCAAGGAGCTGGAGCAGCTGCACAACGAGAAACGTGAGTGGTTGGGCGAGCTTGGGGTGTCGGCCTACAGAAGCGCATGAGCCTCCCGATAAGCGGACGGACCCCGTTTTGAAATTGGTCCGTCCCTGAATCCGCGTGGGGTTAATGCTTAAATGACGGCAGTTGTGGAGTGTGGTGCAGTTTGACCGCATCGATCCTCCGGTCTTTCCTCGCGCGTGGCCGATGGGTTTGGGACCTTGCGACCCGGGGCCAGTCGACACAGCTGAGCCGTATGGCGACGCCACCGGATATTGTCACACCTGAGAGTCGCAGCATGTCGACTTGAGCGTTCCTTGAACACTGGCGATGGATACGAGGGATGTTGCCAGCCACGTTATGTGCCAATTCACCGGCCATGTCGTTTTGGTCCGCCGCTCTTGCGGCGGACCAAAAGACGCCGTCATTGCGTTGGGGGCCGCCGCAATGACGGCGTCTTGGTTGGCACGCGCAGGTCGCATGCTGATGGAGCACGAGTCGATCAAGCTCAAATCGCTGGAGGAGACGTACCAGACGGAGCTCAAGGAGTGGAAACACTCGCTGAAGCCCCGCAAGCAGGTGAGCATGACCGTTTGGGTCGGCAGCCTGGCCGGGCTCTCCCGGTGTGCGGCTCGGTTGATCAGGCCGGCTTGTCGAGCGGCCAGAGATGCGTGCGAGGAGACGCGACGTACAGCTGACCTGTCCTTCAGACCGAGCCTTGACGCATACTTCTCCCTCACAAACCTAGGCCGTTGAATGGATTGCTATGCTACAACTTGTGTTTTGACACGGAAGGCTGAGCGAGCTTGTCCATGAGCGCCGCCTGTCCGTGCCGCTGGCCGGGCCGAATACTGTCGGCTCTCGCCTGGTGACCGCTGCCCGGAGCCGGACCGGGCGCCCGCTGAGCGTGCGCGCGCGCCCGCCGCCAGAAACTGGAGGACGACTTCGCGGTGGAGCTGGAGGAGCAGGAGCAGTTCTACACGGGCCCGGTGGGCGCCGGCGGCTACACGGCGCCGCTCAGCGACGGCCGCGCCAGCCTGGGCCGCGTCAGCACCTCCAGCTACCGGTCACAGTGACGCGCGGCCGCCGCCGGCCACGGTCACGGTCACGGTCACGGCCGGTCAGGGGCCCGTGCCGGCCGGTTGGGGCCCCGGTGACGGCGGATCAGGGTCGCCATCGGTGTGACACCCGGTCAGGGTCCCGGGGACGGCCGGCTAGGGTGCCACGACGGTCGTTTAAGGGGTTTTGCGACGGCCGGTCAGGAGACATCACGACGGACGAGGGTGCCGCGGGCATCCGGTGATGTTCCTCCTCCGCCGACGGCAGTAGTCCGTCCTCCGGTGATACTGGCGACCTGGACCGCTAGCAGGGACGGCGACGGCGCTGCCTTGACTGAGCGCCGCCGCGGCGACACAGCGGAGTCTTCTCACACCGGTGTGCTGGCGAGCCTCGCCCCCCTTCGTCGGCGCGTCTTCCGCGCGATGGTGGACGCGCTTCGGTTGACCAGAGCTTGACAATATCGATCGCAGTGACGTTTTATCTTGTGACTCCCCGCGCCTGTGTTCTCTCGTCGCTGCCCACAGTGGGAGCGCGTTTTACTGCAGCCGATCTGTACGGTGATTCAAAGTGTGGCTTTATCTATGCAATGCCTTGGGTGCCGGCCCTGCGCCCGAGCCTCCAGGAGGCGGGCCGCGGGCCGGTGTTTGACCACTTGACGCGCGTGTTAGCTTGGGACCCAGCGCGGCCCGCCGGGCGGCGCCGCCCCGAGCGGGACGACCAAAGTGCGGACGGCGGCGCGGCCGTTGCGCCGGAGCTGGCGCCGCCGCGTGCAGTATTCCGCGTGTGATGACGGGCTGTCGGAAGCCTCCCCTGAGCAGGCCCAACGGCGACGCGCGTATTTAATCGCTTCACCCGTGTACACGACCCACGTGCGACTAGCTTCAGCTGCTCTAACCAGGGGAATCTACGGGTTAGTGGAGGGTGTGAGCGGGCTGGCGCCGGTCCGCGCGTCTGTGATGGGCTCCGACCGCCCGGTGACATTCCGCCGAGACGGCCCGGCCGGCCGCGCCCGGTGCGGCGGCGGCGGCGCCGTCTGCCCGTCTGTCGGCCGCCACGCCCGGTTCATAATAAACGGTACCGATCTGCGCAGCGTGTGTGCGGGCAGCGGAGAGCGGGCGGCCGCGGTTGCAGCCAGACTGACCACGGCCAGGTCACCCGCAGGTCAACGCTTTCCCATGGGATAATGCTGGGGTGTGGCATGTCTCGGTACATATTCCTCAAATTTGCCATGACAAGCGTTCATCGGACCCTGGCCTAAAGGTTTCGTCGAGGGCATCTACCAGACCACCTTCGGACTATAAACTACATCCAATGTCCCTGCAGGTCATTCTGCATTGATCGAAAGCTTGGCAGAGATCAGTCCTAAGTATGCGTAGCCTTTTTCAAGTGTTCCCACTGCCAGTGTAACGCGAAAAAACGTAGTTTGTTTCGGTCTTATAGGCAAACAGTACAAAATAATTTCAACGTGGCAGGTGGGACCACTCCGTGTCAGACTGGCCCAGGCCATCTGCCCATTGACCGCTACCGATTATTTGCACAAACGCTGCACGTGTGGCGCGAGCCCTCAGTGCGCCTCAGTTTGACCCACCGACCAGCCGTCCACCGGCCGGGCTTCAGTGACGGCTTCCACATAACTCGGGGAGGTGGGATCTGCTTCACGGATGGTCCACACACTGGGAATGCATGTGCCCACTGGTATGTATCTATCCACATCCATCCACTGGAATATAACCTGGCATATCATTTTAGCATTTCTCCACCTGATCTCGAATGAGAACAAAACCATGCAACTTGCGATTTTGACACCCACTTTTGACACTTGCAATGGTGTCGTGTTGCACCGCCCGCGTATGCAAGAGGAAAACTACTCATCACAGTGGTTAGCCCCCAGCGTAAGCATTAATCATTAGCATTTGGGTTTCGACTGCAGCAGCCATTTAGAGCCTACTTCTTTGCCAGGCGATCTTTAGTCATCCGGCGCATGCGCAGATGGCGCGCCAAGCGCTCCGAGTCATCGAGCCTGACAGGCGTCTCAAAGCTGGAGTCGCACACAGTCGCGGAGCATTACACGGGTTAACAGATTATCTGAGAGTCTACGTGCTCTGCAAAGTTTAAATGGCCCTCGCTTCAGACAGGTTCCTCCCTAATGAAGCAAGGCAGCCATTCCCCGCCGGGCGTACGGGCCAAAGGAACGCTGCCGCCCAGCTCCAGTAGTGACACTGCGTAGTCACATGGGCAACTATCAGTGTGTGATCACATTGACCTGCTAGAAAAATGTGAGCTCCGTAGGTGTAGCCGATAATGAGGCGATAAATGCCGACTTCGTTCCTGCTGCTGTCGCGTTGGGAGGACACCCAATCATCCACCGTGTCTTGTCTTGTCCTGAGTTTATCATTCACGCTATCGTCGGTATCTGTGCTCAGCTGGTCGCAAGCCTGTTGCCAGTTTGTGTTGCCAAACGACCAGACAACAACCGCTTGAAGCGTGGTGCTTGGACCAAAGCAGAGTGGAGGGCCATCTGCGTTCCCTTTAGCAGCAGCGTCGACTCTTCCATTCCCCACCAGCCCAATGACACCCAAACAAAAACCGCGTGTTTCCGGCCCTCTCAAAAACTGCCACCCGCTGTCAGATGTCCTTCACTAAGGCATGCTTAGTTTTCACATGCTGCATAGAGTCTGTACATATAAATGACGCTCCGCTCGGTAGTTCTCTGCGTAAGACAGCACCTCTCTCACAGCGCAATCTAACAGTAACAATCGAGCAGTGCACACTTGAGCATAGTGCACCATGTGATGTAACATGTGAAAACTTGGCCAACCGGCACCACCTCGTCCCTTCTTGGCTTGGAACCATCCCCGTATATATTTACCAACCCATTGTACTCTAAGTGAATATGGCAAAGAACCTCAACTAGGGACTCCTCAGCAGTCTTCAGCATCTTTTGGCCGGCGCGCAGATGGCGACTTTCGGCTGCGCTCGTAGCACATCGTGCGACACGTGCCTCACAACCTACATGCACTTTCTTACACACGACGACCATGTGGTCATGCAGAGCATCAAGCCAGTTTCTAAGAAGGGCTCAAGCGAGCACTCGTTTGTCCCTCGACAGTCAGCCGTTACCCTCGTCGCCGCAGAGCAACAGAAGACAGTTGCATGGTTTATTGTAACGCCTAGGTATCTGGTACATGGTAGCTGGTTATAACAAGACCGGGCACACGCACACGAAAGCTCAGCCTAGCAACGAGGGACAGACATTAAGTACGCGGTTAAATGCTGCGCGGCTCGGCTCACGCACTTACATCAACCCATCGGCAGGGGTGCTACAGGGCACTACAAGCCCCGCGCGAGTGTCACTACACAGGCGACAGAAGACCATTCCCCAGCGCCGGATACACTCGGACGCCCACGGCAACACGCGCACGTCCCGGCGTAAAATACTATTCACATCCGCGAGCACGCCCCGATCCGCGCGATTATAAAACGGCGCGCGTCGCACCGCAAGCCGGCACTCTGCCGTCCATTCCGGTCCGTAGCAGCACGCCGTCCAGTCCGGTCCGTAGCAGCCTGCCGTCCATTCCGGTCCGTAGCAGCCTGCCGTCCAGTCCGGTCCGTAGCAGCCTGCCGTCCAGTCCGGTCCGTAGCAGTCTGCCGTCCAGCGCTCGGCCAACTGCACAACCTGCAGTCTGGTGCTGAGCCGGCACGATCACCGTATACACAGCACGTGCCACGCCAGCGGTCGCACTGTCCCCAGCGCACCGCACGCGGCCTGGGCCACCTTGCCCGGGCACAGTCCGCGGCTCCCCGCGGTGCCACTCGCCACCACTACCCGCACAGTGCCGCGCCGGCGACGCCCACACCCCGCCCGAGCTGCCAGTGGACGCCGCCACGCAGCGGCCGCGCGGCGCGCTCAGGTCTTGTGCCGCTTGGAGTGTCCCTCGAGCGCAGTGGAGCAGCGGTCGCGGGTCTGCTCACGGTCCACGCCGGGCCCCAGCTCGTCGGACGGCCGCTTGGCGCCCGGGTTGGACAGGCGCAGCGTCTCCATGTCGTTGAAGATAACGGCGCGGCCGCCGCCGACCGTCGGCACCACGTCACCCTGCGCCGGCAGAGAGGGTCCGACGTTAGACACGGACGGGCAGCGGCACCAGACGGTGGCGCTGGTGTGTGTGGTGCGCCGGCGAAGGCGGACCAGTCCGAAAGCTGACAGACAGTTGCTGGACAGTTGCTGGTGGTGCACTCAAGACAGCTGTTTACATCTTCGCTCTGCGAGTCGATGCTGATGGGCCCCGTCAGAAAGCACGCGACCCGCGCATAAGACACAAAGCAGAACGAACACTGAACACAGACGGAGGAAAGCGTTTCCCACGGACTAAATTCGCATTAGTGAAGCGCGCGCCCTGCCGAGCAGCTGATGAGCAGGATGGGGCGGGAAGGGGCGAGCAAGCAGGCTCACCTTGATCTTGTGCGTCTCCACCTCGCCGGCCGAGTCCTGGTCCTGATGGGTCAGCACGTACTTGGACGTCTTGTCGTTGATCACGTCCTTGGCGTCCAGCTTCGTCACCGACTTGCGCTTCTTCATCTTTGGCTGCAAGCGGACCGCGAGTGCGCACTGAAAGCCCGCACGGGACAAACACGCAGGGGACACGAGAGACCAAGCGTACCGACGGCCACGAGTTAGCCCAGGGACTGCGGTGCTGGGGTTTGAGTACGGGGAGTTGGTGCGCTTGTGTAGAGCGAGGCAGGCAGTATATGTGACACGCAGAGATCAGTCAGCGTTCTCCAGCAGTGTTTCCCGTAACCCTTCAGCGTCACCCGTCATCAACCCGTTATCGGTCCACTGGCAGCCTACCGGATGGCCGACAGACAGCGGCCGGCCGCAGCTCGTTACCTGGAAAATGGTGGCCAGTTCGAGCACGTGGCCGGGGCGATGGTCCAGCCACACCTCGGCGTCAGTCGACTTGGAGCGGCGGTGGCGCGGATTGGCGATGGGCACAGTCTGCGGCGGAGGCGGCCGTCAGAGCACCGCAGCACCGCCCGACGGTGGAGGCGGCCGTCAGAGCACCGCAGCACCGCCCGACGGCGAGGGCGGCCGTCAGAGCACCGTCCGACGGCGAGGGCGGCCGTCAGAGCACCGCCCGCCGGCGAAGCGACCGACACAGCTGCGGCCGCGTGCTAGCGGTCGCACATAAGGCGCCAGAGGCAGGTGGCTTGTGGCCAACCTTCAGCGCGACCGCCCCAGACACACATGCTGACCGCCCACACCCAGCACGCACCATCATCCATCTTCCGGTTTTTTTAATGGCATCGCTGAAAACGAAATTTTGCCGCGTGGACTGTTTACTCTGCCAGCACCACAATCAGCTCCCACCAAGCCTGACCAAGCCGGCGGACCTTTACCAGGCATGGCAGATAGCACACCATTATGGCATGCGATACCACAACCGTCCGCGGTAAATGCATCACCCCGCCGGGAAAACACGCCACCTCAGACGGGAACTGAGCCCACGTGGCGCTGTGGCACCATCCGACAGCGTCTGTCACTCCCTTCGAATCGCCACCAAAGCGCCGACAGCTACGCCGCCACGTCTGCGGCAGACTCAGCCCGCCGACGGTCACAGCCTGGTCAGCCGTGACAGTCGGCGTTCGACACCGCGTCGACTGACAGCAGCCACAGGCGGCCGCCGGTGCCGCCACATCTGAGCACATACGTCACTGGCGTCACCGGCGGGCCGCGGCGCGTCCCACACTCACCCGCTTGGGCTGGGGGGTGGCCGAGAGGCGCGGGTCGGAGCGCGACGGCCGGATGGCCGCCTCGCCCGACACGCTGGGCCGCGGCGCCGGCGTCGGCGGCGCCGACGGCACAGCGAACCGCGCGTCGTCGTTGTTGATGATGTCACGCAGCGCGCGCAGCTTCTCGTCCTTGGCGCGGATCTCCGTCTGGCGGCAGCGACGGCGGCGCTGTGTTACGGACGACCCAGGCCGACCGACGCCGCAGTCAGGACGTCCCAGGGCGCAGGCGCCAGACAGCGGAGCGCGACCACGCCACCGGAGCGCGGGTTAGGCCCGTGTGTCGAGCAAGCCGCCCAGCGACCGTCCCAGGGCGCAGGCGTCCGACAGCCGAGTGCGACTACGCCACCGGAGCGCGGGTTAGACCCGTGTGTCGAGCAAGCCGCCGAGCGACCGTCGCATGGGTGTTGTTGAGCGCCCTCCAAAAATTCGAGAAATTCCACGCAGAACCTTTTCTAATTCCACAGACAGAGCCGATCCTGACAATGACAACGAATCTGCGGGAACAGGAAAATTATCTAAAAACCATTACCAATGACAAAAGCCATGAAAGCGCACCGATCGGAACTGCTGACTCACCTTCATCTGCTCCCGGTTGACCTTGATCTTGTTCTTCATGTCGGAGGCGAGCCGCTCCTTCTCGATCTGCATCCTGGTCTTCATGCGCTGCTTGACGCGCTCTCGCTCCAGGCCCTCCTGGTTCAGCTTCATCTCCTTCTCGTCCAGCTGTCAGACAGGCGGCCGGCCAGCAGGGTCACCGGCCGGGCGACACGTGCCGTGGCGACGACACCAAGTGACAGGGCACGTGGCGACGAAGCGCCCGCCGGCGGACGGCGCAACGGACGGACCCAGGCGAGGGTCTCAACAGCGGTGGCGTCAAACGCAATCCAACTGACATGCGTTTGGCGGTTTGTCCACTTTGAGTACATATAATGCAATGCCTACCTGGGTGGCGCTACGTACGTCCTTTACCGGACGATGCATCTATTTTTCTACCTGCTGATGGCCTATGCGCAGGCGACCATGGGTATCCACCGCTATCTACCGCGGCACAACGAAAACGCACACCCAAACAACAAACCAGGAACTGAATATTACGCAGTCGTGACCCTCACTGAAGAGTGGAAAGAAAACAAATAATATAAGCGACACAGGCTGATCGCTTGCAGCCAATTCCGTGCACCCATATCCGGCACCAAACCCTCGCCCAAACCATGCGGTTCACCCCTGCCCTCCGCGCCAGACTTCGGCCATCACCCCGCCCGACCGGCTCACCTCGTTGACAAGCGCCGCCTGGTTGTCGTTGAGCTCGCGGAAGCGGCGCGTCAGGCTGTCGTTGGCGGCCTCGGCGCTGGCCAGGCGCGCCTCGAGCGCGGCCGTGCGCCGGCCGCTGCCCTCCGACGCGGCGCGCAGCGTACCGTTCTCCTGGCGCAGCGCCGCCATCTCCATCTCGGTCTTCACCAGCAGCTGGCGGAACGCGTCCTCTGTCGGCGGCGGCGAGGGCGGCCGGTCAGGCGTCGACGCGACTGCCCGCGGCTGGGGTCGACGCCTTCAATGACCGCGCACGCGATTCCGAAGCAGATGTCGCCAGCCGGCGAGACGTCAATTCAGTTCAAACCCAACACGCAGCACGTGCCGGACCCGTGAACACGTGACCTGGGAAGCCCGTGCGCGCCGAACTTGGTACCCAGCCAAGTCTATATAATACTGAAAAACTCAGCCCGCTTACTTCGGCGCGCCTTACGGCGAGCCGCATACTCTGGACATGTTGACGCCGTTTGACCCGCAAGTGTCAGCCCCGCACTCACCACGGGGTCCTGGTACACTTTCATTCACCACCCAGCACACAACTAACCAAACCGTATTAGCATGTATCTACCCCCAGCGGCCGACCCAGGACGCCCACAACACAGCACCCGGCCGGCGCGCGCCGGCAGTGCGCGGGGGGCCGTGCCAGCGGCGCGCCGGCGGCCACCGCGGTACTGACGCTGTCGGTGCAGGTCGTGCAGCAGGGTGGCGCGCAACTGGACGCGACGCTCCAGGAAGCGCACCAGGCAGCGCACCGTCTCCTCCTCCTCGCCGGGCGTCATGGCCATGCTGGGCCAGACGGGCCCCAGGCAGAAGACGGGCCCCAGTTCGTCGGGTGAGGCGTCCGACGGCGCGCCCACCTCCGACCCCAGGCGGCGCTGGGCCTCGCGCAGGATCTGACGGTCAGATGGCGACAAAGGTCACGCCTCCGGCTGACACGGCGGTCACGGCGACAGGGACTGACAGAGGTCACGGCAACAATGACTGATAGAGGTCACGGCGACAAGGACCGACAGAGGTCACGGCAACAAGGACTGGCAAAGGTCACGGCGACAAGGACTGACAAAGATCACAAGGTCTAACAGAGGTCACGGCGACAAGGACTGACAGAGGTCACGGCGACAAGGACTGACAAGGGTCACGACACGCTCCAGGACGCAGGCCAATTCGATCACAAACCTGGCATATCGGCTGACGCTGGTTTGCCCTAAAACCAGAGATTGAACACCAGGGGTGGTCACACCAAGATCAGAAACACCAGGAAAGACGAACGTGAACGCAGCAGCCGCGTGCTGACGGTCATTGACACCGACCCTATGACCGCACCAACTTCGCTCAGTCATCACATACAAAGTACCACACATAAATCGCTGGTGTTGCTAAATCTGGTGGTCGCATATTTTGAGCGGGAATTTATCAAAGGAGACGCGCTGAAACAAAAAGTCCGGCAGCGCACGCAACGGACTTCACGCAGTGCTGCGTGGCCTGAGTGCAGAGTGGCCAGGCAGGCTGGACGGGTCAGCACCTCCGGGGCGGGAGCGAGCGGTGCGGTGCCGGCCGCGGTGTGAGTCCCCCGCTCTCACCTGGTTGGCCTTCCTCCTGCCCGGCGTGAGACCGATGCCGACGTCCAGGGGCCGGTCGGCCGGCCGCGCCACCACCACCTCCTGAGTCAACTCGGCGAACTTCATCACGTGCTGCAGGCGCCGCCGCACGCGTCCGTCACACACTGGCGCTAGCAAGCGTCGGTGTCACACACCAGCGTGCGTGCTCACGGAGAAGACGGGATAGTCGGCGGTGCCCGACGGCTATACAGGTCACGACGAGCGAGCCGGCGGGCGGGGATGGGTGTGTTTGTATGTGGGGGGGGGGGGGATCATCAGGTCACCATCACCATCGGACACCCAGGAGAGGTTTGCCACGTCATACAGCAAAGACAACACACGACACACCAGAGCGGGCCGCCGCTCATCAACACTCGTGGGACCCGCCACCGTCTCGCTAGCCTCCACGCCCGCACGGAGCCCCACCGCCTCACCCCAGTGACGCGGCCGCGCCCCACTCACGATCGTCTCGTCGTACTCGCCCACCGCCTCATCCCAGTGACGTGGCCGCGCCCCACTCACGATCGTCTCGTACTCGCCCACAGCCTCACCCCAGTGACGCGGCCGCGCCCCACTCACGATCGTCTCGTCGTACTCGCCCACCGCCTCATCCCAGTGACGCGGCCGCGCCCAACTCACGATCGTCTCGTACTCGCCCACCGCCTTACCCCAGTAACGCGGCCGTGCCCCACTCACGATCGTCTCGTCGTACTCGCCCACCGCCTCACCCCAGTGACGCGGCCGCGCCCCACTCACGATCGTCTCGTCGTACTCGCCCACCGCCTCACCCCAGCGACGCGGCCGCGCCCCACTCACGATCGTCTCGTCGTACTCGCCCACCGCCTCACCCCAGTAACGCGGCCGTGCCCCACTTACGATCGTCTCGTCGTACTCGTCGGCGCGCGGGTTGACACACACGACCATCTTGACCTTGCCCTCGCCGTCGAAGTAGTTCTTGAAGAGGTGCGTGATGCGCGAGTCGCGGTACGGCACCATCTTGTTGGCGCCCGTCAGCTGGTTCTCCCGCAGCGTCTCGATGCAGGTGCGCAGCACCATCAGCGAGTTGTTGATGTTGCCTGGGCGCAGACGGCACGGCTCGCGTGACACCGAGCACACTCAGACACTTGAGGCACGCAAACAGTGAGTTCGTGCGATGGGGATCAGCTCACAAATTGACCACGAAACCAAACAAGTGGAGAAGGAGGAATAAATAGCTGACTATGTCACTGCCCAGTACATCTTAAACATAAAGTTTTTTGCTACATAGCCGACAACGCAAACCTACAGCAACCGCTTCTAGGAGCTGTTCGACAGAAGACTTTGAACCTGACACTCATTAACAAGCACTCTAAGACCTTACGAGCCCCATTTCAGCAGACAGCGAAAGGCCACGAGAGCGGGGTCTGCTCACGGACCTGCCTCGCGCAGCCTGTCGCCGTTGTTCTTGGTGCGGTTGGTGCGCTCACTGCCGGCCAGGTCGACCAGCGACAGCTGGCCAACCACCATCAGCGCCTTGTCGTCGAGCACCTCCTCACCCCGCGGGTCCAGCGGCGCCTATCGGCCGAGTGGAGCGAAGGCGCCGGTCAGCCGCGCAGCGCAGCCAGGTGGAGCGAGCACCTCCGGTCAGGCGGACACACGTGTCGGGCCGGCAGCCGAGAGCGACCGAGACCAGGCCACTGCGCTGGGCACGGCCGCCATCAGAACGGGCACCGCACACACGCCACACAACGGAGGCCGAGGACGACCGGGTATAAGGCACCGACCCAGCCACAGCCGCCAGAGCAGAGTCCCACCACTGACCAGCGCGCATACAGCACCGTCCCCAGCACGCTCTGACACACCCGCGGAGCCCGTGTCTCCAGGACCGGCCGGGCGGGCGCCGCTGACCTGGACCACGCGGATGGTGAAGACCGAGTGGGAGCGGCTGCTCTCCGTGTTGAGTGTGGTGTGTGCCACCTTGCGGCGCCGCTGGCCGCGCCGCAGCGCCTCCAGCGCTTCGCTCGGTGACGACACCTCCACCTCGCTCACGCCGTGCACGTAGATGTTCTTGTTGTTGTCCTCGCGCAGCATGCGGGACTGCATCGACCTGGCGAGCGCACCGGCTGGGTGTGAGGCAGACGCGTCCAGCCGGGCACCTTTGCCCGGCGCCTACTGTTTTGCGTGGCGTGGTCGGTTTTTGAAGTCGACAAATGCGAGCAGGTCCATCAAACTGTTTTACACGCATTCCAAGTGGTGGTACGATTGTACGAGCCTCTTTCAGAAAATACATCAAATCATATTGAAGCATGCGGGGTTCGGGGTTCACATTGAAAAATCAGCATCGAACAGCGGCGCTACGTGTTTCGTCCTTGTCCAAAGGGGCTGCCTACAAAAAAAAAAAACTACAGGGGCTGCCCGTGGCCTCACTTTTTCATATTCTCCGGGGCGACCTCCTCAAGCAGGTCGTAGACGTAGTTGTTGTAGATCTCCACGTAGGAGACAAAGACGGCGTAAGCGTTGTCCTCGTCGAGGCCGGACACCTGGCTGATCTCTGGCACACGCGTGGAGGCGGCATCACTCTCCTCGGGCGTCACGCTGCCGCTGCCGGCCGGTGCCACACGCCTGCCGACGACGCACGGCCGTCAGTCGTCAACAAAGGGCACCATTGACGTCATGGAGGGAGACGGCGCTCTGCCACTCATCATCTGGGGCTTTATGCATATATATATATATATATATATATATATATATATATATATATATATATATATATATACACATATATATATATATATGCATATATATATATATATATACATATATATATATATATATATATATATATATATAACTTTGCCTAAATCTCGCCTTAAGGCATGAGCAAGGGTACCCTAGCCCCCTAGTCTGGGCAGAGGTCTCTGCATACTGGGTTCCACAGCGCACGGTTTGCTATTTAAGTAGTACAAGCCTGTGGCGGCCAGCACCGAGCGCGCTACACCACACCAGCACGTCAGATGCCCTCCAGCCGCTGGTTTTGCGGCTGGAGATCGGACCGGCGGCACTAACAGCGTGGCGAAGGCCACCCTGCCCAGTCGCTCACCTCTTACGCGGCGTCTTTCCCGGCTTGGGCGTGCTGAGGATCTCCCGCTGCCGGTCTAGCATGGCGTCCGCCTCGTTCTGCACGTCAAAACTGTTCAGACGGTCTGGCTTGAAGACGTAGCGGCGCGCCTGGTAGTTGACGATGCTGTTGAAGATGACGTCGATGCACCGGGGCATGATGCCGCCGTCAGACGGAGTACCTGAGGCAGTCCGCAGTGTGCGAAGCTGAAACCTATACAGATGCACTGCTGGTTCTTGTTGCCTCAAAGTGATCCCATCTGGGCACCTACAAGTCTTATGATTATGAACTCCACACCAAGGCTTCGAATGGACGCTTATGCAAGAGATACAAAGAACACATTGACACACAAACCAGTGTGGCCAGCACGTTCATAGCCACATTCAATCGCAGGCAGCATACAAAAAAATACAACAAAAACAAAAACGACACGTCATTCGACCGCACTTCACAGGCAACAACAGAGACCACTCGGGCCGCAACTTTCGGGAACACCTAGCAACGACTACATAGGCAGGCCATTTACGTTCACCGGTGTTAACAGGATACCGGCTGGCAACAGTCTCCACGTTCGCACTACCAACTCGACCTCTAACTATGCCCTTAGTCATACCGGCACACAATAACGTTTCAACGCGTGCGCCCTCACAACATTCGGGTTTATTCGGTGCGGCGTGACCACGCTGTGGACCGCCGTCGCACGCTCCCTCACCCATCATGGTGTGTGTCTTGCCACTGCCTGTGATGCCGTAGGCGAAGAGCAGACCATTCTTGCCACTAAGCAGATCACTGACCAGAGGCCGCGCCACCGCGTCAAACACCTGCTTCTGCGACGCCAACTCCGGGAACACCACGTTGAACTTGTATTGCTGCTCCTTGGCCGTGCCGTACCGGAAAGCCTGCCGCCCGGCGCGTCGCAGTGACCAGGAGGATGCATGCGGCGTGCGATCAACCATGCCTTGCAGACGGTAAAATTAATTCGTTTCACAGGCTTAACAGATGACAGGCGTGGACACAGCTTTGAGCGGGGAGACGCCGGCTACACGCGGGGGAGACACTGGCTACACGCGGGAAGACGCTGGGTATACGCGGGGAGACGCCGGCTACACGTGGGGGAGACGCTGGCTGCACGCGGGGAGACCCTGGCTACACGCGAGGAGACGCCGGCTACATGTGGGGGAGACGCCGGTTACATGCGGGGAGACGCCGGCTACACGCGAGGAGACGCCGGCTACATGTGGGGGAGACGCCGGTTACATGCGGGGAGACGTCGGCTACACGCGAGGAGACGCCGGCTACACGTGGGGGAGACGCCGGTTACATGCGGGGAGACGCTGGCTACACGCGGAGTAGCCGTCGTCGAGCGAGCCGGGAGCGGCGGGTGCGGGCGGCGGGCGGCGGGCGGCGGGGACGGACCTGCGAGTGGGCCGGCGGCGTGACCAGCACGGCCGTGTCGTCCAGCTGTTCGACACACTTCTCTTCGCCGTCGGCGGCCGGCCGCAGCCGGCACACCACCTGCACCGGGTCGACGCCCTCGGGCAGCGCCGGCCGCGCCGGCCGACCCGGCGTCTTGCGCACGCCCGCCTTGGTCCGACTGGCAAGATGGGCACAGGATCAGGCCGAGTGCGGACAGCGACAGCAGTCGCTGAGCTGGGCCGCATTAGGTCAGCATGCTGGCAGTCACAGTATGCTAGCCTCTCTTGGTCAAAATGTCATCCTGGGCAAGAGCTTGTAAGACATATCCAAAAACACAGCAGACCATGGAACACCCGTGGGGTGGAATGCTTCCTTTCTGATAGAAATTTAGCAGTGATTTAACACATCTGAACAGTGATAATTTGTGATGTTTCAGTAACTACCGAAACCTATGCTAAAAAGAACCACACTACAACTATCCCTTTGTTTACTTCAGGCTAAGGCATCCATCACCAGCCTGGAGACATTACCAATTTTCCTTTGAACATTTTGAGCACTGACACTAAATTTTGAAAATGATGTTTCCTGCAACCTATCCCTTAGAAAAACACACATGTGTATATATATATGTGTATATATATATATATATATATATATATATATATATATATATATATATACATATGAAAAACACACATGTATATATATATATATATATATATATATATATATATATATACAGTGATCTACTTACACCAAGTATCAGCTATAAACATCTCACAACTGGGCAATTTTTACACTTAGGCATATATAACAACTGAAAGTGCTTTTCAAAATGACTGGTTAAAAATAATGTTTCATATAAACAGCATATTCATGGTTCAATACGACTCACTGTCATTTTAGTACCAGGCAACTAAGGAGATAGGTGTACCCCAAATTAGTCAAATATAATTTGTTGACACTATGTAGAAACTTTGAGCATCTTACAACTCAGCAGCTTTTACACCTGGGCACATGTCAGAATTAAAAGTGATTTTTGAAACAACCAGTGAATAATATCTTTCAATAAAGTGGAACATTTATGGTTAAATCTGGCTGGTTCAAGTTTTAGCATCCGGCCGCAGGTAGCTACGGTAATTAAATATCAAAAAACCATTTCAAGCTATGCATAATAGAAGATCATTTCCTGCTTATTACAACCTAACATATTAGTATTCCCTGTTGATTACAAATCTTAAGTTTATGTAACTTGCTTGCAGAGCTGCAATCTTAATTGCCATGCTGTAAATATGCATGTTGTGCCAAACATATTTCAGAAAACAGCATCTAAAACATGTTTTCAAGCAAAAAATAAGCTGAGCATACAACACAATTAGCCCTAACCTGAGTCCAGCATATGCATGGCACAGGTTTAGGCACATAAACAAAGTGTAGTGGAGGGATGTTTTGAAAACTGGCCCAGGTGCATCCTGAATGTGATGTACACAAATCTTGCATATTGGTCATGTGAGATTGGATGGCATAGACATTAATGGGAAAAGGATGGTTACAAGTGCAAAACCACTTACATTGTGTGCCATATTTATGACAATTACCACTTATTTCAACATACCCACCATACCATGCCTAAATCTTTTGTCATAAAAAACACAAAAACACAGGATTTTACAACTATGCATTTAAATAAGCTGCATCAGATGAAGTGTGCACAGTGCAACTACTACACATAGAAAAACACATGATGTGCTACAGAAAACAAAACAAAAAGAAATTGAATTCACTTTGCTACTATCACGCAAGCACAAAAAACATTGTCAACAGGAATACATTGATGACTGAACAGGCAATGCATATATTGGTGCACCAAACCGCACTTCATGCCAGTACATATCATACACACAGCCCACACAAGTTCTGTACTGCTACAAGCTGGATTTGAAAGGTTTCATCTGGTTACATTCAGACTACGACACAATTTTTTTTTAAAGCTGACATTTCAAGTTTCCAAACTTTTTAAATGGTCCCAAACCCTGAAAATCTCAATTGGATTCTGGTAATATGTGCACAAATATACATATATATATATATATATATATATATATATATCTCTCTCTCTCTCTCTCTCTCTCTCTCTCTCTCTCTCTCTCTCTCTCTCTCCTCTCTCTCTCTCTCTCCCTCTCTAAGAGCTTTAATACACCAGGTGTTGACAATGGTGACACAAAACTGATCAAACAAGATCAGTAAAAAAAACCCTCTATCTTCATCATAAATGACCATAATTTTCAAACTGCATCAAACATGCAACGGTAGAAGTGGCGATTCAACTTACAGAGGCCTCATCACGATTCAGGAACGGCCTCTTCACGGCCTGCAGCCACTTGTGTTCAATCACTACCTTCTCATAAAGGTTGGGCGGTTCCTCGCAATAAAAAACTCTCGCACGACGTCCGTTTGCTCAACGTAAATTTTACAGCTGAAAATACTTTTTTGAACAGTGCGCGAAAAAGCCTATACACCTTCACTGCCCGCGTCACAATTCGTCTAGAGGCAGTGTTGTTCAAAATGATCCGTGGTAACCAATCAACGCACAGGTCTGGTAGAGTTTAAAAAATCGCCATCCACAGAAGGAGCCACTACACTTCCTGCGTTGATAACGCAAGAATGCAGCTAAAATTAAATTGAACTGGTATTTTGAGTCGCTATAAAAGGAGTTAATAAAATGTTATTTTAGGTAAGCCAGTTTTGATGCGTCATCAATGGGTATGTTCGTCTGCTGTGTCAAATATGACACGACAAGAACAATTCTGAATATCATGAAAAGACTTAACTCAGCCCTAGAAAAAGATCATGCAATTTAAGCAAAATTCATACCAGAAACTATAGCTGCCATAAATGCACATGAGTAGTACATTCCGTTATAAGTTCATTCTTTCTACGAACGAGTCACATTTTGGAGACATTCCTGGTGCACCTTACGCCGCATTCATAAGTGCTGTTGTCATTAGTAAACGAGAGCCCAACGATGATCCTCTAGACCAATCATAGCGCAGCTTTTGGCACATGCCAGTGCTTTGATTGGTAGTAGCTAGGACATCTACTATTTTCCCATATTTTCCGCAGGGCAGAAGACGTTGGGAACAGTTAGGAAGGCGTTTTATGAGGGCGCCGTCATTCATTCGGTTCATTCCCTCGCGAGGTTGTGCAGGGGTAGGAGGGTGGATAGGTGCGTACTTGGTTACTTTTCATCTGTCCCATCGATTTGCGTAGCTATATCACTCGTGTACGCCTAAGGTTGAGCTCATAAGTGAAAGAGAAGACGGTGTGCATAGTTCCGGCCTGCGCCTCCACAGCAGCACAGCTCGCTTCCATCGATCGGTACCTTCCAGGACGAAGTGTCGGGCTACCAACATTAAGAAGCAAAAGTAAGTATGCCCATATTTTTAAAGGTATAGTCTGATTGATTAGCTGAATGTGTGAATGCATTTCACCTCCCCATCTGCCCGCAGCACATAATGATATGACAAGTTGGTATTTTGTTCAAACCAGAGGTGTAGGTCATAAGTTAAGCTGGAGGATAATCAGGAAAATGTCTAAAGTTACCCTCAAAACATGTTAATATGGGGTCTCCTGTAGATAAAATAGAAGGTAAAATGGCTTTTCACTTTATCCCAAAGCTGGGAATGAGAGTTTTCCTACCTGAATATGAAAATCCACCATTGGTGCAGAAGGAAGACAGTATGCTGCTAACACATGACAGTGAGGCTGCCACATCTTAAATTCTGGTCTTGTTGAAAGCTTTTAACCTGCCAGAGACCTTGTGGGTGCATGCAAAAGAGAACAAGATGTTGCAAAGGGAAAAAGAAAATAGATGGCCCAGATTTTACCAGCAGTGCAGCAAACTACAACCTGAATTTTGACAGCAAGCATCCCAGCAAATGAGCATGCATTGACTCAACAGTGCATTGATGCTATAGCCACCACTGATTTGGGCCACTATCCAGTGATGCAGACTTTAGCTCAGCTTCCAGAGACAGCTCCCTATGTCTCCAAGGACCAAATTGTGGAGGGTCTTTCTGATTGCAGGTGACACCCAGCTCTCTGGCAAGAAGGCCTGGACATGAGTTTCTGGCAAGAAGGCACTGGGTTGTAGCTGCTATTGTGACCAGTCTTGCACCCAATTTCAGATGCTCATGCATTTTGAAGGGATTGGGCTGTCAAAAATTGCTCTTGAGCTATGTATGTAGGAAGTGAGTAGAAACATACAAAAGTCTGGAGGATAGGGCAATATGTATTATTTCAAATGTATGAAATTCTATGAGTAATTGTACCAAAAAGTGAGTCAAATTCAAGTCTAAGTATGATTCTTGCTATTGCCTTAAACAGCAATTGACATGAAGGTTTATGAACATCAATCTGCCTGATATTGCCATGCCAGCTCTGAAAAATGTTTTCCTGCCAACCTCATTTCAAAACCAACACTTCACCACTGACTGTTTCTCTTGGTCAAATAAGTGCTAAGATATAAAAGTTGGACTGGGCAATATTTCAAAATTTATGGAGTTGAGTGTACAATGTGCATATGTTACATCATGCTAAGAGAGTTATGGTTGTGTGATGGTATATCCTGCCTGCAGCTCATCTTCTTGGCTGATAATGAGTTGCCTTCTGCCCCTTACAGTGACATGGGCAGCAGATCTGTTAAGCCCACCCATGTGACACCTGCCCAGCAGGTTTGCCAAGCTAGAGGTGCCTAGATGCTTGCTGGTTTGGCCTCCAGCCAGCACAATGCTGACTGGCAGATATTAAGTAAAAGGAGAAACAGCAGGTAGTGCAAGCTGAGTCAGGATGTATTGGCTTAAAATATCATCATTCTTTCACTCCAAGTATGTAGATATTTCTGCACTGGATGGGAGCCATGCAATTCTGTCCCCCATTTGCTTGGATTTGTTGCCTGCTTTCCGGAGGCATTTTCTGAGCATGTTAGATTGCAGGTTTTTTGGAACAGCCAGGCTCATTCCTCAGGATGGACACCCCCAGCCATGGGACAGTTTGAACAGCATGTTAGGCAATGCTTGTAGAATGCTGATAAAAAACGTAACACTTCCTGGCAGGGGTCAGCGCTCTGAAGCTGTTCTGCCTGGTGTTGGCATGGACACCAGCGGCACTTTGGCACGACCCGCGACACGGACGTGATGGCAGACGGCGGGTGGGGGCTGTGTTTTCCATAAACGCTCGGCAATAAGCACGCCCGGTCTGACCGCCCTTTCCCCTCACTCCCGCCCGAACGTCTTCCGTGCCTGTGGTCGGTCACGGACTTCTGCTCTTATCGACTCGTGTATACGTCCGCCGTGTTTCCTGTCGCCAAATGTGTCGGAGGATCGTACTGGTGCGTTAGAGCGTGCAAACGGTCCTCTGCTCTGCGGTAGACCCGGCCTCCTTGTGTACGCTTTGCTTGGGACTCTTCCATGGTTAGCAGCTACCTGGTTTGTTTATGGTGGCCCTTCGGGTGAAAGCCTGTGTTCCCAGGAGACGGGCTTCAAAGTCAGTACCGAGAGGCTTGGTGTTAAGTCGATCACGGTTTCGACGGAAGGAAGTGATCCGCTTACTCGATGTTTGTTATTGTTGGCGTCTGTAGCTGCCCAGCCATGATCCGTGAATTGGTCCCTTGACGGTGGCCACGGGTCGCCTGCGCAACATCGGGCTAATGTCGCGGAAGACAGCAGGTGTCCTGCCGCCTTTTTAATTGATTTCCAGCGTTAATGTATTCCAGTAATGACGTGCATTTGCACGTTTACTCTCCAGAGCTGCTCCTGCTCGGTATGCCTGGCTCGTTTCGGCAGCAGGAGGCATTTCGCAATTTTTGTACGCTCTGCCCAAATGTTTCCGAATGCGTTTTCGGCACGGCGTCTGGGGGCTGAAACGACCATTAGGCGAAGGCAAGGTCCTTGTTAAGAGATACCAAGCTTCACCCATGGCGCCGAACAGTACTTCCGTATGCATCTTCTGGTTGAGAAAGGGATACTTGCTCGGCTAGCCTGGATTTATAAACAGCAATAACGGCAATGAGACGGGCGCGTAATAGGCACGTTATGCTTGGATGTGCCAGCTGGTCAAATAAACCACACACTATTTATTTGGCAAACAGATCTGTTCGCGCAGGCCTCTATGATGTCCAGTTAATGACCTCACGCAGGCAGTCGCGGAAGTGCAAGAAATGGAGGCGAATGGCCGAGCGGACCGAGATCGTGTCACGTCTGGATGAGGAACGCGGCTGGCATGGCGCCAGAAACCAGGACAGTAGAGAACTGGACACCCCCGGTGTCAGCCGACCACAGCCGTGATATGGGGTTTTACTTGGCCAGGCACGGTTGACTGGCCGTGGCGCGTGTAAGCCACATGCCACCGGGTCCAGGTGTTCGGTTAGTTACTGACCGCTTCAACGCAATGTAGGCCACAATCTGCCCGATCCGGGCGCGCGCAGCTGCGGGTCGCCCGACTTCTCCCAGCCGCACGGCCCGCTGACCGCCGGCCGTTCCAGCCCGTGTCCGTGTCCGACCGGCGCGCGTGCAGACTATGCGCCATATTAGAATGGGGCCGGAAAGCGCCCCGGCCCCGGCCGCCGGGCCGTTCGGTGAACGCCGCCCGCTGCGCACGGCCGCCGCCGCCGCGCGCCTCCTCTCTGTGTACCGCCCCGGCGGCGGGTGTCGGCTGCGCCACTTACGGCGTCTGTCGGCGGCCGGCCGGCCACCGCCAAACAGGATGACACGTGCCGGCCGGCGCCGCTTCGCGGAACGCCGCCGGACCGGCCCCCGAGACGCAGCGGCGGTGCCGGCCGTCGGGGGGTAACGGGTGCGTGGCCTTCACTCTCTCGGGTGCCGCTAATGGCCGGTTTACGTTCTGCGGGGCGGCTTAGATAAGTCCGTTAGTGGCTCGTCTGACAATGCAGGCCATTAGGCCCGACGCTAGCGAGTTTTGTATCCCGACGAGACGAGAATGGCTGCGGAACGAGAGCTTTTGCCCGCTCAGGTACTGATAGCCGGTTACTTCTGTGGCTGTGCTGCAAGATGGCCTGGCGGCGGCGGATTGTGGCCACGCACGGGAAGGCGCCCTGTCAAGAATGACCAGTTATGTTGTATCGAGGACATTGTGCTGCCTAAGTGTTGCCTATTCCCACCAAAGGATGCCGAAAGCTTTTCTTGTGCTGTACTGGTCCTGAGGACGGAAGATTTTGTCGCATAGCTCCCATTTCGTGCTTTTATGTGTTCTGTCGTCTGCAAACTAGAGAGCCGTGTGTTACACCTTGGATTAAGCGGCGCACGCTCGTGCTGCGACTTGGTTTGACTTGATCTGCGAACGGTATAACCTGAGTTGCTTGTGTGACTTGATACCGTCCGAGGACTGTTTAGAGAACGAAGAACGCCTTTCAGGGTTCTCGTCGTCGCCACCAGAGTAAACATGTTCGAGCTGACTGAAGGATTACATCAGATACTATATATCACTGGCGCATTTAGAAATCATGGGTTCTGAAAACACGGCAAGGTCATGCAAATTACATCCAAAGGACTGCGTTAGCTGGATGGGCTGTCCCGTTCACATGTATGTTGCATGAACTGTGGAATGCACCACCTAGCAACATGCTCGTGTTTCTGGGTATGGTCTAAAAGTTTCCGGCTCGTAAAGGATACCACAATTGGCCACATTTTTCCCCATGCAATTGTGGCGTGCTAGCAGAAACGAAGCCAAGAGCTCGAATGAAAGTAAGAGCCCGGTATGGGTCGGCGATCAGTCATGCTCCTCTGCTATGGCTACTTCACCTCTATTACCATTTGCCTTGCGTGCTTGGGTCCAGCACCTATCTTCAACCGAACCACGCTGCGCACGTTTGTGGCCGCGTACCGCAGTGTCAACACAAGCATGCTGTGTTAGCCACGTATGCCGTGGGTGACATTGTGTTACTGTAACGATGGGCGTCATTATGGATGTTAATGAGGACCTCGGTCGAGTCGGGCACTGAACAGGATCTGGTGTCTTGCGGTCCGACCGAAGCCGCACAGCCGTCCCTGTGCCTGTGCGTGCCTCGTGTATGCATCGCTTTCCCCTTTATGTGCGCAAAACGCAGCGACTATTTCACGTCGCCTGCGGTTTTACGTGCCGATGCGATCGGCGGTGATTCGATGAATATCCTTTCGCTCATTGATTTAAGTGTGACATGTACAAAGAGATGCGCCCCGCTGCCCGCTGATGACCTGCGGCCCAGGATTGCCCGAGGCCTAGCTGACGGCCTCGCTGACTGCGGCCGGCGGGCGCCGTTCGGTTCCGCAGCAAGCGGAGTGCATTTTAGGTCGCTCGCGCGGAGAGCCACAGACCGGCTTTGAAATGAATAATGTCAGAGTACGTGGATGCAGGACATGAATGGGTAAGATTCGCGTGGGATGCATCGGTTTAGCTCACAACGTCGGGAATCTCGGTATGACGTGGTATTTGGCTGGATTACTGTCCTGAACGGTACTGCAGTTGCAAGACGTTTACGGATCTCATCAACGAAAACATGTGTGTCTGAAGGGGGGCTTCATCAGGATTGACAGCATCGGGGATCAAACGGATAATCTGGGACTCACACTGGTGTCTGGGGGCGGGCGGGGCAGAGCATTGACGCGGTGGCGGAACCGTTGAAGCAATGGGATCAGCGCTGCCGTGGGGGGGGGGGGGGGCACAAGCCGCTCTGCCACCCCTTCGCCCACAGCGCTCTTTGTCTGGGCGTTGTGCCGAGAGATCGTGCTGGGCCAAAGCTATTCACCAGCCACGTCCTCACAGCGGCAGTAACGCCGGCCGTGTGGCTGGGCGGCCGTCTGTTGCCTTTGGATGATGCGGTCGGAGTCCGCGGCGGAATGTGATTCATAACAAACGAGGCGCCCACTACGGCCCCTGGTGGCGCATATCTCGGGGGCCCGCATTCGGAGGCGCACGATGTAACACAGAGCCGCGGAGCGCGGTCACGGGACCGCATGCAGCAGGCCGGATCAGTCGCCCGGATCCACAGGCCCGGGAGCGACA
>NW_023597054.1:13919115-14202321 GCF_011947565.3 Pollicipes pollicipes
ATTATGCATGCATAGGACACCCAAGCATTACGAGACATTGCCGCTCATACATCAGGAGCTCGACAGAATAAGACACATTTTCGTCAAAAAACTACAGTCTCGCTGATATAGACAATCATGTCCGTCGACAGCTTCACAAACGCTTCTATTCACGCGATGAGCAAACTGAAGGACAACTAGTAAGCACTGACGTTAAAGGGAATGTTCCACATTTGAACACATTAAGCAAGCGTCAAATACGACAAAATAAATCTTTATAGCTGTTGGTATACCTGCCAAGTGGAAAAGAACGCTCAAAGCAACACAGTGTTTCTGTTTAGTAAATATACTCCTCAATGCGTCGTTGTTTGATCACGTGAGTTGACCTTGCACAATATAGATTGAGAGCCAATTGATGGCCATTTTATCTGGAAATCGTGCCCACGAACGCAGATGTGAACGACTCACCAATTGCATTTTTTGGCCTTCATGGCCGCAGAGCCAATTAAATGGCATGATTTGAATGACGTTACTATGACGTCATGGATGCCTGGGTGACTTTGAAAAAGTTTGCGCTAAAAAAGCACCAAAAGTTTGCCTTCCCAAGAAGTTTGCACATCTTCGCGGGTATGTAGCTCAGAAACCAGATGAATTAGTTTAAGGGCGGTTGGGGGGTAAGAGTGCAAATTGCGCCAAATAATCTTCAAGATTGCTTTTTCAGTTCAAAGCCCACGCAAATGTCGAACGCTCCATTAACGTGCATTACCAGAGCAGGATGTCAACCGTATATAGGGCTGAACAGAAAGATATTTGGCATAACATATCAATAAATTATTACCAGTTAATCCTGCGACAGGATTGAGCTCACAATTCACTACAAAGGTCCTAGAATATCGAACCTAACGATTAAGAAGTCTGTTTATAAATAACTCACTGCCGAGAATGACCAACGTTGTCTACGAGTTCAAATGCCCCATCGGCGACTGCGTGCATCCTCAACTCGTGCATCTACCATAACCCGATCCCACTATCAAGATGGGTGTGACAATGCACCACCAGGACGGTGCGCCAAAGCGGCATGTGACTTTAGCTCATAGGATACTATCTCAATACGGATAAGTGGAAAATACCACCATAATGAGTAAGTGAACACATAAAGTGAAAAAGAAGTGCTGGAAGCTGTGTATATCAGGGACAAAGATCCGGCAACCAGTCGGCAGATGGATATGCCGGGCACACTGTGGTTGTGGGGTGGACAGCCTCTGGCACCTAGAAGCAGGTCGTAATTGGCGAAAGGGGGGGGGGGGGGAACAAAGCCGAGTAGTGCCCTCACCAGGTGCTCGCCATTAGACGAGGTGCCCGCTAGTACTGTGCGTGAAGGCAGCTGTTCGTGAAACCAAATGACCTTTTGAGCAAGAGAAATGCACAAATATGATTTCGAACCGACGGAACCACGAGAGTTCTCTCCATTGTTGTTATGTGCAGTTGTGCCCATGTTGTCGCATGATGTTGGCAGGACCAATGAAACATTACAAGATACTATATTCTTCTTAGAAATTTTCCGATGCGTCAGATGGTTGCAATTTTCAATGAAACACACGCACACACACACACACACACACACACACACACACACACCCACACACACACACACCACACACAACATATATATATATATATATATATATATATATATTTAGCAGTGCACGGTTGAATGCTATTTTATCCACATAAGAGCTTTCATATTAGCAACAAGTGCTGTATGTCAAATTTCCATTCAAATAAACTAATCGATGATTCGGTTGACTGAAGTCTGAGTTTGACCCGACTAAACTTGATTGATTCCGGTGTAGATTTCAACGCGCCCTGAGTCAAGCACAAGTCTAGTGGACACCACATACAGAGTCACGCTCACACCGCTAGGCATCCGCGAGGAATTATAAAGCCATTTCGTTCCGAATATTCCCCCCATCAAGTTCACATAACATTAAGGCGGGCCAAGGTACGACAAAAAGCATAAACAATTAATGCGGTGAAATTCCATAGCCAACTTTGACGCACCCGCGCTCTGATGCAAATGCGATTAGATATTGTTTAGGCACTGTTTAGCCCCATGAAACAAAGGTGACTTCGTGCTCCTCAGTTGCTATGCTCATTGCTGAACTTGCATGACCGGTTAGTGTCCTCAGCAGTTAAGATACGTGTCCTTCGCTAGGGGAGTATTTTTACTCATTGTTTCCTTTTCTTTTTATTTTACTGTCCCTGTCCTATGGATTTCTCGTTACCCTACGTTCCAGAGCAGTTTTGTTAAGTTTGAATCCAGTCAGCCTCAAGAACAGCCTGAAAACCTTTAACCATGGCTGGCAAACTAGCAATGTTTGGTTTTTCTTAAACTGCAGTCCCTCCTCTGACGCTCAAGCAGCATGTTATCTCAAAGAACAACGTTTTCATATCCATTCCCCTGTAGCCCAGGACAATCTGGGCCCTCAACGTTCTGTTGACTCCCCATACCTTATCTTTAGTTCCTTGTGCTGCTCGAGACAGCCACACTCTTCACGGATTCATGGCTTCCCTATCAGGTGCTGGAGTACTCTCGTTCATGTCCTGGGGTCTTGTATTTTTCTCAAGGTTGGTGACCTGACTTTTTCAGTATTTTTTAGCCCATTCACTTAACCGTTTGGTTTAATGCTAAGCTGCGCCGTTTTACCTGCCCTACACGTTCAGGTGGAGCCCGCAGCAAGACCCTATGACTGCGCTCCTTCCCGGCGAGCTGCTGACATTGGTTCACGCTCAGCGCCGGTCGCGCTGCGGCTCCGGCGGGCTGATCCGGCCGAGCCTGACGTCATGCGGCCCGCCCCCAGTCCGGCACAGAGAGTCAGCGGAGCTTCCTTCGGGTCTGACGTCACGCGGTACGCCCCAGTCCGGCACAGAGAGCCAGCGGAGCTCCCTTCGGGTCTGACGTCACGCGGTACGCCCCCAGTCCGGCCCCAGCGGGTCAGCAGGGCTCCCGCGGATCTGGTTCGGATTCAACTGGTACCGAACGCATCATGAACTATCCCTCCCCACAAACTGGTCAGCGAGGATTGGTTATGGCCTCCCCCACGCAGCCGAACGCATCATGAGCTCCCCCTCCCCACAAACTGGTCGGCGAGGATTGGTTATGGTCTCCCCCACGCAGCCGAACGCATCATGAGCTCCCCCTCCCCACAAACTGGTCGGCGAGGATTGGTTATGGCCTCCCCCACGCAGCCGAACGCATCATGACTCCCCCTCCCCACAAACTGGTCGGCGAGGATTGGTTATGGTCTCCCCCACGCAGCCGAACGCACCATGAACTCCCCCTCCCCACAAACTGGTCGGGCGAGGATTGGTTATGGCCTCCCCCACGCAGAGGACTACTTTCATCGCGCGGAGCTGTCCTCATCACATGGAGCCCCGACGGAACCGCACTTCCACCGCACGAGTACAGACCACGGGATCTAAACAAACTGGCCGGAGAGTTCTTCCCCATATCGAAGACTACTCATTCTAAAGCTTTTTTTCCTTTTCTTTAGGTAAAAAGATGCAGCACATCCTAGTATTGTTACTAGTTAGAATATTTTTAGCCGGTAGTTTTTCCGGTTCTTCAGGAGCAATGTTTCTTTTAAGTTCTTGCTTTAACATGTGCCTTATGGCTCACAGTACACGCATATAATAGCTTACTAACGACGCGGTGTTCTCATTAGATAGTGCGCGTCGCACTACCCCAAAACTCGGTCGCACAAGTGCGATTTCGCTATTACTCCGCAATGCTTTTTTCATTAGAAACCTAAGTCTGTGTGTCATTGCATTCCCCTTATTCAAGAAGCCATCCATCATACGAAGTTTTATGAAGAAATTTCCTTGAAATAGGGCTAAATGAGAGCCTTGCCGAACGTCGAATGAAATGACATGATCTGCGCACCATGAACAATGACTAACAACTGGTTGGCCAAACTTGATCTTTACAAATGCGTTTTTCCAACAAACACTGCACGAATGGATAGGCTCAAGCAAATGCATTTTATTTTGCTTACGTCCTGCAGGCGCACATCTAACGCTTATGGTCACCGCCCATACATGCTTGCGTATTGTGACATTATTACACTGCTCGTACCCTAATCTCTTCCACCTGTGAGACAGCGGACTACATATATATATATATATATATATATATATATATATATATATATATATATATATATATATATATATATCGCACTCTTACTGTATACCGCTCTTTAATTTCCACATGGGTGAAGAGCACTGCAACACTGGGCATGATTGGGCACATAGAATAGGCAAATTGTCAGGCTTGCAATAGCTTTACAGAGATGACACGACCACTTTGAAAGAGTTCGGAACTAAATCGCCCGTCAGAACCGGATTGGACCGAGGCTCGAAACAGAGCTCGGCATGTGTCTCGAGGCCGATGTAACCCCCGCCACCGCGCACGGTCCCGCGCCGCCGTCACGCCGCCGCCCGCCGCGCTGCCGCCGCCGTCTCGCGCGATGACTTACAACCGCCGCGCGCGCCACGAAACCCGAGCTGGTCGGCGGCGCGTTGTTTGCACCCGCGAAGCCCGGTGACCAACGCAAGCCGATTACGCGCGATAACCAGGAGGAAAAGAAAACTGGGGAAGCCGGCGCGGCGCGGGAGCTGGCGCTGTTTGCTGCGATCCGGCGGCCGGCGCGCGGGCGCGGCGTTGACCTGCCGGCTTTGCAGCGGATGAGGCGCCCACCGGCGTGTCAACATCGCAGCTCCGCTATCGCCGCTCAGCTGTCCGGTTCAGGCAGCCGCCGGCTCTGATTTATCAACCCTGCGGGTGAAGTCAAGTGGGGCGGTGCCGCGAGCGGTGCTAAAAGCGATATCGATTGGTGTTGCGAGATGAGGCAACGTGAGCCACCTGGCGGTCGCGCGACGCCGCCGCCTGTCGGCCAGGCGGCGGTCTGACCAGCCACGTGCGCGGCATGGGGATGTGAGGGATGGAGCGCCACGGAGGCCGCACAACACCAATCTAACAAAGCGGCAGCCGCTGGACCGGCTTGGCTGTTGCAAGACTCGGTCCCGGCCAACGAAAAGAAACCAGGAAGGGCTGGTTCGGACGACAGTTCACCAGCAATGTTGGGCGGTACGCGGATGCGGAGGATCGCATCCGCTGATGCAATTGCCCCACGTCACTGGGAATAGGAGCGATAGCGATTCTGGCCGCGTGCCAACGCGGTGTCACTCGAGACAGGTCCACGGTATTCGTGAGTCCAGATGAATTAAGAAAGCACGCGCACACGGGTTGTGAGGTGGTCGGTTACGTATCGCAAGGCTTATGGGACCTGCGTTCCGCGACCTACTTCGGATACTACGCCCAGAAGATTTACGCTCAGAACTGTCCGTCTTCGAACGACTTGTTTTCAGCAGGCACACAATTTTAAAATCATTGAAAGGAGGCTTACGCTCAGAACGCCGCTTTTGTGCCTATGTTCTGGCCTGTTTCCAAACCCACCTGCAAAAGGTCTAAGTCCAGAAGGACCAATTTCAGGCCCTTCTCCACAAGGCCTAATTTCGAGTTGTTTCTGAGAAGACTTACATTTAGAAGGCCCACGTTCAGAAGACCTACGCTCTTCTTTCCGGCGGCCTGCCTGCGCAGTGAGCGTGTTTAGAGGGCATGCCTCCGAAAACCTTGTGCGCAACAGGCCAACTCGTGCACGGCTTGTGCACAGGTCTTCTGCCACACGCCTGTGATCTCAAGGTCTACTTGCACTGGGAAACAGGGCCACCGGTTCACCTCATTTTTCCATGTTTCTTGCGTTAGGTACGTTTATGGAGAGGAGTGAAAAAAAACAACTTGAATAACCCTCGATGCCCCTCCAGCCCTTAGCCTCCTCTCGAGTGTGCAAGTAAGACCTCTGAACATCGGGCTTCAGGAAGTACGCTTCCTGAACAGAAGCCCCTACAAGTACGTTCAAACACTTACAAGTACGTGCAAGTACGTAGAAGTACAGTACGTTCCTTGTGCAAATACAAGTGCAAGCGCGTCCTCTACGCACGTGCAACTACGTCCTCTTAACACGGAGGTTCCGAAAGTAAGCCGTCTGAACACGACCATAGTGTATGCAGACCTGAATTCAGGCCTCTTAAAAGCAGCGGTTTGGAACGTACGTCATCTGAACAACGATCTTCTGAACTCAGTAAGGCTATGAACGTAAACCTTACGAGAGCACGTCTTCTGAAAGCAGACCGTCTTAACGGAAGCTTTTTCCAGGAAACTTACCTTTGGAAGGAATACATTCAGAGTCTATTCTCAAAGCCTTTCGAGAGCGGCTGGTTTCAGAAAGCCTTTTTCAGGAAGTCTCCTTTTAAAAGGCCTGGCCATATAGCACACTTCAAACATGCCTTCTGTTCATCGAGGCCTGCATCAAGAAAGCCCATTTTCAGAGAGCTCACGACCAGATTACGTTCAGAGAGCCCACTTTCATAAGACATATTAAACTGCCTAGCTCTGCTTAGGTAAAAATTTCGGAAACATGGCCGCTGAAAACAGGTCCTTTTAACGTCAGCTAGAAAAGACTTTCTGAAAACAGGCATCCCAAACGTCAAGTTAGGGTCTGGGCCTACCCATCACTCATCACCTACCAAGCGTCAAGTTAGGGTCTGGGTCTACCCATCACTTATCACCTACCGAATGCTCCCTGTTGGCCACAGCCAAGGCAAGAGACGCGATCAACCCAATAACACACTTGATGGCAATGCTGAGGGTTGTATGGTGCTGTATGGTTGTATGGTGCCCACGCGTAACTCGCTTCCGGAAAAAACGGGGATGCTCAGTCACCCTTAACCCCATGACACTAATCCTTCAATCGACTCCACTGCCAGCAGAAGACATCAGCTTCACTGAAAATTTGTTATCCAATGTATATCAGCGGCATGTGATAAGTCCCGGGAGAGGTCCGGTCGGCGGCTGGGAGGAAGACTTCACTCGACGGACACCTGGGTGGAGCCAATGTTATCGGGTGCCGGTAGTGTAGTGGCTAACTGCGTCTGCGTTAAGCACTGCGCGTCTGGGAAACCAGAGGTACAGAGTTCGATGCCCCGCGGTGCCCTGGGTGAGAGGCAGACGAAGCCCTACAGCCTCAGCAGCTGAATACGTCGTTCAGTCCCCAATGACACATGGCTGGAGCCATTGCGCCAATGCAACATGAACGATGATGTGGCTGAAGGAGATGGTCGCGTTGGCATGCAAATCTGGCTATCGAAACACTGAGATGCCATTCCATCATTCTTTTTTTCTGAGGCATTCCAACGAAGAGAAACAAAATAACTTATGGCATCAGCGGACAATCACAAACCATCTTTAATACCAATCCAATAAGCTTCCTAAATACTAGGTAATAGATCGTTAACATGTCTTGATTATAAATGCACACACTAAGATCGAAATATCGTACTGATCATGACCGAGACAAAAAGTTGGTCAACATGTCCAAAATGCTCTTGAAACGTCTCTTGCCTCGGGAAGCCTCCCCTAACACAACCTTACGTAACGCGCCTCCTCGCGCGCCCGAACACGACGCCGAATGATCACAACACACTGCTAGCGGAGTCGCGCGCCGTCCAATCACAGCACAGTGGACAGCAAGCGTCAGCTCACAACGCGGACCGAACACCCGCCCAACCGACACAGCTGTCTTTGCGGTGCGTATGTACACGATGGACGCTTCCCAAACAAGCACGGTATGCACGGAATCCCAAAATACGGGTCGATTTCGTTTCAGTACACCACTTTTAAAATCAAATTTACGACGTGTCTGTACAGTGATTGCCACGTTTAAAGCGCCCCTTGAGCAATACACGTTTCACCCGCGTCCCATTCGAAGTAGTAGCGGCTACCTGTCGAGCCCACTGGACATGAACCGCCAGGCTCGCCACGCGGCAAGAGCCCGTCGGCTGTATCACCATTCCGACTAGATATCTGGTCGCTCCAGATGGGGACCTGGTCGGAGATCTCGCCGTCGCGACAACGGGGTCCGTACATCGTGTCGACAGTGGACTCCCAGTGCCGGCAGAATTGTACCTATCTACTCGCAGCGGTGCGGTGTCCCAGCGGCATGGACCACAGCCGCCCCAGTCTCTAGCACTACGCTACTGGCGGCAGCTGCTCAGCGGCTGACCGGCAGCTGCCTAGCGGCTGACCGGCAGCTGCCCAGCGGCTGACCGGTGGCGACGCGGAGCTCTTCCCATTGATCGCATCGGCGTCGCCGGTGGTCTCACAACCGGTTTATGGTGGCGTATCGACCTCGGACATCCGCCCTGCCGCGGGAATGGACCCGACTTTTCACCTATGGCGGGGATTGACCTACCATCTGACCTATCGCGGGCATTGACCTACCATCCGACCTAACGCTGGCATTGACCTACCATCTGACCTAACGCTGGCATTGACCTAACATCTGACCTTTTGCGGCACATCATTCTGTCCCCAGGGTGCACACTGATGGTGATCCGCTAAATGCTCCCCGGCGGTACAGAGCTCTCGCTTCCGGCGGCACACTGAACCAGAAACAGACCCTCAGCGACACCCAGAGCCAACGACCAACATCGGGGCGCAGTCCTCCGATACCCAGCTCCGCAAGGATGTTGATTCAACACTCCTCTCCGGTAGCATGGTAAGCTGACCCCAAACGGCCCCCGGCTCCGACCGCCGAGTCCCAGCCGTGGCTTCACCTGACCCGGGAGGTGGGACACACCAGTCTGGGCAGCGATCGCTGGCGCACTCTTCCCGTGTAGTCACGCTACACGTCCGGTTAGCATAAGTGGTGAGTTAACGCCGATGATGTCTGCAAAGCAATGGTTTGCAAGTGGCCGATGAATCTTACTAGGTGCTCATGAAGCCAGCTAATGCTATTGCTAGTCATTAGCGGGCATCGGAGCATTGGCTCGCTGATTCTAGCAAACTTATGGCCCAGGTCGACTGCAATTATTGCTGGAGAATTTTAGTCCGCATGTCGGCAGCCAGGGTTTTGTTACGGTCAGATGTGCGTGATTCTCCCACCACAACCGGGCGCGATACGTCATCCTGCGGGGGTCCCGCGTCCGCATGCCCTGTCCTGCGCCACCCAGTCAGCCAGGGTGTTGTTACGGTCAGATGTGCGTGATTCTCCCACCACAACCGGGCGCGATACGTCATCCTGCGAGGTCCCGCGTCCGCATGCCCCGTCCTGCGCCACCCGGTCAGCCAGGCCCCATCCCCCCCCCCCCCCCCCGACACCACACCGACAGCCAGCATTCAACGCGGTGCTTCTCGGCAGTCGCGTGGGTCTGCGAAGACTCGCCTCGCCGGGCGGGGCTTGGTCTGCGCCGTTCAGTGCGCCGCACGCGACGGGGGCATACTGCGCTCTCTGGCTGCCTCCTCCGCTGCCGCTCACGCAGCCCGGGCTCCGCGGCCAAAGCTAGAAGTGCTCCCGCTGCTCAGCTCGGTGACTCGCCAGCACTCGCTGAAGCCAGCGAAGCCTCGGTACTCTGCTAACGCCAGCGACCCCCAGCTACCCTGCTAAAGCCAGCGACTATTCGGTGTTCTTCGGAGCTGCCAAAGCCAGTGACACGTCAGCTGCTGAGGCCAATGCGTTCCCTGTGCGCCACCCGAGCAAGCCTCCCCCGTTGCACGCGCCCTTCTTCGGAGCGCGCGCCTGGGAGCGGGCGCGCCTCCTCGCCGCACCGGTCAGCAGATGAGAACACACAGCTCTGACGAGTAGACACTGCCGATGCCAAACTGGACGGGCAGGTGGACCGTCAGCGGACGGCCGGCGGCGCCCGGCGCCACCTCGGCCTCAGCGGCGAGCTCGGCCTCGGCCGCCGCCGCCGCCCGTCGGGGTCGCGGTCGATGTCGTGCCGCAAAGGTAAACGTCTTCTGGGTGTCATAAGTCGGGGAACCTGCCGGCAGCGGCACAGGTTGTCACAGCAGCCGCCTTCTGAATATATCATGATGCCCGCCAAACACACGATATGCTTTCGATGGCCAGCATTTAATTAATAGCCAATGTTTGATAGAAAACACGCACCCATGGTACGTGGCAGGACCCATTTCGACAACACGGCTTGCTCGCATCTACCGCTAGCAGCGACACCAGAGCGCATAGTCTTTCAGCAGTAGCTGGCAGACGGCAGCACCAGTCGCGAGCCACTCTCCAACCAGACAGCCCATTACGCCCATCAGAACAGCGCCGACACGGCCACGCCACGCAGCTGTGCGTGTGTTATAACCGGGCAGCACGAGCCACAACCGCGCCGTCGGCGCCGGCAGCGCGGGAGCAGGCCGGCAGCACCGGCGGGACGCCAGCTCGGCGGAGCGCCGCTCACCTGGCCGGGTCCTCCGTGTACTCGGCCGGCACCGTGAACAGGTGGCTCGGGTGGCTATCCTCGAAGTAGAAGTCTTGGAAGGTGATCTGGGCGGTGATGGCCGGGATCAGTGGGATATCTGCGGCGGCGACAACTCAGTCAACGATCAGGACAACGGAAGTGACACACCAATATGGGCCAGAGTATGTCCGACGCCACCAGCCTACGAAACAAACCAAGACGAAACAAATCTATCGTGAGAAGCCGTCCCTTTAACCACCGGCATGCACGTGGCAGAAGCCACACCAGGCCAAGTGAGTGGATGTTGCTATTGCACGACTCTGCATGTAGACCAGAAGCCCCGTCAATAGACTCTAGCTGTATCTGACAGATATCCAGTCCTTTCAATGATCAAAACGTTATAGATGCTCTTCCTCACAAGTTACATGAGCACATCTGCATATAGGTTTGGTGTCCTACAACTGTGAAGCAACTCGTTCTGCCGCGAGGGAATCAGACACGGGAATACTCACCTAGCTTGACAGGAAATCCGGGTGGGAGTTTACATTGGACGAACTGCTTGAGCTTGCTGAAGTGCTTGAAGGGCGCCACGACGTCCAAAACGTCCAGTAGCATGCTGACTGTCAGTGGGAACTGCTGACTCTGCACACCGAGGTCCGTACCATGTTAGCGCACTGATACGCATACGCACGCATAATATACAGCCTCGCCGCGATCACGGGCAAGCCAGTTTCACAAAACATCTAATTGTACGTGGGTTTTAATAGCACATCCGCAGGTGGCACAACTGACCTGGCCCACGCTCGAGCCAGAGCCACACTCCGGGGAGCACAGTATCCGTGCCGCACCGCTACACGAAAGCAAACTGTTGGTACCGCCTTCTACTGGTCAAAACAGCACTGCTGGAAGTACGAGTGCCCCCCTCGAGAAAACAAATGGTCCCTGGGTCAAGGATATCCTGAGCACCCTATGTCACCCTCAAGCGACTGACTACCGCCGGCCAGCCGGCTCTCCTGACCAGAGCTGGCCGCCAGCGGACAGCGATGAGACCCGCCGCGCCCGGGACAACAGCCAGTCGGCGTTCATTCTGACCAGCCCCGGCGCTGATTGCGGCCCCAGCCCGGCCGGTGCCGTTCGCCACGCGTCCATCAGCGCTCACTGCGACCTCGTGATGCCGATTACGACCAAACTTCGGCCGAGCGACGATTCCGACCCAGGCCCGGCCGGCGCTGATTCTGACCGAATCCCGACACCAGCACAGCCCCTGAACCGAATTCAGCCGACGCGCAGCCCCTCTAGACCTCGGCCGGCTCCAGCCTGAGCACCCACCATGGCCAGCGTGGCGTTCTTGAAGCGCTTGCAGCTGACTTTGGAGATGATGGCGCGGCCGACGTGCGGCGCGTTGGCCGGGTCAGCCGTCAGGTACTCCTCCCAGGAGATAGCCGGCGCCGCCGGCGGCTCCAGCGAGGTTCGGTGCGGCGGCTGCGGCACGGCGCCGCCGGTCAGCCGGCCGACGCACAGACGACAGCGCGACGGACAGGCCCACGGCCGGGGAGCGTCCGCAGCCGGCCAAATGGACCGCGGTGGGCCACCGATCTCCGGGGTCAACGCAGAAGCACCCGCGCACGCTCATACGGACGGCATATGTCCAGCATTCGCACAGCACCCCACAGTGGTACTTCATGGCCGAGAGCACAAAACTACTTGATCAAACAGGGCATGGAAAAGCATGCCCATGATACTCGCGCCCCCAGTCAGCCGTCAGCCAAGGATCCCGACAGCTCAGAACAAACCTCTCCCATGCCCATGACACTCGCGTCCTCAGCCAGCCGTCAGCCAAAGGCCCGACAGCTCAAAACAAACCTCTCCCATGCCCATGACACTCGCGTCCTCAGCCACCCGTCAGCCAAGGACCCACACAGCTCAGAACGAACCTCTCCCATGCCCGTGACACTAGCGTCTTCAGCCACCCGTCAGCCAAGGACCCACACAGCTCAGAACGAACCTCTCCCATGCCCATGACACTCGCGTCCCCAGTCAGCCGTCAGCCAAGGATCCCGACAGCTCAAAAACAAACCTCTCCCATACCCATGACACTCGCGTCCTCAGCCAGCCGTCAGCCAAAGGCCCGACAGCTCAAACAAACCTCTCCCATGCCCGTGACACTCGCGTCCTCAGTCGGCCGTCAGCCAAAGGCCCGACAGCTCAAAACAAACCTCTCCCATACCCATGACACTCGCGTCCTCAGCCAGCCGTCAGCCAAAGGCCCGACAGCTCAGAACAAACCTCTCCCATGCCCATGACACTCGCGTCCTCAGCCAGCCGTCAGCCAAAGGCCCGACAGCTCAGAACAAACCTCTCCCATGCCCATGACACTCGCAGTCCTCAGTCGGCCGTCAGCCAAGGACCCCCGACAGCTCAAAACAACCTCTCCCATGCCCCGTGACACTCGCGTCCTCAGTCGGCCGTCAGCCAAGGACCCCGACAGCTCAAAACGAAACCTCTCCCATGCCCATGACACTCGCGATCCTCAGCCGGCCGTCAGCCAAGAACCCCGACAGCTCAGAACAAATGACACTGCAAACCAACTCCAACGCGCGTTCCATGCGTTCAGCCCGCTGTAGGCCGGCGGGCAGCCTGCGCAGCCGCGCGGCGTCGGCGCGTCCCACCTCTCGGATCTCCTCGGTGTCTAGCTGGTGGGCACTGCCGCGCGTGATGGTGTCCATCAGCGCCTTGTTCTTCTGCAGGTCCTCGGCGGACAGGTGCTCGCGCCGCTTGCGCGTCTCCAACACCACGCCATGCACGTCATAGAAGTCGGCGTCGTACTTGCCGACCATCTCCTGTGGAACAGCGGGGGGTCAGCAGCAGCCGTCGTCGTCGCCGTCGCTCAGCCGTCGGCGCGACCCCCTCTCCACATCGACGGCCAGGCGCTCTCGATGGCCACGCGCCGGCTCTCGACGGCCACGTGACTCTCTACACGGGTCGGCCGCTTCACCACGACCGGTGGCGCCAGACACGCGACAAACAACAGAGGGCAGCGTGCGGACAGGACCGGCGGGGCAGGACGACAGATACGGACAGAGCAACGGGCCAGACACGCGACAAACAGCGGAGGGCAGCGTGCGGACACGGCCGGCGAGGCAGGACGACAATACGGACAGAGCAACGGGCCAACACGCGACAAACAGCGGAGGGCAACGTGCGGACACGGCCGGCGGGGCAGGACGACAATACGGACGGAGCAAAGGGCCAGACACGCGACCAAACAGCGGAGGGCAGCGTGCGGACACGGCCGGCGAGGCAGGACGAATATACGGACGGAGCAACGGACACTGACGCTGGCCCAGGTCAGGATGGCAGCACCCTCTTCATGGACACCGCATGCTGTGATAACTCCTACACAGCACACAGCGATTATAGCGCGGCTTGGCCTTGCAAGCATGTGTCTCATACCTTTCTGTCCGACCGGAAGAACCATCCCTGCTGAGATCGCGTGAAAGTGATGGACTTAGTGGACATCTGGGCTGATACAATATCGCTGCTCATCAGAATGTCAATCTCCTCTTCAATCTCCAGCTCCGTCTCCTAAAAAAAATTCAGCGATAGATGCAGAAACACCGAGCAACATAGAACTGGGCAGATAAAAAAACAGAGTGCAGAACTGGCATTGGGGAAACTTGATCTGAAGAAAAACGATTAGCACGGGCTCTTAAACCCATCAGTTCATCACAACCCTGCCGTGTAACTCATAACTCCAAAACTTTTATGCAGATTTTTGCATAGCCCAATCCAACCACGGCGATGTTAACCCAACGGAAATTTAGTAAACAACACAATGCCGCCTACACACTCGGGCGATCCCAGAAAAAAAACACACAAAAAACATCGCGGGTAAGCCTGTGCATCCCTGAAATGTGCTCGGGCGCTCTGTCTTACCTCATACCGCACTGTCTGGTACACGCGCAGCTTGTTGTCCAGCACGCACAGCGACTGGGAGGGCGGCGCGTCGCCGTTGAAGAGGAAGCTGATGTCGCCGCGCTCCCACTTGAAGTCGGCGAAGTCCACCAGCGTGGTGTCCAGCCGGATGGAGGCGCCGCGCTTGTAGATCTTGCACGTGTCCGAGGGCAGGATCCGGTGCAGCAGCGGCACTGCGGCCGGGGCGGGCACGGCGCACTCAGCCGGGGTGTCGCACGTACCGACATCGTACAGCGGACACGCATGGTATTAATTCGACTGGGAGGGCATACTGTGACTTCCTTACGAGGTGTACAAATGATGCAGATAAAAGTAAGTGAATATGCATGAATTTACGTATATATTCACAAAATGCACCGATATGCTCCTCGTAAACAAAGAGAGCTATTGCAGATCGCCATGGTTATGATGATCAAATCTGGACTAGAATCGTGGAAAATCTTGCGAAATGCAAGATGTTTCACGCGTTCCAAAATTTACGTAACTGACCATGAACAGTTTTCACCTAAATATGCCAACGGTGGCCGGCTGTCACTGAAAGGCCACCACCGCACACTGGGCTTGCACCTGCTGAAGTCTGTCGCCACCGCGAGCTCGGGACACACACAAGAGAGACTCACCCCAGGTCTGGAAGTCCCACTTGATCTCCATGTAGAAGTCGGGGATCTGGTGGAGGGCGGCCACCAGCGCCGGCCGCCGCCGGTCCATCTGCTCCCGTGACTGGCTCTTCAGCTTCCGCAGCAGCGACGACACTGGCGGGCGGCGCGGATGGTCAGACGCGCCCCCCGCCGCGCTACACCCAACAGCACCCGACCACACACGCAGGTCACATCGCCTAGTGTTCCCGACAGCTGCCACTGTCAACAGCCGCCGACGGGCCGCTCCACCAGCCCACTCTCTCGCCCTCCTCGGCCCGTGGCGTGCCGCGCTATCACGGCAGCAGCCCTGCCTCACCACACAGCCGCCCTAATGAGCCCGCCCGCCGTGTCGGGCTGGGACGGCCGGCCCCGCCGCCTGCCAGTCCGGCTCCGACGGCCGTGTCGGGCTCCGACGGCCGTGTCGGGCTCAGACGGCCGGCCCCGCCGCCTGCCAGTCCGGCTCCGACGGCCGGTCCCTGTCCGCCTGCCGTGTCCGGCTCCGGCGACCGGCCCGCCGCCTGCCGTGTCCGGCTCCGGCGACCGGCCCGCCGCCTGCCGTGTGGCCCGTCGTACCTGTCTGCCGGTCGCCGTAGCTGATGGCCTCGGCCAGCGGGCTCCAGCCATGCGTGTTGCGGATCTTGACGGTGGCGTTGCGGGCCAGCAGCAGCATGGCGATCTCTGGCGGCAAGTCGTCACCAGACGTCGCAGTACGGAATATGTGCGGCCGCGGGGGCCTAGCTACCACCGTCAAGTGACGGCAGCGAGCGGAATGCATAACACAGTAGGCGTGAAGGCTGAATCATTGCAGTTATGTTACCTGGTTTGAAATGCTGACAACATAACTTGATTTAAGGTTATTCAGCAATCAGTGTGGGGGTGGGGGTGGGGGGAGGGGGGCAAACAAGAATGAAAATCAGCATATCAGAGCACATCTCAGTCACCATTACACTTGGATGAATTCAGGCTTCATAATACAATCAAGGACATAGATTACTGGCATGCATTGGGTAGGGTGGGAGGTGGTTTTTATGGTGCCTGCAAGTATGTGTTAAAAGGTACTCACCTTTCTGGCCCAGCATAACTGCTAAATGAAGTGGCGTATTCCCTGGAAAGTGTGAAAATAAAATGAGGTGGTGTATTCCCTGGAAAATTTGAGAATGACATCATTCCAGTATAGTCCATGAAAAAATACAACATACAACTGGAATTAAAATAAGCTATGACCACTTGGGAATGGGAAATTCAACAAGTACATGGACAACAGTGGACAGTTATCAGTGCCACATGGTACACAATATGAAAGCAGACAATTTTTGAAAATCTCAAACAAAGGCAAGGCAAAAAAAGCACAGAATGTGGAGTCAAAATCGATGCAGAGTCTCTTACCATGCATATCCTTTTCATCAATGTCATGATGCCTGAGCAGGTGAGGAATTTTCTTTATTTTTCCTTTGTACACACACTCATGAAGTGGAAACTCAACCTTTGAAGATGAGCCTGGTTCAGTGCCATCAGAGCTTCCTACAGATGGTGGAGTTGAGTTATTTTGGCTAGCTGCCATCATTTTACTTGCAACTCAATGACCATTGACATGAGAACATAGACTTCTTTCTTTGTTACTGGCCAATCCATCCAGCAATTCCTGTGAGCAGGAAACAGAACACATGGTCAAAGCAGTTTCCAAAGCAGAAATACATATCAACAATAGTTAAGTAGCATGCTTAATCAGAGCAAGTGAAGGAACTTGTTAGCAATGGGCAAATACTATGCTTTTAAGAAAATTTTAACTTTATAAAGCAAGGGCTGTGTGCATGCTGCAATGATATTGCTGTCATGCTCATAAGCAAATGAATTTTGGAAAAGTCATACCTATACAAAGCCTCTGTCATCACTTTGTCCTGTCACATGCAGAAAATGGCATCCTTTAACAGATAAGTGGCTCACAGCATTATCAGCAAATATGTGCAATACAGCCCTGGTGCTCGCAAACCTGCTGTTTGTAATTTGTAAAGCTGGGATGGGTTGAGTTTGGTTGGCTCAGATTAAATCTGATTGGGTTGGGTTGGGTTGGGTTGGGTTGGGTTGGGTTGGGTTGGATTGGACTGGGTTGGCCATGTTGGATTAGGCTAGGTTGGGCTAGGTAAAGTTGAGCTAGGTTGGGCCATACCAATTTAAACCATGCTAATCCATGAGGTTAGTTTAGGTTTGGTCACATTACATCACGTTAGGACACCACCAGTGCCATACCTGCTGTATGGTTCCACAAAGATCAATATTGGGCAGCAGGTTGGGCATGACAAATGCAAAAAGAACATGATAGGCAGATTACAAGCATGACTCTATGAGGATTCCCTGTATCATGAGCTACTTTCATGAAAATATTTTCTACTTCCATGAAAAAGGCCCAGGTCCTTCAAGCTCCTGTCCTTTGGCTTATCTTCTGTCTTTGATATGCAGCCATCCATCCAAAATACATTTGCCAATCTTTTTTCCAGAACCTCAAAGCTATGCATATTCCTCATACACACAAACAACTTTTTTACTATCATTTGTCACCGAAATCATCATACAAAACAAGAAAGCCCAGGCAGAGGATGACACTGAACATCTAACTACGAAAAGGAGCAAGCCGGTTATCACCGTCAGTTTCGTGAAGAGCTACCTACCTAGCGAGTCCAACGAACCACATCTGAGCTGACTTAGAACGGTTTCACATGTGCACAAAAAAGGAACGCTAGGAACAAGGAAGTCTTTGACCGCCGTTCAGGTCCAAAACACCGCATGCGTATAACTCGACCATTCCTTACCGAAACCGCTACTAGACCTGTGCTGGCCTTGCTAATCTAACCGCAACCTGCTACTACTTCGTCCCCTTCGCCAACAGAACTTCAATCTCTACCGTTTCTACCCATCTGCTTCCCCTACCCTGAGACGAAACTAGCGCTATGCTTCGTCGTAGATTGGAAACATGAGGGCTGGTAGAACTGAGTGGAAAATATTGTCACACATGCGTCATTCAATACCCTTGGATTTCCAACTATTAGCAAGATCGTAGGGACGCTTGATCATCAGGGGCGTACGCGTACTGGCAAGGCTCTCATATATCCACTTTATCCTCGCTTGCTTATATCTAGGCTAACGAAACAGAAGACTTAGCCTTGTGTCGCATGGATGGTGTGTCGTTGTGTGCAACGGCGATTGTGGGATAGGCCAGAACATACTAGTGACGCCGGCATCGAATTCACGTGGATAAAGAAAGAATACGATAAAACAAACTTGTGCTGATCCATAGGCAGGTACGCAGGTTAGTCATATTGGTGCTGAAAGTGTCGAAGAATGATCAGAAAATTTCGCTATCAAGTGGTTTCTAGCCCTATTTATGGGTGGTTTGGACCAGGCAGGAGTACTTGAAAAGTTGACTTGTTGGTGTTTCTGTACTTCAAGAAGTTCTGCGTATGAGGAATTAAAAAAGGAAATTGTGTTATCAGAGTGCACAAAAACTTGGGTAATGGCATAATCATGTACACATTATGCATGTTGAGTGTCATTCTCTAATAATTTTCAACAGCATTCTGAGACAACCAGACACAACCAAGTCATGGGAGAGGGTGGCCAGGAACCTTATCTCAGACTGATATGCTAATTTTTTGTCATGCTGATTCTTCTGCGTTCCATGGTCAGGACTGTTAAATGATTGTCAAACAGTCAGTTGCCAAAGTATCTGGGGATGCCATGCACCTGTAGCAAAGTTTAGCACAATGTGTTTAGGTGTTTGGTCAGTCAAACATGGTATAACTGCCCATGAAATATAAAAAACAGGTTTTCCCTCAAATTGTATCCACTCTGTTCCTTAAAGGTGGAGGGAGAAGGGGCTAAAGCCCCCCCCCCCCCCCCCCCCCCCAACTGAATAGGAAACTACACCTCTGTCATGCACACTTGCTTGCATGCAAATTACAAGGCTATTACCAGCAGGGCAGGCAGCTCCAGACCACAGCAGCATGGTACAGGCATGCCATTGGGGCCCAGCCATACAATCTGACAAGGAGGGCATGCCCATATTCATTAGTGTGGCCACCAGGTGGGGCTGGAGAGTATTCCACTCTAATGTTCTCAAAGTTATTTCCCCCTCCTAAAAATGTCATAAAATGCATGTGATCCACACTTTCACCATTCCAAATGCCACTTTCAGACCAGGTTATCCCCAATAATTTCAGTTTGCCCCCCCCCCTCCCCAACCATGATTTGTCTCCCCAATCTCAGAGATATAGCTTTATCCATGTCCACACATAATCAGATGATTAAAGTCAGTGCTATATTGTAATGAAGAAGGCTGGCTCACACTTGAGTTCACTCTAATGTAATTAGCTCTGGCCTATTTTGAAGTCTCTACAATATAAACATAGACTTCAAAATGCTTTTTGATAAACATAAAATATGACAAACCCACCATGCACAGCTGCTGGCAAGCTGGAAAAATGAATCTGGGCTCATCAAATCCTTAAGCTCATTAAAGTTGTGCCCCTCCCTTGCCTTTGCATACCATATATAGCAAGTCTGTCTGCAGAACTAGTTGAGGACACCTGGTACTGGAACTCATGCATGCATTTGAAGAATGCATGCTATATGTATGTCACTCTCACAGAATGCCTGCTCATATTGTGCTGCATTTCAGGTTATTTACATTGCACTCTTGGTGAAGGTTACTTTTGGCACTTTCAAATTCTCCTGCTCCCACACAACCTTGTTTGCTTGTCACTGGATGTTTCTTGTCAGCTTTAATAAATTTGAGCAGAAAGAACTCTACATGTTGCTGTTTTGTATATATGGATGCATCTGACCAAGGATTTGAACTTTATAAACATCTTTGCACAATATGCTGTGTCACATACAGCCTGGGCTGTGCTACACCACATCTTTGATTGTACTTTTCTTCCTCATCCGACACATCTGAGGCATTCCTGTACTTCAGATCTCCACGGAGAAGGACGCAGGGATCAGTGCGGACGACGACCCGAAATCGTGTAGATAACCAGCATCCTCCGGGACTGACCAGGTACTGGGCGTCCTCAAACACTCCTTTCGACCACGTTGACCGTGGAGCCCCCACCCCGTGCTCTGCGAAACCCTGGCGAGACCGCTTTCAGAGTGCAGAAGTGTCAGCGGATTTCTTTGGTCTGGTAGACCAATAGCTCATTGAAAGGGCGTGGCGACGCACAGTCAGACGCGTGCCGGCGATTCGTCACTTGGAAAGTGAGAGGCGACTCCGATCCCCCGGCCGTCCGCCAGGGCAGTGCAGAACACGCGGGAACACAGTGAGCCCCGTGCGCAGCCCCGTGGCGATTTCATTGATTTGGCTGATCATGCTACAACGATCAAAAGGCACCTATGTGAAGGCTGCAACGCATTCAGTTCACTCGAGGATAAAGGGAACCATTTCGGAGCCGTGGTCATTAACGATTGAAACGGGCGGCCAGAGCAAGCACTTTGTTCACCTGCCATTAACAGGTTAAAAATAACCCCTGGCACGCACTGGTCTGGACTGGTCCGTCCGTCCGTCGCTTCAGCACAGGGTGCCGGAATTAGGATCTGTGTAAGAGCTCGGCAGGGCCAGTGGACCAAAAGGGCCTCGGGGCCTTCAAGGACTCTGATCTACACAGGCGCACGAATACTGGAGTGTAATTTCAAAAGAGATCGAACGTGGCGCGGTCCAGTGTCCGTGATTATCTGTCACGGTGGACATGGCGGAATCGTGTACTGATGACGCCGCTGGAGACGAGAACTCGCGAGCTCCTCGACCCGGACAGCGCTGTCCGACGTATGGTCCGTGTCGGTCTTCCGCGTCACCACTTTGGCGCACAATTGAGGCAGGGGACCTCCGCTCATGCATCGTCACAGATCGCGATGTCTGGGCCTGGAGCAGGAATGAGGCGCGGACGAGGCTGGACACCGCCGGGCACGTGACGCGTACGGACCTGTGGTTGTTACTACTACTGAACAGTACATCAACCCGTCTTTCGTGTAACGTTTTAAAGAGGCGCGACGACGAGGCCCTTTGTTTGCACACAATGGTTTGCTCGCGTGTGTAGTGCCACGAGTTCCCGGCTACGCCAGCGGTGGTACCAATCCCATGTCTTATGTAAGCATCCAGTGATAGTCATGGTGAGGCCTCCCAGCAATTACTCTAGCTAGTTTCGTGAGCCATGACTCCAGCCGGCCTTACCAGCAATGGATCAAGTTGGACTTTTCACTAATTGCTTCAGATTGAGCCAGTGCTATGAGCAACGGCGAGGGCTATCAGTGGGGGTTTTGACTTAACTTTATCAACACTTGGTTCAAAGGGCTTTACCAGTAACAGTTCCAGCTGAATGCGCTATCAATGGTCGTACCTTTTTTGATGCCAGCTGTCCCGGGCAGCCGTTGGTCAGGATCAGCCAAGATCATAGCCTGCCGTATGCGGTAACTCTGGTCACATGCGAATGTCCTGATCCTCGGGAGCAGCGCCCGGATCGCGGTCGTCCCATCCGTGCCGCTTCCTTCCCGTCCCATCCGTGCCGCTCCTCCCCGTTCCGTCCTTGCCGCGCTTCCCCCCGTCCCGTCCGTGCCGCTTCTCCCCGTCCCGTCCGTGCCGCTTCCTCCCCGTTCCCGTCCTTGCCCGCTTCCTCCCGTCCCGTCCGTGCCGGCTTCCTCCCCGTCCCGTCCTTGCCGCTTCCTCCCCGTTCCGTCCTTGCCGCTTCCTCCCGTCCCGTCCGTGCCGCTTCCTCCCCCGTCCCGTCCGTGGCCGCTTTCCTCCCCCGTCCCTCCTTGCACGCTTCCTCCCGTCCCGTCCTTGCCGCTTCCTCCCCGATTCCGTCCTTGCCGCTTCCTACCGTCCCGTCCGTGCCGCTTCCATTCCCGTCCCGTCCGTGCCTCTTCCTCCCGTTCCGTCCTTGCGCTTCCTCCCGTCCCGTCCGTTGCCGCTTCCTCCCGTCCCGTCCGTGCCGCTTCCTCCCCGTCCCGTCCTTACCGCTTCCTCCCCGTCCCGTCTTTGCCGCTTCCTCACCGTCCCAGACGGTGCCGGTCGCGGCGTTTGGGCGCTAGCCGGACGAGGCCTCTGCCGCCGCCCGTGGCCTTCCCTGTTCAGCGGGGGCCATCGTCAGAGCATGCCGACGAGCGCGGCCCGGTACCGCGCCAGCCCCCGGTGCCGCTTGTATCTAGGCACGGTTCCCCAGCGCTGGGCCCTGCTCGCCGTCCGCGTAACCGGTCCGCCGCGCCGTATTTGGCGGAGGCCGGTGGCGCCGCCGGCGGTTCGGACGGCGCGCGGCGCGCTCGCGAGGGCGCCGATCGTGCTCCTGCGCTCGGCGGCCTGGCCGGACGCGCCGTGCCCGATCGGGTCTGAGCTGCCGCCGGCTCCGGTGCTGGGCTCCCCGCCGAGTGGAGCGCGCTGCCAAGTTCGTGAGTGCCGCAGCGCGTGCTAGTGACAGCGGTCTGGCAGGGTCGGTGTCGGTGTTGTGCCGCTCGGCGTCGGCGCTGTCCTGTCACAGGACGCGGTCCGTGTCCTGCGTGTCTCCCGGGTGTTCGCCGGCGCCGCAGAGCTCCGCGTGTGCCCTCTTTCAACGCCCGTGCCCGCTCCCGCTGACGGTTGCCGCTTGGCCGCAGCGGCGATGGCGGGCGTCGACATCGAGGTGGCGCCAATGCGGAGCCTGGATGACTTCTTGGCCAACTCGGCGCGTTTCCAGATCCCCAAACTACCGCGACCCGGACAGGTGGGCCGTACCGGGTCATGCAGAACCTGCTCTACTACCAGACCAACTACTTCTTCTCAGCGGTGCTCATCTTTCTGCTAGTCGGGTGAGAGAGCTGTGCCAGCAATGGTAGCCTTAGATTGCACGGCTAGGAAGTGGTGTGTTCGCAAGCTTGTATGTATTTGCTTAGGAATATTGTTATTGAACATGTACAATTACGATGTAAGTGGTCTGTACTCTCCTATAACGTATGGTGTGCTGTATATAAGAGGGGAACCAACCAGGTTGTTGCCCAGTTTTCCACGATACGGGGTTTTAGTGAAATCGGTTAAGACATGGGGGAGAAATGTATAGACCAACTGCCTCTTCAGGCATTCTCCACATGCTGCATGTGCTGCAAGCTGTTATACGATCGATATGTGTGAAACACGAGCTAATGGATTGCTTAATGCCTTTTTGTGTTGTGGATACTGTGCTGCGCGATGAAATAGCCGTGTTTTTGGACGGTTATTTCAAAACTTGTGGTAGTTTTTCCCGCCTGAGGAGGTATAGTAAATGTCAGTGCCACGAGGGCAGCTTCAGCTATCACGAACAGGGATCACGCAAACAACGGCCGACTTAAACATGCGTGTGGCGTTGCTGGATTATCACGCCCAAAAGTCGTCTGATTTCGGCGGCGGCATTGCCTGAGTTGACGCCAGGTGGTCCGCGACGCTACCGTGTAGTCTTGTCGTGACTGGGCTGGCCTGAATTGGCCGCCGTCCACTTTTTATTGCCCAGGACTCGTTGACTTGGGGCGATAACGAAGCGGGCGGTCTTCTTTCCTGTGCGCTTAATGGCAGAGGAAATTTCCCGTTGCTGTGGAGTTCGTCTTTGTGCATGCGGGCGCGAGCGTACCCGCGGAGACGTCGGTGCGAGTCATTCTTCCTCCATTGCGCTGCGATTGAACTGCCACATGTGACACGGACATTCTAAAAATAACTGCGTTTAGCATGGCGTTATTCATGCGGCCACTTCACGGAAGTAAGGGGCATCTGGTGATATGACATGTGACGTATGACTGGATTGCGTTTCGCGATTGCATCAAATTTGGCCATCGTTCAGCTGGTTAGGCTGAAGCTCTCGTAACGTTAGGGCTGTGCAAAAGGGCATGCGTGCTTGTTTTTAATTGAGCTCACGCACCAGAGGTCTCGCAAACGAGATTCCACGATCGCGTGTTCTGGCGTAGTAGGTCAGCCGATCGCAACACTGGTAGTGACACGGATATCTCCGGTTCGGAGAACTCAGGGCTGTGAGCTGCCTGCGGTTAGTCGCCGCTGGCCGCTGCTGTACTGTAGCGATGTACGCCAGAGCACGTCCCGTGTTGTTATTCCCATTCCAAGTGTGCTGGCACCGTGACAGGGATGCTGCGAGGGCAGGTGAAGTGGGGCGTTGTGACCATCCAGCGTTTTCATAACGAAATTATTTCATAGCATGAAGTACTTGTCAGGGCAGAACGAAATCCCATCAGCTTTTCAATGGATTCACTAATCGAACAAAGTTTCTTCTTGGAAAAGAAGTAAGGCACAAGGCTGGCGATAAATCTTTGATTAGCATGGATCCACCGGTGCTAAATCGCTTTTACGGAGATAACAGAGGGCGGCGAGATATGTGTCGGGTTATTGCTCCGTTTTTTGTTTGTTGCGCCACCGATAGGTAGGTCAGCCGCTTATGGCTCCTTTGTAAAGGGATAATGAGCCGTCTCGTGCTGCGGTTGTCAGCAGGCTGTGCGGGCAGTGACGCTCGCCGTTTATGTTGGCCGCTGTGGCGGTCCCGCGGGTGTCACGCCCCGCCTCCCGCAGGATGCTGCACCCGCACAAGTTCCTGTGCGGCATGCTCGCCCTGGCCGTCGTGTTCGCCATCTTCTACTATATTACAAACAAGCAGGCGGTGGCGTCCCACTTCAAGCGGGATCACCCGCTGCTCAGCCTGACGCTGATCTTCTCCGGAGGCTACTTCATCGTCTACATGCTCGGATCGGTTCTGGTCTTCTTGTTCGGCATCTGTTTGCCGTTGCTGGGTGAGTAAGACCGCCTTCCACCCACGCCCCCAGCGGTGGCTGGGCCGGCTGGGCTGGCTGGGCCACGCCCGGCCGGCCCCAGTGGGCCGGCTGGCTGGCGTGGCATTGTCAGTCTTTGACAGTTGCTCTTTCTGGAGCTCCGACTGCGAGATGGCATTTGCAGATAGCGCTCAGTGAATTATGCGATTGAAACGTCGGCAGCTGATCAAGGGCCCTTTTACGAGCATCTCAAGCTCGGGTGCGGTGCGCTCTCTCATATGATGCTCACGTTCCTTTGTTCGGTGGTGCAGGACGACGTCCCGTGTGATGGAATGCGGTTCTGCTTTCCCAGCCATCGATAGCGCTGCGGCGAGGTGCATGACGGCGCTGGCCGTCTTCGCATTAGTGTCAGCCCAGTGGATAAGATGTCATTGTTTATGGAGGCCACATCCGCGTCCAGACCGACGCTCCTATTAAGGGTGTGCCTTGAAAGAGATACTCTGCAGCGGCTACGTCTCGAGACAGTGTGGGCGTTGGCAGGGGGCAGTGTGAGCTTGAGGGCCTTCGGCCCAGAGCTGTGGTCTTTCTGACTGATTGGGTGCGCACGCCGCGCACTGCATGTGCAATGCTGAAGTGGTTCGCGATGCTGTGATTCGCTGCCGAAGCTGCCTGTTTCATGGCCATTCCTACCGCGTGAAGCCTGCTTCGTTCCTTCCTGGGGCAAGTTTTGAAATGGTACATTGAACGTTAATAGTGTTCAATGATTGGTAAAGCATAACATCATCAAACGTCAAAGACGGTTACGTTTTCCAAAAATCTCCGAAAAACTAACAGGATTCCGATTTACACTATAATGGGTCTCATCATCAGGTCAGAACCACTCAGGCGCGCCAGGTCATCGGCTCATGGTCGGGCTAGAAATTGATAATGGCTTAAAATAAAGGCGTATTCTCTTGTTTTAGCGAAATTATAAAACACGTCAGCACCAATACATAACTGGTCATATGGGAAGCTCAACTTTTCAAGAGAAAACCCAGGATCACCCAGGATCAAAAACTTGGATCACATTCTCAGTCATTCCTCTGTCTTTAAGTAGCCGTCCATGTGCACAATATTGTCATATCGATTACGCTCTACTTGGTATCATCAGCTTGTGCCTGTTCCTTGCTCAACTTCTCGAGAGACAAATTTTGCTAAGCGCAGTGTGTTCTCAGCCCATATTTACGCTGTCCTATTTACAAATGCCTGCTTCATAGTTAAGCCATGAAAAACTGGTAACTTTTGCGAGAGATGTCACCAGGGCGAAGAGACGGGTCAGAGAGACGTCTAACTCAAACGCTGCACTATGCGGGTGGTCGCGACATGATCACAGTAGCCGTGGTGCCCTAAAGCCCAACTTATCATCGCCACGTCCCGGCCAGGTGCCTCACCGCGTATCTGGCATCCGTCGTTTTTAAGCATACAGTCATGGACTGCAGCGTGGAAGCCTCTCGCGGCTCTCCGCAGTTTCTGTATTAATGTCATGTCTACTGATTCCAGCGGTGCTCGTTCACGCGTCCATGCGGTTGCGGAACATGCGCAACAAGCTGATGAACAAGATGGAGGCTGCTGGACTCAAGAGGACGCCGATGGGTCTTTTTCTTGACGAGCTTGGGGTGGACAGTGACAAAATCGTCTTCTGAGCAGGCTCGCAGCTGGCTTGTGGTCTGGGTGCTGTCTGCTATCGATGCTTGCTTAGTCACTTGCCAGAGCGTATGGGTAGAAATAGAACGGTATGTCAATTTTGTGCTGTGATTGCACCCATATTTCCCTGTTTACCACAGCTTTCAAGATTAGCGTGTAGAATTCAGAATCTCCTCTCTGAGCACCTTGCTTATCTACGACCAGCCCAGAACTTATAGTTGAGCTGCTTCCGCGCTCGTGAGAGCTGAGTCTTGGTGTATTAGTATGTTATATGAGGCCAGTGCATGCAGTTTCCGGTGCGATTAGCTCGAAGCTTTGACAGTTAAGCCGTTGGTCAAGGTGCAAATTATGATATCATTCCAGCTGATGGTTTACGTTATTTTTTCGTGTGCTGTGATATTTCTTTGCGTGAAGCCATTGGAAATATGGTGTGTTGTCTTTGGAAATGTTTGGCGGTCCATCCGCAGTTTTATTTAATGTATCCCTCTTTGTGTTTGTAACCGTCAGCCGCATAATGAAATATCAGGGAACGTGCATGATATTTGTGTCGGTACTCGGTGACTTATTTCCAAAGTGGTAACGGTTTGCTCATTACCGTCCTTCGTTTTCCGGGTGGATTGAATCCTGGCGCCAATTCTTGGTCCCGCATATGCCATTGGGCGCGGGGATGGGGTGGGGGGGGGGGGGGGGGGGGTGAGGAGGAACTCCACTTAAACCGCGGCGGATGCTGAGGGCCTCACGCGCACAGCCCATTTCGTACTGAGGGCCTCTCACACAGCCCAGTCTGGTGCTGAGGGCCTTCTGCACAGCCTCCGTCTGGTGCTGAAGGCCTCCCACACAGCTCCCGGTTGGTGCTGAGGTTCTCCCGCATAGCCCTGTGGCGCTAAGGGTCTCCCACACAGCCTTGCCCGGTATTAAGGTCCTCGCACAGCCCTTTCCGATGCTGAGGGCCTCCCGCACAGCCCGTCCGGTGCTGAGGGCTGCCCACAGCCTCGCCTAGTACTGAGGGCTGTCCACACAGCCTCTCCCGGTACTGAGGGTCCTCCGCACAGTCCCATCCGGTGACGGCCGCCATTGCCAGTCTCTAGTCACGCAGCTGACCTGGGCGGCCTCCGCTGGCTCCCAGCCGACGCCAGCTGTGCCAACAATATACGGCGTACGCGACACCCGTCTTTCGTCTCTGTGGGGCTCAGTGTGACAATGCCAGGGAGCTACCGTGACGGGGAGCGGATTGCTCAAGTGATCTAAGGAAACACCACGCCGCGTCTCGCTTGCTGTCAGGTGGAAAAATACGGGCGTTGAAGACCGTTTCCCGTCGGAAATATTTGCCGAATGTGCATTACTTCAGCTCCGTAATCAACTGTTGCTTTTGATTTCAAGGGAGATGTCTAGGATGCAGGGGTGTCACTTGACGTAGTTCAGGATCCCCAATGCCGGCTAGGGCCACCTCAATGCTCTCCTGAGCCCCCCCCCCCCCCAATGCATATGAGTAAAAAATAAAAACTGGCCGGTGAAATGCAGCGAGTGTCTGAGCCACTGGTGCACCAGGCACCTCAACACAACTATTAATCTCGTCATCATGTATCATCAATATCATTATCATGTCGGCTCCAAATGGAAAGTCATTTCTCAACATCAACACAATCTCGGAGCTGATCAAATAATTGCTGTTTTAGTGTTGATATTAAACATGCAAATGCAAGTGACCGAAATTCGGGAAGAAAACTGTATCCGGGAGATAATCTAGGTCAACGCTTTTGGTTGGGTCCTCGACCAATCTAAGAAAATGATTCCCTTGCTAGGGTGTCCAGATTCGAAAGAGAAATAAAGATGTGGGACATTCATATAAATTCATACTACTGAAAAATGCATTTCGTACATTGCAGCGGCGGAACATCGTTATCAATTGGGGGGGGGGGGGGGGGTGGGCTTGGGACCCTTTGCCCAGGCCAGCAGATCAGCCTCCCCAATATACAGATGAAATCTATCAGTCTTACCCACCATACTTGATGACTGAGGAGGCTATGCAAGCAGAAATGAGTAAGCATGAAATACTTTTTGGATCCTGTTCAAATGGCAATGTCACGTGGACCGAATCCGAGGGCGCACAGGTGCACCGGAAGTTCTCACAAGTTTTGGTCGCACCAGGTCTCAGCCAACGGCCTTAGGCTCCCATACGTGACAGGTGATGCGTGTTACGGAAGTCGCGGGCGAAGCCTTTTTCCCTCCGCTCATCAGTTCCTGCACATCTGATGACGCAGTATTTGGTCTGTTCTGAGGTTGGTCGACCCATAACAAAGCCGGGTAGGGTCTTGACTGGTTTTGAAAAGCTTCAGCCGTAGCCTGCAGAGTGGGGTTGCTCCAGTGCAAGGCCCTAGAACAGGGCTCCAGTGCTACAGTGCGCTTGACGGCAAGCTCTATGGACTCTTGTATCTCAATGATACCTTTGTGGCACCCTACATGTCGTCGTGGGAGGAGAAAGTGACATTAAGGCGCAGGGAATATGGCGGCGGCACCTACTTTTCCAAAATAGGTACAAACGTTTGCATTTTAGTGATAGCATCGTAGCGAATTTTCCACACCATCTTTCCGCATCATTCCCTGCCACATATGCCGTGGTTTCCACGAATTCAACAGTAAAACATGAATCGCGCGGGGTGTCTGAAGGAACCCGAGTCTATGGCAGGGGCGGATCCAGGATTTCGTCGAGGGAGGGGGGCACACAACATTGTGGGGACCCCCTCCAAAAGACATCCCACCATTTCCATCATTACATTTTAAGATAGGTCGTATGTAACATACTGCATATATATATATACTATATATATATATATATATATATATATATATGCTTATTTATTTAATAAATACGGAAGCCCATCTGACTGGACAGCCCTACAAAGCTAGGCGTGCTACGCATACATAAACAGAACTCACTCATTTTCTACAGATCACGTTAAGTGCTTTTATTTGAAGGCAAATCGTTTCTCAGCAACAGGCAGAATAAACTTGAAGTTAGCTGCTAACCACCGTCAAAACCAAGCATGACCTTGATTTCTACTTATGTATTTACGGCTAGCCAGCTCGGCGATGTAATCGGCCGATGGCTGATGACAAATGCATAGTTTCCCCTTGTTATAAAGGAGTACAACATATCCTAGTATTCAAAATATGTTAAGAACGTGATGCGCTAATATAATGAGTGCCATACACTCAATAGTCAATGGAAATGACACATACGAGGTCGGCGGCATGTAAAATTGCATTCGGCAATGGCGCGTAAGAACTCATCGCCGCACATCCGACTACTGCTTGAAGGCGAAGGCACCAAGACCAATAGGGACGGGACCTGAGCGATCATTGGGGGCTGCAGGAGGCCAACAAAGTGGCTCCCGTCAACAAGAATAGGGTCCTCAGAGCCAGTAAAAAGAGCCCAAGACCAACGGGTGAGCCCCTACACGACCGGTAGTGCCCCGGCAGGCTGGCATGTAAAACCCCTAACAGAGCACATTAACCCTCCTCACCCTCCTACTCTCCTACCCCATCCTCCTCCTACTCCTGTGCGATTGAGATACACGGGCAGGTTAACAACACGAGCCCCGATAGGTGTGAAGAGTCCTGCCGCGAATGAGACCAAAGGGAGAGAGCCCCAAGAGCCCCGAGTAGAGAGTAGAGAGCCCCCGAACATCGAGTGTCTCCGTGTCTTACCTTATAAGAGCCCTAGCGACAGTACAAGGCCCTCCGAGCAGGTGAAAAGAAACCGGTACTAATATGATAGGCCCCTTAACAACTGAGTGTACCCTAGAATATGGGGCCCCGGAAAAACCGTATAGAGCCTTTCGGACGAATGGGAAGAATCCGTGGAGGAAAATATAATCGATCAACAGTGCTCAGGCATTGAGGCAGACAGCGTCCCAACAACTTATTGGGCCCTACGAGAAAATGCAAAGAGGTAAAGGAAAACGTGGAAAGCTCCTTAGCGATCAGATTGACCCGGCAAGTGGACATATGGGGGCAGGCAACCAACAGCGTAATGCTTCTATACAGCGTAATGAGCCCCGAAATTTCCCCCAAGCAACTTTTTCTCAATCAGCGAAGAATGAACTTCGTCCACTGATAAATTCTTTAGTTTTGCTAACAATTGTCATCGGTCGTCTTTGGGCCCAAATACATCCAATTTTGTTGTTTTTTTTTGTGTAAGAAACTGCGGCCATCCGTCCAGTTATGGCCCCTCCGGAGCCTTTAACTCCCTTCGGCATGATCTATGGGGCTATGGTCACGGGCCTCCCCTCCACCCTCTGCATCTGCCACCGGTCCGAGCAGCTTAACAGATGGGGCCCACCATGAACATAAGGCTGCCCATTGAAATGATAAATACTCGCGACACAATGTGTAGGGCTCTGAACGATCGAGTGTGCTCGGGCAGATTAGCATATAGGCCCCCCGTCAAGAGCGTAGGACCTCCATTCAAATAGGAAGTACCCAAGACCCGATGAAGAAGAGCTCCGAATGATCGCGGTGTACCCCGTCAGGTTAACAGATTAAGGTTCCCAAAAAGGGCGTAGGGCCCTCCATTCAAACAGGAATTATTAAGACCCAATGAAGGGGACTCATGAATGATTCAGTGCGTCAGACCAGGTTAAAGTATAGGCCCCCGTCAGAGCGTAGGGCCCTCCATTCAAAAAAGGAAGTACCTAAGACCCAACGTAGAGGGACCCCGAATGATCGAGCGCACCAGAGCAGGTTAACAAATAGAGCTCCCAACAAGCGCGAAGGGCTCTCCATTCGAATGGGAAGCGCTGAAGACCCTATGTAAATGGCCCCAGAATGATGGAATGTGCCTAAACAGCTTATCAGAAGGCGCCTGACACGAGCGTGGGGCCCTCCATTCAAATAAGGAGTACCCGAAACCCGGTGCGGAGGGCCCCCGAAAGATCCCCCGAGCTCGGGCATACCCGAAAGGGTGTACCCGAGCAGATTATCAGGCGGCCCAGACAGGAATGTAAGGCCCTAAATTCAAACGCCAAGACCCAATATACAGGGCCTCCGAACAATCCAGTGTGGTCGAAGCGGCGAACAGATGGGGTCCCAGACAAGTACGTAGGGCCCTCCATCCAGATAGGAAGTACCCAAGACGCAATGTTGAGGGCCTTGAATATTCGAGTGTGCCCGAGCAGGTTAGCAGATGAGGCCCTGCAAGAGCGTAGGCCTCATTCAAATAAGGAGTACCCGAAACCGGTGCGGAGGGCCCCCGAAAGATCCCCCCGCTAGTCGGGCATACCCGAAAGGGTGTACCCGAGCAGATTATCAGGCGGCCCAGACAGGAATGTAAGGCCCTAAATTCAAACGCCAAGACCAATTATACAGGGCCTCCGAACAATCCAGTGTGGTCGAAGCGGCGAACAGATGGGGTCCCAGACAAGTACGTAGGGCCCTCCATCCAGATAGGAAGTACCCAAGACACAATGTGAGGGCTCTTGAATATTCGAGTGTGCCCGAGCAGGTTAGCAGATGAGGCCCTGGCAAGAGCGTAGGGCCTTCTGTTCAAATATGAAATACCCATGACACGGTGTAAAAGGCCCCGAATGATCCAGCGCGTCAGAGCAAGTTAACAGACGGGGCCCCCGAAAAGAGCGGGGGCCCTCCATTCAAAAGAAAGGACCCAAAACTAGATGTAGAGGTCCCCACGATCGAATGGGCCCGAGCATCTTATCAGAAGGCACCCCGACGGAGCGTAAGGCTATTCAAATAAAAAGTACCCAAAACCCACAAGAGCGTAGGGCCCCCCACTCAGAAAAAAGTACCCAAGATCCAGTGTGGAGGGTTCCCCAAGCGAACTGAGTGTGCCCAAGCAGGACATCAGATGGCCCCCGACAAGAGTGTAGGGCCCCAAGCAAGTGAAAGCAGAATTGGAAGCGCACTGGACCAATGTAGAGGGCCCCTGAGCATATTGCAAGTGTGTCGGCAGGTTAACCGCGACCCACGTAAAGGGCCCCCGAGCAACGAGAATAACCCGCAAGTTATGGATGGGACTCCGTGCTTTAGCCCACAGAGCCTGTCTGGCGAATGGACAGAGTTCGTGGAAGGGCCCGTGATTGACAAGAGTGCCCCGGCACGCTAGCAGGAAGGTCCCCAACAACAGCGCAGGCCCTCTGAGCAAATGTAAAGAAATTAAGGGCAACGCGGAATGCTCCTCAACGATCAAAATGGTCCTGCAAGTGGACATATAGGTCCCCCGAAAACAGCCTGGGGCCCCTAGACACTGTAATAGACTTAGAATTTCCAGTAATAAGTTTTCCAATCATTGAGCATAAGTCAAGAGATATCTTGTTGTGATGCGTTTTGGTGTTTAGAAGGAACTGCACCTGTCGGCCGGCTATGGGACCCCTCTCGGAGCGAATGGGCCATTCAGGGCCCCAAGGGGCCATGGCCCCGTGCCCCCCCCAGGATCGCCAAACAATGTTTGAATGAGTGTATGTAAGGGAGCCGGGCGTCGTGACCAGCCTGGACGTCTTCGGCTGATATCCGGTGCTACAACTGCTTTCAATTTAGCTGCATCAAGCTCCGAGAAAAATGGCTTGAATTTGTTGAGAGTGAATACCAAGTTGAAAAGAAAACAATTTAACGGTACAAAGAAAGACAGCTTGAGGCAATGTTTTGTCTTAGAATCACGGACACGAATTCAAGCACCTTACGATATTTCCTGTTCACATCAAGAGCTTACATCTTGGGTGCGTGCGTGCGTGTGTCATCTAGTGGTAGATTATTTAACTCATAGTGCGGTCTCCCTGCGTAATGCCGACCGGAAAGCAGCGGCTTCCGTGTACGAGGCGGTTCGGGCGTTGCTGGATGTGGGTTGGTGACGAATGTCCGTTGTGTTAGGGAAAGCCTGTGATTGACCGCTACGGTAGCTACGGTGTTTCCAGCTGGATATAGAGGTATGTGGTCGTGGTATCGGTAGTAACGATAAATTGCTGGATGGGGTGCTTGCACCGGAAGAATTGGGGGATACTGGATGAGGAACAGGCTGAAGTGTATGCTTACATGGGACATGGATGCTGCAAAAAATTGTTCCCTCAAGCACGCTGTAGCCTTGTTGATTCCGCTTTAATCGAAATGAATCCCTGTTATGTATATGACCACATTATTTAAGCTTGGGAATGCCTGCTGAGACCTTTCATGCAGTTCATGCCGATACTATATGCTCTGATTGTCTATTTTGCCATGAAGCATGGTATGAAACTATCCATGCATTGCAAAGCTCCCTAAATTTGGTATTCATTGCACTTATAATCTGTGAAATGCCTGTCAACATTTGGTTGCTTCAGTATTTATAAGTTAAAACCAGGACAATGGCTACAAATGGTGTGTCAGGATGATGTTCCAGGAAACTTTTACTAAGAAAATGTGCCTAAGGTTGTGCTGGTTGATAAAATATCACTACCTTGCTTTGCAGGATTACTGATCATTGGGTCACTGGGATGCTTGTTCAGGATCTGGATGAAGGCTACTTGGCTTATTCATGCTGCTCATGTTAGGCTCTCATTGACAGCCCAGACTCTGGATGTTATGCATGCATGGGCCTTTTGAGCATCTGTTTGGCCTGAAATTGAATGACTGTAAACACATACTACCATGGGGGGAGGTGGAGTCTAATGATGCCAACCCAGTCTAATAATACCTACCCACTACCCACTTGTGAAATGGTTGGCCAAATGAGTAATGTTGGCTGTTAGTGCAGTCAGGTGATGGCAGGCATACAGTCTGAAGGCTCATCCACAGTCCTTGTAATGCTTGCTTCAGCTACAACTATAGCAAGCATTGAAGTGAAATAGAAGGGAAATCTTTATTTACAAATTTGTTTTTGGATTATTTCATTAAACTACAGAGATACCCATGCATGCATGCATGCATGAGTGAGCATTCCTTATTAGGTAGAAATAAGTATTAAGGTAGACAAGCCTTCCCTAGCTGTTTAAACCAAGTGAATAGAAGTGATGAATCAAAACAATAGACCAGTGACCTCTGTTTTTATAAGGAGAGTGACATTGGGACTGGTAGTTGCTAGGACATGAAAATGTCAGCTGCTCATGTTGTGAACATGACTGGAGAATGCAGCATGACAGATGTGGCAGCAGCCAGCCACCCTTTTTCTAAAATTGCTATGGGCTGCACATTTCTATTAAATTGGTTTCTTCAAGCTGTTAAGTCACCTTGACTCCTAAGTTGTGATTCCTTTAGAAGGACAACAATGCTAGAAATCATAGTGTGGCCAAAAGATTGCCAAATTATTTATCCATAAAGTTATGAGATAATCAGTTCAGATGTAAGTGCTCAGGTCATTAGCATATCCAAATCCTTATAGAAATGCTGCTAAGGAAGTCACTTGCTGCAAAATTCAAATCCAGTTGTTCCAAATCAGAGTCTCCATGAAGACTAACTGAGGTGACCAAACAAATTACCTGGAATACAAAAGCCAATCAACTTGCAACCATTAGACACATATAAGTAAAAGTGCTGCTTGAATGGGCATGTGCTGTCACAATGTAAAACTTATGTTGAAGCTGTGTAAGGTACCCAATGTGCAAATTGCAGCAGAGTGAATAAATGATGCAGTAAATATTATTGTATCACAAAACATCTTGTCTCCAGCTTAAACATGTGACAAAACACTTGGTGCTCTAAAGATGTTCTCCTGATTTTTTGCTCAGGCCCAAAAGAACTCGACAGAATTCACTTTTAACCCATAGTAAGGTTTATCCTGTGACATTTCATTGATATTCCACCCTTTATAAGACATTTGTGCCTAAATTGTAATCTGTTTCATAAAACAAACAACATTGGTGCTAGGATGATGATGTGTCTATACAGGGAGATAGTGCTTGTTGGACAAATAAGGGGATCTGTCCATTGGGCTTTGCTTGATTCTTCCTCAGTGGAATCAATTCTGGCTCTGATTTGCATTATGTGGGGGTTTCTTCTGACTCTGATTCCAGCCAGGATGGCACTAATTCTGACTCAAGTAGGTATGGCTGGATCCCATGTCTGATTCCCACACTGTTGATTCCTGTGACAGAATTTTTGGACCTACCCTGTGTTATGGGAGTTATAGCACCCTACACAGGGCAGCTCTTTCAATAAAGAGACAGGTATGTATGACAGTACATTGATTTCTTCTGGTGCACAGATAGACTGTTAGTTGACAAAGATGTCTTGTTGCATTCTATTTGGTTCAACAAAGTTAATGATGTGGAGGATGTAACTTTGGCTCTGACTCTTTAAGTTCCAAATGAATGAATTCTTGCAGGCTCTGATTGACTCCAGGCTCAATTCCAGCGTGACCTGCGGCCAAGAACAGGTCTTCAGTCCATCTTCCATCCATTGGCAATGCCAGCAGGTTATTGTGATGATCTGTAGAGGTGACAGCTATCCTGGTGCCAGTCTGCAGATTGTGGGGTGCGGAACATTATGTGCAACAGGGCAGCTGCTCAGCCAGTGGCACAATGGCGTCTATTGGTGACTGAACAATCTCCGCCGATCTGTGGATGGCGACGGAAGCTGTATTAGGTTGATGATTGCTGAGGTTGCATTTGCATGAACGATGCTCGAGCCCGACTGTCCGTTAGGGTGACCTTGGGACACAGAAAAAGAGCAAGTACGCCTGGTGCGGCAATAGCACGGAGCCCGTCAGCGGGCAGCTGTTGCGCTGCCGGCGCCGGTTGACGCCGGTTCTGATAGCCGGACCGCATCGCCGCCCGGCGACGGCCGTGGCCGCTGTTGACCGTCGCCGGCGTCTGTTTACCATGGTCATGGTCGTCGGGACTCGCGCCGCGGCCGGGCACGCGACTCCGGCCGTGTGCTGTGTGCGCCGCCGCGATTAGGGGGTCCGTGCTGCTGCACGGTGACGCTCGCGTGCGGCCGTCCAGATAGCGGCGCCGGCAGGTGCGCCGTGTCAGGCGCGACACGGAGGGCACCGCGGTCCCGGCCGGCCCGGGAGTGTGCGTCGGAATACGAGGCGGCGCGGCCGGCGCCCGCCGTATGCGGTCGCACTGCTCGGTGAGGCCGGCTCGGAAGGCCAACCACAGGGCAGACGGCAAAACGGTCTGGGCGTCAACGGAGGCCATGGCATAGTACGTCTTGCCGCGGAAATTTGCTGGTTCGGTTCTACTGGAGTCGATGTTTTGAACAGCTTGCATTTTGTCCATTTTTAACTGTTCCATTCCACGAAGCAATGTGCCAATGTCATATCGCGAACCCCGTCATAGCTGCACACCTATGGTATCACCTATGGCAGTGTCACTTGCCACTAATGCTTCTCATTGCATGAATGGTAGGAATAAGGGCCCCCGAGAGCGCCGGGAGAACTGCGCTTTTATCAGACTGTGTGCGTGTGTATGGTGTCTCATTGCAAGCCTTCCTCTTTTACAGACCATGGTGTAACAGAACGCCAAGATGTCTTTTCTTAAGAATTTGAAGAGCCTCTTCACTGGAGGCGGTGAGAACGCCTCCAAGAAGAGGCGCGTGTTGAACAATGTGAAAGTCGGCATCAACCCCGAGGAAGTGTGGGACCTGCAGGGAGAGCTGGGCGATGGCGCCTTCGGCAAGGTTTACAAGGTCAGTCTTAGCTAGCACAGCCCGCTTTGGTACCAGCGTCATTCTCGTCTGAGCAAAATGATACGTGCTCTTTTGTGTGATCTCATGATTTGGAGATCTTGCAGTCTTGATTTTTATCATGCCATAAAAAGCTTGTGCCCCAAACGTGGCGGACTTCCTGCGACGCTGGACAGGTATTCCAGCCACTGCTCATCTGACTGGCTGACTAGTGGCTGCCTGAGTGGGTGGCTGGCACACGTGACAGGAGGTAACTGCTCTGAGCCGGCGCTCCTCCCTCAACAGGCGGTGCACAAGGACACGGCGCTGGTGGCCGCGGCCAAGGTGTGCGAGATGAACGAGGACGACGAACTGGAGGGCTTCATGGTCGAGATCGACATCCTCACCGAGATGCAGCACAAGCATGTGGTCAAGCTGCTGGACGCCTACTTGCAGAGGAAGCAGCTCTGGGTATGCAGCACCGATATGCGGCTGGTGGAGACGTGTAACAGATGTAGCGTGGCCCTGACAGTAGCTAGTCTGTGGCTCGCGACCTGTGAATCGCGTGAATTTTTTTGCATTATTTATACCCATTCGTAGCACAGTCATTGCGGACTGAGCATCAAGGAGCTACCACTGCTGCGATAGTCGTCTAATTTTGCTTGTCTTTGTTTAAACGTGTCGTGTGTTCCGTCCTCCAGCATGTATCATCTTATCATACGGTAGATGCTGCCAGCCGGAGGTGGAGGCGTCGCGGCACCAGGTCATCGTTACACGCGACTCAAACCGAGATGACGTAATGGACTCATCTGCTCTTCTTTGTCCTTCGGCTCTTATGCGGCTCGGGGCTATTGTGTGTCAGAGAGCTCACCGGTGTCGACGCCCGCGGCAGATGCTGCTGGAGTTCTGCGACGGCGGCGCGGTGGACTCGATCATGGTGGAGCTGGACCGAGGCCTGAAGGAGCCGCAGATCGCCTACATCACCCGCGGCATGGTCGAGGGCCTCGAGTACCTGCACAACAACAAAGTCGTCCACCGCGACATCAAGGCTGGCAACGTGCTGCTCACCATGGACGGTGGCGTCAAGCTGAGTCAGTGCCCCGCTCGCCCGCGCCGCTCGCGCTGGCCTGGGCTCCGCACGGCCGGGGGACCCTCCCCCCCCCCCCCCCCAGCGCCGCTCGCTCGCGCTGGCCCGGCTCCGCACGGCCGGGGACCCTCCCCCTCCCCCCCAGCGCCGCTCGCTCGCGCTGGCCCAGGCCCCGCACGGCCGGAGACCCCCCCCCCCCCCAAGTTTATCGCCGACGCATGTTTTGCGAACTGCGGGTGTCTTTTCTGGGCGGAGGCGCCTGTGCACGCGGTTTTTTTCATCAGCTGTGTGAGAGTAGTGGACTGCGTCGACCTTGACCGACTGAACAAATCTGCTGCGTTTTGATCGTATTACCGCTATGTACAGGAAGGAACGATTGGTGCCTTCCCCGTGACCTCGACGCGTGTCGCGTCCGGGAGCGTCGCGTCGCCGGCGCCGCCCGCCGCGTCGCCGGACGCTGACGCCGTCCGTCTCCCCGCAGCCGACTTCGGCGTGTCGGCCAAGAACAAGCACACGCTGCAGAAGCATACGACGTTCATCGGCACGCCGTTTTGGATGGCGCCCGAGGTGATCATCTGCGAGACCTCGCTCAGCGACCCGTACGACAAGATGGCCGACATCTGGTCACTGGGCATCACCATGATCGAGTTCGCGCAGAAGGTACGGAGAGTGGTGCCCACAGCCGCCGCGTCAGGCAGCTGGTGGTGAGGCGCCAGCTGCCTGGGTTAGCGGCGGAACATTTGCCGAGAGGTGTCTTAGTGCAGTGAAGAGTGTGTGACATGCTCCGTTTGACGCGATGGTGACGTAGCGGCTGTGTTATGGCATGGTGATGATGAGGGCGGAAGGGGTGCTGGGGAGATAAGTTCTATGGCCACTCTTCCTTGGGGGTCCTCATGTACCTTTGCTGTATGTAAGCTCAGTATTGAGTATGGTGGCAGGTCTTGATGTGTACGGTATCCTTGAGGGTCGCTGGGTATTGTCGGGGCTGCACCCACTTCCGCGTCCCAGACACTGAACATTGAATACGGAAGCGCAGACGGGCGATTGATGCCGCGCGTTGCTCCTGATCGTGGCGAGATCAGAGCCTGGTTCATAAGTGACACGCACTTCGAGCACGTCCCTATCCCCGTGCCGACACGACCACTCTCGGGCAGCCCTGCACCAGCGCGTGACCGGCGCCGCCGTGTTTTCGTGTGCGGGACTGGGTGTGACGCTACCGCGCGTCCGCAGGAGCCGCCCTACAACGAGCTGAACCCGGTGCGCGCCATGCTGCGGATACAGAAGTACGACCCGCCCACACTGGACCGGCCCAGCCAATGGAGCAAGGAGTTCAACGCCTTTATCCGCGCCTGCCTTAAGAAGGACGCCAGCAAGCGGCCCGAGGCCGTCGACCTGCTGCAGGTGGGGCGTGGTCGGCGGCCGGGTGCCGCGCCGCCGCGATGGGGACCGCAGGAGCCCTGCTGCTGCCGGGCCGGGGCGGTGTCGCGCGCTGTTGCCGCCGGACGAGCCGCTGCCCCGCACTATCGCGGCTGGGCGGGCCGATGGATGGGACGCTCGCAGCCGCCGCTGAGTGGGTCGATAGACAGCGGACCAATGTTACCGATCGCCCCCCGCAGCCGGAGTGCGATGTCTCCCGTCTCAGGTGGCCGTGCGGCGGCGTCTCAGGTGGCTGTGCGGTGGCGCCTGTCCCGCCGCCGGATGCCGGGGAATGGGGGGGGGGGGGGGGGGGGGCGGTCGGCACAGCTGGCGAGGCCAACCGCCCGTCAGGCTTTCGGCCGCGAGCCAACCTTCGATTAGCACAATGCTGCCGGTCCGTTCTATTGGCTTAAGAATCACAGAAGGCCTGGCGGGCGGCACACAATCCAAGCTAAAGAGATTGCACACAGGCGGGGAAGCCGTATGAGAATCGCGGGCTTTGCAAATCGTCGCGTACATCCCTGGTTGTAGATACGTGTCGAGGTGGTTCGGTATCTGCACTCCACTCAAGTGGTTGTTTGAGTGGTCCAGAGCGAGGGTTCTTGTTAGCCGTATTCATCAGCACGACATGGTTTTTCTGCCACGGTCGTGGGTCTAAACTAACAATCAATCTGTCACACTCGCAGATATTGCCATCTCGTATACATCTGTCAAGAGATGTTTGTGGTCTCAGTTGTCGGCTGCCAAATGCCGCCCGGAAGCATGCACTGAACAAAGTGCTAGCTGCCGCTTCTTAGGATAACACAAAGTGGTCCGTCGTGTCATGCTCGCGACTGTAAGAGGATTTCAAGTGTCGCTACATGTGGTAACGTTCCCGAGGATGAGTGTCGCCGCTGTTGACGATGCGGCTGGCGGTGTTCGCCTTTTGAGAAGATGCTCACCGAAGTGGTTTCGGCGTCGGCGTTCCTCCGCGAGCCGTGCTCGCCGCAGCTGACGGCGACATGGCCCCGCGTGTCGCCAACAGATGGCGTTCATCAACCGCACCCTGGACAACAAGCCGATCCGGGAGCTGCTGCTCGAGTACAAGGCCGACGTGGTGGAGGGCATCGAGGACGCCGCCGACGAGGTCAGTCCCGACGTCAGCTCGACCTCCCGCGCCGGGACCCGAGCCCGCCACCGCGCACAGGAGACCCCCTCCCCCCCCCCAAGCGAGGTCAGTCCCGACGTCAGCTCGGCCTCTCGCGCCGGGACCCGAGCCCGCCACCGCGCACAGGGCAGCCCCCTCCCCGGCGAGGTCAGTCCCGACGTCAGCTCGGCCTCCCGCGCTGGGACCCGAGCCCGCCACCGCGCACAGGGCAGCCCCCTCCCCGGCGAGGTCAGTCCCGACGTCAGCTCGGCCTCCCGCGCTGGGACCCGAGCCCGCCACCGCGCACAGGGCAGCCCCTCTCCGGCGAGGTCAGTCCCGACGTCAGCTCGGCCTCTCGCGCCGGGACCCGAGCCCGCCACCGCGCACAGGAGACTCCCCCCCCCCCCCCGGCGAGGTCAGTCCCAACGTCAGCTCGGCCTCCCGCGCCGGGACCCGAGCCCGCCACCGGCCCCGCGCACAGGACAGCCCCCCCCCCCCCCGTGCAAACTCGGATCGTCGGTGAAAAGTGCGCGGTGAAAGTGGTGAAAAGTGCGTCATGAAACGGAGCGCGTGCAGTTTGATACGGACCATGCGGTAACGGTGGCTGGTTTCATGTGGTTCGTTGCTGGCCTTTTCAGTGATGAAGCCACTCAAGCCTTTGGAGCCACTTGTGATTTGCCCACTTGAGCCCACTTGCAGCTGTGGCTTTTGAGCTTTCAAAGTAAGCGGCACTGATATGCTGAGCTTGCAGTAAATATTGTGTTACGGAACCCAGACCTGCTGTCGATCGACTTCATGGATGCAGTATGATTCTCAGGAGTCAGAGGGGAGATTACATTTTTTTAAAGAAGCTCTGCCGAACCCATGTACGTTTCATGTCTCGGTCGTCTTCGTCGTATCTTCGGTTGTTGCGAAGTGAACATGAAGGCCATCGAGATCACGTTTTTTTACTCCTTGTAATGTATGGGCCTAGAACGGCAGCAGGGTAACGTTCTTTAAACTGATGCACAGTTTACGGTACGGTGACCGGAAAGAAAGCAAAATTGTAATTCGAATCAAAGACAAAGCTGTGACTGCGGTAAGTTGTGGATGTTCTACACGCCCTGGGCTTCAGTCAATGTCATATTCCCAGACCAGATAGATAAACAACATTTAGCCATCTAAATCCCAATTCGGTGAAGCTTGTGTTGACCGCAGGCTCAGAGCATGACTGTTTATACATTTTAGAAAGGAAAAACATTACTCGAGAGTGATAATACACTGTTTATCCATTTCACGGTGTTGTGAGTGATGAGTGTCCCTTGTGGTCAGTCTTCTGCGTCCTGTTTCCCCCGAGCTCGTTCGTGCGGTCAGTCTTCTGCGTTCTGTTTCCCCCCGAGCCCGTTCGTGCGGTCAGTCTTCTGCGTTCTGTTTCCCCCCGAGCTTGTTCGTGCGGTCAGTCTTCTGCGTTCTGTTTCCCCCCGAGCTCGTTCGTGCGGTCAGTCTTCCGCGTTCTGTTTCCCCCCGAGCTCGTTCGTGCGGTCAGTCTTCTGCGTTCTGTTTCCTCGCGAGCTGATTCGTGCGGCCAGTCTTCTGCGTTCTGTTTCCTCGCGAGCTGATTCGTGCGGTCAGTCTTTGCGTTCTGTTTCTTCGCGAGCTGATTCGTGCGGCCAGTCTTCTGCGCTCGTTCGTACGCGAGCTGTTCGGCTGTGTGTCCAGCGTCCATGTCCGTGCCGCACGCTTCACCCGTCGCCTCCCGACCGGGGCCGACCCGTGCCTCCGTACCGCCGTGCCGCCGTGTGAGCGCGCCGCGCCCCTGTGTTTCACGCTGCCCAGGCCAGGAGGCGGCGAGCGCCGCCCGGAGCTCGCGCCCGGAAGGTAGGCGGCGCCGCAGGTGGGTGGAGCGCGGCGCCCGCCGCACGCTGGGCGCCGCCGCCGCGCCGCCCCGCCCCCTGGTGACTGCCGCTCGCCCGGCACCGGTCGAGGGTGGCCCGCCGCGTTCCCCGATAGGACCCTGGCGTGCAGATGTTGAGTGGCTGGGTTCTGACGGCTGGGGGTGTCATGAGATGGCTGAGTGGTCACGGGGGACAGTGAGAGGGCATATATCAGCTGGAACTAAGCGCCGCTGGCACACAGGCTGCACGTTGCACCGTGTAATATCACGGTCATACACTGCACGCGCATGGTGGGTCCAGGTGCCGGAGGCGGGGGCCGAGCTAGGATATCGAGCCCCGGCTTCCTCCAGGTGTAGTGCCGCCGGTGACGTAGGTATTGGCACGTGCGGGAAAGTGGTGAGACAACATGCGGTTTAAATAATTCAGTACTCACGCCTCAGGTGTCGTGTATGGTAAGTCACTGTTTTCTCCATCGGACGTGGAAGGGTCGCTCGCCCTGCTCGTGTCCCTGTGGCCGCCCGCCTGTTCTCCGTCGCGAGCCCGGCACCGAGCCGAGCCGGATGGGAACGATGCTGACCTCTGACCTCGGCCGACAGGACACTCGCGCCTCCCGGCTGAGCCTGGACTCGGGCCTGCCGCCCACCGACGAGGCCGACGAGGAGGCCGAACCCAAAACCACCGCCGAGCCGCCCGCCTCACCCAAGAAAAAGGTGCGTGCAGGCGGCTCGGGCGACGTTTGCAGCTTGAAGCGCGATTTGTGTGTCGGTCAGATCAGTCTCGGCTGCCGTCGGAGATGATAATAATTCATGGGGCACAGCGATCTGTCCGTTAGACTCAACCGAGTGAGTTATTTTCCCCTTCGGCTTTCCAATAAAGCCATTCTCCTTTTGTACTTCTTCACAGGGCACAGCTTCAGAATGTGCGATCGCCTGGGTTGTGTTGTTCAGCGTGTAGCTGTTTATTCTCTGTTGTGTGCTATCATCGCTCGCAGCCCGTGATCACCCTGCATGATTTGTCGGCAGCCTGCGCCGAAACCGCCAGCGCCTGCTGAGCCGACCAAGTCCCCCGAGAAGAAGAAGCTACCAGCGCCGCCACCGCCGGTCGCCAGTGCAGTGGCGCCCTCAGTCCCGGCCGAGCCGGACACCGCGCCCGCTCCGTCCGCCAAGGTCCAACCGGACCCGGCCCAAACTAAGCCTGCCCCTGTGCCGGCGACCTCACAACCTGCAGTCGATCAGCCTGCAGCCGGTCAGCCTGCTGCCGGTCAGCCCGCAGACGCCCAGCCTGCTGCCGCTCAGTCTGCGGTAACTGAGCCCAGTGCGACTCCGACAGAGGCGCTGCCGTCGGTGGATCCGACACCGGCAGCGATCGAGGAACAGAAGCCGACGCCGGCGCGGCCGGCCGACCAGAGACCGGCACCAGAGTCGCCAGCCGAGCAGGCTACTGCGCCGCCGGCCGCGGCGGCACCAGCTGCGGCGGCGACCAGCGGTCCGCCGCCGGCCCCAGCGCCGGCGCCGGCCTCCGACGCCGAACCGACAGCGGCGACGGCCGCGGTGGGACTGGCGGTAGACGAGCCGCGGCCAGTGGCAGACGGCGGCGATGCGGAGCCCGCCCGGACGGAGCGGCCGGTCGCCATGGACGCGGAAGACCGGCCCGCCGGCCCGGCGATACCCCCGCCGCCCCCGCCGCCACCGCTACCGCCGGCCGGTGACGCGGCGCCGGAGCCGATGGAGACGGACGAGCCGCCGGCGCCACCTAAGTCTCCAGACGAGTCGCCGGCGGTGGCGCTGGGCCCGGCTGGCGACTGGGAGGCGGCGACGGGCGCGCCGCAGCTGACGCACGACCAGAGCGCGGCGCGCGTCATCGTGTCGGCCGGCGACGACCAGGCGGGTGGCACAGTGACGACGCTCATCCAGAGCGTCGACGGCGAGGCGCGCATCCAGGTGGTGGACGCCGGCCGAACCGGTGAGTGTGGGATGACGTGGGGCGTCGGGCCGGCAGGCGAGGTGTCGGGTACCGGGCGCACCGGGAAGACGCGTGCATGTGCTCCGTTCCCTTTGCCAATGGGTGGCGTTCAGCTGGTTAACAGTTGAGTGTGGAGATGGGCGTTCGATCCTGTCCTTGGTGCCGTTGTCTTTGTCATGGGCTGTCAACATTGGAGCTGCTTTGTCGCTATGTGTGTGGGTATGTGTGGGAAGGAGAGGAGTAATCCGCCCCCTGCTGTCCTGTGGTCTGTTTCACTGACCTTCCGGCGGTGTCTGCAGACTGGAGCGACGGCAGCCGCTCGCCGGAGGGCGGCGCCACCCCGCCCGGCACGGAGGCCGAAAGCGAAGCTGAACTGAGCGCGCACCAGATCATGGACTCCCTGATTGGCGAGGTACTGCGGCTCCAGGAGGAGGACCGGCGCGCTGAGGGCGACGACGACTCGGACGACGGCTCGGCCGCCGGCGCCGTCGACCAGTCGCTGGACGAGGCGCTGCTCTCGCTCGCTGACGACGAGGCGCCGGCCGACGGCGAACCCGTCAGCCTGCCGGCGGACCGGGCGACTGTGGACGGCTCGGAGCCGGCGGTCACTCACGCGGAGGACGGTCCGGAGACCAGCGCCGCCAACGCAGAGGGCGCGGAGGCCAGCGCCGCCCACGCGGAGGACGGCTCGGCCGCGGTCGTCGCCCCCTCTAAGGACGGCGGCGCGGGCGCCGACATCGCCCGTGCGGTGGACGACACGGGCGCCGGCGTCACGCGTGCCGAGGCCGACACCGCGCTGCCGGGGCGTGCCTCGCCCGCCAGCTCCGCAGCCAGCTCGACGGCCGACTCCGTGGACGCGCCGGCGGCGGCCGACGGCGCCGAATCGCGGCTGACGAACGGCGCGGCGCCGCGGCCGCCCGGCCAGCGGCTCGACGACAGCGAGGTGGTGATCGCCGGCAGCAGCATCGTACACGGCGGCCCGCCGGACTCCGACCCCGGCAGCCGGTTCGAGCTGACGCTGGAGGAGACTGCCGGCACGCCGCGGTCCGAGCCCGAGCCCGAGCACGCGCCCGAGCCGGAGCCGGCTGAGCCGCACGTGTCGGTCATACAAGTGGAGCCCGAGGAGGAGAAGGCGGCAGGTGGGTTAAGGTGGCGTGTCACTCGCCGGGCCCGCGGCAGGTTGACCGGGTCTGCTCGTCACTAGCCAACAGACCCGCGGCGATAAGTGCCCGGATATCACCACCTGAACTTGTTCAGGCTTGTCACATGGTGGCTGCTAGACCCGGGAAGGGGTAGGTGCTTGAATTCTATCTTATGTTATCTTTAACTTACCTTACTGCGCATGAATTTTACGCCTGCTCAATGTTAAACTACTGTTTCCTGTGCCTGATCATCTAACAGATTTGCAAGCCACTTTCATGGTGTCGTCATTGCACCATTTTATTTCTCTACGACTTTCTTCGAATGCCACTGAATGTAGCGTCCTTCGCCCCACCCGCTGTCCGTGGCGCGCGTGCCGGGCTGGCGTCGGCCCCCCGTCCCGGTGACAGTGCGTGTGCCCGGCGCCGCCAGGCTCTGAGGCCACGCTCACCTCCATGCTGGTGGAGGGCACGACGGTGGGCTCGTCCGACGTGGACCAGCTGGACGAGGACGAGGACGACGGCAGCGTGTTCTCGCCCGAGCTCAACTCCACCGCTCGGGTCAGTAGGCCCGGCCAGCTGCGCCGTCGGCTGGTGTGGATGGCGGGGGAGGCGGAGGGAGAGAGGCTCGGGTTAGTCTCATCACACGTGGAATCCGTGTATCGGATTTTGTAACCGAGTCAGTTTCCCTGGCCCTCCCTGGTCATGCGGCATTTGCCGATCACGACGCGTGCTTTACGGATGCTGCCGTATCGGACCGGGTCCCGTGGCTCCCCCCACCCCTGACCCCTGCCCCCGGGCCCGCCTGTGTCTCCTGACCCCACCCCTGCCCCTCGGGCCCGCCCGTGTCCCCTGAGTGTGGGATCTCCGCCGCCAGCCCGGCTCGCGGGCGAGCAGCGCCGACAGCGACGGCCTGCCCGAGGCCGACTCGGCCGGCAGTCAGAAGGAGAATATGCCGCCGCCGTCCGCGGTGCCCGCGCCGCGCCGCCAGCAGGACGACGACGAGGACGAAGACGTGGTGCTGAGGAAGAAGCGACCGCCGCTGTCCTCCCAGGTAACACCGGTCGGCCTTCGCCGTCCCCCCGGCGGGGTTGGCACCGCTGCCCTACTGGCGTGCTATCTTCGCCCGGGCAGTTTCGGGATGCGTGAGGAATGCGTTGTTGCAAGTGCTCCATTGTTGCCGTTTATGCACTTATTTCGGGAACACGAGGTGTATGTGGGCCATTGAGTGCAACCGTTATATTTATACACAACTAACCGCAGACCCGGAGACTCCGTGCTCGCCGAATGCGTTTCGCAAAAATCCCAAACCGTCACCCGGCTCGACCATAACGGCGTCAGTAGCTCAAACGCGACTCATCGCGCCGTGATGGTGGCAGGCGCGCGTGAGGTCTGACACCGCGCCCGGCCGCCGCCAGGACTCGTCCAGCGTGTCGCGCTCGTCCACCATGAGCCGCACCAAGGAGGAGCAGGCCATCTCGCACCTGCGCAAGAAGACGCGCAAGCGGACGCGGCGGTTCGAGATCGACGGCGTCGTCGTCACCACCACCACGCACAAGGTGTTCTACGGCGACGACGAGTCGGCGTTCGTCGACGAGCATGTGTTCAGGAAGCAGGAGCTGCGCGACCTCAAGATGCTGCAAAAACAGGAGCAGAAGCAGTTCCGCGAGCTCAACGCCAAGGTGCGTCATGGGAACTGGGAAATGCAAATTTCAGGAGGCAATGCATGCGGCATTGGACAATGTTCATTTCCATTCATCATGACCGGTGTGATCTGGTAACATGGTCGGTGCCATGTGCGATTGTCGCGTTGGGCTGTCCGGATCGGGCGGCGGACCGTCCGTAGTGAACGTCGTCCTGTGATTGGACCGCTCCACGTCCGCACGCTGACTGTGTCGGGCGCGCGGACGTGTCCGGATCGGACGGCGGACCGTCCGTAGTGAACGTCGTCCTGTGATTGGACCGCTCCACGTCCGCACGCTGACTGTGTCGGACGCGCGGACGTGTCCGGATCGGACGGCGGACCGTCCGTAGTGAACGTCGTCCTGTGATTGGACCGCTCCACGTCCGCACGCTGACTGTGTCGGGCGCGCGCCGCCGCAGTCGCAGCTGGGCCGCGACAACCAGCAGCGCAAGTTCGAGTCTGAGATGGCGCAGCTGGTGCGCCAGTACGACAGCGACCTGGACAGCCTGCAGCGGCAGCAGAAGACGCAGGTGGAGCGGGCCGAGCTGCAGCAGGATAACGACCTGCGCTCGGCGAGCAAGAAGATCCGCGCCGAGCAGGTCAGCGGCGGGGTCACTGCCGGGGCAGACATACGGGCAGCGTGGACGGGGTGGAGAGCGGGCATGACGACTACCGACCGCATAAACAAGGCGGACAATGTGAAAATGTGATGTGAAAGAACATTTTCGGTTCAGCTCACTGGCCAGTTTTTCCCACCAGTGAGATGGGGAGTAGCTGGTAAAGCGGCGAGTTATTTTCTTGGATTTATGTGTCAGATGTAACGCCAGAAGGCATTGCTGTGTTGATGACAAATGTCGATTGATAGATCTGACATCTTTGCCAATATTGAGTCCAACTTGTGAGCTGTATATTGGCAGAGATACCTTTGTCGTTGATTTTCCCATCCACCGTCTCCGTAAGGGCTTCGCGAGACGTTTTAAACATCTTGTGGGTGAATATCCGTACCGACTCCCCGGACGCAGGTGAGGAGGTGATTGCCAAAACAACAGGTGAAACAGCATTCAGCTGCCCACGATTCCCTGACTGTTGACTTCAGTACAGCTTCGATTATCAACATCAGTGCAGGCGACCGGATGGGCCCTGTGGGAAAGTTTGCGGCGCAGACGGGTGGACCGAACTGACTATCTCCCGCCCTCATCTCAGGAGCGGGAGCTGAAGACGTTCCGCGACTCGCTGAAGCAGGAGCTGCGTCTGCTGAAGCAGGAGACGGACATGCTGCCGCGCGACCGCAGGAAGGAGGCCCACAAAGTCCGCAAGGACAAGCTGGACGGCGAACACCAGGTACACAATGCGGCATCCGCCGGCGCTGGCCGTACCACTGACGCGTGCTCGGATCGGACGCAGAAGGTCCGGACCGGGCGTCGTCGCTTGACGTCGCCGGTCAGTAGGGCACATCAGTACATTGTAACGTTATTGGCGTCGGTTACAGCGCGATTGTGCAGTTGTGATGCGGTGGTGCGTATGTGTCCCAGTGTATTGCAGGACGGTGGTATTTTGAAGGGGTCGTGATCGCGTCTGTCGTGCTTCACAAAGTACCTGGTAGACCTGGCAGTCGAAGCTCGACAGATCGCCAGTCTGTTTCGGGGGAACGGTGGCCTATCACGACCGCGGGGAGGGAGAGGGGGAAGGGGATGCTCCGCTGGCGCCGGGGCGCACCGTCCGCTGGCCGCGCTGGGACACAGGGCGGATGGTGGTGAGGCCCGTCCGCCAGCGCCAGTGTCCGTGACCGCGCCGGGTCAGCGCCAGAGGCCGCCGCTGACCGGTGCCCACGTGGTCGGCAGGAGAAGGAGCGGGCGTTTATCGAGCGTCTGAACGAGTCGCACGAGTCGTCGCTGCAGCGGCTGGCCGAGCAGCACCGCGAGAAGATCGCTCTCATGGAGAAGCAGTTCCTGCAGCAGAAGCAGCAGGTCGGGCGTCGGCGACGACCAGGGACTTGGTGCTGAGCTCTGGGGCACGGCGGATCAAGTGCTGGGCCAGGGATGGCGTGCTGGGTAGTGGGCTGATGGCCAGAACCACGTCTACGCTAATGCATTCTAAGCGCGCCGCGGTGGTACTTGGCCGACGGGTTTGAGTTGTTTGGTGTTAAGTGTCATATGCTCTGGCTCACTTGCCATGGACATATGTCCATGTGCTTTTTGTCGAATCCGAATCAAATATGCCTCAAATCAGATCCTGAAGCTAGGTCCAAGTTTCGAGTGGTGCTTGGGAGACACATGCCGTGAGAACGCACCAGCTCAGCTGGCTCGCGTATTGACTCCGGTATATCCACAGTTGCTGCGCGCCAAAGAGTCGGCCGTCTGGGAGCTGGAGGAGCGTCAGATCCACGAGAAGCACCAGATGAGCAAACACCAGGTCAAGGAGGTGTTCTTCCTGCAGCGACACCAGGTCAGCGAGCGCGGCTTGCCCGACAGGCGTCCTGTCGGCCCCGCCCTGTGCTCGACCCGCCCTGCTTCCGGAACGCGGCGGGACGTGTACCGTCGCTGCTGCCGGCGCCGGTACGCGCCGGTGCCGGTCCAGACGAGGTCCAGACGGCAGTGTCCTGTCGGTTCCGCTGATGGCTGTATTGCTTGATGTGGCTGGCGGCTGGCGTCTGGTGACGCGATCCACAGTCATGCCGACTGTGCTCGACGTGGTTGACTGTGCCAGTCTGGCCACTCTCCTGGGTTATTATTATCCGCTATCTTTATCAGCGACTCCCGCGCCTCCGTCGGATGACTCGCCGCCCTTCTGAGCGGCTCTCCCCGGGACCGACTCAGTCCTGCTCCGCCAGATGCTGCTGCGCCACGACAAGGAGCTGGAGCACGTGCGGCGCATGAACACGCGGCGCACGGACGAGCTGGCGCGCCAGCAGCAGGTGGAACGGCGCGCGCTGCCCAAGCGCATCCGTGCGGAGCGCAAGGCGCGCGAGCTCATGTTCCGCGAGAGCATGCGCATCAGCAACACGCTGCCGCACCGCGCCAGCCTCTCGGAGGCGGACGGCGACGAGCGGGACCGGCTCAAGAAGTTCCTGGAGCAGGAGCGGAAACGGTGCGTGGTGCCGCCGCGGCGCTCGACAGCCGGCTGGCGACGCCGTGTGGGCAGTGCCGGCTGGTCCCGTGCGGGTAGTGGGGTTCTCACAGTGCGCGGTGGGGGCTGTGGGACGCTGACGCGGTTTGCGGCGCCGGCTAGGACCGGCTTGTGAGTCTGGCAATGGTTAACATCCCGGAGGGTCATTGTGACGTTGCTAGTCCGACAACGTGCTGCGCGCCACCGTTAGTTTCCACGTCGGTGTCATGCTCTGGCCTCGACTGAAGCGGCCGTCACTACGCGTCTTCCCGCCGGCCGTAGTCGGCTCGCTCTGTGCGTGGCCTGAGCCTCTCTTTCTGAGCGCACAGAGCGGGGCGGCCAGTCAGAGGAGTGTACCCGCGGCCGCTGTTGGTGACTGTCGGCTGGTGTGACGCAGGTACAAGGCGGAGGAGCAGCGGTTCGACCTGAAGCACAAGCGCAAGCTCGAGGAGCTGCGGGCCAAGGGCGATGCCACCATCAAGGAGCTGGAGCAGCTGCACAACGAGAAACGTGGGTGGTTGGGCGAGCTTGGGGTGTCGGCCTACAGGAGCGCATGAGCCTCCCGATAAACGGAGGACCCGTTTTGAAATTGGTCCGTCCCTGAATCCGCGTAGGGTTAATACTTAAATGGCGGCAGTTGTGGAGTGTGGTGCAGTTTGACCGCATCGATCCCCGGCTTTTCCCTGCGCGCGGCCGGTGGGTTTGGGACCTTGCGACCCGGGGCCAGTCGACACAGCTGAGCCGTATGGCGACGCCACCGGATATTGTCACCTGAGAATCCCAGCACGTCGACTTGGGCGTTCCTTGAACACTGGCGATGGATACTAGGGATGTTGCCAGCCCCGTTATGTGCCAATTCACCGGCCATGTCGTTTTGGTCCGCCGCTCTTGCGTTGGGGGCCGCCGCAATGACGGCGTCTTGGTTGGCACGCGCAGGTCGCATGCTGATGGAGCACGAGTCGATCAAGCTCAAATCGCTGGAGGAGACGTACCAGACGGAGCTCAAGGAGTGGAAACACTCGCTGAAGCCCCGCAAGCAGGTGAGCATGACCGTTAGAGTCGGTAGCCTGGCCGGGCTCTCCCGGTGTGCGGCTCGGTTGATCAGGCCGGCTTGTCGGGCGGCCAGAGATGCGTGCGAGGAGACGCGACGTGCAGCTGACCTGTCCTTCAGACCGAGCCTTGGCGCGTACTTCTCCCTCACAAACCTAGGCCGTTGAATGGATTGCGATGCTACAACTTGTGTTTTGACATGGAAGGCTGAGCGAGCTTGTCCATGAGCGCCGCCTGTCCGTGCCGCTGGCCGGGCCGAATACTGTCGGCTCTCGCCTGGTGACCGCTGCCCGGAGCCGGACCGGGCGCCCGCTGAGCGTGCGCGCGCCCGCCGCCAGAAACTGGAGGACGACTTCGCGGTGGAGCTGGAGGAGCAGGAGCAGTTCTACACGGGCCCGGTGGGCGCCGGCGGCTACACGGCGCCGCTCAGCGACGGCCGCGCCAGCCTGGGTCGCGTCAGCACCTCCAGCTACCGGTCACAGTGACGCGCGGCCGCCGCCGGCCACGGTCACGGTCACGGTCACGGTCACGGCCGGTCAGGGGCCCGTGCCGGTCGGTTGGGGCCCCGGTGACGACGGATCAGGGTCGCCATCGGTGTGACACCCGGTCAGGGTCCCGGGGACGGCCGGCTAGGGTGCCACGACGGTCGTTTAAGGGGTTTTGCGACGGCCGGTCAGGAGACATCACGACGGACGAGGGTGCCGCGGGCAGCCGGTGATGTTCCTCCTCCGCCGACGGCAGTAGTCCGTCCTCCGGTGATACTGGCGACCTGGACCGCTAGCAGGGACGGCGACGGCGCTGCCTTGACTGAGCGCCGCCGCGGCGACACAGCGGAGTCTTCTCACACCAGGTGTGCTGGCGAGCCTCGCCCCCCTTCGTCGGCGCGTCTTCCGCGCGATGGTGGACGCGCTTCGGTTGACCAGAGCTTGACAATATCGATCGCAGTGACGTTTTATCTTGTGACTCCCCGCGCCTGTGTTCTCTCGTCGCTGCCCACAGTGGGGGCGCGTTTTACTGCAGCCGATCTGTACGGTGATTCAAAGTGTGGCTTTATCTATGCAATGCCTTGGGTGCCGGCCCTGCGCCCGAGCCTCCAGGAGGCGGGCCGCGGGCCGAGTGTTGACCACTTGACGCGCGTGTTAGCTTGGGGACCCAGCGCGGCCCGCCGGGCGGCGCCGCCCCGAGCGGGACGACCAAAGTGCGGACGGCGGCGCGGCCGTTGCGCCGGAGCTGGCGCCGCCGCGTGCAGTATTCCGCGTGTGATGACGGGCTGTCGGAAGCCTCCCCTGAGCAGGCCCAACGGCGACGCGCGTATTTAATCGCTTCACCCGTGTACACGACCCACGTGCGACTAGCTTCAGCTGCTCTAACCAGGGGAATCTACGGGTTAGTGGAGGGTGTGAGCGGGCTGGCGCCGGTCCGCGCGTCTGTGATTGGGCTCCGACCGCCCGGTGACATTCCGCCGAGACGGCCCGGCCGGCCGCGCCCGGTGCGGCGGCGGCGGCGCCGTCTGCCCGTCTGTCGGCCGCCACGCCCGGTTCATAATAAACGGTACCGATCTGCGCAGCGTGTGTGCGGGCAGCGGAGAGCGGGCGGCCGCGGCTTGCAGCCAGACTGACCACGGCCAGGTCACCCGCAGGTCAACGCTTTCCCATGGGATAATGCTGGGGTGTGGCATGTCTCGGTACATATTCCTCAAATTTGCCATGACAAGCGTTCATCGGACCCTGGCCTAAAGGTTTCGTCGAAGGCATCTACCAGACCACCTTCGGACTATAAACTACATCCAATGTCCCTGCAGGTCATTCTGCATTGATCGAAAGCTTGGCAGAGATCAGTCCTAAGTATGCGTAGCCTTTTTCAAGTGTTCCCACTGCCAGTGTAACGCGAAAAAACGTAGTTTGTTTCGGTCTTAAAGGCAAACAGTACCAAATAATTTCAACGTGGCAGGTGGGACCACTCCGTGTCAGACTGGCCCAGGCCATCTGCCCATTGACCGCTACCGATTATTTGCACAAACGCTGCACGTGCGGCGCGAGCCCTCAGTGCGCCTCAGTTTGACCCACCGACCAGCCGTCCGCCGGCCGGGCTTCGGTGACGGCTTCCACATAACTCGGGGAGGTGGGATTTGCTTCACGGATGGTCCACACACTGGGAATGCATGTGCCCACTGGTATGTATCTATCCACATCCATCCACTGGAATATAACCTGGCATATCATTTTAGCATTTCTCCACCTGATCTCGAATGAGAACAAAACCATGCAACTTGCGATTTTGACACCCACTTTTGACACTTGCAATGGTGTCGTGTTGCAACGCCCGCGTATGCAAGAGGAAAACTACTCATCACAGTGGTTAGCCCCCAGCGTAAGCATTAATCATTAGCATTTGGGTTTCGACTGCAGGCAGCCATTTAGAGCCTACTTCTTTGCCAGGCGATCTTTAGTCATCCGGCGCATGCGCAGATGGCGCGCCAAGCGCTCCGAGTCATCGAGCCTGACAGGCGTCTCAAAGCTGGAGTCGCACACAGTCGCGGAGCATTACACGGGTTAACAGATTATCTGAGAGTCTACGTGCTCTGCAAAGTTTAAATGGCCCTCGCTTCAGACAGGTTCCTCCCTAATGAAGTAAGGCAGCCATTCCCGGCCGGGCGTACGGGCCAAAGGAACGCTGCCGCCCAGCTCCAGTAGTGACACTGCGTAGTCACATGGGCAACTATCAGTGTGTGATCACATTGACCTGCTAGAAAATGTGAGCTCCGTAGGTGTAGCCGATAATGAGGCGATAAATGGCCGACTTCGTTCCTGCTGCTGTCGCGTTGGGAGGACACCCAATCATCACCGTGTCTTGTCTTGTCTGAGTTTATTATTCATGCTATCGTCGGTATCTGTGCTCAGCTGGTCGCAAGCCTGTGTGCCAGTTTGTGTTGCCAAACGACCAGACAACAACCGCTTGAAGCGTGGTGCTTGGACCAAAGCAAAGTGGAGGGCCGTCTGCGTTCCCTTTAGCAGCAGCGTCGACTCTTCCATCCCCACCAGCCCAATGACACCCAAACAAAAACCGCCGTGTTTTCCGGCCCTCTCAAAAACTGCCACCCGCTGTCAGGATGTCCTTCACTAAGGCATGCTTAGTTTCACATGCTGCATAGAGTCTGGTACATATAAATGACGCTCCGCTCGGTAGTTCTCTGCGTAAAGACAGCACCTCTCTCACAGCGCAATCTAACAGTAACAATCGAGCAGTGCACACTTGAGCATAGTGTAGCACCATGTGATGTAACATGTGAAAACTTGGCCAACCGGCACACACCTCGTCCCTTCTTGGCTTGGAACCATCCCCGTATATATTTACCAACCCATTGTACTCTAAGTGAATATGGCAAAGAACCTCAACTAGGGACTCCTCAGCAGTCTTCAGCAGCTTTTGGCCGGCGCGCAGATGGCGACTTTCGGCTGCGCTCGTAGCACATCGCGATCGTACCGACACGTGCCTCACAACCTACATGCACTTTCTTACACACGACGACCATGTGGTCATGCAGAGCATCAAGCCAGTTTCTAAGAAGGGCTCAAGCGAGCACTCGTTTGTCCCTCGACAGTCAGCCGTTACCCTCGTCGCCGCAGAGCAACAGAAGACAGTTGCATGGTTTATTGTAACGCCTAGGTATCTGGTACATGGTAGCTGGTTATAACAAGACCGGGCACACGCACACGAAAGCTCAGCCTAGCAACGAGGGACAGACATTAAGTACGCGGTTAAATGCTGCGCGGCTCGGCTCACGCACTTACATCAACCCATCGGCAGGGGTGCTACAGGGCACTACAAGCCCCGCGCGAGTGTCACTACACAGGCGACAGAAGACCATTCCCCAGCGCCATACACTCGGACGCCCACGGCAACACGCGCACGTCCCGGCGTAAAATACTATTCACATCCGCGAGCACGCCCCGATCCGCGCGATTATAAAACGGCGCGCGTCGCCACCGCAAGGCCGGCACTCTGCCGTCCATTCCGGTCCGTAGCAGCACGCCGTCCAGTCCGGTCCGTAGCAGCCTGCCGTCCATTCCGGTCCGTAGCAGCCTGCCGTCCAGTCCGGTCCGTAGCAGCCTGCCGTCCAGTCCGGTCCGTAGCAGTCTGCCGTCCAGCGCTCGGCCAACTGCACAACCTGCAGTCTGGTGCTGAGCCGGCACGATCACCGTATACACAGCACGTGCCACCGCAGCGGTCGCAACTGTCCCCACGCACCGCACGCGGCCTGGGCCACCTTGCCCGGGCACAGTCCGCGGCTCCCCGCGGCGCCACTCGCCACCACTACCCGCACAGTGCCGCGCCGGCGACGCCCACACCCCGCCCGAGCTGCCAGTGGACGCCGCCACGCAGCGGCCGCGCGGCGCGCTCAGGGTCTTGTGCCGCTTGGAGTGTCCCTCGAGCGCAGTGGAGCAGCGGTCGCGGGTCTGCTCACGGTCCACGCCGGGCCCCAGCTCGTCGGACGGCCGCTTGGCGCCCGGTTGGACAGGCGCACAGCGTCTCCATGTCGTTGAAGATAACGGCGCGGCCGCCGCCGACCGTCGGCACCACGTCACCCTGCGCCGGCAGAGAGGGTCCGACGTTAGACACGGCCGGGGCAGCGGCACCAGACGGTGGCGCTGGTGTGTGTGGTGCGCCGGCGAAGGCGGACCAGTCCGAAAGCTGACAGACAGTTGCTGGACAGTTGCTGGTGGTGCACTCAAGACAGCTGTTTACATCTTCGCTCTGCGAGTCGATGCTGATGGGCCCCGTCAGAAAGCACGCGACCCGCGCATAAGACACAAAGCAGAACGAACACTGAACACAGACGGAGGAAAGCGTTTCCCACGGACTAAATTCGCATTAGTGAAGCGCGCGCCCTGCCGAGCAGCTGATGAGCAGGATGGGCGGGAAGGGGCGAGCAAGCAGGCTCACCTTGATCTTGTGCGTCTCCACCTCGCCGGCCGAGTCCTGGTCCTGATGGGTCAGCACGTACTTGGACGTCTTGTCGTTGATTCACGTCCTTGGCGTCCAGCTTCGTCACCGACTTGCGCTTCTTCATCTTTGGCTGCAAGCGGACCGCGAGTGCGCACTGAAAGCCCGCACGGGACAAACACGCAGGGGACACGAGAGACCAAGCGTACCGACGGCCACGAGTTAGCCCAGGGGACTGCGGTGCTGGGGTTTGAGTACGGGGAGTTGGTGCGCTTGTGGTAGAGCGAGGCAGGCAGCATATGTGACACGCAGAGATCAGTCAGCGTTCTCCAGCAGTGTTTCCCGTAACCCTTCAGCGCCACCCGTCATCAACCCGTTATCGGTCCACTGGCAGCCTACCGGATGGCCGACAGACAGCGGCCGGCCGCAGCTCGTTACCTGGAAAATGGTGGCCAGTTCGAGCACGTGGCCGGGGCGATGGTCCAGCCACACCTCGGCGTCAGTCGACTTGGAGCGGCGGTGGCGCGGATTGGCGATGGGCACAGTCTGCGGCGGAGGCGGGCCGTCAGAGCAACCGCAGCAACCGCCCGACGGTGGAGGCGGCCGTCAGAGCACCGCCCGACGGCGGAGGCGGCCGTCAGAGCACCGCCCGCCGGCGAAGGCAGCCGTCAGAGCACCGCAGCACCGCCCGCCGGCGGAGGCGGCCGTCAAAGCACCGTCCGACGGCGAGGGCGGCCGTCAGAAGCACCGCCCGCCGGCGAAGGCAGCCGTCAGAGCACCGCAGCACCGCCCGACGGTGGAGGCGGCCGTCAGAGCACCGCCCGACGGCGGAGGCGGCCGTCAAAGCACCGTCCGACGGCGAGGGCGGCCGTCAGAGCACCGCCCGCCGGCGAAGGCAGCCGTCAGAGCACCGCAGCACCGCCCGACGGTGGAGGCGGCCGTCAGAGCACCGCCCGACGGTGGAGGCGGCCGTCAGAGCACCGCCCGCCGGCGAAGCGACCGACACAGCTGCGGCCGCGTGCTAGCGGTCGCACATAAGGCGCCAAAGGCAGGTGGCTTGTGGCCAACCTTCAGCGCGACCGCCCCAGACACACATGCTGACCGCCCACACCCAGCACGCACCATCATCCATCTTCCGGTTTTTTTTAATGGCATCGCTGAAAACGAAATTTTGCCGCGTGGACTGTTTACTCTGCCAGCACCACAATCAGCTCCCACCAAGCCTGACCAAGCCGGCGGACTTTTACCAGGCATGGCAGATAGCATACCATTATGGCATGCGATACCACAACCGTCCGCGGTAAATGCATCACCCCGCCGGGAAAACACGCCACCTCAGACGGGAACTGAGCCCACGTGGCGCTGTGGCACCATCCGACAGCGTCTGTCACTCCCTTCGAATCGCCACCAAAGCGCCGACAGCTACGCCGCCACGTCTGCGGCAGACTCAGCTCGCCGACGGTCACAGCCTGGTCAGCCGTGACAGTTGGCGTTCGACACCGCGTCGACTGACAGCAGCCACAGGCGGCCGCCGGTGCCGCCACATCTGAGCACATACGTCACCGGCGGGCCGCGGCGCGTCCCACACTCACCCGCTTGGGCTGGGGGGTGGCCGAGAGGCGCGGGTCGGAGCGCGACGGCCGGATGGCCGCCTCGCCCGACACGCTGGGCCGCGGCGCCGGCGTCGGCGGCGCCGACGGCACAGCGAACCGCGCGTCGTCGTTGTTGATGATGTCACGCAGCGCGCGCAGCTTCTCGTCCTTGGCGCGGATCTCCGTCTGGCGGCAGCGGCGGCGGCGCTGTGTTACGGACGACCCAGGCCGACCGACGCCGCAGTCAGGACGTCCCAGGGCGCAGGCGCCAGACAGCCGAGTGCGACCACGCCACCGGAGCGCGGGTTAGACCCGTGTGTCGAGCAAGCCGCCGAGCGACCGTCGCAGGGCGCAGGCGTCAGACAGCCGAGTGCGACCACGCCACCGGAGCGCGGGTTATGCCCGTGTGTCGAGCAAGCCGCCCAGCGACCGTCCCAGGGCGCAGGCGTCAGACAGCCGAGTGCGACTACGCCACCGGAACGCGGGTTAGACCCGTGTGTCGAGCAAGCCGCCGAGCGACCGTCGCATGGGTGTTGTTGAGCGCCCTCCAAAAATTCGAGAAATTCCACGCAGAACCTTTTCTAATTCCACAGACAGAGCCGATCCTGACAATGACAACGAATCTGCGGGAACAGGAAAATTATCTAAAATCATTACCAATGACAAAAGCCATGAAGGCGCAACCGATCGGAGCTGCTGACTCACCTTCATCTGCTCCCGGTTGACCTTGATCTTGTTCTTCATGTCGGAGGCGAGCCGCTCCTTCTCGATCTGCATCCTGGTCTTCATGCGCTGCTTTGACGCGCCTCTCGCTCCAGGCCCTCCTGGTTCAGCTTCATCTCCTTCTCGTCCAGCTGTCAGACAGGCGGCCGGCCAGCAGGGTCCACCGGCCGGGCGACACGTGCGGGGCGACGGACACCAAGTGACAGGGCACGTGGCGACGAAGCGGCCCGCCCGGCGGACGGCGCAACGGACGGACCCAGGCGAGGGTCTCAACAGCGGTGGCCGTCAGACGCACTCCAACTGACATGCGTTTGGCGGTTTGTTCACTTTGAGTACATATAATGCAATTGCCTAACTGGGTGGCGCTACGTACGTCCCTTTACCGGACGATGCATCTATTTTTCTACCTGCTGATGGCCTATGCGCAGGCGACCATGGGTATCCACCGCTATCTACCGCGGCACAACGAAAACGCACACCCAAACATCAAACCAGGAACTGAATATTACGCAGTCGTGACCCTCACTGAAGAGTGGAAAGAAAACAAATAATATAAGCGACACAGGCCTGATCGCTTGCAGCCATTCCGTGCACCCATATCCGGCACCAAACCCTCGCCCAAACCATGCGGTCCACCCCTGCCCTCCGCGCCAGGACTTCGGCCATCACCCCGCCCGACCGGCTCACCTCGTTGACAAGCGCCGCCTGGTTGTCGTTGAGCTCGCGGAAGCGGCGCGTCAGGCTGTCGTTGGCGGCCTCGGCGCTGGCCAGGCGCGCCTCGAGCGCGGCCGTGCGCCGGCCGCCTGCCCTCCGACGCGGCGCGCAGCGTACCGTTCTCCTGGCGCAGCGCCGCCATCTCCATCTCGGTCTTCACCAGCAGCTGGCGGAACGCGTCCTCTGTCGGCGGCGGCGCGGGCGGCCGGTCAGGCGTCGACGCGACTGCCCGCGGCTGGGGTCGACGCCTTCAATGACCGCGCACGCGATTCCGAAGCAGATGTCGCCAGCCGGCGTGACGTCAATTCAGTTCAAACCCAACACGCAGCACGTGCCGGACCCGTGAACACGTGACCTGGGAAGCCCGTGCGCGCCGAACTTGGTACCCAGCCAAATCTATATAATACTGAAAAACTCAGCCCGCTTACTTCGGCGCGCCTTACGGCGAGCCACATACTCTGGACATGTTGACGCCGTTTGACCCGCAAGTGTCAGCCCCGCACTCACCACGGGTACTGGTACACTTTCATTCACCACCCAGCACACAACTAGCCAAACCGTATTAGCATGTATCTACCCCCAGCGGCCGACCCAGGACGCCCACAACACAGCACCCGGCCGGCGCGCGCCGGCAGTGCGCGGGGGGCCGTGCCAGCGGCGCGCCGGCGGCCACCGCGGTACTGACGCTGTCGGTGGCAGGTCGTGCAGCAGGGTGGCGCGCAACTGGACGCGACGCTCCAGGAAGCGCACCAGGCAGCGCACCGTCTCCTCCTCCTCGCCGGGCGTCATGGCCATGCTGGGCCAGACGGGCCCCAGGCAGAAGACGGGTCCCAGTTCGTCGGGTGAGGCGTCCGACGGCGCGCCCACCTCCGACCCCAGGCGGCGCTGGGCCTCGCGCAGGATCTGACGGTCAGATGGCGACAAAGGTCACGCCTCCGGCTGACACGGCGGTCACGGCGACAGGGACTGACAGAGGTCACGGCGACAATGACTGATAGAGGTCACGGCGACAAGGACCGACAGAGGTCACGGGCAACAAGGACTGGCAAAAGGTCACGGCGACAAGGACTGACAAAGATCACAAGGTCTAACAGAGGTCACGGCGACAAGGACTGACAGAGGTCACGGCGACAAGGACTGACAAGGGTCACGACACGCTCCAGGACGCAGGCCAATTCGATCACAAATCTGGCATATCGGCTGACGCTGGTTTGCCCTAAAACCAGAGATTGAACACCAGGGGGTGGTCACACCAAGATCAGAAACACCAGGAAAGACGAACGTGAACGCAGCAGCCGCGTGCTGACGGTCATTGACACCGACCCCTATGACCGCACCAACTTCGCTCAGTCATCACATACAAAGTGCCACACATAAATCGCTGGTGTTGTTAAATCTGGTGGTCGCATATTTTGAGCGGGCATTTATCAAAGGAGACGCGCTGAAACAAAAAGTCCGGCAGCGCACGCAACGGACTTCACGCAGTGCTGCGTGGCCTGAGGCAGAGTGGCCAGGCAAGCTGGACGGGTCAGCACCTCCGGGGCGGGAGCGAGCGGTGCGGGTGCCGGCCGCGGTGTGAGTCCCCCGCTCTCACCTGGTTGGCCTTCCTCCTGCCCGGCGGTGAGACCGATGCCGACGTCCAGGGGCCGGTCGGCCGGCCGCGCCACCACCACCTCCTGAGTCAACTCGGCGAACTCATCACGTGCTGCAGGCGCCGCCGCACGCGTCCGTCACACACTGGCGCTAGCAAGCGTCGGTGTCACACACCAGCGTGCGTGCTCACGGAGAAGACGGGATAGTCGGCGGTGCCCGACAGCTATACAGGTCACGACGAGCGAGCCGGCGGGCGGGGGCTGGGTGTGTTTGTATGTGGGGGGGGGGGGGGGGGGATCATCAGGCACCGCCTGTCACCATCGGACACCCAGGAGAGGTTTGCCACGTCATACAGCAAAGACAACACACGACACACCAGAGCGGGCCGCCGCTCATCAACACTCGTGGGACCCGCCACCGTCTCGCTAGCCTCCACGCTCGCACGGAGCCCCACCGCCTCACCCCAGTGACGCGGCCGTGCCCCACTCACGATCGTCTCGTCGTACTCGCCCACCGCCTCATCCCAGTGGCGTGGCCGCGCCCCACTCACGATCGTCTCGTACTCGCCCACCGCCTTACCCCAGTGACGCGGCCGCGCCCCACTCACGATCGTCTCGTCGTACTCGCCCACCGCCTCATCCCAGTGACGCGGCCGCGCCCAACTCACGATCGTCTCGTACCCGCCCACCGCCTCACCCCAGTAACGCGGCCGTGCCCCACTCACGATCGTCTCGTCGTACTCGCCCACCGCCTCACCCCAGTGACGCGGCCGCGCCCCACTCACGATCGTCTCGTCGTACTCGCCCACCGCCTCACCCCAGCGACGCGGCCGCGCCCCACTCACGATCGTCTCGTCGTACTCGCCCACCGCCTCACCCCAGTAACGCGGCCGTGCCCCACTCACGATCGTCTCGTCGTACTCGTCGGCGCGCGGGTTGACACACACGACCATCTTGACCTTGCCCTCGCCGTCGAAGTAGTTCTTGAAGAGGTGCGTGATGCGCGAGTCGCGGTACGGCACCATCTTGTTGGCGCCCGTCAGCTGGTTCTCCCGCAGCGTCTCGATGCAGGTGCGCAGCACCATCAGCGAGTTGTTGATGTTGCCTGGGCGCAGACGGCACGGCTCGCGTGACACCGAGCACACTCAGACACTTGAGGCACGCAAACAGTGAGTTCGTGCGATGGGGATCAGCTCACAAATTGACCACGAAACCAACAAGTGGAGAAGGAGGAATAAATAGCTGACTATGTCACTGCCCAGTACATCTTAAACATAAAGTTTTTTGTTACATAGCCGACAACGCAAACCTACAGCAACCGCTTCTAGGAGCTGCTCGACAGAAGACTTTGAACCTGACACTCATTAACAAGCACTCTAAGACCGTACGAGCCCCATTTCAGCAGACAGCGAAAGGCCCACGAGAGCGGGGTCTGCTCACGGACCGGCCTCGCGCAGCCTGTCGCCGTTGTTCTTGGTGCGGTTGGTGCGCTCACTGCCGGCCAGGTCGACCAGCGACAGCTGGCCAACCACCATCAGCGCCTTGTCGTCGAGCACCTCCTCACCCCGCGGGTCCAGCGGCGCCTATCGGCCCGAGTGGAGCGAAGGCGCCGGTCAGCCGCGCAGCGCAGCCAGGTGGAGCGAGCACCTCCGGTCAGGCGGACACACGTGTCGGGCCGGGCAGCCGAGAGCGACCGAGACCAGGCCACTGCGCTGGGCACGGCCGCCATCAGAACGGGCACCGCACACACGCCACACAACGGAGGCCGAGGACGACCGGGTATAAGGCGCCGACCCAGCCACAGCCGCCAGAGCAGAGTCCCACCACTGACCAGCGCGCATACAGCACCGTCCCCAGCACGCTCTGACACACCCGCGGAGCCCGTGTCTCCAGGACCGGCCGGGCGGGCGCCGCTGACCTGGACCACGCGGATGGTGAAGACCGAGTGGGAGCGGCTGCTCTCCGTGTTGAGTGTGGTGTGTGCCACCTTGCGGCGCCGCTGGCCGCGCCGCAGCGCCTCCAGCGCTTCGCTCGGTGACGACACCTCCACCTCGCTCACGCCGTGCACGTAGATGTTCTTGTTGTTGTCCTCGCGCAGCATGCGGGACTGCATTCGACCTGGCGAGCGCACCGGCTGGGTGTGAGGCAGACGCGTCCAGCCGGGCACCTTTGCCCGGCGCCTACTGTTTTGCGTGGCGTGGTCGGTTTTGAAATCGACAAATGCGAGCAGGTCCATCAAACTGTTTTACACGCATTCCAAGTGGTGGTACGATTGTACGAGCCTCTTTCAGAAAATAAGTCAAATCATATTGAAGCATGCGGGGTTCGGGGTTCACATTGAAAAATCAGCATCGAACAGCGGCGCTACGTGTTTCGTCCTTGTCCAAAGGGGCTGCCTACAAAAAAAAAACTACAGGGGCTGCCCGTGGCCTCACTTTTCATATTCTCCGGGGCGACCTCCTCAAGCAGGTCGTAGACGTAGTTGTTGTAGATCTCCACGTAGGAGACAAAAGACGGCGTAAGCGTTGTCCTCGTCGAGGCCGGACACCTGGCTGATCTCTGGCACACGCGTGGAGGCCGGCATCACTCTCCTCGGGCGTCCACGCTGCCGCTTGCCGGCCGGTGCCACACGCCTGCCGACGACGCACGGCCGTCAGTCGTCGACAAAGGGCACCATTGACGTCATGGAGGGAGACGGCGCTCTGCCCACTCATCATCTGGGGCTTTATGCATATATATATATATATATATATATATATATATATATATATATATATATATACATATATATATATATATACATACATATATATATATATATAGTATATATATAACTTTGCCTAAATCTCGCCTTAAGGCATGAGCAAGGGTACCCTAGCCCCCTAGTCTGGGCAGAGGGCTCTGCATACTGGGTCCACAGCGCATGGTTTGCTATTTAAGTAGTACAAGCCTGTGGCGGCCAGCACCGAGCGCGCTACACCACACCAGCACGTCAGATGCCCTCCAGCCGCTGGTTTTGCGGCTGGAGATCGGACCGGCGGCACTAACAGCGTGGCGAAGGCCACCCTGCCCAGTCGCTCACCTCTTACGCGGCGTCTTTCCCGGCTTGGGTGTGCTGAGGATCTCCCGCTGCCGGTCCAGCATGGCGTCCGCCTCGTTCTGCACGTCAAAACTGTTCAGACGGTCTGGCTTGAAGACGTAGCGGCGCGCCTGGTAGTTGACGATGCTGTTGAAGATGACGTCGATGCACCGGGGCATGATGCCGCCGTCAGACGGAGTACCTGAGGCAGTCCGCAGTGTGCGAAGCTGAAACCTATACAGATGCACTGCTAGTTCTTGTTGCCTCAAAGTGATCCCATCTGGGCACCTACAAGTCTTATGATTATGAACTCCACACCAAGGCTTCGAATGGACGCTTATGCAAGAGATACAAAGAACACATTGACACACAAACCAGTGTGGCCAGCACGTTCATAGCCACATTCAATCGCAGGCAGCATACAAAAAATACAACAAAAACAAAACGGCACGTCATTCGACCGCACTTCACAGGCAACAACAGAGACCACTCGGGCCGTAACTTTCGGGAACACCTAGCAACGACTACATAGGCAGGCCATTTACGTTCACCGGTGTTAACAGGATACCGGCTGGCAACAGTCTCCACGTTCGCACTACCAACTCGACGTCTAACTATGCCCTTAGTCATACCGGCACACAATAACGTTTCAACGCGTGCGCCCTCACAACATTCGGATTTATTCGGTGCGGCGTGACCACGCTGTGGACCGCCGTCGCACGCTCCCTCACCCATCATGGTGTGTGTCTTGCCACTGCCTGTGATGCCGTAGGCGAAGAGCAGACCATTCTTGCCACTAAGCAGATCACTGACCAGAGGCCGCGCCACCGCGTCAAACACCTGCTTCTGCGACGCCAACTCCGGGAACACCACGTTGAACTTGTATTGCTGCTCCTTGGCCGTGCCGTACCGGAAAGCCTGCCGCCCGGCGCGTCGCAGTGACCAGGAGGATGCATGCGGCGTGCGATCAACCATGCCTTGCAGACGGTAAAATTAATTCGTTTCACAGGCCTTAACAGATGACAGGCGTGGACACAGCTTGGAGCGAGGAGACGCCGGCTACACGCGGGGGAGACACTGGCTACACGCGGGAAGACGCTGGGTATACGCGGGGAGACGCCGGCTACACGTGGGGGAGACGCTGGCTGCACGCGGGGAGACGCTGGCTGCACGCGGGGGAGACGCTGGCTACACGCGAGGAGACGCCGGCTACATGTGGGGGAGACGCCGGTTACATGCGGGGAGACGCCGGCTACACGCGAGGAGACGCCGGCTACATGTGGGGGAGACGCCGGTTACATGCGGGGAGACGTCGGCTACACGCGAGGAGACGCCGGCTACACGTGGGGGAGACGCGGTTACATGCGGGGAGACGCTGGCTACACGCGGAGTAGCCGTCGTCGAGCGAGCCGGGAGCGGCGGGTGGCGGGCGGCGGGCGGCGGGCGGCGGGGACGGACCTGCGAGTGGGCCGGCGGCGTGACCAGCACGGCCGTGTCGTCCAGCTGTTCGACACACTTCTCTTCGCCGTCGGCGGCCGGCCGCAGCCGGCACACCACCTGCACCGGGTCGACGCCCTCGGGCAGCGCCGGCCGCGCCGGCCGACCGGCGTCTTGCGCACGCCCGCCTTGGTCCGACTGGCAAGATGGGCACAGGATCAGGCCGAGTGCGGACAGCGACAGCAGTCGCTGAGCTGGGCCACATTAGGTCAGCATGCTGGCAGTCACAGTATGCTAGCCTCTCTTGGTCAAAATGTCATCCTGGGCAAGAGCTTGTAAGACATATCCAAAAACACAGCAGACCATGGAACACCCATGGGGTGGAATGCTTCCTTTCTGATAGAAATTTAGCAGTGATTTAACACATCTGAACAGTGATAATTTGTGATGTTTCAGTAACTACCTAAACCTATGCTAAAAAGAACCACACTACAACTATCCCTCTGTTTACTTCAGGCTAAGACATCCATCACCAGCCTGGAGACATTACCAATTTTCCTTTGAACATTTTGAGCACTGACACTAAATTTTGAAAATGATGTTTCCTGCAACCTATCCCTTAGAAAAACACACATGTGTAATATATATATATATATGTGTGTATATATATATATATATATATATATATATATATATATATATATCTATATATATATATATATATATACACATATATACACATGTGTGTTTTTCTAAGGGATAGGTTGCAGGAAACATCATTTTCAAAATTATATATATATATATATATATATATATATATATATATATATATATATACAGTGATCTACTTACACCAAGTATCAGCTATAAACATCTCACAACTGGGCAATTTTTACATTTAGGCATATATAACAACTGAAAGTGCTTTTCAAATGACTGGTTAAAAATAATGTTTCATATAAACAGCATATTCATGGTTCAATATGACTCACTGCCATTTTAGTACCAGGCAACTAAGGAGATAGGTGTACCCGAAATAAGTCAAATATAATTTGCTGACACTATGTAGAACTTTGAGCATCTTACAACCCAGCAGCTTTTACACCTGGGCACATGTCAGAATTAAGTGATTTTTGAAACAACCAGTGAATAATATCTTTCAATAAAGTGGAACATTTATGGTTAAATCTGGCTGGTTCAAGTTTTAGCATCAGGCCGCAGGTGGCTACGGTAATTAAATATCAAAAAACCATTTCAAGCTATGCATAATAGAAGATCATTTCCTGTTATTACAACCTAACATATTAGTATTCCCTGTTGATTACAAATCTTAAGTTTATGTAACTTGCTTGCAGAGCTGCAATCTTAATTGCCATGCTGTAAATATGCATGTTGTGCCAAACATATTTCAGAAAACAGCATCTAAAACATGTTTTCAAGCAAAAAATGAGCTGAGCATACAACACAATTAGCCCTAACCTGAGTCCAGCATATGCATGGCCCAGGTTTAGGCACATAAACAAAGTGTAGTGGAGGGATGTTTTGCAAACTGGCCCAGGTGCATCCTGAATGTGATGTACACAAATCTTGCATATTGGTCATGTGAGATTGGATGGCATAGACATTAATGGGAAAAGGATGGCTACAAGTGCAAAACCACTTACATTGTGTGCCATATTTATGACAATTACCACTTATTTCAATATACCCACCATACCATGCCTAAATCTTTTGTCATAAAAAAACACAAAAACACAGGATTTTACAACTATGCATTTAAATAAGCTGCATCAGATGAAGTGTGCACAGTGCAACTACTACACATAGAAAAACACATGATGTGCCACAGAAAACAAAACAAAAAGAAATTGAATTCACTTTGCTACTATCACGCAAGCACAAAAAACATTGTCAACAGGAATACATTGATGACCGAACAGGCAATGCACATATTGGTGCACCAAACCGCACTTTATGCCAGTACATATCATACACACAGCCCACACAAGTTCTGTTCTGCTACAAGCTGGATTTGAAGTTTCATCTGGTTACATTCAGACTATGACACAATTTTTTTTTAAAGCTGACATTTCAAGTTTCCAAACTTTTTAAATGGTCCCAAACCCTGAAAATCTCAATTGGATTCTGGTAATATGTGCACAAATATACATATATATATATATATATATATATATATATATATATATATATATATATATATATATATATATATATATATATATATCTCTCTCTCTCTCTCTCGCTCTCTCTCTCTCTCTCTCTCTCTCTCTCTCTCTCTCTCTCTCTCTCTCTCTCTCTCTCTCTCTCTCCCTCTCTAAGAGCTTTAATACACCGGGTGTTGACAATGGTGACACAAAACTGATCAAACAAGATCAGTAAAAAAACCCTCTATCTTCTTCATAAATGACCATAATTTTCAAACTGCATCAAACATGCAACGGTAGAAGTGGCGATTCAACTTACAGAGGCCTCATCACGATTCAGGAATGGCCTCTTCACGGCCTGCAGCCACTTGTGTCCAATCACTACCTTCTCATAAAGGTTGGGCGGTTCCTCGCAATAAAAGACTCTCGCACGACGTCCGTTTGCTCAACGTAAATTTTACAGCTGAAAATACTTTTTTGAACAGTGCGCGAAGAAGCCTATACACCTTCACTGCCCGCGTCACAATTCGTCTCAAGGCAGTGTTGTTCAAAATGATCCGTAGTAACCAATCAACGCACAGGTCTGGTAAAGTTTAAAAAATCGCCATCCACAGAAGGAGCCACTACACTTCCTGCGTTGATAACGCAAGAATGCAGCTAAAATTAAATTGAACTGGTATTTTGAGTCGCTATAAAAGGAGTTAATAAAATGTTATTTTAGGTAAGCCAGTTTTGATGCGTCATCAATGGGTATGTTCGTCTGCTGTGTCAAATATGACACGACAAGAGCAATTCTGAATATCATGAAAAGACTTAACTCAGCCCTAGAAAAAGATTATGCAATTTAAGCAAAATTCATACCAGAAACTATAGCTGCCATAAGTGCACATGAGTAGTACATTCCGTTATAAGTTCATTCTTTCTACGAACGAGTCACATTTTGGAGACATTCCTGGTGCACCTTACGCCGCATTCATAAGTGCTGTTGTCATTAGTAAACGAGAGCCCAACGATGATCCTCTAGACCAATCATAGCGCAGCTTTTGGCACATGCCAGTGCTTTGATTGGTAGTAGCTAGGGACATCTACTATTTTCCCATATTTTCCGCAGGGCAGAAGACGTTGGGAACAGTTAGGAAGGCGTTTTATGAGGGCGCCGTCATTCATTCGGTTCATTCCCTCGCGAGGTTGTGCCGGGGTAGGAGGGTGGATAGGTGCGTACTTGGTTACTTTTCATCTGCCCCATCGATTTGCGTAGCTATATCACTCGTGTACGCTTAAGGTTGAGCTCATAAGTGAAAGAGAAGACGGTGTGCATAGTTCCGGCCTGCGCCTCCACAGCAGCACAGCTCGCTTCCATCGATCGGTACCTTCCAGGACGAAGTGTCGGGCTACCAACATTAAGAAGCAAAAGTAAGTATGCCCATATTTTTAAAGGTATAGTCTGATTGATTAGCTGAATGTGTGAATGCATTTCACCTCCCCATCTGCCCGCAGCACATAATGATACGACAAGTTGGTATTTTGTTCAAACCAGAGGTGTAGGTCATAAGTTAAGCTGGAGGATAATCAGGAAAATGTCTAAAGTTACCCTCAAAACATGTTAATATGGGGTTTCCTGTAGATAAAATAGAAGGTAAAATGGCTTTTCACTTTATCCCAAAGCTGGGAATGAGAGTTTTCCTACCTGAATATGAAAATCCACCATTGGTGCAGAAGGAAGACAGTATGCTGCTAACACATGACAGTGAGGCTGCCACATCTTAAATTCTGGTCCTGTTGAAAGCTTTTAACCTGCCAGAGACCTTGTGGGTGCATGCAAAAGAGAACAAGATGTTGCAAAGGGAAAAAGAAAATAGATGGCCCAGATTTTACCAGCAGTGCAGCAAACTACAACCTGAATTTTGACAGCAAGCATCCCAGCAAATGAGCATGCATTGACTCAACAGTGCATTGATGCTATAGCCACCACTGATTTGGGCCACTATCCAGTGATGCAGACTTTAGCTCAGCTTCCAGAGACAGCTCCCTATGTCTCCAAGGACCAAATTGTGGAGGGTCTTTCTGATTGCAGGTGACACCCAGCTCTCTGGCAAGAAGGCCTGGACATGAGTTTCTGGCAAGAAGGCACTGGGTTTTAGCTGCTATTGTGACCAGTCTTGCACCCAATTTCAGATGCTCATGCATTTTGAAGGGATTGGGCTGTCAAAAATTGCTCTTGAGCTATGTATGTAGGAAGTGAGTAGAAACATACAAAAGTCTGGAGGATAGGGCAATATGTATTATTTTAAATGTATGAAATTCTATGAGTAATTGTACCAAAAAGTGAGTCAAATTCAAGTCTAAGTATGATTCTTGCTATTGCCTTAAACAGCAATTGACATGAAGGTTTATGAACATCAATCTGCCTGATATTGCCATGCCAGCTCTGAAAAATGTTTTCGTGCCAACCTCATTTCAAAACCAACACTTTACCACTGACTGTTTCTCTTGGTCAAATAAGTGCTAAAATATAAAAGTTGGACTGGGCAATATTTCAAAATTTATGGAGTTGAGTGTACAATGTGCATATGTTACATCATGCTAAGAGAGTTATGGTTGTGTGATGGTATATCCTGCCTGCAGCTCATCTTCTTGGCTGATAATGAGTTGCCTTCTGCCCCTTAAGGTGACATGGGCAGCAGATCTGTTAAGCCCACCCATGTGACACCTGCCCAGCAGGTTTGCCAAGCTAGAGGTGCCTAGATGCTTGCTGGTTTGGCCTCCAGCCAGCACAATGCTGACTGGCAGTTATTAAGTAAAAGGAGAAACAGCAGGTAGTGCAACCTGAGCCAGGATGTATTAGCTTAAAATATCATCATTCTTTCACTCCAAGTATGTAGATATTTCTGCACTGGATGGGAGCCATGCAATTCTGTCCCCCATTTGCTTGGATTTGTTGCCTGCTTTCCTGAGGCATTTTCTGAGCATGTTAGATTGCAGGTTGTTTGGAACAGACAGGCTCATTCCTCAGGATGGACACCCCCAGCCATGGGACAGTTTGAACAGTATGTTAGGCAATGCTTGTAGAATGCTGATAAAAAACGTAACACTTCCTGGCAGGGGTCAGCGCTCTGAAGCTGTTCTGCCTGGTGTTGGCATGGACACCAGCGGCACTTTAGCACGACCCGCGACATGGACGTGATGGCAGACGGCGGGTGGGGGCTGTGTTTTCCATAAACGCTCGGCAATAAGCACGCCCGGTCTAACCGCCCTTTCCCCTCACTCCCGCCCGAACGTCTTCCGTGCCTGTGGTCGGTCACGGACTTCTGCTCTTATCGACTCGTGTATACGTCCGCCGTGTTTCCTGTCGCCAAATGTGTCGGAGGATCGTACTGGTGCGTTAGAGCGTTGCAAACGGTCCTCTGCTCTGCGGTAGACCCGGCCTCCTTGTGTACGCTTTGCTTGGGACTCTTCCATGGTTAGCAGCTACCTGGTTTGTTTATGGTGGCCCTTCGGGTGAAAGCCTGTGTTCCCAGGAGACGGGCTTCAAAGTCAGTACCGAGAGGCTTGGTGTTAAGTCGATCACGGTTTCGACGGAAGGAAGTGATCCGCTTACTCGATGTTTGTTATTGTTGGCGTCTGTAGCTGCCCAGCCATGATCCGTGAATTGGTCCCTTGACGGTGGCCACGGGTCGCCTGCGCAACATCGGGCTAATGTCGCGGAAGACAGCAGGTGTCCTGCCGCCTTTTTAATTGATTTCCAGCGTTAATGTATTCCAGTAATGACGTGCATTTGCACGTTTACTCTCCAGAGCTGCTCCTGCTCGGTATGCCTGGCTCGTTTCGGCAGCAGGAGGCATTTCGCAATTTTTGTACGCTCTGCCCAAATGTTTCCGAATGCGTTTTCGGCACGGCGTCTGGGGGCTGAAACGACCATTAGGCGAAGGCAAGGTCCTTGTTAAGAGATACCAAGCTTCACCCATGGCGCCGAACAGTACTTCCGTATGCATCTTCTGGTTGAGAAAGGGATACTTGCTCGGCTAGCCTGGATTTATAAACAGCAATAACGGCAATGAGACGGGCGCGTAATAGGCACGTTATGCTTGGATGTGCCAGCTGGTCAAATAAACCACACACTATTTATTTGGCAAACAGATCTGTTCGCGCAGGCCTCTATGATGTCCAGTTAATGACCTCACGCAGGCAGTCGCGGAAGTGCAAGAAATGGAGGCGAATGGCCGAGCGGACCGAGATCGTGTCACGTCTGGATGAGGAACGCGGCTGGCATGGCGCCAGAAACCAGGACAGTAGAGAACTGGACACCCCCGGTGTCAGCCGACCACAGCCGTGATATGGGGTTTTACTTGGCCAGGCACGGTTGACTGGCCGTGGCGCGTGTAAGCCACATGCCACCGGTCCAGTGTCGGTAGTTACTGACCGCTTCCAACGCATGTAGGCCACATCTGCCCGATCCGGGCGCGCGCAGCTGCGGGCGCCCGACCTCTCCAGCCGCACGGCCCGGCTGACCGCCGGCCGTCCAGCCCGTGTCCTTGTCCGACCGCCGCGTGCAGATATGCGCATATTGAATGGGGCCGGAGCGCCCCGGCCCCGGCGCCGGCCGTTCGGTGAACGCCGCCCGCTGCGCACGGCCGCCGCCGCCGCCGCGCGCTCTCTCTCTGTGTACCGCCCCGGCGGCGGGTGTCGGCTGCGCCACTTACGGCGTCTGTCGGCGGCCGGCCGGCCACCGCCAAACAGGATGACACGTGCCGGCCGGCGCCGCTTCGCGGAACGCCGCCGGACCGGCCCCCGAGACGCAGCGGCGGTGCCGGCCGTCGGGGGGGTAACGGGTGCGTGGCCTTCACTCTCTCGGGTGCCGCTAATGGCCGGTTTACGTTCTGCGGGGCGGCTTAGATAAGTCCGTTAGTGGCTCGTCTGACAATGCAGGCCATTAGGCCCGACGCTAGCGAGTTTTGTATCCCGACGAGACGAGAATGGCTGCGGAACGAGAGCTTTTGCCCGCTCAGGTACTGATAGCCGGTTACTTCTGTGGCTGTGCTGCAAGATGGCCTGGCGGCGGCGGATTGTGGCCACGCACGGGAAGGCGCCCTGTCAAGAATGACCAGTTATGTTGTATCGAGGACATTGTGCTGCCTAAGTGTTGCCTATTCCCACCAAAGGATGCCGAAAGCTTTTCTTGTGCTGTACTGGTCCTGAGGACGGAAGATTTGTCGCATAGCTCCCATTTCGTGCTTTTATGTGTTCTGTCGTCTGCAAACTAGAGAGCCGTGTGTTACACCTTGGATTAAGCGGCGCACGCTCGTGCTGCGACTTGGTTTGACTTGATCTGCGAACGGTATAACCTGAGTTGCTTGTGTGACTTGATACCGTCCGAGGACTGTTTAGAGAACGAAGAACGCCTTTCAGGGTTCTCGTCGTCGCCACCAGAGTAAACATGTTCGAGCTGACTGAAGGATTACATCAGATACTATATATCACTGGCGCATTTAGAAATCATGGGTTCTGAAAACACGGCAAGGTCATGCAAATTACATCCAAAGGACTGCGTTAGCTGGATGGGCTGTCCCGTTCACATGTATGTTGCATGAACTGTGGAATGCACCACCTAGCAACATGCTCGTGTTTCTGGGTATGGTCTAAAAGTTTCCGGCTCGTAAAGGATACCACAATTGGCCACATTTTTCCCCATGCAATCGTGGCGTGCTAGCAGAAACGAAGCCAAGAGCTCGAATGAAAGTAAGAGCCCGGTATGGGTCGGCGATCAGTCATGCTCCTCTGCTATGGCTACTTCACCTCTATTACCATTTGCCTTGCGTGCTTGGGTCCAGCACCTATCTTCAACCGAACCACGCTGCGCACGTTTTGTGGCCGCGTACCGCAGTGTCAACACAAGCATGCTGTGTTAGCCACGTATGCCGTGGGTGACATTGTGTTACTGTAACGATGGGCGTCATTATGGATGTTAATGAGGACCTCGGTCGAGTCGGGCACTGAACAGGATCTGGTGTCTTGCGGTCCGACCGAAGCCGCACAGCCGTCCCTGTGCCTGTGCGTGCCTCGTGTATGCATCGCTTTCCCCTTTATGTGCGCAAAACGCAGCGACTATTTCACGTCGCCTGCGGTTTTACGTGCCGATGCGATCGGCGGTGATTCGATGAATATCCTTTCGCTCATTGATTTAAGTGTGACATGTACAAAGAGATGCGCCCCGCTGCCCCGCTGATGACCTGCGGCCCAGGATTGCCCGAGGCCTAGCTGACGGCCTCGCTGACTGCGGCCGGCGGGCGCCGTTCGGTTCCGCAGCAAGCGGAGTGCATTTTAGGTCGCTCGCGCGGAGAGCCACAGACCGGCTTTGAAATGAATAATGTCAGAGTACGTGGATGCAGGACATGAATGGGTAAGATTCGCGTGGGATGCATCGGTTTAGCTCACAACGTCGGGAATCTCGGTATGACGTGGTATTTGGCTGGATTACTGTCCCGAACGGTACTGCAGTTGCAAGACGTTTACGGATCTCATCAACGAAAACATGTGTGTCTGAAGGGGGGCTTCATCAGGATTGACAGCATCGGGGATCAAACGGATAATCTGGGACTCACACTGGTGTCTGGGGGCGGGCGGGGCAGAGCATTGACGCGGTGGCGGAACCGTTGAAGCAATGGGATCAGCGCTGTCGTGGGGGGGGGGGGGGGGGGCACAAGCCGCTCTGCCACCCCTTCGCCCACAGCGCTCTTTGTCTGGGCGTTGTGCCGAGAGATCGTGCTGGGCCAAAGCTATTCACCAGCCACGTCCTCACAGCGGCAGTAACGCCGGCCGTGTGGCTGGGCGGCCGTCTGTTGCCTTTGGATGATGCGGTCGGAGTCCGCGGCGGAATGTGATTCATAACAAACGAGGCGCCCACTACGGCCCCTGGTGGCGCATATCTCGGGGGCCCGCATTCGGAGGCGCACGATGTAACACAGAGCCGCGGAGCGCGGTCACGGGACCGCATGCAGCAGGCCGGATCAGTCGCCCGGATCCACAGGCCCGGGAGCGACACCGCGCCAGTCCTGGGACGACTGCCCCTGCTGTCTGAGGGACTGAGACCTCAGGCTGTCCGGGGCCTTGCGCCACCCTGACTTCGGATTGCTGTATCTGCAGTGACGGGATCAGACCTCACAGGAGACTGGGGGTGGGCAAACTAGGTCAGCCGACGGCTGGAAAGCGCGGAGCGCCGGCCGCAGGACCAAGAGCCGTCTCAGGATCATTACCCAGCTGCAGGACCACGAGCCGGCCGGCGCCGACCAGGGCCAGGAGCCGGCTGCAGGACCAAGAGCCGTCTCAGGATCATTACCCAGCTGCAGGACCACGAGCCGGCCGGCGCCGACCAGGGCCAGGAGCCGGCCGCAGGACCAAGAGCCGTCTCAGGATCATTACCCAGCTGCAGGACCACGAGCCGGCCGGCGCCGACCAGGGCCAGGAGCCGGCTGCAGGACCAGGAGCCGGCCGCAGTGGACACCGGGCGTTCAGTGACGACGTGGACAGTTGACCCCGCGCCGTTATATCCAGATGTGTCACTCCTGACCCTTGGAGCCAGCGGCGCTGGGCCCCCCTGGGGGGGTGGAAGCCGTCCGCCCGGCCCAGCAGAGTACACGGCACAGTACGGACACGGGGCTGCGGACACGGAGCGAAGGGTACGACCCAGCTGCGGACACGGAGCGAAGGGTACGACCCAGCTGCGGACACGAAACGGAGGGCACGACACAGCTACGGACACGGCTCATTACGAACATGGGCGGAGGGCACAGCAGCTGCGGACACGTCACAGTGCGGGCACGGAGCGGAGAGCACAACACAGCTGCGGACACGCGGCTGCGGACACATAGTTGAGGCCACGAAGCTGCGGACACGGCACGACGCTGATATGATGCTACAGACGCGGGACCGCTGAACCCGATCGCATGCTGCTGGGTTCGCTGACGTCCAAAACCGTCACGGTGTTGACGTGGGCGCGTTCCAAGAGTCGAGATATGTGGTTAAATTTATCGGCGATTGCGAAATGCAGAGCAATAACAGCCGGTGGTGCTGGCATTCAGTGTCGCCAGTGGTCTCGTGGGGTCTGGCAAGATCCCCGCGACCACTCGGGCTGCGAGGACGAATCATACACGCGCTTCTCGAAGCCGCCTCCCTTCAGTGTCGCCAGTGGTCTCGTGGGGTCTGGCAAGGTCCCCGCGGCCACTCGGGCTGCGAGGACGAATCACACGCGCACTTCTCGAAGCCGCCTCAGCAATTTGATGGCCACAAACATTGAGTGCCTTTGGTATAGACTCTCAGCGGCAAAAAGGTCCGCTTTAATACGGCCTTATGGCGGGTAGCCGCATACGGTTATGAAGTGGAGTCGGCGTTGACAGTGCACGAAGTGGCGTTTTTGAACCGTCGGGGAAGCTGGCTGGGAAAAATGTGTTCAGCTGGCCAACTTGGAAATGGAATGCCCAACGACCACAGGGAAGACCGTGCAGGAATCCGGAATACAATAGCCACGATGCGGATGTCGGGTGTAAACTGCCCAGGCCGTCGGGCCGCATGCGACATCCAGCCCCCGGTGCGAGCCGTTGCTGCTGCAAAACGCCGTGTTTGGAACAGGGGCGTTCGAGTGTGCGGCGTGTGCAGTCGGGTAAAAATAGGTGATGCGGACGAGGTCCGCCAAACGGAAGCACATCTGCTGGAGTGTCCGAGTAACCATGCGTTTCATAAACCTCCACTGATCCAGCGCATTACGTATACATTCAAAACAGCTTGCTATGCATTTGGGTGCCAGACGATCAAATAGTTTATGTAAACCACCAGTGCTTCGGATTTGTTTTGCATATCCGTTTTGGCGCGTGTTATATCGGTGAATGGAAGATGTGGAATGCCATCGGTCTGGAAGGAGTAGCGAGATACCTGGTGTGTGATGTCAGGTGTGAGAATAGTGAGATATCAGTGTTGTGTGTGGGTGTGGGAGTGTGAGTTGGTGACCGGGCCACTTTCGGTCTGGGCTGACCTGACCTTTCCCGCCGGCAGTGAGCCTCAGCGAAGAGTTCATGGACCGGCTGCGCGCCGAGTTCGTGGCCGAGCCGAGGAACCTGTTGGCCCAGAACGTCTGCACCAAGTACGACCCAAACGAGGCGGCAATCGGGCGGCGCGCGCTTGAGGAAATCAACCACGTGTTCCAGCATAAGGTGAGAGGGGCGGCACGCCGCCTGACGGGGCGCCGCACGCTCCGGCGCCGCCCGGCGCACCGGCCGCGCTTGTCGGCGGCGGATGGGTCGCGACCTGGCCGAACAGGGAGTTAACCAAGGAGTTGATCATTGTGAGAGGCTCGTGGGTGACGGGGAGACGCAGCGGCAACGGAGGCGGCCGGGTGTGGCGCGTGGCGCGCGCTCGCTCAGCTGCGTCCGACCGGCGCTCGTTGTCGCTGACCAGTGTCTTCGTTCGGAGGATCGCTGGTGTCTAAGCTGCGCCCGACCGACGCTCGCTGTCGCTGACCAGTGTCGTCGTTCGGAGGATCGCTGGTGTCTAAGCTGCGCCCGACCGACGCTCGCTGTCGTTGACCAGTGTCGTCGTTCGGAGGATCGCTGGTGTCTAAGCTGCGCCCGACCGGCGCTCGCTGTCGCTGACCAGTGTCGTTGTTCGGAGGATCGCTGGTGTCTTAAGCTGCGCCCGACCGGCGCTCGCTGTCGCTGACCAGTGTCGTCGTTCGGAGGATCGCTGGTGTCTAAGCTGCGCCCGACCGGCGCTCGCTGTCGCTGACCAGTGTCGTCGTTCGGAGGATCGTTGGTGTCTGTGATGGGCGTCAGTTGCGCGTGTAACACTGCCCCATCACGATGCTGGGGAAGAGGTGCCGATTCACGCTCCACGGCCTGGCCACTGGCGCACTCCGGGCAAACTCGGGGAGCTTCTCTCATGACGCAGTCTGACGTCACGGTGTCGCAGTCTGACGTCAACCGTCGCTCCCAGTGTACAGTCCCCAATACACGCTCGCGCCAGGCATTGAGCAGGCGTGTGCCTACTACATCATCAGTGAGTGAAGGGGATACGGCACGGACACAAATAACCATAGTAGCTGCGGCGTCCTAAGACCACGAGATTTCGATACGAATGCGATTGGCCGCCAGCGCCGCAGTGCTCCTCGCGCCGACCTGTGCCCTGTGGAGAGAGAGCGAGTGGACTGAGCGGGCGCGGACAGCGGCCGGCGCTATTGGCCGTGATTACCGTCAGCGGCCGCCGTTACGGATGATTGCGCGGTGTTGTGCGAAAGTCCGCGCCGCGCCCGTCCGTATGGAAAGCGTGGGAACGCCGCTGGGTCCGGTGGCGGCGAGCCCGCAGGGCAGGAGTCGGCCCGCTGCCAGACGACGGCCTGTGCACGCCTCGACGAACGTGGCGGCTGGTCGGCTGACCTCGCCGCGCTCAGCTGGACCGCTCGGATGCCCCGCGGCCGCGCCGCCCAGCGCGCGCCGCAGCTGAGACGGACGCGGTACCGCGCTGGCTAAGGGCTGAGCTGAGCCGACCGGGCTGGCAGGACTGAACTGAGCGGACCGGGCTGGCAGCGGCTGAGCTGAGCGGGCCGGGCTGGCAGGAGCTGAGCTGAGCGGGCCAGGCTGGCAGGAGCTGAGCTGAGCGGGCCAGGCTGGCAGGAGCTGAGCTGAGCGGGCCGGGCTGGCAGGGGCGGGTCGCCCCGCTGCACGGGCCGCGCCGCCGGCCTTCAGCACACCCACGTCCGCCAGCTGAACGTGCGCGCTTCGACGAATCGGTGGCCAATGTCCGTGATGGTGTAGCTGGTGGCGTGGCCACGATCGTGCCGCTTCTCTGAATGATCCCTGCCAGCAGATCTACGAGCCTCAAGCCGATAATTTTCGAGGTGAAAAATTGACGGCGTTTTTAGAACAGGTGCACGGCGAGTACGGCGCATGCAAGTCGTTGCTTAATTAAGCTTAAGGAGGCCGTGGGGTTTTACACCGCATGCAATTTGTTCTTCAGTTGTTTCCGAGATTTGCTGATGGTGACATGAAGCTTAAGCAGAAGGCGTCAGTTCCCCACTCTCCGTGACTCTGCCATTAGCAGAATCGTTACTTCTCCAACCGTATTATCATCCTCCCTGCTGGGAGCACCCCATCCTTTGTGGGATAGTGCCGAGAAGTAGCGTTCATGGGCCGTGAAAGCACGAGATTTGCGTTGTAATGGCGTGCAGGCATGATACGGGCGTACAATGCAGCCGTTGTAGTAAGTGGCACCCGGCACGTCAAACGAGCGTCTCGCCGAGTACCTTTGTCTTTGTTAGCTGGATCGCCAGGCCTAGCGTGCTTCGAGGTAATCTGCGGTCAAATGCCAGGTATCAATCGGGGGAATAGGCCTTCGACAGCTTCTTAAGAAGCCAAGGATGCGATTGTCTAAATGCTGGTTCCAGTGACGCGGTGTACCTTACGGGTTCGCTGAGCGACATTAGCAGTGTTGTTTGTCCTCTGGCATTGTCTCTTTCGCGTTACGTCTGAATACACGATGCATTGGTGCCGTTTTGCCAATTGCGGCTTTGCTGACGGCGTTGTCTCCGTTGTGGACCGCCAGGTGGACGAGGCGCGGCCGCGCTGTGACCAGGCCTCCAGCGGCCGCTGCTGGATCTTCGCCGGCCTGAACGCCATGCGCATCCCCTTCATGAAGGCTCTCAACATCGAGGAGTTCGAGTTCAGCCAGAGCCAACTGTTCTACTGGGACAAGGTGCGGCCGCTGGCGGACGCCTGGCGCGAGGTGGCATTTTGTCCGGTCCCAGTAGCTCAGACAGTCGCTTGCATGTGGGGTGGAGCTGCTTTTTGGATAGCGTACGCAACGGCCGTCATGTAACGCATGCCACTGAATGTCTGTTGTATTATCTTGTTTAATGTTCTCCTTTTCCGTTTCAAACTTATTGCAGAATGTTGCGGCAAACAGCTGTCGCGTGGCTATGCTGGCGGCCTGTGCGCGCGCCCCTGGCCTGCCCTCGTGCGTCTGACCGGCCGCCCTGTGCGCAGGTGGAGCGGTCCAACTACTTCCTGCACACGGTGGTGGAGACGGCCAAACGCGGCGAGCCGGTGGACGGCCGGCTCGTGTCGTTCCTGCTCTCGGTAGGACATTACCCGTCCCCCTTCCCCTCCTTGGAGGGGGGATATTTTGCTGAGATTATGCGTTCCTAGGTTGAAAATGCGTTTTCCATTTGTTTTTATGACGATATGTTCAGCCATCAGACACAAAGACAGACCAAAAATGTGTGCAAGCAATTTGTCTGGGTCACTAACCTTCATCCTTTTTAACCAAATCGACAAACTGACCACAAATTGTCTTCGATTGGAGACCGAAATTTAGTAGTTTGTACATGGTTCAGGCCGTCAGCCGAATTCAGGGCGTGGCGTCGCGTTAGAAAAACACTCAGGCATGCCGAATATTTTTTGAAAGTCACGCGCACTACGCGTGCGCTGTTCACTAGAGAAGCCTGTTTGTCCGTGTTCCTTTGAACAACGTGCATTTTCGCCGGCACCATTTACCTTCCATGTCATATACGGCAGTTGTATACATTCATCATGTTGCTGCATTACTTGTTTAACATTTAGTTTCATCTCGTCGGACAGATGCAATCATATCCAGAGCGAGTCGCGCGCTTGTTCCAGGTGTTACAGAAGTCAGGCCCGGCTTCGTGGCATGACATGAGAGAATCAACTGTCTATCCCGCGGTCGCGCTCCCCGCTTGCTCTCCCCGCGCGCTGAGCGGGTGTCCCGGTCTGTCACCGCGCGCTGAACGGGCGCCTCGCCCTGTGGTCGTAGGCTGAGCGGGCGCCCCGGTCTGTCACCGCGCGCTGAACGGGCGCCCCGCCCTGTGGTCGTAGGCTGAGCGGGCGTCCCGGTCTTTGGCCGCGTGCTGAGCGGACGCCCCGGTCTGTGACCTCGCGCTGAACCTGCGCCCCGGTCTGTGGTCTCGCACTGAGCGGGCGCCCCGGCCTGTGGTCGTAGGCTGAGCGGGCGCCTCGGTCTGTGGCCTCACGCTGAACGGGCGCCCCGGTCTGAGGCCTCACGCTGAGCGGGTGCCCCGGTCTATGGCCTCGCGCTGAGCGGGTGCCCCGGTCTGCACCGCAGAGCCCGATCTGCGACGGCGGCCAGTGGGACATGCTGCTCAACCTGATCAACAAGTACGGCGTGGTGCCGAAGCGCTGCTTCCCGGACGCCCACTGCGGCAAGAACTCTGGCCGCATGAACTCGATCGTGACCAGCAAGGTGAGCCGAGACCGCGAGCGGCGCCGGGCGCGCGACACCGGCCGGATGTGGCGAGAGCATCGCTGAGGTCGGCCAGGCTGGCCGCTGATATTGGACTTTGTGTCTGTCCTTGGAGCCTGCGTATTTTGTGAGCATCGGCCACTAGGCGGCCCATATAAGGAGCGCTTGAAAAAATCGTTTCGGACAGTGCCGTCGTTGTAACTGTTACCTTCGCTGAGCTTCTTTTCGCGAAGACTGACAATTTTGGAAGATGCGAAGTATGACACTCGGTGCATAAGTAAGAAAAGCCTGCAACGGTGGTAATTCATCAGTTGGTTCAGTGCTGTCCATCGTTTAATATTGTATCGTTTCATTCGGTGCTTGTCAAAGTTGGGAGCCAGTGGCCCAATAACGGTCTTCCGAACAGTGCTGCTGGTTACCCTTACCCCTCACTACTATCTGACTGTGGGTGCCAGTGTAACTGCAACGTGCGTGTTCGCTTTCTTCACGGGCTGCTGACGAACTCATTGATGTGAAAAACGCTAGTGAACGTGGGTTTAGTCTTAGCGATGAATCCCACGATACATGGTTATCTCTCACGGATGGGTAATTTGGGTGCGGCGATGGCGTTCTTCGCGAACTTCGGCGTCTTTGGCATCCAGCTGCGTGGATCTGAGTTTCGCCGGAGATTGTCAGAACTGCGCCGACAATCCTGTACAGGTGTGCATCAGTGATTTCCCACGCGTTAAACTTTTCGCCGCATTACGCGGCGCCGACTCCGGTAAATCACGGATGCAGTGATAGTTTTTGTATAGTGGTGGCGTAACCGTGGTGCCGGCAGTGCACGGCTCGGGCAGCGATGGCGTCGTCCGCAGAGCCCGCGGACGACCGCGCGAACACGGCCCAGTGTCGACGGACGCGGCGCTCTCTGTGACTGTGTAGCTGCGTGCGTGTTTGTGGGGTGGGATGCCGGCAATGGTGGCGATTAGGCAAGGCAAGCGCCGGAGTGGAATTCGTGCCGTTCAGAAGTCGTGCTGAACTGCCGCGGAATGTGGAGGGTTTGGATAGGGCCGCTTTTCCTAGCCAACAAGACTTTCCAGTGCGACGATTTTGCTTGAGCATCGCTAGTTAGCCGGGCAAGTTCGCACCATATGTATGAAGCCTCACCACAGGCAATTTTTCCGAAATAGCACGCTCCGCACAGGGCTGTAACGTTGCATCATTAGAATCATTGCCCGTCTGGGGTGAATTGTGGTTGGTTTATCTAGCCGTCATAAATGACGCGGTGCTGCTGAAAATGGCAACCTGCGTTTCATTTTATAAACACTAGCACGTGACCCTACCACATAACATAAGCCAGCACCCCGCAATAGTGTATATCGTGAGCTGGCCGCCGCACCGTCAACCGCACGCGCTGCCCCCTTTCCCCTCCACACACACACACAGTCCCCAGACCCCTGACAGTGGAGGCTCCGTCTTTCAGCTGCGCGAGTTCACGCGCGACTTGCGCCACCTGGTGGAGAAGGGCGCCTCGGACGAGGACCTGGAGGCGACGATCGCGCGCCAGGTGGGCCAGGTGCACCGCATTCTGGCCATCTGCCTGGGCCTGCCGCCGCGCACCTTCACCTGGGAGTACTACGACAAGAACAAGGCCTACCACAAGGTCGGCCCCATCACGCCGCGCGACTTCTACGAGCAGCACGTCAAGCCGCACTTCAACGCCTCTGAGCAGGTACCCGACACGCGAGGGGCGGGGGAGCGAGCTGCCGCGATCGGTCGGCCGGCTGCAGAGATAGTGACCGTGGTGCCATGGTCGTGGGACGGTTTGTCGCCCTGTAAAACGTCCACGGCGTGTACGTGGTACGATACACTGGCATAGCCGGCTGGTGCTGGTCGTGGTGATAACCAGCGCCGCAGCTGCTCGTCGTTCGTCGCTATCGGGCGGCGAAATAATCCTAAGCGTGTTTCATTGGGTACCCAGGCACGCAGTGAAATTGTGGATGGTAGCGGGCTTGATTGCTGTGTCGGCTGTTACACGCGTCTGTTCTGACTTGGCGAGGTGTTGTGTCGCTAGCGTCGTGTCGCCTCGTGCTCGTCCCGCTCGCAGTGGGTGCCCTGTCCGGCGTGACAGTGGCCGGCCGCCCGCTAACGCGCCACGCTCGCCGCGTGCCCTGCTCCCCAGGTGTGTCTGATTCACGACCCGCGGCCCGCCAACCCCAGCGGCGCCGCCTACACGGTCGACTGTCTGGGTAACATGGTGGGCGGCCGGCGCACCATCTACAACAACCAGCCGGTGGAGCTGCTGGGCCGGCTGGCGGCCGCCGCGCTCACCGACGGCAAGCCCGTCTGGTTCGGCTGCGAGGTCGGCAAGGCCTTCGCCAGCAAGCTGGGCATCAGCGACCCCACAATGTTAGTGGCTATAACTCGTTTGTTTTGTTGTCACTGGTGTTCGCGGCGCTCCCCGTGTTTGTCCGTCTCCCACCTCTCTCGCCCTTACGCGCGCTGGTGCTCACCTTTCCCCGTCCCACTTTATGCCTCTTCCGTACGTCCTGTTTTGCCCTGCCACGTCGCTATTTTCCTCCTCCGTTCTGTGGCTGGTGAGCTCATCGCCACATTTTACCCAGTTATTTACACTGTACGTAATGCCCGCTTTTGGAAGCCATGCAACCGGAAAGACTCCCTGTAACACTGGGGACGGACTCGGCTCTGCTTGAGCTCGGCGTGTCGGGTCGGTGTGCTGAGAGCTAATGGCCGGCCTCGCCGTTACAGATACGACTACAAGCTGCTGTTCGGTGTGGACGTCAGCCTGCCACTGAGCAAGGCGGAGCGCCTGCTGCTCGGCGAGTCCATGATGAACCACGCCATGTGCCTGACGGGTGTCACACTCGATGTAAGTTGGATTTCGCGTGGTCCGCGGGCCACCGCAGATGTGGGTTATGTGCAGCTAGTGGCAGCATTCTGGTCAGCGTGTGTTGTGGTTAGGAACGGTCTGGCCTGATTCACTTGAACGCACGAACGGAGGATTTCTGGGGCGCTTCTCGAGTCCAGGTTTGCAGCGCTCGCGCCGTAGAAGCTCTCGATGTCATTGCAATGCGCCCTGAGATAGGACAAGCCTATGCAAGGCCCGTGCGCTCGGTACGCGGCGTAGCGCGTGCTGACCTGGCCCCCACTGCCGGCGACAGGAGGACGGCACGCCGCTCAAGTGGCGCGTGGAGAACTCGTGGGGTGAGGAGAACGGCGACAGCGGCTACCTGGTCATGTCGCACAGCTGGTTCCTCGAGTTTGTCTTCGAGGTACGTCGCGCTCTCGTGCGATCGCGCTGGTGGGACGCCGGCGTGCTGCATGCGGATATGCTTGGGTTGGGAACACCGTCACCTGAAAACACACGCTCCCTGATGGTGCGAAAGCATGTTTTCGTTGGCTTTTTGTTTTTTCCACCCTAGAGCTGTGGGCGGGCCAAATTCTGTGTAACGACAAAATGTGTGAGGAAACAACGTTTTGCTTGGGTCTGTATTCGGTCGGTCAACTAACCACCTGGACCGATGGCCAGGACCCAGGACTGTTGTGCCTAAATAGAGCTGGGCCCGCTTGGCCAGAGGCTGCATTTCACAATGCTGGAATGCTTCAAGGCGTATAGTGCCCTGTACCGCTTTCGAGCGGCGAAATGCCACACCTCAGCTTCGGCGTGCTGCCAACAGGTGGTGGTAGACAAGAAGTACGTGCCTGAGGAGGTGATGGCCGTGTTCGAGCAGGAGCCGACCGTGCTGCCGGCCTGGGATCCGCTCGGTGCGCTGGCGCGCGCATAGGGCCGCCCGGCCCGGCGGCGACCCGTCGTACTGGGGCGCCGGCCGTCGCCTTCGGCGATGGTCCGGCAGAACAGTGCGCTACCACTATCGGTGTGCGGCGCGCGAGAACACAGCGCCACTCGTGTACGTGTTTTATGATACGGCATGCCCCGGTACGTAGGGGGAGCAGTGGTTCTCACGGTGGCCCGAGGAGATTTCCTCCGACGTGGTCGCCTGTGAGCACGATGTACTGCATGGATTTATAATTGGTAGTTTGTGGTGTTGTTATAGGCGTATTAACCGAGAAGCCAACACACTTTGCCGAAAAGTGCATCCAGCTTTGAACAGTTTGTCTTGTCTGCAATACCCACTGGCAGGCTCAGCCTACCCTTGTGATGTCATTTGCGTGCGCTGGCGATCCATGTCGCGAAATCTCGCCACACATTGTGACACACCGACGTGTCTTCTCCAATGTACAAGCCAACCAGACCCGCAGACAGTTGTCTGCGTACCTGCAGCTACGTTCTCGACTACTGACAGCAGACTCGGCCCGCACGTGCAGCGCCCCGCGCTTCGGCCGAGATGCGCGCCCGACCTTGCCCTCCGGCGCCCCGTCGCGCGCCGAGTACAAGCCTTTCGTTCGCTGCGCCAGTTCAAAGTACACACGAGAAGGTCCGGCCCGCCTTCCGAACACCAGCTACCTCCGCCACTCGGCCGCCGCGCCGCCGTGAGCGGCCCGCGCTGCCGGCGCCGTGAGCGCCCCCCCCCCCCCGCCCCCCAGCGCGCGACGAGCGCAGTTCGGGTCCGACCGCGGGCTCCGGCGGCGCGCTGTCAGCCAGCTGGCGCGGGCGCGCGCTCCCCGCCGCAGCACCGACCGATCCACGCATGCGCCGCTCCGGAGACAACTTTGCTAGCCATGTTTTGTTGTGAAGTTCGCGCGGAGATATTGTGAATACATTTATCAACAGCTCTCCGCTGGTGTGAGGCTGTGGACGTGGCGTACGAGTGCGGCTGCCTGGTGGGTGGTTACTTTTGATGTGGCGCGCATGATGCCATAATGGGGACTAGACTTGACACGTGCACGAATGGCCGGTTGAATGCCCCTCCTTTGGAGAAGATCAATTTGTTCCCCGAATCCAGTGATCAAAAAGACATCAAGGAAGCTAGAGACACCAAATTCATAGGGCAGGCTGGTCTGTATGTTAACTCACTTCCGCCAAATTTAAGGTCTGGTCATGGGCAAAGAATGACTGGGTCATGACCTTCGTTTCAAAGAATGTCAAACAATATCAAACTCAAGAATGGTGTCATTTGGAGCTCATTTTTGGTCAGTGACCTTGTGCGGCCTTTCGAAGGTCATGGTGAACGAAAACCTTCTAGACTGATCGTTTTTTTGTTTGTTTAGTAAGCGTTAAAGGTCACGCTACGCATTACGCTCCTAGAAAGTAGGGATTAGTTCGGTTCGTTTAGGGACAATGACCTACTCTAATATTTGAGAAGCACATGGAAGATGCCCGTTGTGGTCCACGTTATCAAAAAATTGGAATAGAGCATCAAGAACTATCCCCTTAACCACGCTCTACAGTAAAAAAAAACATGCCGATTTTGGCCTCGGTCTGATCTTCACGCCTGCCCTTAGGTCGATGGAATTTGTTGTAATGCTTAATTTTATTGTCTTACTTCCGAGAAACTATCTTAGCGATGCATGGCTTCGTTTAGCCCTCCGCTGTCACTTTGGATTGAAAGATTCATAGAAATTGCAACTGACAGCCACGGTCTGACTTCGACTTGCCACAGTTCAGTGGCCTCGCAAGGTACAAATAATTGTTTCGACCACAAGATCCGCTATCCCATTGCCAACAGTTGATCAAATGTGGCCCGGCCACGCCCCACCTTCCGAAAATTATGTTGTAAAAACCTTTGAAGGGTCACATTGGCTCCCGCACCCGAGCGCGTGCTAATCAGAGCCACGAGGTATTGTAATTTTGAAAGATAGTCATGACATTGTGACCTGATGGAAGTTTGAATGCGAAGAAACGACAGATCCGCGAACACACCTTTCGGGCTTGTCGTTCTTCCAAGCGAACCCATACTTGGTGAGCATGAGCATCACGTTTACATGTGGGTAAAAAACGACGTCGAATCAGCGCTGCCTGACTAAACAAACAGCCAGCGACGGCAGATGAGAACGCGCTGGGAACGGCTGGGTGGGGCAGCCACCTGCGCCCGCCCGGTACCAGCGGCCGACGGCTGCCAAACGCCTTTTTTGCGGACTCGATTGTCTCGACTGACCTGAACTCGAGGTTTTTACATAATTATCGCAACGTCATCATAAGTCTGCCAGATATAAAATGCGAGGTGGCGCCAACAGATCCTAAGCCATGTCTGAGCCAGACAACTGGATTATACTTGCGTCTGGGCCACACTGGACCAGAGAACTTCAGCGTGAGGAAACATTTTCGGCTCTCGCCATCAGTAAGGGTGGTTTTGAAGCATTGCCCCACAGTGGACATATTTGGGTAACGATACACTAACGCCCGTTCACGCATGAGACACCCGCCACGGTCGCGGTGATGTCATGGTGACCACGCCAATCGCAAAGATGGCGGTCGCGACGTGTGGGGCGGGCTGCCTGCCGCGCTGACATTTCTGCTGTAGCGGGCGTGATTGGTGCTGCCCCCTGGGGGCGCCACGCGATGCATGTAATGTACATGGCGCGCCCCAAATACGAACCACTCCACAATTAATGCGTGTGGAATGACAGGATTTAAGCGATGTCATTATGGCGTCATCGATGCCTGGGTGACATTGAAAAAGCCTGCACGATAAAGTCCGCATATCTTCGAGGACGTCTAGCTCAGAACTAAAGAGGCTTGGGTAGTAAGAATGGCAGGACTGTCAACTGCACTGAGTGATCTTCAAGATGGATATGTAATCTCAAAACCCCCTACAAGCGTGAAACACTCCCTTTAAAGCACGTGTAACAACACTGCCTGACGAGTCGTCTGTGTCGACCGTTACTGGTGTCAGCGTATGTAAGTTGCAGATCCCAAACACATCACAAAACACCCAACCACGTTTTCAGTAATAAACCTGTATTGTCACTGGCATCTGCCAGCTTTCAACATATCACAGACGAGAATTCACATCTCACCACACCGCAGTGAAAGGTCCGGTCCCGTTCGCGGACGTGCTGAGGTAGCCATTCCTTCACCTCGGCAGGATACCGGGCCACCGGCTTGCGTGGCAACAGCGTTTATCAAAGGGAAGGCCATGCCCATGAGAACAACACCTGGTAGTTAAAGGACGGGGGGGGGGGGGGGAACGGGGCGGACGGCCAGCGGTGACGGGGCAGACACTGCTCAGAGATTGGCAACGCCACAAATCATAGTCGCAACGCATCTGGAAACCTGGAGCCAATCCAAGGCACCACGAGACGCGGACATCGCTGGCAAAGCTACGTTGGGTGTTCTCTGAGTATTACTACGACAACGGCCAACACCTCTGAAACCAGCCGGCGACAGTTTCAGCGGCAGTTAGATGCACGTGGGCTCGTTGGAGCGTGGGCTCGGTGGGCGTGGGCTCGGCGGGCCGCAGAAGCAGTTGGCGTCTCCGCAGTCTGGACACAAACATTCAAACAGCAACGGGACTCAGTTGCATAGCTGCAACCGCAAAGACCCCTGCACGCTGGTTGGTTCGACCAGAGGACAACAGTGTTGTAACAGACACAGAAACACCCGTCATTTCTAAAATATCCTTTCATCATGAGTAAGCTTAGATTAACCTGATCCAAGGGGTTTGGTGTCGTCTATGAGTTCCAATTAAAGCATGCAAAACGGAGAGTGCCTGTTGCTGTTTGGTGACCATGCAGCCGGGTTACACCTGACTTTCAGATATCGTGAATTTCAGGCAGAGACGCAAATCGTCAGACCCCGATGGCTAGAAGCGCACAAGCGTCTTTCGTTTCTGCCGAACGAATCGATTGGCCGCCAATGTGCAGTGGCCTCAGCAGGGGGTCGTCCTGTCTCGACACGCACGTCGAGGGTTCCCCAGCCTCGACACCCTTCAACCACAGGCCCGCCCGATACTGAGAGATCATGAATGGGCTCTCGGCGAGGCCCGCGTCCCGAGATCCAGCTAATCTCGTCCCCATCGCCCCATGACCGCGAGCCGTGGGGTGGCAGCCCGACCGCCGCTCCCCGCCGACGGCCGGACGCTAGCCGTGTTCGGCGGCGCGGCGGCAGCGCTCGTACTGTAGCTTCGCCCAGATGCCGCGGCACATGTTGCGCAGGCGGCGGTCGCGGCGCGCCTCGCGCAGCCGGTATTGCTGGCGCACTAGCGCCGCAGCCGTCTCGAAGCTGCCGCGCTGCAGCAGACTGATGGCGGCGTAGAGCTTGCACCGCGCCGCGGTCAGCGGGTCACCGAGCCGTAGCGCCAGCTCCAGCTGCTTCACCGAGATCCTGCCGGCGATCACCGCCTGGCGGCGCGGCGACGGGCGTCAGATGGCGGCCCATCAGCGGGCAGAGGAGGCGGGTCAGCGGGCAGAGCAGGCGAATCAGCGGGTAGAGGAGGCCGACCAGCGGGCAGTGAAGGCCGACCAGCGGGCAGAAGAGGCCGACCAGCGGGCAGTGGAGGCCGATCAGCGGGCAGAGGAGGCCGATCAGCGGGCAGAAGAGGCGGATCAGCGGGCAGGAGACACCGATCAGCAGGCAGAGAAGGCGGGTCGGCGGGCGGAGGAGGCGGATCAGTAGACAGAGGAGGCGGATCAGCGGGCAGGGGAAGCGGATCAGCGGGCAGAGGAGGCCGGCTAGCGGGCAGAAGAGGCCGACCAGCGGGCAGAGGAGGCGAATCAGCGGACAGAGTAGGCGGAGATTCCACGGGCAGAGGAGACGGAGATTCAACAGGCATATCTGTACAAACGCAGACAGAGCGCTGCGGCCGCGGCGCGCCTGAGATAATTAGGAATGGCTTGATTTGGTAAGCCTCTGAGCTTGGCTCATGCTCCGACCGAATCTACATCACTATATCACAGGCATTTTGCGGGGAAACTACTCAGTTTGCGGGGAAACTACTTCCGATGCGTCACCATGACCCAAGAACAGCTGCAGAGGATGGAAGCTGAATTAGAAGAGGACACCAACAAGGAGCACAGCTCGTCGCCAGGTCCCCGTCGTCCCACACAGGTCCCGACCGCATCCCATCGCCCCACACAGGTCCCACGCGCGTCCCGTCGCCCCACACGGGTCCCACCTGCGTTCCGTCGCCCCACACGGGTCCCGCCCACGTCCCGTCGCCCCACCCTCCTCCTCCGTTTCCGGGCCACCACTCACGCAGTCGGCGTAGTAGTCGCCGAGCGCCGAGAACGCGCCACCCAGTGTCGAAAGCCAGGACATCATATAGTCGAGCTCTCGCCGCTTCCAGAGCAAATGCATCAGCAGCCGTCCCCAGCGCGCGTCCAGCGGCGCCGGTCCTGGCTCGACCAGCACCAGCAGCAGGCGCGCGCCGCCGTGGTGCCGCCAGACGGCGCGCCGGCAGCCGGCGCAGCAGCGCAGCTCCCGCACCGCCAGCCCAGCCAGCAGCCCGCTGGTCCGGTACCGCGCCGCCGCGCGGAGCCGGTCGACCGTCGAGGCGTCCGCACCGGCTGGGTCGACCCGCGTCGCGCCCTCGTCGCACGCCAGCGCGACCGACGGGTAGCGCCGGCCACCCTCCGACCGCACTCGTATCCGAAGCATGGCGGCCTGGGGCGTGCCGTGTTGACCTGGGATGACCTGGGGTGAGCGTGTCACATCGCTGGGACAGCCATCGATTAGTTAACTTCTAAATCGACGTGGATGAATGCTACTGGTATACACACATACGGCAGGATGCGTTCAAGCAGTTTCTTTTGAGCGAGGCCGCGGATCAAGTGAGTGCTACTTCATGGGCCAGCAAATGGGCAACTTCACCCTTTCCAAACGACATCGAATACAGCACAAAAACGCCAAAACACAAATATAACCCTGAAATGCACACAGGTGTTTGGTGCGGTTTTTTGTGACCAATTAATTCAAAATGTATGTATATGTAATACATATTAATACATATATATATATATATATATATATATATATATATATATAGTGGCCATGTATATATATATATATATATATATATATATATATATATATATATATATATATATATATATATACATGGCCCACATTATTGACGGACGTGAGGGTAACACATGTAAACGTGTAAACTCAACAGCGTTGGGGTAATGCATGATGATGAGTGATGCATATTTGCATGCATGCATGCATGATGCCTGATGCATGACACATATTTTTCAATGCTTTGGTTACGATTGCCAAGACTGTAACTCATTATCAATTCATTCATGTCGCTGACTCAAGTTCCCAGCCCGGCCAGATTTCTGACTATCCATTTCGCAAGCGGAGCTATTTTTGCATTAGCGCGCGAATTACCTAAATACCTGAATGGACACCCGTCTGTGACATCCTCACAGAAGGAAGAACTTCATATGCATTAATAAAATCCCTGGCAAAATCAATGATACCGGGCACCGTTGGTGTTTGGGTCCACAAAATGGCTTACTCTTTGGCGTCGTCTAGGTGACACCCGAAAACTCTCACATCTGCAGAAGGTCGTCCGTACATTATGCTACGCAAGGAGCGGGAGGGGTTGATGACGTATGACTGAAGCCTAGCAGGGGATAGGGAGGTTTGGATGGCGTAACGTTGCCCTTAGGTGTGGTTGCGAATCATGCTGACCATAGGAGCGGGAGGGGTTGATGTCGTATGACCGAAGCGTATCAGGGGAAAGGGGGGCTTGGACGGCGTAACGTTACCCTTAGGTGTGGTTGCGGATCATGCTGACCATAAGAGCGGGAGGGGTTGATGTCGTATGACCGAAGCGTATCAGGGGAAAGGGGGGTTTGGACGGCGTAACGTTACCCTTAGGTGTGGTTGCGGATCATGCTGACCATAAGAGCGGGAGGGGTTGATGTCGTATGACCGAAGCGTATCAGGGGAAAGGGGGGTTTGGACGGCGTAACGTTACCCTTAGGTGTGGTGGCGCATCAAGCTGACGTCTTCTGTAACAAAAAGGTTTTAAAACCTTAAAGCCGGATACGCTTGGCTTCCTTTCATGACGAGCAACACGCCCGTGCCTCCTTGTTCCGCGCCTCTAACTCGGGAAGTCACTTTTTGGGAACTTACGATTAGCAGTGTCACCAGGGGGAGGGTTTGATTATTTCGTTATTTGGATTAGAGCCCTTTCGACCAATAATGACCATTTTAGGGATATAACACGAAGGAAAATGGATGACGGTGGGGCACGACTATAAGCGTCTGGGGGGGGGGGGGGGGGCAACCGCCCGGCCTTAGCCTGCCCCCCTCTGCGGGTTGTACACCGGGCGCCCGGTCAGGGTCCCCACCACGGAGCCTCTCGGCCAACTCGTGGCTGGCGCATGCCGCCTGCACCGGACAAGCGGGGCGTCGCGAGGATTCAGGATAAAGTAAGAGACAGGATAAGAGGGTCGGATGCAGTGGGAGGGTCGAAGGGTTTGCTACCCAGCAGTAACCAGGGAGCGAGGGAGATGGCCAAACTGGCGCTACGTAATTCACGTCGTCTCCCCCTTGTCGTCCCACCCATCCCACACCAAACAAGTTGCTTTGCTGAAAGTTAACAGCAAGTGAATGTCGCTCATTAATTACAGCAAATACATTACCTACTGTCACCGCACGTCATCAACAGCTGACAAGAGGCGCCAGAAACAATAAAACGTGAGAAGCAAGGTGTTGGGAAAATTGAGCAATGCCCACAGATGTTACAAAGAGTGCAACTTACTTTCTTGTGATATACATTAGGTATGGTATGGTGGATGCCTTTTTTAAAAAGCCTGACTTGAACCTGCTGACACTTATGCTGTTGTTTCATTTGTGCAATGACCAATTACAACAGTTCTCAGGAAATTCCAGGACATATTGTTCAGTGTGTTTACCCTGCTCAGTAACAAAGGTCTGACTGCTTCAAGCCATCAACTGATATAATCAAAGCAATACCAGGCATGAAAAATATGACATCAATTGAACAAAACTGGAGGTTAATGCAATGACACAAAAAAGAACAAGAAACATTACTTATACTCCCACACCAGTGAAACACATCCAAATGGCAGATGAACAGATGAACAAGTTTTGAATGTTACAAACTTTATAACTGACATTTGCCTGATGCAGTGACCATGAGTTTTCTTAGAACTGTAAGGCCTGTTATTACCTGCTGCTTTTTCACCTTGCCATAAATTTCACACTGTATGTGCTACCTGAGTATCCCCTGTAATTCACCAAAACAGACCTTTGGTTACCAGCCTGTCCATATAATGCCATAGGAATTGAACACCATAACAGTGACAGATATTTCACTGCATTATGGCATGTTTACATGTAATCAGTGGCTTAATTGTTGACTGTTATTACTACAAAGGCTTTTATTTCTGGCACAGGAGTGATTTAAATCCAGAAATGGCCAAACAACATGCTCAAATGAGCCTTATTCCAGACATTGGGCTCACACAAGACTTGTTTTAGTTATCATTCCTGGAACAAAGACTAAGGGGACACTCTGATTCTAAATATCACCTTTACAATGCATGCAAAGTGTAAACAACTTAACTGCTGCCACCTCTGCACTGTCTTTGGCAAGAGTGCTTTGGATAAAAACAAAGTTACCATAAAATATGCTTCTGCATACTAGCCTCTCATGGCTTGTTCACTGTGTCCCACTCTTTGCATAGCTCTATGGGCATAACAATGAATGGGCATAACAATGAACAAACACAACCTAGAAATGACCAAGACTACATCTACAAGCATATACCAGATCATTTTGACATAATCTGAAGACTACTCTTTAGTCAGATTAATTATGCAAACTGGTCTGTTAAGAATTGATAAGGCTAAACCATATAACACAAAATAGCATTTGAGAATTCAAGGCCAGGTCTATTGTGGTTCTAGTCCATTATTGAAATATTGTTTAATGGTAACCATCAACCAGCGATAGCTAGATAGCCAAATTACACTCTAATGGTGACCTACAAATTGCATGATACTTGTGTTCTTAAGCAAGCTTACTCCCAGTCATGAAGTTAGAATATGAAGTAACAAGATGCACGAGGTAGGTAATGCAAGGACAGTTACAGCTACCTGGCTTCCTTGTCAGTGGCTAACCAACCTGGCACAGGTGGCTAGCCCGATTGCCACTTCTGTGATCAGCTGATTGTTCATAGCTAGAATATGGTAAGAATGTCTTTCTTCTGAGTGTGACCTGTGGCATACAACATTTATTCCCATCTTGAAAATTCCATCCAATAAGTTACATGTATACTATTATTTCAAGACCAAAGACAGCATCCCATATACCAGTACCTTTCCAAAGGCCTTACACAGTGCAGTAGCCAAAGGGATACTTGAGTGACATCCTTATGCCTGCAGAGAAAATCTTGAAAAATAAGCCATAAAAATCTTAACATAAATCATCTCTCCCCAAAGCAAATAATAAGTTGCTTCATTCACTTTTACGTGTTGTAACTCCAATTTTAAAAATCTTCCCTTCCACTAACAGTTTTCAAACAGCTTAAAACTTGAGATGTGTGTTTGAATGTCTTATAAAACCGGCATGCTAAAAAAACTGGTAATCAAACTTATGTAATCAAGTTAACCTCAACTATCAGCTATCAGCTAAGATCAGCTATCCTAACCAAAACGCTGAAAGCGTGGATTGATATATCCCAAATCCATTATTTGAGTCTGGCCATGCACTTCACTTGCCCATGCACTTCTTAGCGGTTTCCCATCCCTAACCTTTTCTGACTAAATCACCTTCGACAGGTATTACGCCCCATCTAACCTTGCAAGTCCAATAATTACCATTACATAAATACCATTACACACGAATTGCACCCACCAGTGCTTGCTGGCACCAATCCGACTCGATCACCGGACAGCGACGGAAATACTTCACCCTAGCTAGAGCCAGCCGGATCTGACTCGGCCATGTCGCTGTCAGGGCGGCACGCGATACACCACTTCCGCACATCAGTACTCATCATGCGCTGGAAAACGTAAGGGCCGCGCCATTTATGTATATTGTAGCTGACGCAACAGCTGACATGCCGTTCGAAATCACTGCTACAAAATTGTCAGGTGTTTAATACGTTTTGTTGCGCCTTCGAATAAACAATCCCAACTTTGGTTCCCTAGAAGTTAGCTTAAATGCAGATCTGTTTATAAAAAGCTGATATTCAACCGCGGCGAATGCATGACTACACGAACATTGCTAGTTTTGTACGGCGTTTGACAAAGTGTACTGTAACCTTATGGCCTAAAACACTGCCATCATTACCAGTGCAGGGTAGCAGTTGCATCCGGGAGTTGCACAGCAGTTGCATCAAATGCATGCTGCCATTGAACGGGTCAACAGCTAGCTAAAAAGCTTGTGCAGAACAGCGGCGGCGAAACCTGATTGTAGATGGGGGCAGCTAGTCTTTGCGTCGTTTTTTGCGACCACGCGGGGTCTTAATTTTCATGTAAACATGGGGGCATCTGCTCCCTCCGAACACCCTGCCATCCCCTGAACCTGACGCGTAGCCCTGTTCCCGATAATATGACAAGAGTTTAGTTGCACGCAAACAAACGAACAAAAGTTGCCATCCCAGTCGGACTAACGTCCACAGAAGGCGGCTTTCCTCTCTGAGTCCCGCAGATGTCAGTCCAAAAAGGATGCCTGATTAGCGATCAGCGATCGTTTTGTAGAGAGCTTCCCCAGAACCCAGCTAATGCGCAACGGTCACCCCAGGGATGTACTTCTGGGAACCAGTCGGCGCGTTGTCTGCAGCCTGGGGGTGTAATTTCCTCTCTCCAGTGGAGGGGGTGGGGGGTCTGGGGCTGCCTCCAGGTCCGCGCGAATGCAAGGGGAAAGCGAATGAAAGGAAAAAATGTATGCGAGGAATAACCTGCATTTTGGGTATGTTGTGGGTCGTATTGCCCTTTTTCACTGGCCAGCCCCCGACTTTATCTTGCGAAATCCCCCTCCTCCTGGTTCAACGCCGAGCGCAACGATTCGTTCCACTTTTGGGTCATCAGTCAACAGTTTGAGAAAAAAAACATGACATGTAGTCCACCAGCTCATGTATTGTAGAAAGAGACGACATTCAATTAGACGTTCACAGACAACGCACGTTGCAAACAAAACCGCACAACTATCAGAAATGCCGCGTAAGCTCAGAAAGCACGAGTAAATAAAACTAGTTACGAATCAAAACGCGTATTTTTTGTCACGGCCAGCGAACACAGCCGGTGCACCGCTCTGTCCGGCGCGAGCACCCCTCACCACGCCTACCCTGCTATCGGGCTTTCCAGGACACTGGACAGTGAACAGAAACGTCCGAACGGCCCACCAGCTGCCCCGGGCCAACACGCACCAGGAGACGGCAACGAAGAAATCGGAAACCATATTGCAGATGAAGACTGCTTTTCTCAAACCCGGCACGACTGTCGCTGCCCGTCTGCGTTGCTCCGGAGCCGCGGCTCCGGTGGGGAGCCGTGGCTCCGCTGCCCGTCTGCGCAGCCCCGGCGGGGAGCCGCTGCGCGCGCGCTCGACCGAGCGACAGACGTGGAGACAACATATCCAGATGACACTCTAACCTATCTGGTGACGTGAAGAGACGCCCGACAGGCGGGATGACGGATGGGACCGAGCGGCAGCGCCTACTCGTTGGTGAAGTGGTCCTTCAGGTACTTCATCATGCCGAAGGTACGGAAACGCTTGACGCCTGCGGAGGGAGGTGACGCTTACATTGAGCCCGGGGCAATGCCGCCGCACAAGCGGGTGAGGGTCGGGGAGCCCTCGTACCTGCGGTAGTACAAGCTTCAACACTCAGTTGTCAGTCCGCTGCACAAATACCAGCCACGTCCAACATATTACATCACCACTTGAGGAATACCTCACAAGACGCCCCAACAGGACCGCCGTGCGCAGAAATTTAGGGAGACAAATCATTGCCTGATGCGGCATTATTCCGCAAACACAAGCTTGCATTTGCATTTTGAGGTTTGCACACACACACGCACGCACGCACGCACGCACGCACGCACGCACGCACGCACGCACGCACGCACACACACACACACACACACACACACACACACACACACACACACACACACACACACACACACACACACACACACACACACACACACACACACACACACACACACACACACACACACACACACACACACACACACACACACACACACACACACACATACACACAAGCAGCATTTGCATGAGGCATTGCAGGAGCCCCATCATGCATTTCATGACCCGACCTTTGAGCTTCCGAGTCCGTCCCACTCGCTCTCACCAACCCTGCCATGTTAGGGGCCACTTACCAATCACGGAGAACATGGCGTCATCACATATAGCGTACTGCTTGTTCTTCGGGTCATACATGTTGTTTTCCTTGATGATGGACCACATCTTCTTGATGACTTCGTGGCGCGCCATACGCTCTTCGCCCATCAGTTTGGACAGCGCCGGAGACAGCTTGCACTGCTTTGTGTACCCGGTCCCGGCCTTCTTGGCTCCGCCTCCCTTCTTTGCCTGCAGAAGTTGGGAATTCGATGGATAACGTCTCGAAGATCGCAACACACATCATCCTTCTGTCAATGATTACAACTGATAATGCCGATGGTTGGCATTGCCATAAGCTACACGGTGCCGCTCATTTATCAAGGATCATAATGGCCTTCTGCTTGTCCAACTCCATCACAAGCGTGTTTTGGGGCAGCCAAAAAAGTACTGGTACTGTGAACCAACCTCCGGCGCCCAATACTTAGGGAGCACGGTCTATGTATACACATATATCTAAACACAAGCTGAGCGCACTCGCTTTCCATCCCACATCGCCAAACATTACCGATGTCTGCTGAAGACAATCTGTGGACTGAAGACACATGACCACCCGCGGATGACTCACCGCCGGCTTCTTGGAAGCCTTCCAGTCGTCCTCCTCGCTGTCCGACTTCTTGGTGCGCTTCTTAGGGGCACCGCGCTTCTTCTTGGGCGCATACTCCTCTTCGTCGTCATCGTCACTAGCCTCATCGCTATCACTGGCGTCCTTCTTGGGCGCCGCCTTCCTCTTCTTGGGAGCTGGCTTCTTCTCCTCCTCTTCCTCCTCAGCGTCCTCGTCGTCATCGTCGTCCTCGGCGCCGCTGGCCTTATCCTTCTCGTTCAGCACCTCATCGATAAGCTCGTCGATCTCCTTCTTGCGGCTGGTCAGGTCCTCGTCCAGCTTCTTCTCCAGCGCCTGGCGCACCTTCTTGGCAGACACCGAGTTTAGGTCGGCATCCTCCAGCTGGGCTGCGGACAAAGGGCGCGGCAGGTCAGCACTCGCAGCCGCCCGTTCAAGGGTCTCGTGTTCTTGCACCCCAGGGCAGGGACGACACACCAACGACGAACTGGAGGGCACGGCCTCCACCAGTAGATTTGGTCGTTTTGGGACAATTCTTTACACTCATCACCTTCGTCCTAATGTTAAATCTGAGGTTATTGGAGCCCAACGTACCATAAATATACAATGATAAAGCATCGTTCTGGAGACCGAGCGACCGTATGCTTATGGAGGGTCCCGACTAGCGGTGGCCAGGACCTTCCCGTAAAATTCCGCCAGTGTCTTCTAAAACTTGGCCCACAATATCACTAGATTCCCTAGAAAATCCTTAAGCATGTACGAATCATTTTTAAACATTTAACTAGAGGTTATAATTGAAGAGTATCACCACGTTGGGGGAGTTGACTTCATGGGAATTCGACTCCAAGAGTGATCCTTTGCATGGCACCCTTGGAGGAGCCATATTTTGCCCCTATCCTTTTATTCTTTTGTTTCAGCCACTTCAATCAAGGGAAGGGGCGCCAAACCAAAGCAGCGAAAGCACGCATACCCCGCCCCCCCCCCCCCCCCCCACCTAGTACGTCTCAGTCCACACAATCTTGTATCCAATCACCCAAAAGTCACCCAAGAACATCTCATAACCACAAAAACGCGACCTTTTCTGGGTAGTCTGGTTCTACGCCGAGCAATGAACTTAAGACGCCAGCTTATGCCCGGTAATGCCATGTACCTGACCCGCTAAATCGGCGGTGAGAGTGCCCCCTCCACGTGTACGACAAAGCAATCACCACCTGCGCTTGCTGTCTTGAACCGCCGACACCCCCTGCCAAGGTCGCGTCATTGAACTGGGCCCGGCTGGCGGCCGGGCGTCTGGCGGCCCTCTACCGGAGCACCCGCTGCCCGGAGAGAGAGGAGCTGTGCAGCGACGGTGACGGAATGTGCCGTCCGCCGGGCCGGCGGCCGCACCAGCAAGGTCAAGGTCGAGCCGGCCGGCGACGCCGTGCGCGGCGGGGTGGCCGACTGCCGCGCCCACCCGCCACGCGCTGTCAGCGTGAGCGGCGCACCCCCGCCGTACGGCCGCGGGGCGGCGCCGCCCATGACAGGTCTGTCACACGTGGCTGCAGCGGCTACCCGGACACGGCGGGAGCCGCCGGCGGCCTGCCAGACGCTCCAGAGTACCGGCTATCGCCGCGGCGGTGCTGGGAAGCTGATCGCGCGAGCGCCTTCGCTCGAATTTGCGGTACACCCGCGATGCAAGAATGCGTAACCCGCGAGGTTTTATGCGTTGGTTATAACGCCGGGATCTGGCAGGGAGACGAGTTCGTAACTTAGAAATATGTTTTAATGCCTGCCAAAACGTGAAATCCGATTTGAAGTTTTGCGGTTGGTTATCTCGTCAGCTTCGCTTCACATCCTGGTGTGACGTGCGCTTCAATCCTCCAGTCGTGTGGCATGCACGGAACTGGCGCGGAAACACGGCAACACTCGTCACAACAAAACCAAATCTTCTTACACCACCCTGACATACGCCGGTCCTCTGCTCAAAAAACGGCTCACAACGTAACATGCATTCTTCGCACAACTCAGACCGAGCTAACGTTTGTCGCACAGAGATCGAGAGTAACGGCAGTCCCCGCCCCGCTCCCCCATCCCTCGGCCGAAGGACGGAGCTGCCGTGAGGTCACACTCGTGGCCGCGTCAGTTCCGATCGGCCTGTTCAAACAGCGAACGTCCAACGGCGGACCGCGCGAAGCCCCACCCTCGCTGGGGACGAGCGCGGCATTTTGATAAGGGCAACAGTGCGCTGGGGTGGGGTCGTGACACCTTCCGTCCCACGCCGCGCCTGCGCCACCCGGAGCACGCTGCCGTTGCCGTCCCATCCAATACTGGCAACGGCCTCGCCGTGCGGCCGCTCGGGTTACTTGTTCAGCGTGCCGCCGTACACGAGCCGGCTAATCAAGCTTCCCTGATATGGCGACGTTTGTGCGGATGGTAGCCGCAGAATAACCTTGATCCGGAAAATGGCACGGCTGACGAGGGTCCAGTGACGTCACCCACGCCACGGCGGTGACGGTGAAACTAGACCTTGGGACCGAAGTCCACGCAGAGCTACAGTGCCAGCAAAGGGCGCATCCCCTAGCCCTGCATCGGTCTCAGTGTGACGGCCGCGATTTTGATGGGATTTTGATGGGGTCCTCCCGGCCGCAAATGACGAATGGCTGATGGAATTCAGTGGTAAGAATTGAGAATTCAGGCGGACGCAAGTCTGGTCCACTGTAAGAATTCAGGCGGACGCAAGTCTGGTCATGTGCAAGGTTTCCAAGGTGCAAGGTTTGTTTCGGTTTTGAATACACATGTACACACATGTCCACACTCATGATATATATATATATATATATGGTGCATGTGCGTAAATACATAAAGGTCGAATGCAACACAAAATACATATGACATCACACATAATATAGAAATGTGTGCATATCAGTAGTCTGAATATATGCATGCATACATATATATGTAGGAACATATATATATATATATATATATATATATATATATATATATATATATATATATATATATATATATATTCCTACATATATATGTATGCATATATATATATATAATGTGTGAATAGTATGTTCCTAACCGAGAGACGTTCATCAATGCAATATTGGCCAGATGCTTGGACAGAGAGGCTCAGGCGTCAGTCCCCCATGTCCGACGACTACGCCTCAGCCGCCCGGACTGTCAATGCGTCGTCGGAGGCATCGTGCTCCGCATCCCGCAACCATGCACGATACGGACAGAAATAGCCTCGGCCCCTCACGGAGCGTCACGTCTCCGTTCGAGAGGCCGGCGCCGGCGCCTGCGGCCACCCGACGCTGAACGACGGGCGACGCGGCGGGAGCACGGATTGAGCGTCGCTAGTGCTGAGGATTACCGCCGGCGGCCGCCACCGGCACCGCGCCGTCAGCTCCGCCAACCTCTCGCCGACGTGTCCCAGCCGCTATGTTGAGGACCGTACCGGCCACGTTCCAGACAGGGACCAATACCGGGAAAACAACGAAACTACTGCGCATTTCAGCAGCCTACCATAACGATTGGTATGATATATGATGCATTCAAAACCTCATAGCTAGGCACAGACGGAAGTAAATTTTGAATGCAAACTCAGACGAAATTTCAACGCGGACGCCGGCCGGCCCAACATGGTGGACGCATATGTCAGAGACTGTACCCAGGTCCACACCTTTAAGAACAAAATTCACCCACAAAATCACAACGGACGACGAAAGTAAGGCTAAAAAACACTTTCAGACACATCGAGCTACATCTCCACGAATCCAGAAATGGTCACTGTCAGAGATGACCAACTTACCGGCGATTTCAGCCCGGAGTTGCTCCCTCGTAACGCTCGCCATTTTCACGCGCAAGGAACGGGACGGCGCCGGCGCGGCAGGGCCGGGGCCGGGCGGCGGCGGCGCCGGGCCCGATCCGGCCGGTGCCGGCGCTAACCGGACGCCTGCCCGTGTGTGCTGGTATCTGGCGACAATAAAACAAAGCTCAGCTGCATCTGCCGAACGCATCCACGGGGCCGCGGAGGACCAGGGAAGGTGTGCTGGCTTGGTGGACGTGAATGTGGACGCGGTGTGGGGGGACCTGCTCGCGAGGACGGTATAACGTGCAGGTTTGTTCGGGCCTTGGCAATCGTTGTGTTGTGTTCTGTGTTGCACCCTCCGCTATCGTGCAGCCCGGACTGAAGGAGCCCAGCAACAGCGCAACATGTGTCATGACATCGTTCATGGACCCACTGCAGCGAGGCACAAATGACATCCGGTTCGATGTTTATCCTGCATAGCACACCGCGTAGATCGATTCATTTTAAGCTGGAATTTACAGTAAGGGTGAACTCCCGTTCGATTTATATATGTCATTGACTGAAAAATAAATCAGCTCTGGATACAGGAGCTCCATGCACGCCATACAATATTTATCGCAGTCGTCATGAATTGCCCGGGCGCGCAGAATTGCAGACATGTATGGCCCCCACTTTACCTGTGATTGCTGGCCTGCGTCGAAGGGCGAACACTTGCTACGATGGATGTGGATTTACAGAACATCCCGTTACCTGAACTCAAAGCGTGTAATTAAAAGAAACACTGCGTGGTTGTGGGAGATCCCCGTATCTAAATTTTGAGCGTGAAATAAGCAAATCGGATTTCACTGAAAGGCGCTCCGGCGATCCGTTGAGAACCGAAATATAACACCCGGTCGTACCCGACCCGACCCGACCCGTCCAGTCCCGCCCCTTCCTCGGCGACCCGACCCGACTCGATTGGTTACAAAGGATCCCGTGTCTCGGTAACAGGCGATAGGCGTTGATTTCTAGTTACAAGACAGAATGCGACGACTGGAGCACCAGTGAAAATGTTGTTAGTCGTAATATAGCGTAGGTAAGTACTTTTACAGTATCCTACGTGAGAAAACTGTTAAGATAGGAATCTTCGAAAGCTGAAGCCCAGGCCACGGGATAGGCGGGCGTCCAACAGGTGGGAGATACAACCCCGTACGGCCCTTTTTGCGGTCGATCCTTTCCGCGCATCACTTTAAATGCTGAACTGTCTGGAAAAATTCACTGGCTTCCTGACCCCTCCTTCCGGTTGCTACGCACATGGTCCAAGCCGTGCGGTCGCTCCCGGTACAGCTACACGCAACAAAACACACGGCGGGAGACCAAGGACGAGCCAAAATATGGGCCCAGACACTAGCGCCACCTCTTCAGCAGCATTTAGCGTCATCTAGGCAAAACCAGGCATCGCGACCGTGAATCGGTGCTTTCAAACGCACAATCAGGGACTTGGACGCTCCTGCGATCGGCTTTTGAACAAGCAAAGGTAGCTATTTGTAGCCACAGCGCTTGTCATGAAAAATAACGCATCGATGGAAACAGATGGCATGAATCATGCATTTGAATGTGTAAGTTATGCCTTACAAGTTGAACTGATAAAGCTGCAGCTTCCGTAGCCGTAATATATCGCGGGCGACGTCAAAGGCCGGACGTGGCATGCTGGTCATGCCTCAGCAATGAGCAAAATTGTAGATAGAGATACATCTCCCAGCTTTCACGCTGCCTGAGAGCTTACACCTCTGCAACCACGAATCGCAGCATTGAAGATAGGAGGTGACATTGTGAGGTGACAAGAGGTGACAATTTGATCAGACATGATTTCGCTGAAGCGTTTCAATGCAAAGGAAAGCGATGCTCCCATTAGATAAGCAAGGGAAACACGATTCGCTAAGTGCGGGAAGCTGCATCGCTCGAGTCGAAACCGGGCTCACATACCGTCGACCTATCGTGGCAGCGACACGAAACCAACGCTATTTGGCAGCTATCAGAGAACGCACGATCTTGCTCACAACAGTGCGGGCCCATGTGTGTGGCCCCGAGCGCAAACCACGGCTCGGCTCGTTCGGGGGCCTTTTTGAGGACTAGTGTCAAATCTTGGCAACCGAACCGGAGGGCCAACCCAACCGCATTTCGTAAACGAATGAACCGCCGACAATTCGATAAGAGGCATAAGTGCAGCTGACTCACGAGTGTGTCGCTAACCGACCGGGAGGCGGCCACTGGCGTTTTGTGTCGAGTCGCGCCTCGAGCGCGGCCTGCTGCAGCTGAGCTGACGGAGATTGGCGCGGGACAGTCGCACGGCCTGCTGCAGCTGAGCTGACGGAGATTGGCGCGGGACAGTCGCACGGCCGTCTGCTCACACTGTTTGGGCCACCTCCCCGTGTCTCAGTGGGAAATGGACGACGCCATTCAATGGGCAATGGTTCTTTTACCGGGACAAACGAGTGTGGGAGATCGCGATGAAGAAGGCCGTGACCCATCGGTCTCCGAGGGCCCGGAGTCCTGCTCCAAGAAAATGTTAAGTAAAATAGCATCGTCTACTCATTCAGTGAACTCCCATATCGTTTGGCACCAATTAATTTACCATTTCGCCCCAACGTGTGCCATCCTTCTCGCGCTCAGACACCAGAAATATGTGGAAAAATACTTCATTCGGCGTTGGAACACGTTTCGAGCTTTGCTTTACCTCTGGCTTACAAAGTACCGAACCCGACGTCCCACACTCGAATCACCGGCGAATAAACCATTGTCCATCTTTTTTTACATCCCCACCCCGGAGAGAAGTATCCACACTTATTTCAGCATTTCCTTAGGGCGTCTTGTGTATTTGTGTATTTTAGTATAACCCAAGAAGGCAGCTGGGCGGCCAACGAAGCCTTGACACAAATATAGCTGTCTTCCTAACGACAATATTATGGGACATTCCAAAGGCAAGAAATCGTAGTTAGTTGATGCAACGCACGCTTGCCGTATGATGGATGGCTTCTCCGAAATCTAGCATAACTGAAAAACCGGAGCAGTGAAACTACATTCCCCGAAATGCGCCCAGCTGTGTGTGACATTTCGGTAGGTTCGTAAACGCATCCTTGAGGTACATGTGCTTATTTGGTGTGAAGAAACTTGCCATTCGCGTATAGGTCCTTGCCCACACAGTGTTGCAGAATGTGTCATGCCCCGGGAAAAATTTGCCGTCAGGCAGGTGCAGCATAGCCTGTCTCCCCTACAGGCCAGTGCAGCGGACGACTCAAGAACAGCGGTAGCGACACCGAGCAACAAGCATGAATTGGTCACAGTTTCGTCGCTCCCCGCACTCCAAATAGTTCTTAACACCAGCGAAGAACGTGTCCGACAGTCGTGCGCAGGTGAGTGAGGTCGAGTCACGCATCATTGGTACCGTCACGCCGGCGCGCACTCCCGTTCGTCGGTGACGTCCGCCGGCCGGCTGTCGCCCCGGCAGCTCGTGGCCACCGCCTGCGCCAGCGTCAGCAGGAACAGCAGCAGTGTCAGCGCCGCCACGCACGTCATCATGACTGGGAACCCGAACGAGTCGACGAGCAGGCCGCCCGACACGGGCCCGACGACGGTGCCGAGCGAGTAGACGCTCCAGTAGACGCTCGACACGAAGGCGTGCGTGTGCAGGTCGTCGGGCAGGCCGCGTCGCACGCTCGCCTGCAGCATCTGCTGGAAGCAGGGGATGTAGGCGCCGCCGAAGAAGGCCTCCTGCAGCGTCATGCCCAGTCCGAAGAGCCACCAGCGCGGCGCGAGGCCGAGCAGTGGCGACGGCGGGATGATGAGGGTGCCGACCGTCACCGTCAGGATGCAGGCGGCCATCATCGGGTAGGGGTTGCGGCAGGCGTCGGCGAGCCGCGCCCACACCGGGCTGGTGAGCACGTACGAGCCGGTGGCAGCCAGGAAGTAGAGCCCGAGCGTGGCCGGCGTGATGCCTAACACGCGGTCCACGTACGGCGCCACGCACGACTCGAACGTGAGGAAGTCGAACGAGTAGAAGAACACAATCAGAAGACAGAGCCAGTTCTCGCGCGCGCCGGCGAAGCAGCGCAGCATGTGTGACGTGCGCACGTCCGGCTCGACGGTCTTCACTACCGGCGGCATGAAGCGCTGGTTGACGATCGCCGTGACGATCATGGCGCCGCCGAGCACGTAGAATGGCGCGCCGAAGCCGGCGGCCGCGTACAGTCCGCCGCCCACCGCCGGCGCCACAGCCAGGCCGGCCGACTGCGCCGCGCTCACCACCGCCACCACCGTACTCGCCCGCCCGGCGAACTGGTTGCCGATGATAGTGAAGGCGCAGCCGGACACGGCCGCCGTGCCGGCCGCCTCCACCGCCCGCACCAGGAAGCAGGCCACCACGAAGGCGTCCGCGTCGCGGATGTAGTAGAGCGTGCCGAAGGCGACGGTGGAGAGGCCGGCCGTGGCGATGCCGATGTTGTAGAGCCGGGTGACGCCGACGCGGAGGGCCACCCGAGTCACCAGCGGGTACAGAACTACCTGAGTCAATGCGAAGCTGCTGAACACGGCGCTGATGACCGTCTGTGAGACGCCGCGCGAGGCTGCTTCCACCGGGAAGAAGGGGATCATTACGGCCATGAGGGAGCCGTTCAGCACACTCACCACACTCATGCCGACCAGCAGGCGCCGTTGCTGGCTCGAGTAGCTCGCCTTGACCGGCTCCGGACACGCGTCCGCCGGCGGCGGCGGGCGAGGCCCACCCTCGCTCGCCGTGCCGTAGGATTTAACCGTGGCGGGCAGCGCCGTGCAGTCGTGCGAACGGCACTCCCCGACGAGGAACTCCGGCTCGGCGCGCAACGTCATGTTGGCGGAGCTGGCAGAGTGGCCGCCGCACGACTGACCTGGGGCGCCGCCGGACCCTGCACCGGTGTCGTCCGGACCAGCCCGGCCGGAGTGACTGACCCCCGAACGCACCAAGCTATCTCCCGGTGGCTATCAGGGTATCAACGTCACGTTTGTGAGCGCCACGTGACTCGGCTGTTGCTGCCTGCCGTGTTTTGCGGCCTCATGGGGGTGCTTTGTATTCTGCGGTCACGGGCGTTTTCAGCGGGGGAAAGCTTCAACGTGACACTTGGGCGTGATGCCCGAGGCAAGGGTGAAAAATGGTGAGGCTGCTGTGGCAAACCTGCCGTATTAAGCAGCAAACACTGGACAGAAAGACTCAGAAATAAGTGTACCTGACGAAAAACCAGCGTTGCCCCTGCAACACTAACTGGCAGAGCCGGATGCTCCACACACGTCCAAACTGAAGAGGGTTACCAATGAAGACGGACAAAGAAGCAGCACAATAGATACCAGACATAACAACAGGGACCTAGATAAGATAGACAGACGGTGTCAATAGAGATACATCGCACATCGCAGTTGCTTGTGTTGCTTTCTAGAGCAAGTAAGTCAGCTGCGAACGCGAAATGGCAGGGCATGCCCAGTGCAGGCGTACCGCACGTGCAGGCGGGTAACGGATCTAGTCAGATGCAGCCACGCGACGTTTGTAAAGGCCATAGATCATTCAGCGGCGCTTTGGTCAGCACCTTCGGTGGTTAAGTTGTTTGTTCTAGAGTGCGTCCAAATTTCCGTTTTTCCACGTAACATCTGTGCTAATGGACTCGCCCATTATGCACTTGTCTTTTCGTCCACCTTAACAAGCTCGACACCGATGTGTATAAAGGGAATGCTTCAGATTTCAAAATATTGAAGCCAGCATCAGATGTGATGGAATAAGCTTGTTTGTAACTATTGGTATGCTTTTAAGTGGAAAGGCTGCTACACGCAACATAATTTCTGTTTAGTAGATCTGCTCCTCAATGTGTCAGTGTTCGATTGCCTTATCGTATCTTGCACAACATTGATTGAGAGCCAATTGACTATTATCATATCTAGAAATCGTGCTTGCGAACGCCAGATATGAACCACCCAGCGATTAGATTTGTCTTAACCTTGATCGTCGCACGGTCAGTGGAATGATAATATTTTAATGCCATTATAATGACGTCATTGATGCCTGGGTTACCTTGGAATAGTCTCCCCAAATGACCCGCACATCTTCGCGGGCGTGCAGCTGAGACACCAGAAGGGTTTAGGTGTCAAGAGGGGCAGGGCTGTGAACTGCACCGAGTGATCTTCAAGATTGCTATTTCAGTTCCAAACCCCATAAAATGTAAGACACCCGCTTAAACGGTGCAGTTGGATGCTGCCAAACTGCAGGGCTACCGCGATTTGGCTGAAAGTATCTTGCTCCTGGTACAATCGAAGCAATGAATTCGATGACGAGAGTCGTTCCCTTTCGCAATCACAAAGATGGGCGTGAACACTTGAAAGCTCGATCCGCTCTATTAACGGTGCTTCGAACATAGCACTAATAAAATAACTGAAGTTAGCACGTCGTGTAGCACCAAAAGACAAGTGAAGACTGTTTTGATCCCGGGCGTGAGTCCCGTACGGTATGCCTGTATGCACTTGTAAGCTGCTCTGTGCTGACTTGAAGTGGGACATCGACTCAAACCAGAGACATCGAACCAAATCACGACCCGGGGAGATCCCTCATCCCGAACAGAGGAGCCCAGCACCTTCGGCTATTGCTCTGTGCTGACCTGAAGTGGGACATCGACTCGGGCCAGGGACATCGAACCAAATTACGACCCGGGGAGATCACTCATTCCGAGCGGAGGAGCCCAGAACCCTCAGGTGTTGAAACACATGCATGCACATGCACACGCACATGCACACATAAACACACGTTAATTTTCTCTGAAAAATCTGTTCTGACCTACAACCACGCTTGATGCCCAGCAACGCAGAGAGAGGGCTAAAAAAACATCCAACCATGGTCGGTGCATTTGCGGACGTAACCGTTCGGTAGCTTTGTACAGGTATCTATAGTGATATTCAGGATGCTGCCCCAATGGGCAAACTGTCAACACCTTTCGAGGGAGCTCCAGGTAGAATGCCAAAGTGATGGTAGTTCTTGAAGCCGTAATCCATGAATGGCACGTCACGCCATTTCGCGGCAGTGCTGCCAGAGTAGCCACAATGAGGGCAGGGAGGGCACTGAGACGATCAGCTCGGCACCGGTCCTCCCCTCGTGGTCACGTGGCTGTTCAAGCAGAGAGGCACGTGACTCAGGTGACCGTCATCAATACCCGGTCCTTGAAGGCGAATGGAGTGGCGCGCCGTCAGGCCGACTATAGCGAACAAGCTCACAACTCGGGCACGTGTCGCGATAGCCGGGAGCATGGCGATGTATGGGGCTACTTTGAGGCTGCCTTGCAGCCGTTGGCCCATATTTTATTAGTGGCTGGGCGGTTTCCGTTGAAAATAAGTGAGACAACACAACAACCGCCACTTTAACGCAAGGGGCTTATGAAGACCGCGCGACTCCCGCACCTCAACCCTGCTGAGCTCAGTGCCGCCCGCTAACCTAAGTTGAGACGAAGTATCGAACAGGCGTCGGGAGATCGCGAGCGCGCCGGTCCAGCGCGCCAGGGCCAGACTGGGACCCATGCCGAGCGCGCCGGTCCAGCGCGCCAGGGCCAGACTGGGACCCATGCCGAGCGCGCCGGTCCAGCGCGCCAGGGCCAGACTGGGACCCATGCCGAGCGCGCCGGTCCAGCGCGCCAGGGCCAGACTGGGACCCATGCCGAGCGCGCCGGTCCAGCGCGCCAGGGCCAGACTGGGACCCATGCCGAGCGCACCGGTCCAGCGCGCCAGGGCCAAACTGTGACCCATGCCGGTCAGCCGAGACAAACCGCCTCAGTTCGGGCTCAAACCACACCATCACGCACGTCAGACACGCTCAGTCTCCGGCGGTGAGGGAGCGTGCGTTCGCCTCGGCAGCGGTCTGACGTTCCCGGTGAGGGAGCGTGGGTCCGCTTCGACAGCGGCCCGGCGTCCCCCGGTGAAGGAGCGTGGGTTTGCTTCGGCAGCGGCCCGGCGTCCCCCGGTGAGGGAGCGTGGGCCCGCTTCGGCAGCGGTCGACGTTCCTGGTGAGGGAGCGTGGGTCCGCTTTGGCAGCGGCCCGGTGTTCCAGGTAAGGGAGCGTGGGTCCGCTTCGGCAGCGGTCGACGTTCCCGGTAAGGGAGCGTGGGTCCGCTTCGGCAGCGGTCGACGTTCCCGGTAACGGAGCGTGGGTCCGCTTCGGCAGCGGTCGACGTTCCCGGTGACGGAGCATGGGTCCGCTTCGGCAGCGGTCGACGTTCCCGGTAAGGGAGCGTGGGTCCGCTTCGGCAGCGGTCGACGTTCCCGGTAAGGGAGCGTGGGTCCGCTTCGGCAGCGGTCGACGTTCCCGGTGACGGAGCGTGGGTCCGCTTCGGCAGCGGTCGACGTTCCCGGTAAGGGAGCGTGGGTCCGCTTCGGCAGCGGTCGACGTTCCCGGTGACGGAGCATGGGTCCGCTTCGGCAGCGGTCGACGTTCCCGGTAAGGGAGCGTGGGTCCGCTTCGGCAGCGGTCGACGTTCCCGGTAAGGGAGCGTGGGTCCGCTTCGGCAGCGGTCGACGTTCCCGGTGACGGAGCGTGGGTCCGCTTCGGCAGCGGTCGACGTTCCGGTAAGGGAGCGTGGGTCCGCTTCGGCAGCGGTCGATGTTCCCGGTAAGGGAGCGTGGGTCCGCTTCGGCAGCGGTCTGGCGTTTCCCGTGTAAGGAAGTGGGTCCGCTTCGGCAGCGACCCGGCGTTCCCTGGTGAGGGAGCGTGAGCCCGCGTCGGTAGCGGCCCGGCGTTTACCCTGGGGGCACAGTGACGTCGCTGGGCCGCCACCTGACACCCGCCGCCGGGCGGCAGGGCCTCTAATGTCCGATTTCCATGCCGGCGGGCGCGCGCGCCGGCTCCGATCGGCAGAGAGGCCGGCTGAGCCCGGCGGCCGTATGCCCAGACACGAGCCGGCCGACGGCTGAAAACAGGCCGCAGTAACTGGAGACTAACGAGCCGACGTCCGCGGCCTGCCAGCTCGCGACGGCCGCGCACAGCGGACCTCTGTTCCGGGCGGCCCGGGCGGAGACCCTCACCCATGGCATGGCTGGGGATGTGCAGCGGGAGAGTTAGAATGGAGCTGTTCGGCCCTGCGGAAACGCATAGCTCCGGTGGCCCGTTCCTTCGAGTTCTTATTTTGGCGTTCGGGAAGAGGATTTCCTGTTATTGCCTTTTTTGGCGGGGAGATAAAAAAGCTGGGAGTTGTAATGGGCTAAACTCTTAGACCGACCGGCCATGATATTGATGAGGGATAATTGGGCAGCAGAGGTTTCCTCATAGTCGTCTAACACTTTGTTGATTTTTTTGGTCTGACTCGATACCAGCCAAGGGTCCCTGGCTGACGTCCGTGAGTGGGTGCGGGCGGCAGTGGAAGACGTGCACGATTCAGTATCGTCTATAATGTGTAGATGTGTACGATAAATTACATCACGATTCTGGCGGCTTTTGTTAGACAGCACAACGCTCGGTTTTTGTGAACGCGCCCCCTCGGCTTCCATCGACCAACCTTTCAGTTTTTTACCCCATCACAACAGCCTTCCTGTCCCGATTACTCTCGATTGCGTGGAAGGCGGTTTACAATTTCCACTTCACACGGAGGTGATTTCACGCGACGCTCGGTACCGCCCAGCGACGATTGCGGCCAGACCGACCGATGACGACATCTGACACCGATAAGACGGCGTGCGCTGGCATTACGGGCTCAAGTGACCACCGGCTGAGGCTGCGCCGGGGTCACGGACTGTGCCCGTCGGGACGGGTCAGTGGTTTTGGTGATGCTCAGACGTGGAAGTTGGGTTCGTTGCTGGGAGATGTTGTCATTGAATCAACTACGTTGGTTATTCGCGCCTAGGTGGGAGATGGACTGCTGTTGTATTGCATGAACGGGCCCGGGAAACGGCGGTCGTGTGTCAGGGTGACATGTCATGCCATGCTGGCAGCGTGTCATATCGAATGTCAGCGTCATGACATGTTAGCAGCGTGTCATATGTTATGTCAACATCATGTCACAATGTCAAGCGAGTTGAGCGAGCAGCAGAAGGGGGGGGGGGGGGAGGGAGGGGCAGGGTGACGGCTAGGCGCAACGCACGCTCTGCTCTTATCCACCACCCATACGTTGCCGTGCTGAAAATGGAAACAACGCTCCTCGTCCGTTTTGTTTTCACTTCAGCTGTAAACCTTCGTGAGACGTTTGGCTCTTCGGGACTATCACGGTGGGTATCTACGTTACAGTCGGCAAACGGCTGAGCCAAGTAGCTGGATTTTCTTGCACGGGTCGGCTTTTCTATCCAGTATCGCATGCAACGTTTTCCTAGGTGGCTCTTGAACGCCTGTAGATGATGCGTTAACGGCGTGAACATCAATTTAACATTCGAGAACGGCAGGCACAATAACTGCATGCAGTTGAAACGGAAGTGGCTTAGCAACATAACGACGGGGACTTGGCACACGAGGGTCACCTATTAGATGTCGTTTCCTGAATAAGCACGGAATCAGTCAGTCAATAATTCTGTTTTTCTTACGAAACTAGGCTGAACTGAACTTATGCAAGCCGAGCATCAATGATTAACAACCTAAAAGATGTAGGCACCTTATGTGAATCAGCTACAAAACACTGTTTTAAGATCTAAATTTTGTATAACCGTGGCTTTTACCGCTGAAAAGCATTTTGAAAAGCATTTTGACATTTTACCGCTGAAAAAGAAAAAAAAACAAAAGAAAAGGGAAATAAACGACTAGCCAATAGCCCCAGGGCTGAACTATAAAAACACAAGACTATGAAACATTCAGAGTCCTTGGTCGCTTAAGTCAAGCCGCAGTCGGCAACCTGGGTAATAATGCACACCACACACATTCTTTTCTTACATTACGAGCATCTCTGATGAAAAAGGTTCTTTCACTCCACAAATCACGTGTACCTATGTATCCCGGTGGATATGATGATATGTCCACAGGTGATATGTCCTCACTCAACATTTACCGTTTCTCACCTGTCTGAGGGATATGTCCACTGGAAACTGCTTACACATGTTGGCAAGAAATTTCACGGGGACGGCTTCATCAATTCCTCCGCCGTCAGGCAGTTAATACGCCTTTAGCAATTGCATTGATGGTAGGAAATGCGATGATCACAATTCAGCTTTAACGGCTTTGTCACTGGTTTTCTGCGTTCTACGTGCACCATTTCAGTCTCTCGCCCTTTTCCTGCTAAGACACCTGGCGTGCTGCATTCATCGTTGGCACGGTATGCACCATTTGATATGTTGGTATGATATGTACGTCGTAGGTACGTGGCATGCATCACAACTGATGTCATTTTAAAGGGATTGTTGCTACCGAAATTCATCGTTAAGTTGAACGCGTAGAAAGTTGCAGCGTGCTACCGTCATTCATCTGGGTCCCCCTTTTGCTTTGGAGGCCTCAACACGTAATTGTGACTAGTTATGGTAGTCGTTTAAATGTATTATCGCTGCTATCGTCGAAGGCACCACTGTTGAAAACAAAGCGTACATGTAGCTGCATTTCGGCTAGTTGCGCTTTGTTTCTGTTTGGAATCAATTTTTCGACTCGTGCTCCAGAAAGTTAAATTGGAAGGACATTATTGACAGCCCACTTACCCCAGACAGACGCCCTGGCGGACTGGCTGTGACTTAGAATGTGTTGACGGTGCCAACCCAATCAAGTGCAGTCCCAATAGCTGTTAATATCACTTTTTGTGCTCAGTAGGAAATCTTACCCCTCATTTCATTTTTTTCTCGTTGTTTTGGTGCGAGGGAGGGGCCGGGCCAGTTCAAAACAATTTAGATGATGCATGTGAGCAGAATTGGCTCGCACCGGCTCCACAGCACGCACATCTGCACCTGTACGGCTCCACAGCACGCACATCTGCACCTGTACGGCTTCACAGCGTGCACATCTGCACCTGTACGGCTTCACAGCGCGCACATCTGCACCTACACCTGACGCAGCAGTCCTTGACATGGGTTGTTCGCAAAATGCCTGCATTAGTTGAAATTACCGACTACCGGTGTTTCTGCTCTCGCTGAGATCACTAATTTCTTAAATCTGAATTAGCTATATGTTATCCAGAGTTCCGTTGCTGCGCTGCAGCGTTTATGGTGCACACTTAATCACCCGATTATGGTTCACCAGTTTGCAGTTATCCGCCTCAGCTGCAGTTTCCCGCGGTTTCATCATAATGTTACATCATGCTCAGAGCCGTGGAGGCCACCGGGATACTGAGGCGAACCGACTTGACCCGTCAGCCCCAGAGCCGTGGAGACCATCGGCATGACTGAAGCGATCCGGCTCAGCCCGTCAGTCCCAGAGCCGTGGAGACCATCGGCATGACTGAAGCGATCCGGCTCAGCCTGTCAGCCCCAGAGCCGTGGAGACCATCGGCATGACTGAAGCGATCCGACTCAGCCCGTCATCCCCAGAGCCGTAGAGACCATCGGCATGACTGAGGCGATCCGACTCAGCCCGTCAGCCGAAGAGCCGTGGAGACTTGGCAGGTTGCCGGGCTTGCTTTGGCTGTCGCGGATACCCTGACACTTTGATAATTCTGGGGCTAGTCTGACTCGACCTGACAGATTCGGCGGCGACTAGTATGTCAGTCATTGACAGCCCTTGAACCCTATCTCGAATCTGATTCCAACTGACGGTCCTGGGTACAAGTTTGTCCCGACTGAAGTCATCGCGGTTAGTCTGACACGTAAATCTGACCAGCCTGGATAAACCCAGGGGATGTCTGACTCAACGTGAAGGTCTCTGGACTGTCCGACTGTGTGTAGCGAGGTATGCCAAGGTATACCGCCAGACAGACTCGAGAACTAGTGCAGCCTGGCCCAGTTCTGTGTTTAGTAGACGCATCGTCTGGATGACCGTTCGCGTGTCTATAGAATGGCTGAAGCGAGACTGCCTCGGTAACGAACATTAAGTGTCAACCTTTTACCTCATAACTCTGGCTCATGGTCTGTTTCACGTGATAGTCGCATTTAAGTAAAACAAGAGTGGGGCCTTAATTCTAGCGGAGATGCTGGTCTTGCGCGAACGCAACAGGCATTACCATATGGAAGCGCACAGGTTCTCACATTTTAATAGTCACATTTAACTAATATTTGCTGTCAGATAAGAACCTTGACAAAACATCCGCGGCCGAGTGCCACCATTAACAGCTGGATTCATCGAGGGGGAATATCCACAAATTCCTGACACGTAAACGCTGAGCCCCTGAGCATAAGCCTGAACAACATACGTTAACAAAGGCTTAGATATACCTGATTTGTTATTTTCAGAAACAGGCTTTGCCCTTCGCAGCCATAGTTTCGGTTGCTTGGTCCACCTTTCGGTTCTCACTCAGTCTATAAAAAGGGACAACGGCATGAATTCGACAGACGTAGCTCCATAGGCGTTCTTCCCCCCCCCCCCTCCCCGAACAATCGTCGGCACTCGAGAGTTTGGCTGATCGATGGCGGTGATGTATCACCGGTAACCATTTTAGTTCGCCTTGTTCAACTTGCCAACGGCGAAAAGGCCTCGGGGACTGCGAGTTACTGCGGCGGGCAGACAGAGCTGGGGAATGCTGCGAACTGGCTGCACGTGTGCGCTATCTCCGGACGCGGTTGGGGGTGCAACGAATCGCCTCCGACGACAAAGTCTGCAAGACTGCACGCAGAGCCAGAGGCGTATCCAGTACTTTCTTGTGGGAACCGAGCAGGTGGAGAAGTACCCCGAGATAAATGACCCTTGCCGACCTAGCGGAGAACTTTTGTAATTTTGTAAACTTCTGCAAAGGAGATCAGTTGGCCGTTCGGGCATAGCCTCGCCTTGGCCAGAGGCGGCAGACATGGGAGGTAAAAGCTGTCCACTCCTCCACCCTTCAACTCCTGTCATGGGAAAACTAACAACGGCCCTATAGCATTGCATGGAAGAAACAAGCTAAATATCGCGTCACCGTTCCCCAGTTGCCTCAGAACGTCTGCTGGCGGCGCCTTTGGTTAGGCTGTCGCGCTAACGTTCTTCAGATGACTTCTGGTGTCGATAGCGCGGCCGACCAGGGAGCGACAAAGATGTGCTCCCTCCGCCAGTCGCTTGCACTGCTACCCGGCTGGCGCAAGCAAAGAAACAAGGGCAGCAAACAGGCGACGTGTCGCGCGTCCTGCCACATCGCAGCGAAGTGTCTGGCTGGCCACGTCTGGAACGTGGGAAGAACGCGCTCGTTTGAATCTGAGTGGTGGTGCAAGGCGTTTAGTGATGCCGACTGGTTTATTTTTCCCCTCCGAAAATAACAAAACAGTGCCAACAAAATATGATCAGCAATGTAGTATTGAATGTAACGAACTTCTGCGGAATTGGCATGCCTAAAGACGCCACATGCAAGATGCTACCATCACAGGAGCCCCCATTGGCAGTGTGACGTATTATGAGCATCACAGTCCTGGCAGTCAATGGCGTAGGTGTATCACGGCCGCTGATGACTACGCACTCGTCAACAAAAAGCATCAGTTTCGCATGTGCGCTATTTTCAGCATGTGGTTCCCATCCAAGGATACGTGCTCTCCGCCTGAGAGACCAGCCGATACTGTTAATCGGCCCCAAGCTGTCCTTGGACTAGGCCCAAATAATTTTGATCCATAAAATTGTCGTTCCGCAACAATTTTATGGCAGGCAATTTTATGGAACAGGCAATCCATAAAATTGCCCGTTCGTCGCGCAGCCATGGTGAGACTTGGCAAGACATCAGTCTTAAAGTTGATTGTGTAACTAAATCACAGCGGTGTAGGTGCCAACTTTTGTAAAATTGCACTCTTGCGCATATCATTGATGTTTGCAGCTTGCATGTTGGCGTGGCGCTACCATTAATCAAAGAATAAGAAGAGCAGGGCGGTTTAACTCGAACAGGTTAACACCAGCGGCGCATTACAAATTCCAGACCAACCCCTACAACTGATATGAACAAATCGGATGATAATCACCCGCCCTCTCTGTTGCTGCTTGACTGCAGAGGCATTCAGAGCAGCGCGACGCCGGCACGCGTGCAGCGCAGACAGGCCGCGCCCGACCGCGGGCCGCTCCCGCCGCAGTCCGTGACGTCACGAGTCGCACCACGTGACCGTTCCGGAAACGGTCGGAACACCCACGACAGGCCGCGTCGCCATTGGTCGAGCGTGACGTATCGCGTCACGGCCACACCACGTGACTGTTCGGGGAACGGCCGGAGCGCCCCCGACGGACCGCAGCGCCATTGGTGGAGCGTGACGCGCCCCCGGCGCGGTTGCATCAGAGCGGATCCCGGGGGTGCGGTCGATAGCGGGCGGCCTCCGTCTGAAGCGAGTCGGGCCGCCCGGCGTGGGTCGAGCTCCCGGGGCAGAGTGCAGGACCGGGTAACGGCCGCAAACGCGACGCTTTGCGATTTGGTGTCGCGCGTCGTTCGAATGGGGGTGGGGAGGGTGCTCAGGAGAGGTGACGCCGTCACCGGCCCTTCGATCGACGGCGTGCGTGCTCACCCAGCCGGGCAGGCGCCGTTCAGTCCTATATGGCGACTTTACACCAGGCATGGAGTAATGCTGATTAGCTTGGGACTTTTCGCAATCTCGGGATCCCGATATTTTGAGAAGTTCAGTGTCGGAGGCATCCCGGGATCCTGGATTTGGGTAGTTTTTTTTTTTTGGTGTAGATGCCAACAATTCAAGGATTTACTTTAATATCGTATCTGTCGCACGCTCATCATCAAAACCAGGATTCCTCACTGGCGATGAATCATATCCGATCATTCTACACATTCGACCGTCTCGCCAAAAGGAAACTTCAAAGAGAGACGTCTTCATAATCTATGTAAAACAAAACGAACAGTAAAACTAATAGTGAAGTTTTCAATAAGTGTGTAAATAGTGAAGTCTTATAGTGAAGTACCTGGTGTACTAGCATTTCTGGGCAATGTTCTGCATTTCCTTGGCCCAACAGTTCTTTTTGTCGATATTTATTGGGGGAGGAGCTCAGAGGAGCACTGGGGGGGGGGGGGGGGGGGGGCTCAAGGCAACATTTGGTCGCCTACCTATACTTTCCCCTTCCCACGGGAAAGTATAGGTATGTTAAAAGTCTCCACGACGTGGTTCTTCTGATTTCCGGGTCATTACATGAGCCACAGATCGCGACGCAGTCACCAGTTAGTTTGATTGCAACTCACGTAAAGATATGCCATTTTTGACAAGAAAAGCACCTGGGTTGCACGATTTGCACCATCAGCCTGCAACCAGGTGAACACTGCTTTAAAATGCCCTACCGATGTTAGGGCCAAAGCATCTGGCGGTAAACGTTTCCACGTGTCAAGCACTCCACCAAAGTCGGACTGACGTCACGATCGATGTGTCGCGCGGCAATATACGCTCTTTTTGCAAACATTTTACGCAATGCGGCCAACGGGCTGGTAGAAACAGGGTGTCTATGAGCTGCCGCCTCCTCACTAACTATTTTTGCCAAAGATATCACATGTGACCTAGAAAGCAGTCATGCATATTTGAGCTCGGATACATACATGACATCGTCAACTGGAATTTAGGTACTACTTTTGGCATCCCTCACGCTCTTCGGACAATACTACGGGAATGTTTGAGCTTTACCTGCCTGGATCCTGTGCCCAATCTATTTTGAAATACTTAGCTGCGTTGTTTTAACCATTTAGGGAACTAAACGACTCAAGGTTAACTCAAACTTCCAGACCGCAAGGCAGATGAGGTTTGTGCATGGAAAGTTCGAATGCATTGCCATGTGCAGCAGAGAATGATGCCATCAAATAATACGCAATCGTATGCAGTCAAGTTAGCTTGAGATCATACGCTGGCCATTTGCTACCCTGTTATTCTGATGAAGAACCAAGCCACATGAAGTTAAAATGGCTTGATAATATCACACATCCACTAAAAGGGAATTTACCTGCAGCTCAAGCGCACAACAACGATTTGATGACGATCGTGTCCGTGGGGCTCCTGTTAATAGCACATGCATTTATACACTACAGTTACAACCAACTCATTCTTTGCTCTTGTTTCACAACGCACTTTTATGCATCGAACTGAATTGGTTTGCTTTAAGTCCCAGTCCCATGCATGTATTGGTTAATGTGAATTGTTCATTATGACTTGTCGAGCGTGATTGAGTGTTGTCGAGTATTTTTGATTCTACTATGTTTTTTACTGCAAATGTTGATGCCATGATATAGTTAAATTGAAAGAGGTGGTAGGACACCAAATTCAGACCGACGTTTTCGCGCACCACTCGCGTGTCACGCAGGAATCGTGGCATAATAAAGCAACGCTGGTTTGTAGGTGGGAGGTGGGCTGTGAGCTCAGTCCCAGAGCAAATAAACAGAAAATTGGAGTGGGCTGCGTAATTTGGCCGAATGGCTTGGCCCGCAAATCCCGCAGCTGGATTCGTTAATGTAGCGGAATGTTTACCGCCCTATAGAGACGAACCATATATGCTTGACGCATAGAGCGATGTACTTCCCAGCATTTGAACGTCACCTCCCCGTAATCAAAAGTCGTGTTTGATCTCACCTCCAGATAAAAATCGCAAAGGCTGAGCTGACAAACGATTCAATAAATTTTACAACACATGGGGCCATCAGAGACGCGAAGGCTTGAGAGGTCAAACTGAAAAGCTCCAGAGTACGGGAATGACTTCATTCTTTGTGGCTAACCCCGTCTCCGTCTCCTACAACCAAAAATACGTACCATTGTCCATAGCCACCATAGTAGTGCGCCTGCGGTGCCCTAAGGCGGGCCTCCAGGCGGCCTCTAGAGGGCCCTTACTTCCTGATCACGAGTAGCACGTGACTCCAGTGTCCCCGCCCCTTCCCATTTTCGGCTTCCGCCCCTGTATGACCATACGATGCCACTTAGATTTAAGACTACTCTTTAAATGATACGCAGATTTGAAGTATAAATGGCCTCCGTCAAAATGAAGTGTGCTAAATCCGTTGCGAAAATATAGGGAAGGGGGGGGGGGCGGTGGGTTATCGGGCCCTCGGCTCGACCCACCCAATCGTTTTAAAGATTGACACTCCCGTACGTCATATATACGTAAAGTAACGCCCCTGGGTGACAGGACCAGCGATGCTTTTTGTGAGGTAAGGCCGCGGCAGCAGTGAAAAATCGCCTTGGCGAAACCGAAACCATGCGATCAAGATCCCGTGAAGCCAAAGCTGGAGTCATAATTTTAAGATTGCTCAAAGCCTAAGCCCAAACCGAAAGCATTGGATAAAAGCTGCGGCTTCGCAAAGCCGGGGCCAAAGCCGAGCCGGCGTCGTCCCCATGCGTGCTAAAAAAGTGCCACGGCTCGCCGGCGCACCTACGACGCATCGTTCTCCGCCTCACCCTCACCGCAGCGTCGTTATCGTTGGGAGGGCGGCGGCTCCTGTCACTCAGCAGATGGGCGTCTGTCCCTCGGACACGCCAAGGTCGCCCTCGACAACAGGAAAACGGACACTTCAGCTGGAAATATCTCCGTCTTTTTCACTAACCTCGCAACGCGATGGCACGACCGCGGCTGGCTACAGCATGCTTGGGCGCACAGCGTGTCAGCAACACGCGACGACTGACGTCTTGGCGTGTCTGACATGCTTGACATGATTTTGAACACATGTTCTGCGTCGTCAATGTTGAGCGACCGAGATTTTGAGAAATTTGATCAGTCTGATGGAAATAGTGCAAATTCCATTCACCGACGAGCCGACACATTGCAGATGGGGTTATTCCAACCAGGAAGCTTTCTGCGCAACCATTGCTACGTGCAGTAGCCCGCACGACAGCTAGGTGATGAAATCATTTTGGCATGCAAGGTGATCGATAATCGATAAAATAACAATACTCATAAAAATCAACAAGCAAAGTCCTTACTCATCTCCAAAGTGCAACGTTTAGCAGAACTACATTTGAGTGTATTCAATCGGCGGCGAGAAAATCACGTCGCGGCGCATTACAGCGAAGGAAAAGACAGTGCTATATTGCTGTTATTGATACACTCACTACATTAACATGTGTCGTTTTGCGGCGCACATTTATGTGTTGGAAGTGTTATTAAGTTTACAACGACTGATGGTTGTAACGAAGTTATGAGCACGATCAAAGAGGTGTTGGTACTACGTTAAGACTTGTTAAAAGTCACTCCACGCCACTTCTCTTCCCTCCTTCACCATTCCCTCCGTCCAGCCGAGTAATCTATGTTTGCGGTACAGCTGGAGTGGGACAGGTATCTGGGGTACCTATGCACTATGCAGGGGTGATGGTGGGATCAAAGCACAGGAGAGGGAAGTGGACGCACGCCAATTGACGAAACTCTGACCCACTTGGAGACCGACTGTCCGCCAGTCAGGTTTCTCCGGATCGCGGCGTCGTTGCTGACCTTCTCTATTGTCTATTTTCGTTTTGACGTCTCGTTAGCGGTTGCCGATCTGGCAGTCCCTCGTAGCGGCTGGCATGACCCACGCCGGCATATTTTGGGGCCTGCCCCCACGTGACCCGTGGTATCGCGTGACTCCGACAGGTGGGTGACGGCGTGGCGGACTCGCTTGGCAGAGCCCCTGACGACCGGCTGCAGGAAGCGCCAGGGTCCGCCGGCTCGCTCGATCGAACACCAGTAAATAAAATAACGAACCCCAATCGCCGTAGTTCGGCGGAAGCAGTCGATAGGTCACAGCCCGAATTCCCGGGGGTCGAAGGTTCGCCATGAATCAGTGATGTAGACAAATGAGCCTGCTCGTAATGCCGTTGATTGTCCCCATATCAGACGGCGTGTGGTGAGGCAACGCTTCAGCGAAGGACCAGCCCGCCATGAACAGGTGGTTTACAGTCGGCGTACGGGAAAACGGCCTCTTGCGATGCAGACGGAATGGTCTTTGGAAACGCGAACCGGTTACTTGTCAAGTAGTGCTTGCCAAGACGTCTGACCTTTCCCGCCGCCCTCCTGCGCCGATATGTTCTTTTGCAGGATTTGTGAAGCTGTTCTTTCCACATCAAGGCCTATGTCTTCTTGTTCAATGATGGAGCTAGTTAGGCTGCGCATTGGCCGGTCGCCAAGGCAACGGCGAAATCGACAGCAAGCACGCTATGCACAGCGCTTTGAGTCTCGGTCTAACACCTGCAATCATCGCGGCACTTGCATCAGCACGGCAGCGCCGCCAGTTTCGAGACACGCCACCAAGCCAACGAGCTGCTAGCAGTCCGCTGCAACGCCCGCCTTTTTGGAAATGCCGCTCCCCACCCTGAAAGGCGGGGGACGCTTCACGGAGTGACGATTGGAACTCTCTCTCTCTCTCTCTCTCTCTCTCTCTCTCTCTCTCTCTCTCTCTCTCTCTCTCTCTCTCTCTCTCTCTCTCTCTCTCTCTCTCTCTCTCTCTCTCTCTCTCTCTCTCTCTCTCTCTCTCTCTCTCTCTCTCTCCCTCTCTCTCTGCCTTGGTGCAATCCAAGGCGGGGAGATTCACAACCAAGTGGCTCGCGGCCCCTAAAGATATCATGAACATGATGCATCCTTATAAACATCGTTATATATTCCGTAAAGCGGGACATTCATCCACCGCGGAAGGCTGAAAAACAGCAGGCTGTCAACGTTGGGAGGTGTTGCCGCTTCATTGCGTTTTAGAAAAGAGCGCCGCTGGTGGGAAGAAAGCTCGACATTGATCCATGGGTTCCGAGAGGTTCGGTTACTGGCACTGAACCAACACTTGATATCACTCATAAGCCGCGACGCTCGACTACCGGCCAAGGAGCCGACGGCCGAGTTTCAGTATGCGGAAGCAGACGTGAGGCGCACGCCAACGTGTGACGTACGGCCAAGTGCACTGACTTAGTTCCACATTATATAAGCCTACGTTCTGCCACGTCTGCAGCCTTAAACCCAGGCAACATGACGACAGCAGACGTGCTTTTCAGCGCTCCCTTATCAAGCTTAAAGCCGAGAAAGGAACACCGCTGAATCAAGCTTCCGCGAACAATGGGCAGCCATTCTGGCTTTTACGCCGGGCTTTCATGCGTCCACGTTGCAAAAGGCCCGCCCGAGCCCACTTCCTTCCGAGCGCGGTTCGGCCAGACGTCACGGGTCGCCGTCCGTCCCCTCCCCCCCACCCCTCCCGCCGTTCCGGTGCGATACGAGTAGCGGACCGACAGACGCAGCAGGACCGGCTCAGTTGCAACCACGACGTCAGCGCCAGCGCATCAGCAGCGTGCAGCGCGTGCTCCCCAGTATTCAGATTGTTGAAATCCGTGCCGGTTCCGTCGACATGCCCAGCGTTGCCGTCCCGAACGTGCGTCGCCGTGCGCCGGTGACAGAGGCTGTACCGGCGCCGTCGGCAGAGGCTGTACCCACACACGACGTTCAGGTGAGCCGGTCGCGTGCTGCCGGGCAGTGGACCTGTTGGCTGCGCGTGGTAGGGGTCCGGCCTTGCGTGGTGCTCTCGAAGCGGCTCTCCAATGACGACGCCGGTAAGCGCGGTACGGCACAGACTGGGGACGGATCAGATCCCAGGCAGGGCTGGTCTGCTGCGTGTAGCCATTGATCCTGCATGCCACTGGGCTTCAGTCAAAAGTACAGCTGTTCCAAGGCCACGTATGGATGTTAACCCGACCTGTGCTAATTTGCCGTGAAAATGCTCATCAGGTGGTAGTTCAAGAGCGCCGATAAGTCTGCCGAGCCGGCGCTGCTCGCCAGCGCCCTCATTTTCGGCGTCCTCTCGTCCGCTCCCCGGTGGTGCCGTGTGAGCGTCGTGTACGCGTTCGGTCGCTCATGATGCCAGTCGTGTGCAGGCGATCGCGAATGTGCAGGCCACACGCGAAACTTCCGTGTCATGAGCAATTATTTCAGCATGGCCCGATTTCAGCACAAACCCCCAGGCCCAATAATTAGAAATACCACAGTTTTGCTTGGCGCCAAAGGCGAAGCGGCAACAGCAGGGAGCTAGAATCGCTTTTGAACTAGGGTGGGAGTGAAAAACTCCATTGCAAAAAGACCGTGCGAGAGTGAAAAAATCAGTTCACAAAAGGTGGAACTTTGAGCTCGTGACTGATGCTTCAGCAAACAAAGACATCTATTTCAAGTTGGCATGGACGTAATATCGGAACCTGACCAATTTATTTCGTTTTTAACATTTTAGGCCATTAAAGTGAAACAGAATACATTAACATACGCTCGGGTGGGGTGGGGGCAAATTGACCCCCGAGGGTTTTTCCCCGAATGGTTTCTGAACGGCGCGGCGTAGCCGCGCCAACCTTTGCCTTGATGTAAAAAATTGCAAAGAGGATCGTTTGACATACAAATTTTAGATATGCCTTGTAAAGCCGCTGACCTATGACAGGTCAAAGTCAGGCCCTGGTTTCAGCGAAGGCAATTTCTAGGAAATCATTCCATCTGATACAGCAACAGAGTGTTTGGCGAAGACATACATTCCTGAGATGCTTTCTTAGACACCAAAAATATTGAATGAGCAAATAACGTTGACCTAAGGTCAGGTATGAAGGTTAGAAGAAGGTCAAAACCAACATGATTTATTACTTTAGGGCTTGCTGTGGGGGATAGTTTTGGTACTCATTTCGAATTTATTGACAGCAGGAGCCGCATTATACATCTTCAATTGACTTCTTGCAGGTCAGAACAGGCCATTGACCTAAGATGACCCGGGTCGAGCTTTTTGTTTTAGGAACATAATGCCTAGCGTAGTCTCTGTCGCTTATTCAAATGCAAACTCAGGGCGGTCTTGTATCATTTTGGTCACCATGGCCTTCAAAGGGCCAAACAAGGTCAATGACCTCAAATGGGCTTGTGACCTTTTGCTTAGAGACAGTTGCCTAGGTTCTGGGGGCGCCTTGTAAACCAACCTAGAATTTAAATTTGTCTTGCTGCTGTTTGCACCAGGCTCTGCTTTCGTGGTGTGGTGGTGAGACAAAAAAAAAAATAGGGGATGGGTGAAAACCTTGTATTTGGTGCACAGCTGCAGATTGTGAAGGATTTCGTAAACAAACCAAACTTAATGCGTGCAAGCGGCTGGGGTCGCTGGGGTTTTGGGGCTTGGAGGTGCCTGGTGCCCTTGCCCTGTGCATACATAGACATGATTCAGATGTAGGTGAGGCAGAACATAGCCATAGGTGTCCAGATTCTGTGGAGCCTCGTTTATGCTTGACGGTTTAAAGTCAGCTCGGTTTTGGATGACATCGGAAAAGGTCAGAAAGGGAAAGAGGGGTATGGCATGTGCGATTAGACAATGTCAGGCAGGAATGAAAAATTCAGATAAAATATGGGAAAAAGGAGTGAACAATTCCTCCTCATAGGGCGTTGCTTTACACCCAAAGTCGGCAATTCCAGGACACTGGGCAACAGCTTGTCAGCGGATTTCAAAGCTGTGTCCGCCGCCTGCTTAGCTGGAGATTGGCATGCAACCTAGTCAGGTTTAAGGACCCCCACTTCAGGCTACCCCTCCCCCCCTCCCCCGCTGCGCATCTCAGTAGACACTTGAAGGCTTTACATCACGGATTCTGGGGGTTCTGTAGAATAATTTTGATTGGTTGCGAATACGCTTTGTGTCCCGTTATGTGGATTGATGATGGGACAAAACAAAATTGAGGACAAATGTCTTTTTCGTGAGACATGATATCAGATGATATAAATTAATACGTGCGCACAGCCTTTGTATTTGTGGTATGGTTTTCAATTCAGTTGAGGAGAGAGTCAGCCCCCAACTTGGGCTCCAGCCCCTAACTTTGAGAAGAAAGCGGGCCAAATCCACTGGAATGTATACCCGTTTGTTGGAGTATTTTCGGGGTAGGTGGCATAGTTTCTCACTGCTTAGCCCTCCCCAACTCTTTTCGCGAAATTACACCCCTTTTTCGTATGGGAGGAACGATCCCTACGTCAACTGAAAATGCAAGACGTTATTGGAATCTGGCTCAATATCGTAGCATCATTTTGCATCTGGTGACCGTGTGACAGTACAGTGCATCCAGCTTGAGGAGGAGGATGTCAAAAGGCTTAACGGGTGTGTTGCATGGTTAGCGGATGGAAAGGGATGCTGGAACATACGAAACGACGACCAGGTTATTGGTAAACCTTTTCGCAGTAAAGTTACTTCCCGCGGCGCAGTGCATGCGTTTCCTTCGATTTGCATTGTAGGGCATGACCATCAGACCCACAAGATACTAAAAGTGTGCAAAATCATGTATGGACTCAGGAATTGTAATGTAGATCCACCCGTGACACTCACAGGCAACATCCGCCCCGATGTCAAGAAAACCCGGGCGCACGTAACGATGCATGCAGGTGCATGTTGATGTTAAGGTACTTATCATGAAACACCAAAGAACATATTTAGCATAAACAAATGGCAACATTCAACTTAGACATATTCAAAGTAAACGCACGAAATATGGCCAGCGTATGGGGTACCGGTAGTGCAGCGGTTAGCATGTCTGCGTTAACCACCGCACGTCTGCGTTAAGCACCGCGCGTCTGGGAAACCAGAGACACGGGGTTCGATTCCCCGCGGTGCCCGCCCTTCCTGCCAGGGTGAAAGGCAGGCGACGCCATATAGCCTCAGTAGCTGAGTGCTTCGTAAAGCCCCAATGCCAGACACACATGGCCAGCGTGTGAGACCGTGTGTGCCGTACACATCGGGCCGTCAATTACCGCCGATCGCCCGGCAGAGTAACGCTGCCTCGTCCATCGGAACGTTTTGTCGGGATATGAGCTGAAACGCGCTTTTAACATACGCTCGCTTCGTGACAATCCGCTTGAGGAATGCATTCGCGACGTGCAGGGACACTTTTCTTGAAAGTTAGGCAATTGATCACGATTGAGGCCCCATTGAATATCATTCAGCAGTGCTGCGTTTGTGAAAGCCTCAGGAGTGGCACACTGGACTTCTAAGGGCGCGCGCAGAGGACGGCGACGCGCGACTTTTGAGTCCGGGTCAGAATGTTCGTTTTTAAAACGGCATCGAATTCGTTACCGTGTATCGCTGTGTCCAGCGCAAGCTAACAGTGTTTCCTCAGTCGAATGGTGGCTGCCAATCCCATGCTCCCTACTCCTTCGGCCGTGATTCTCAGAACAGATGTGCTCTGAATGTGGGAACTGCAGGCAGGGCGCCGATGCGCGTGTAGCGCAGCGCTCAGCGCGATGCGAGCGGGCAATTGCGTCTCTGGGACTTCCAGCCCTTTACTGGCCGATCTTCCAAATTTCCAATGCATCCCCACGAGAGCGTGTGAGAGGGACAAAACGCATCAGTCCGATTGGTGGCGGGAAGCCGTCGGCCCGGGTCCTATCGAACGCCTCGTGCCAGGCACGAGAGATGGCCGCGCGTGCGCTCGCCAGGCACGAGACGCGAATTGCCATCCACGGCACTGGCGTAAGCTGGCAGACAATGAAGCAGTCTGCTGACTGGTTGTTAAATGCGATAGGTTAAGTCTTAGCACCCTTGAAGTGGTCTTTCTGCACCCTTGTTGCGAGCGCCGGTCAATGCGTCACTCGCTAGCAATGTCTCCGAGTCAAATTGTCATGGCGCCGCCAGCACACGGCATCCACAAAGATTCTCCCGGCACCCGAAAGCTCAAATTCATTCCACGTTTTACGATAACGTGCAATGGGCTACGTGTCTGACACGCTATGGAATGCCTGTGAAGAGGATTTCTTTTGGCGGAGTAAAGATGCCTACAATTTTTCGGGGCCATTGTACATGCCGATGACCTTGCACGTGCGGGAGCCAAACAGCGTAAGATGACGGTGGGGCATGCCGCTGGTTGTTTTATGGAGATGCGCTGCAGCGGTTGGCTGCTGACATTTCGGCACCGGTGCAAACGAAAGTCGCCCGGCTGGATACGGGCGGGATGGGCGACAGGCCACCAACGCTGGTCCCCAGGCGCCCAATCGTCGGGCAGAACGACCGGTCCTGCGCATGCGCAGACCTCCATGTCCCGGCTTGCTGTGCAAGCAGGTCCACCCAGCCGCCCATGGACCCTTGGGCGAGTGCGCGGACGGGTGGTTCATTGTTTTGGCCTTGAGGCGCAAATTTGCCGTTAAGGAACGTTTCTAAGCGTTCAAGTCCCTTTACTGCACCGTCACACTTCCTACCGACTGATGATGTAGGGGCCCGCACGCCGCGCGGTCTTGTCTCGTCCAATCCGGTGATTGATCCGCAATGTCTCCGTCATGCGGTGACGTGGAGTTACGCAACCTGAATAAGGCCTCGGCATCCCCCTGTGCGCTCCGTCCTGGGCCGGGCCGGGCCACTTCTGCACAGACGACGCTCGAGTGCCGTCTGTGGTTGCGTCACGGGACCTCGAGACGCTCTCGCCCCCCCCCCCCCCCCCCCAGACTACACCGCCTGTGAGTGGGACAGCGAAGCGGCCCATTGCTTTTTCTTCCTCATGATGGGGGCTGCCAGCGGTGATTTTCTTAAAGAATTACGCAGTGGTTGACAGACTGAAGCCAGAAAAAGTTTTAAGAATGGTTCACATAATCTGTTAACGGAAAGATCCACGGTGGCAAATTTACAAACAAACCAAATTGAATCCCATTTGAACCTCTCCCGGAGCAGGGTTGGCAGCAGCTAGCTAAAACCGTTTGTACCAGCCAGGTTTTGTTGAGTACAACCGCCGGTCAGAAACTTCTGATGGTGACAATTAACACACAGGAAGACAAGTCGTGCTTGGCTAATGGTGGCCGATGGAACAGTATGAATGATCATGTGAACTACATGCCAAGCATCGTTAGTGTGCATGGTGACATGCACCTGGAATACTGCGGTAGAAATAAAAACTGGCGACAAAACCTGCACACGATCAGAGATTGCTTAACAGGTGCATGGGATCCTGCCATGCGCGCCAATCAATGAGACAAGTATTGAATGTTGAGAAACATGTCGGCTGACTTGTAATCCATTCATTACAGGCGACATGACAGCCTTAAGGCGGTGAAATCGATTTACCGTGAATGTTGACGATTTCACGCAACCAGCATGATTTTGCATATGCTGTTACAATGCCAGACGGTATGCCATAATAAAAGCCCCAATTGTTGGTCATTCAAGACAAATTTCACCTCTGATAAAGCAAATTCCGGCGCCGATGCGCGCCCAGGCAGGTTTGCAACCGCACTCTCGACCACCCAGGCAGGTAAACAACCGCACTTTTCACTTGGCAGGTGTTTAAAATACCAAATGGAAACCTTCTACCGACCATTCGATCAAATGTTGACTCAAGGACCGATTCAAGGAGAGGCGGGGACCCGGCCACGCTACCTCAAGACGGACCAAGTTGGGCAAAACATGACACGTTTCTGCAGTCTGGACTTCAAAGCCAAAGGGCACATCAGAGTTTCAGACTGCGTAGCAAATCATCACTAGGACCGTACAGTGGCGCCCACAAACTTCTCAGAAGTTGGCGGACGCCACTGTACACCGCAACCGGTCCTTGGGGCGTTCACACATCATACGCGACATGGGTGATGGCAATAGCTCTTGTGTTTAGGAGCTAATTTATGTAACAGGTACTGCAAATCCACCACAAATTTCACTATGGTGTCGTGTCTGAGAGCCGTTTCTGGCATTTCATAAGACGTTGCGACTGCGTTGTAGACGCAGCTGATAGAAAAACATTGTGGCTTTCTGAATTTTTTGCCAGTTTATGCCGGTTTTAAGACGTAAAAGTCAGAAAATGACGCAAACTAGCTTCGGTCATTTAAAACGCATATAGCACGGAACATGCGTCATCATTTTCCCCGTAGGATGCGGCCTAGATTACGAGATGGCGGTAATTCCAGCGGCTAGCAAACCTTTAGCTTTCTTCAGATGAGGACACGAAGGCTGATGTTGCGTGAGGAACATTGTGGCGGAGATCAGGACAGGAATGGGTGTAAAACGACGAAAATTACGAAAATGCTCAAACGCATGGGTCTTGGGATAAGCTATAATCCCATTTATTTTCTTTCCTTCTGCAGTCATAACAAGCCGCACGAACAACAAACTGCTCAGCTAAGGTAAACACGACAACGGAAACCAGCGGAGAACGGGCGTTGACTGGGGCGAAATTGCGAGAGGTGAATGGTCCGTCTTTTGAGAAAACAACAGCGCACATCTCCGTCGGGAGCTGCATTGTCGTGGTGGCCACATCCAAAGAGCAGCCGCGTCGGTCCGTAAACCGTTGAACCGCTGCCGTACCGGGCGCCGGCGGCGGCACCGGCGTATCGACGGCCGGTGGCACGTGCAACGGCGGCGGACCGGCCGCGGCCAGCCACTAAAATGGCCCGCCTGTTACGAGCCGACCGGCGCGCTGCAGCTCTGCAGCCCGGCCGCTGCCCGGGACACGCCAACTCGGATCTACCACCGGCACCTGGGGGAGCAGAGGCTGCCGATCGCCCGAGCTCATGTGGGGGGGGGGGGGGGGGGGGGGGGCTGACGGCCACCGGGGCTCGAGGAGAGGGAAGGCCTGATGGCTGGAAATTGGGAAGGTGGGAGTTGACACGTCACTGTTGTTGGGCGGTCCCCTGAACTGGTGGACTGTCAGGCCTAAAAGACATCAGAGCTTGCTGCCCAGGCTCTCCTGGTGATCCCTGTGCCCGAAGATCCCTGGTGGTCACCGCCTCCCAGGCCCGGCCGACCCAGCGGCGCCTGGGAGGCTGCCCCGGGTCGGCAGCGGCTGCGGCGGCCGGGCCTGACCCGCCACCGGCCGCCGGCCGCGGGGTGGTGCTCAGCCCGCTCCCCCGGGGACCGGCCGCAGCGGAGCGCTGTTTGCGCGCGAGAGGAGACGGCACGGCGCCCGGAGACGCACGGTCCCGATCAATACCGGCGGGCACCGCCTCGGGGCCTGTCTGAACGCCGGGGCCCGGGCCCCGTGCAAACCGCGTCGGCCGGCGCCGGTCACCCGGCCCGGCGGCGCGACGCCACCGATGGGGCGGAGCGCGAATCGATGTCGCGCGCGTCAGCTCATCGGCCGAAGAGGGCGGTAATGGGCAGGCGCGGAGCGAGCGATTCGGGTAACGATGTTTTCTCGTTGCAGATGGCACCCCGTGTGGTGCAGTACGCCGCGTTGGTGCTGGCCACAACGGTCTCCAACGGACAGATTCTACCGCCTCCGTGTGACAGGTCAGTGTCGACAGCGCGTGACACGGCAGCGCGAGATATAAAGGACTGTCACTTCCCGGCGGCACCAGCGTGCGGTGACCGTAGTGAGACACCAGCCGCGCCATCGGTTCTTCCCCCTGGCTCAGACTCAGCGCCCGTCAGACTATTCAGCTGAGACTCCGCTACCCGCTGATGTAACTCGTTGGGCCAATCGTCCGGGTGTAATAGCACGTCAGACCTGTCCCTCGGGGCGCTTGGACACGCCCTTGGGTTAAACGAGGACAAGAAGCAAGGCCAGCTGTCACCTTACTTGAGTGGGGACACGAACGGGCAAGCGTGCGGAGAACTGGTAGCATCAAAAGTCTATCACAGAAAGTGCCTCACCAGAAGACAAGAGCGAAGGCTAGTGACTGCACAGGGCCCGACGTCGTGAATACACTCAAATGTCGATTCGCTTGTAGAACAGGTCGCATCCCGGGTGACGTGTTATCCAAGCAATAGCATTACCGCGACCAAATATGTCCGAGTAAGCTCGCTCGCCTCTCAACGACGACTCCGGCCTTCACATAACATCTTCCATCATTCATCAATTTATTCCACCCATAAAAGCGCGCACTATAACACGATGACACACGTCGCACTTCCCACGATGTTTCTGTCGCGCACAACCTAGTGGTGGCTTGGCTCCAACTCCTTCTTCCGGATTTCTGCCCACTTCTGCACGTTTGAGGGCGAATACACGGCGTTCTGGATCATGACGAAGAGGGGGAAGGTGAGGGCAGACGCGAATGCGCCATACCGGAACACCCAGGCATTCTTCCAGTACATGCCCCACGGGAACTGGGCCAGCTTGGCAGAGATCGTGTAGGGGTACTTCATTGGACCACCACCCATCTAAAAGAAATAAAACAGTTAAGAGAAGTGTGCTCAGACATGTTCAACAAGTACACATGGGCAGGCCACTAACTGGGGCTCATAAGAGGTTGATGACAAATACATTGCAAGTCATCATAATTACATATGCTGATTACATCTCCATCTAGCAAAACATATTCATGGTTCACATTAATAATCAAGTTTTTAAAAAACATTTTCTAATGACAAGTTAGGGTTCAAAAGCATTTCATACCAGTCCATGGCTACACTAGTTTTGTACCATATGCCAAGTTGCATGGCATGCTCTAGAAGTAAATTTGCTTGGATAATAAGTACAAATCTAGCACTGCATGGATGCCTTTGGATGGCTCACTTAGGAACAATGAAATGATAAATGAATAAAATAAAAATGTCTTATGACAAATAACAGCATATACCATGTTTTGAAACCCAGAAAAAATATGCATACCAGGCTAATACCACCCTTAAATCTAACTTTTTATTGAAGAGGCTTTTCTTATTGGCAATAGCTAAATATGTCACTCAATGCTTCCAATGCCAGTAGCTATGGCCATCATTGCAGCAAAACTGCCCCTGTAAAAGGTACCAGAGATTGAAATGTCTTGGCCAAGGACTGGGAGGCTGAAATGATAAGGAAATTCATCCTATTTGTAAAAATAATGAATTTGGATAAGTCAGCAACTCCAATATGAGGCAAACAGGGCAACAGGGATCAGACTGTAAAAGATGCACATTACCAGGAGCTGTGCATTAGTTGTGAGAAATTTCTACAATGAGCTTCCCCATAATCTGAAGAATTTTTCAGACAAAATGGAACACCATGAAAGCTGATAGTCCAGATTGACAAAGCCGCCCTATGGCAAAAAATGTATATGGGGCTGTTAAAATGTGCATAAGAAAATGTGAATCCCCATGTGGATTCAAATGCTAACAAATGCATAAGACATAAAAAGTCATCATTTTCCAAGTGACAACTACTGTTACCACTTTCACAAACGTCACGAACATCACAAACTGCGGTCTTATTAGACGATTAGCGTTTGAACTGCCAGCGATAATTCGGTCTCTTGAGAGCGATTCTCATCCACATGGAATTGCCAGGGCAACGCAAAGCTGCCGCTGCTTATCCCCCTGCATCATTCAAGCACGAGATTGAAAGAAAAATGCGGTAAAAATAGTAGTTAAGGCGAATTAAGTACGAAACTTACCTTGGCTGCGTACTCTTACTGGCGGAGACAACGAAACGGCAGTGCTGCTGCTCTCGCCGTCGCAGGCAGGAAACCACTGGGCGGCGAATCACAGCGCCCCAGCGACGCCAGCAGCGCAGATGCTGCCAAATGAAATAAGTGGCGCTAGCATCGCAGACCTAGTGCTACCATATTACGGAAATACCTTGGTATGAATAAAGGTATTTAGTACGATGTGGTATGCGGGTCGAATTTATACCGACATCTTAACGTCATCCTTTACTCTAAAGGAGGCCGACCGTGGCAGTTAGATGTAGTGTTCCTGTTTGAATCATCAAAATATTAAGGTTTTTATATTTTCTGAGTCACTACTCAAGTCCCGTCCCGTGATGGTGTTCCCCAGTGCCGACAGGCCTTCACGCCCGAGTGGTGGATACGGGTGCGGGAACTTTGGGGCCAAGGGAATGAGCTCCCCCCTCCTTCACCCCACCCCAGCTTTGATAATCTGCATCGGTCCTATGGTGTCGTTTGGAAAAAAAATAACAAAAACTATTTTCGGTCTCTCAACCTGAGCGGCCTTACATTGGCCCTGGGCACCTACCGACGCTTATCCAGTCGTTTCTTACCCGTATTATCGTGCGCGTTTTCGCAGGATTCTATCACAAGCTGACATTCGGCCCCCCAGACGGTAATTTCGGTTCCATGCCGGCTCCTTCTTTGCGCCACAAAGTTAGCAAGGATCCGGTCTGCCTTTGCACATTCCTTGGCGATCGGCAAATTCCTGAAGCGATTTTTGTTTATTCGGTCGTAAGTATGCATCTCACATGCTCTGCCCCACTTAAAGTCATAATCAAACCTGCTGCTATTTTTAAGTTTTGTTTTATCTTGGCTGCTGTGCTTTAACAGTGCGCAGCGTATTTTGTGAAGCACTTGAACTGAGACTCCGTGGAAACTTGCAGCCTCAAGTCACTTTAACAAGGCCGCAAAGATTTGACGATCCTGAGTTTGGCCGTCGGCCGCTTTGTTTGCGACAGGCCGTTCATCTTCGTAAAGCTGGTACAGAAGAGCACCAACAGCCCGTCAGAAGGCCCCTCCAATTAGCTTGAGTCCCCTCGCTCTGACCCCCGCGAAGGTCACACCAGAGGCATGGCTAGGAGGAGAGGGCACTTGGGTCACGCCCTCTCCCCCCGGCCGAGACGATTTCACAAGATACTGGACTATTTTGCGGGAAGTCGGTCTAAATTTGCAGCGGCTAGGAGGTAAAATTTGACGTTTGTCTCAGCTCCTGGAGGAAACTGTGGCCACGTACCTACGTCAAGACAGCTGACTGCGAACGTGCAGCGTTTGAGCGCGCCGGCGCCGACAGTTGCCATGGTGACGTTGCACGGCCAGACGACGCGTGCGCCGGCAGCCCTGGCTCAGTCGGCTGCCAAGTCTGCCCCACGGGGTCGCGCAGCTGACCGGCCGGCCTGACGGCGTATTTCTGGCCGGAGGGCACGCCTGCGCCACCCAACTTCAGAGCGCGTGGCACCCGCGGCGGTGCGGCTCGGCTGCGATGCCGCCCGAGGGCGTGGCGCGTGCCAGGGGCCCGAAGGGGCGCGCCTGCGGTCGATGAGCGCCCTGGTGACCCGGCCAGCCAGCCAGCCGGACAGGAGTCCGGTCGATACGTGCCCCGCGCCGCCGCCGCCGCCGCCGCCGCTGCCTCCTCGACAGTCAGCCACGCGGTCCGCATGTCGCCTGCGCAGGATGGATCCGGCGTGGAGCCACTGTCAGCCTCCCGGCAGCGGTACGGACCGACGCGCCCTCGCTCGAGGTCATACCCGGCGTGGAGCCACTGTCAGCCTCCCGGCAGCGGTACGGACCGACGCGCCCGCGCTCGAGGTCACGCCCGGCGAGGAGCCTCTGTCAGCCTCCCGGCAGCGGTACGGGCCGGCGCGCCCGGCGTTCGGGGTCATATCTCGTTTCCAGACGGACGACTTTTCTGACATCTTCACAGACGAAGCGAGCAGCTAACAACGCACGTGCATTGATAGTGAGGTGTGCTGATCTTTAAGCTGCGATGCTCTGCGCGGAGCAGCCGGAGATGCTGCCTTTCTCCGTGACAGCGATTGATAGCGTGGTGCGAACTTCGAGACCTCCTCTCGTGATGCTGTCATGCGGCCCGATCACGGGATCACCCAGAAATGGCACCGATCCAGAGTTTGTGACGTCACGTTCGGATGAGACGGCACCGCCCGGGAAGCATGCCACGTGTGTGGGTGGTGTGATGCACACCTGGCATCAGAGAAAATCATCGTGACCATCGCGTCACCCGCTTTTGGAGCAGCGTGAAGTTCTTGCAATAGCGCCGATTGGGCTATGCGAAGCCTGTCCGTCCACTGCACATGTGATTCACATGTGATCAGCTCAGCTGACCTAATGACTCGATGTTCCAGTGACATTTTTTGCGAAGGTCCGCTGCTGCACACCGTGCAGATGGCGCGACTCCACAAGGACTCCAAGCACTTCGTGGACATGAGCATGCGCCACGACCCGGAGGAGGTCAAGGCCAATTTCCAGTCCATGATGCGCCGCACCGGGCAGCAGCCCACCCAGGAGGACGTGCGCGCTTTCCTCGAGGACAACTTCAACGAGCCGGGCAGCGAGTTCGTCGAGTGGCGGCCTTCCGACTGGACGGAGAAGTGAGTCCGTTTGTCTTGGCTGACTGCAGCATGGAAGGTCGGGGGCTGGAGTCCCGTTGGTGCGCCCTTTGTGCCGGTTTAAGTGACGTGGATACAGGGCACCGAGTGTGCAGCGCATAAAGTGTTCTCCACTAAGACAGAGAGATGCTTTGTGCTCAGAAGCGAATCGCGTAAGAAGACACCAAAACGAGTGAGTCCGGTCCTTTGTCACAATCGATTCTTTCCATGCATCACCATTGGGCCAACGTTCGACTTACATGAGAGTGTGAGGCAAAGCCTCCGCCCCTTCCCATGTTCCTGTGCCAGCATTTAAGTTGGTCGGTCGTGCTCGCCCGCCTCCACCATGGAGCATCACCGGTCACGTGACCCACGTTTCGAGCTTGGATGTCATGTTGTCCTTGTTTTGAGAGCCCAATCTTTCCAACCTTTAGAGGCTCAAATGTGCTCTTTGGCACGCGCTCACCGTCGTCCCTCCCGCGCCGCAGCCCCAAGTTCCTGTCCAGAATCGAGGACCGCGAGCTGCGTGTCTGGATCCAGGAGCTACACGGCTTCTGGAAGGAGCTGGGCCGCGAGGTGACGGGCGAGGTGTACCTCCACCCGGAGCGCTTCTCGCTCATCTTCGTGCCCAACCCGACCATCGTGCCTGGCGGACGGTTCCGCGAGTTCTACTACTGGTGAGGGTCACCGGCGAGGCAGGGCGACTTCTCGGCAGCCCACCCTCCAGCGTTCGCCGTCATGGCTATCATCGCCGTGCGTTTATCGCCAGAAGTGTGCTCCGTGTCGCGAGTGTAACGCACTTGCGTGCTGTAGCAGTCATGGGACCCGGGGAGAGGTATCCTCTGGTAGATACGGCACCGGCTGCGGCGATCGTCACATGCGGCACTTTACTGGGCGTGTCCGCCCTCATCTGTCTCACATCCCTTGCGTAACGCTGTGCTCGGTCTGCCGCACGTCTTTCCCCTTTGTGACGTCACCGCGTGGCTGACGGCGGCGGCTGCCGGCGCCGACAGGGACTCGTACTGGGTCATCAAGGGTCTGCTGCTCTCCGAGATGTACCACACGGTGCGCGGCATGCTCGAGAACTTCCTGGTGATGGTGGAGCGGTTCGGCTTCGTGCCGAACGGCGGACGCGTCTACTTCGAGCGCCGCTCACAGCCACCCTTCCTCATTCCCATGGTTAAGCTGTACCTGGACGCCACGAACGACATGGACTTCCTCAGGTATCCGCTAGTATCCAGCGGCGGAAAACTCTCCGCTTGCTGTCGCGCTGTCTCGAAGTGCGCGCAGAAACCGACCAGCGGCTGGTGCTGGCGCAGCGCGCGGTGTGGGGTTGAGTGCACCTTGTTTGTGTTAATTTAAAACATGCAGTAATACGGGAAGGTTGTAGAAGCTTGTTGATATGCCCCCTTTCCCCCCCCCCCTACCACTGTATGCTTCCGTTTCTTTACCACTGATGTTGCGGCTCTGCGCAAGTTGAGAAGTCAAGTGACTGGCAAGTCCGCCGCCGACGCGCAGAAACAAATAGGAGCTTTAAGCACACTGGCGTCGCGTCAAAATTGGGGATTCTTTGAATCAGAACAAATGCAGAGCTATTTCCAGGTAACTTGCGTCATAAAGACAAATTGCCCCGTGCCCGTGAACGGAAATAGCTGGCGAGTGGCATCCATCACTGTCTGACACGTGTCGGCCGCAGGACCAACATTAAGCTGCTGGAACGGGAGTACCAATTCTGGCAGGCCAACCGCACCGTCAACGTGCAGAAGGATGGCCGCGCCTACCGGATGTACCGCTACAACGTGGAGGTGGGCCAGCCGCGGCCCGAGTCCTACAGGTGGGTACTCGCCGGGGCGCGCACCCGTCACCGCGCTCTGCCAGAACCCGCGTCTCGGGGATTTTGCACGAACGGCCGCTAGTGTTTACAGATGGGAGGTGGACGAGCCGCGACCCGAGTCCTACAGGTAGGCACTCGCCGGCGCGCGCACCCCGCCACCGCGCTCTGCCAGAGCCCGCTGCCAATGCAGCGCATTCTCGCGGATTTTGCGCGAACGGCTGCGGGTGTTTGCGGGTGGGAGGTAGGTATGAAAGAAGACATTTGTGCGCGTACTACATTGATAGACTTCCGTGACGGGACTTTTGCCTTTTTGTTGCTGCACGGGCCTCGTCGTCACTGGGGCCTTGCGACGCTCTCAGCTGCTGAGGTCTGATGTCTGGTGTCGCCTGCCTCACCCTGGCAGGAAAGGCGGACACCGCAGGGAATCGAACCCCGTACCTCTGGTTTCCCAGACGCGGGGTGATTAACGCAGACGCGTTAACCGCTACACTGTCAGCACCTCTGTTGCATGAGCTTGTTCAGGTACTCACGAGGGAGGCATGTGTGGTGCGCACTGTGTCCGCTTCTAACGGGTGCTCTTGTATATACTGTTTTTTTTTGTAAACGTCCGCTGGGATGGATGAGAACCGAACCTTAATATTAAAGTGAGTTGTAATGTATTGGGCTTAATCCTAATCAGGCATGTGGCTGACGCCCACGCACCGTGTCTGTGTCTCGCACCTTGGCCCGAGTTGTTGGTAGCCTTTGTCGGCTGCCCTTTCCTGGCTTGGGACTTCTCGCGGCGACGACACCTTTTAACACGCTGGTCTCAGCGGGGCGCCTGGACCACAGTCCCAGCACGGAGGGCGGCGTTTTTGATGCTTTGCACGCTGTCACTCAGAGAGGACATTGAGATGGCCGAGCACCTGAAGAGTGACAAGGAGAAGGGAGCGCTGTACGATGAGTTGGCAGCTGGCTGTGAATCCGGGTGGGACTTTTCGACGCGGTGGATGAGCGGAGGAGGTAAACAGCAGCTGTGTCTGCAGCTGCGCCGCTAGGAGGCTGCGACCGCTGACGTATTGCGCGCCGTCTGCCTGACAGTATGTCGCGCAGACAATCTGCTTCGCCTCTTGTATACGACCGCTACCACGTGCTAGCCTTTTTATTTTTGATTCCTCTCCGGTCATGATATCGCCTCGTCTAACCATAACACTTGGCTCCAGACGGCAACTTCATTAACTACGTCCCAGCTCCAACCGATTCGCTTATCCTTCATCCTCAGGCTGTCCCACATCCAGTGCTTGATCAGCTTCCAAGCTTTTGCCTCTGTCCCTCAGCCGCAAGCTACTTGTCTCTGTCTCACCCGGCCACCTACAGACCTATCCTACCTATAAGTTTCCATCCCTCATTGTTCGTCTTCAGTCCCCTTCGCTCAAAGCGACGTCACCAGGTTCACCTTGATGCCTTGATGCTTGCCTCGAAGCTATTCCTCATGGATCTCCCCCGTTCCTGCCCCGCTGTCCTCCTCCCCCGCAGCTCTAGCGCCTCCGCTTCCCGGCTTGGTCGTCGGCCAACGGTCCCGCCGCTCAGGCCTCGCTCGCGCCGCAGGGAGGACTACGAGCTGGCCGAGCGGTCGTTCAGCGTCGATGGCGCCAGACAGACGCTGCACACTCAGCTCAAGTCTGGCGCCGAGTCGGGCTGGGACTTCTCCACGCGCTGGTTCATACCGGCCGCCGGCCAGCCGAGCCCAGGTGAGGGACGGCGCCGCCCCCCCCCCCCCCCCCCGCCAGGTGAGAGCCCGCTTCCCTGCCGCGCCGCCTCCGCCGACGGCAGCTGCTGACCGCCGGCCGAGCCAGGCCGCCACTGGACGCCTGGAGTCACCGGTCGGGCGGCCGAGACTGCCGGCGCGGAGTCCGCTGACTTTCCCCGCTCCCGCCCCGCCATCTCGCCGTCCAGCCTGGTGACGTCACGGGCGCTGTGCAGGTGGTCATCATCCTGGATCCTGGCGTTGTTGCCGAGCTCACTAAGCCTGCTGTTCTTGCAGCTGTGTTCTCTTCACGCGTGACATTTGAAAATCTACCGGTTTGGAGCTTGTTTGCTTGACCTTTTTAACTAACGCGTTGCCAAATTCAGGGCGAAAGCAGTATTCAGTAACAGTATTCATTTGTTTTATGCCCGTTTGTCGACAATATTTCATGGTCCCAACAGAGTAGATTAAGAGATGTAGACCAACCACCGCATACCTTCTTGAGACCGGTCAGCAACGGCATGCCCGTCCTTAGGTACGCTGAAGGACCTGAAGACCCGCTCCTTCGTGCCGGTGGACCTGAATTCGCTTCTGTACCTGAACGCCAAGCTGCTGTCCGAGTTCTACGACCTGCTGGGCAACGGCTCGAAGGCGGCCATGTATCGCGAGCAGGCTGAGACGCTGCGCAACAACATCCAGAACGTGCTCTGGGACCAGGACGCCGGTTCGTGGTTCGACTACGACACCGCCAACATGGTGAGTCAGCACTGCGGGCGGCCGTCAGGGGCACGCGCGGTGCACGGCCATCTTCAGGCGCCATGCGGTTGGGGCGAGGCGTCATTCGCTAAACAGAGTGTGCGGATTGCTTAGGCTGGGAGTATGGAACCCTGCACGCATTTTAAGCGTGAAATGGACTGAGTTGACGCTTTTTGAAAACGGTGTGGCGAATGGTGATTTAGGGAAATCAGACACATTTCTTCTCCGTCTTTGCCAGTTGGATATGATGTGGCTGTTGCTCACGATATGATCACTATATATATACTTGTTTCAAATTTTAAGGCAACTATTTACGTCCACCCTTTGTTTTAGCGACTGAACAAGAAGTTCTTTCCGTCCAACATCTTCCCGGTCTGGGTGAACGCCTCAACGTCTGAGCAGAACGCCAAGTTCCTCCAATACCTGAATCGGGTCAACGTGACGAACTTCTTGAGGTGAGTGACGGCTGACTTCCCCGGCCAAACTCCATTACACGGTTCATCGCGCAACCAAAGTAAGTTGTGCTACACCAGTGCCTCGCCAGGTCCTCGCCGGGTGAACTCCATATCACGGAATCGTCCTAGTATGGCGTCAGACATTTGAACTGTTCTCTTTTTGGAGACCAATTAATTGGCACCATACGTTAACGATCGTATTCTGAACTAGTGTACATTATCGTCGCTACACTACTAGTGACCTTTAAAGCTTTTCTGCTGCTGACGCGTTTCTTTTGTGGGATGCATCGAGCTCATCGTACGCCTAACTGTCCGCATGACGCTGCCCACCTCGTCCACGCAGCGGAGTGCCCACCTCGCTGGAGAACTCTGGTCAGCAGTGGGACTTCCCGAACGCGTGGCCGCCGCTGCAGCACGTCATGGTGGAGAGCCTCAACCAAATGGACAACGACGAGGCCAAGCAGCTGGCCTTCGAGATGGTGCAGAAGTGGATCAGCACCAACTACCTGAGCTACATGGAGGCCAAACCGCACGCCATGTTTGAGAAGGTGAGGCGATACGCCCGGGGTGACAGTGCTCAGGGCGGCGCGTGCTGGGCACGGGCGAGAGCACCCGCTGTCTCGCGCAGGTGTGGAGGCAGCCGGGCAGGTGAAGTCTGGTCGTGAGCGTGTATCGATCGCCGGTGTGTAACGTTGCGCCGCAGGGCTGGTGAGTAAGCTGCTCCTGTCGTGCTGAGCTCCTTAGAGCGGTAATCAGCGAAACTTTGTCAGTGCTCACCAACCAAACTGAATTTCAAAGCTTGCAATTGTTGAATCTCGATTGTTTACCTGACAACTTGTCACACTGTGTGGTGAGGGATTCAGTGACAGAAAACTTACGCATGCGAGGGAAATAACTGCATACTGCTTGACTGAGTGGAATCCCTCGCCCTGGCGGTCAGCTTCGGCCACTAAGCGCGCGCCGACCTCGACGCCCGACCTGACCTGACCTGACCCGTCCTGTCGCGGCGCGCAGTACGACGTCACTCAGATGGGGCTGCCCGGCGGCGGCGGCGAATACGACGTGCAGCTGGGCTTCGGCTGGACGAACGGCGTGGCCATGGCCTTCGCGGACGAGTACGGCAGTCAGCTGCGCGCGCCGTCGGCGGCCGCCCGCTCCCCGCCCACCTGGGTGCTGGCGCTGCTGCTGCCGGCTGCCGCCATGGCGGCGATGGCCGCCGTCCTATGGTGAGGTGAGCATCCGATAGATGGCTGCACCGACAACCACTCGCTGGAGCAGCCGTGACGCGGGGAACGCGTGGCGTAAACGATCCGCGTTAGCCCAGGTAGGGACGAATGCAACCTACCTTGGCAGAGCTGCGTGGCATGATCTACCGTCCGTGAGCGCGTCATTTTACACTCCTGCTCTTGGCTGGAAGGCCGTAGCGTGCGATCAGAGGAGAGCGTGTTGCGTATGTCGCATTGCCGCGTTCCTTTCTCCGTTTCAGATGCGTGAGGTGCCCTCAAGGGGGCTGAGAAGGGCGCGCTCTCAGCCTGGTGCCGGGTTTACGGTTGTAACGGCGTTGAATCTCGACGTTTCGCGCGGCGTTTGCGCCACGCGTATCGGCTGCGGCCGAAGTTGATGTAGTCACCCCACTGTACCGAATGTGCGACCCGTGTACCCCCTGCCCCGACGAGCTGTTTAATCGCGCCAGATAGTTCCTTCAGGGGTTTGAAGTTGCGTCCATGGTCTTAATGACCACGCACCCGCAATGCACAGGCGTTGGGTCGACAAAGACCATGCAGGGGCTCCTTTTCCAGGGCATTGCTAGAGTTTCTGAGCATTGGTTTTTGGGACACGTTACGGGTCGCTGATTTGTGAAATGCCTCGCAAATGCTCTAACCAGTGCGTATGTACCGACAGCGTTTCCGGAGCCTTTTACACTCTGTGACGGTGCACGTCACGCTTTTTAGCATAATCCTATCATAAAACGTGCGAACTCGACTCGGAACTTAAAACATAAGAGCTTTCTTACTACCTTTAGTTAAGTTACTTGGATTGTTGACCATTTTGTGTCGTGTCAAATTCAGCTACTTTAAGCGATAAGGTGGCAAGGTTAATGCAAAGGATGGGTTCCTTGTTCTGTAGGAAGCCCATCGTGCCTTGCAAAACCTTGGGATGGCCACTAAAGGCAGCTCGAATTAAGTGGGTACAATGCATTCACGGATGGTTGTTTGTGAGAACTGATCAGCCCCCATCCCCTGAGGCCAGAAAGTCACAGCAGCTGTGTGCCAAGAAACAGTTGGAGGCGGCGGGGGGGGGGGGGGTCCTGAAACTCATTAGGAGGCGAGATGGGCGGAGGTCTCCATTGATGTTTGAGCAGGCTGCACGGGCTGGTCCCTTTCGTACATATCCACAGTGCCACGTAGCCATGCGCTATGATTCTTTTCTTGCGTATGTTTTCACATCCACTCAGGCTTGAACTGGCGCGGGCCGTGCTTCGTGTTTCGCACAGTAAGGCATTATGCAATGCAGACACGATCAGTCATCGTCACCAGACTTCACCTCTAAAAGGAGGCTATCCGTGCAAGCGTTGGCAGCACAGTTGCAAATCGCACTGGTCTTCCACACGATTGCATTCGATACTAGACAACACAACCGAAGGTTTCTCTACTCAATGGTGGACACGGGTCAAGGGTACTCCTTGGTACACCACCCCGTCCATAAGATCCGAGGCTGACCAAACCAGCCGCCGAGTGGTGTGGCGTCTGGCTGCAATAAGTCCCTCGCCTTCATGTGTTATGCGCTGACCGCGTGCCGTGTGTCTCAGCTTCTCTACGCTGCGGACGTTGAAGAAGTGGTCTCTATCTCTCGCCCGATGTTGCATAAGGCGAGCCAGCCCTCTTCACACTGGGACGCCATCAGTTGGGCGAGTTCGCTGCGCTGGTCGCCGGGTCTTTTCTGCCACTTGTTTTGGTGTCGGTCCCACTTATACGCGAGCTGGTGAGCGACACTGTGCCGCATTTGGAAAGCGAGCTTGCCGGGTCGTACTATGCCTGTTTGAGCGATGAATCTGTAGACTGATGAATAAAGATATGTGCGCTTAGGGCCGCTTTGCTGGTTATGGTGGTTTGGGGCTTGGGGTTGCTTGAGCTGTTTGAAATGGTGGTGGCGCTGGTGGTGGTATCGAGGCTGTAGCACGCTGGCTGGTTATCTGTTTGCCACTGGTTGGTCTTGGGAGATGCGGTGCGCTGGAGCTTCGAACTGCAACATAATCACATCTTTCTAAGGTAAGACAATTCCTACTGGCGGCATGGTGTGTTACACAGCGGATTACATGTGCCTTTTGCTTTTCCAATCTCACTTGTTAGACTGCGATTGTCTCGTGGTTCTTTGGTGTTGGGCCTTGCATGCTGGACGCTCTTTCCCGAAGGTGTGCCAGGCTGTCTGCAAATGGTGAATGATAAGCTGAGGGCGCGGCTGCTTTCACATCAACTCCATATACCTTAGGTCCTTCGTGCTTTTCGACGCCTAACGACGTTTTTGAGGGGGTTGATGTAAGGCGACCTATACCACCTGCACGGACCGCCTCAGGGCGTGTCGGACTGTCCCAGACCCGTAACTCTGCCGTACTTCCCACAAGGCATCGCCAGGAGCCCCAGCGCCCTAACCCCTCGCCCTGTCGTCCAGCAGGCGGCGCGACGGCGTCCTGCAGCGATTGCGCGACTCCAAGACGCTGCCCATGAAGGAGCGGTACCGGCCGCTGCGCACGGACGAGCCTTGGGAGGACTAGGATGATGCAGGGGACGACCCAGGCGGCTCGGCCGCCGGCCGCCTCGACTACGGCGGCACCGCGGCCGCAGACGAAGAGGCGCCCACACAGCGTCTCGCCGGCGCCGCCGTCTAGGCCGGGGTGTAAGCCGGACGGTGCCGACGGATGTCCCGTGTGAACTGCGTGCAGCAGACGGCAGCAGAGTGCGCGTCCGAGACTTTAAAAGCTTTGACCGACGCAGAACTTAATCAGGGCGTACCCGTGTCGCCCTGCCAGCGGTACCTGATCGGAATGACCCCTACCGGACGTTGCCGTGGCATTGAGCCCCGAGAAGTGGTGCGGCTAGACATCTTCACGACTGAAGCAGCGCGACCAGACGCTGCACGGCGAGGGAAAGCACAGCTTCAGCTCAGACTTCTGACGCATCAGCGCATCATCTGTCCCATTTGTGGTGCCCGTTCACCGCTCGGGGAGCGAACCACGAGGAACCCTCGGACCCCAGAAGAGACGGACGACCAGGCCGATGACGTCAGCCGCCGCAGCTCAGGGCTTCCCCGGTGCGCGGCCCTCCCTGGCGGACCGTCGGCGACCGCGAGTGGCATGTGAGTGACAAGTGAGCCGCCAGGTTCCGGGTCACACCCCGACTGGTCATCAGGAGGGCAACGGGCGGCCGGAGCACCTCACCAAACTCGCCGCCCGTCAATGAAGTTGGCCTTGGTTCGTTGACGTGTTCAGGGACGGTGCATGACTATCAGCTAGTTGTTTTTAAAGTTGGCAAAGCGGAGGGCGATGTCAATCGCGGCGCGAGGACGACGGACCTCGCCGCGTGACGACATACGAGACGTGTGATAGGAGGTGTCTTCCGCCGGGTTGGTTCTGAGTGGAGCCAGCCCTGTGATCTCAGCAGCGAGACATGCCGGAGAGTGGTGCGATTGTCTGCTCTGTTCAGTCGGGAGGAGCCGGGCCAGGTGTTTTCTCAGCTACTACTGACCTGACGGGGCCAGTGCCATTCAGCGGGGAGGGGTGTAGGGGAGGGGGCACATTGCGATCGCCGATGTCGACACGCGCAGTTGCAATGAAGTGGCGCACGGTTGGCGCCTCACTCGTGGTGATGCATGCCTTCTGACCGTTTGTTTTGAGATGAGCTGCGGTGATTTCCGAGCATGTGTATATCGAATAGCTGGCGCAGTGGTTAGAAGCCAGCAACAATATCACAGTATATAATATGGCGTACAAGTCAGAGCATGCAACTGCGATGTGTCAAACGCATCGCCTTTAAAGCTATAGTCAGTAAGTCATCCGTATTCAAAGCGTGTAAGAACCGTTCGCTCATGCATTCAGAGGTGTCCTCTTAATTCGAGTGTTCGACGCACATCACTATTACCAGGACACCATGCCGTACTTCTATTTATGTATGCAAATGTGATCAATGTCCTGTTCGCATAACTTATTCGGATTAAATGCACGTGTCTTTCTGGCGAGGATCTAGTATTGCCGTCACTGGGCGGTCACACACGAAAGGCCGCTGCAGCCTCTTGACGGAGTCCATTGGTTTAACCCTTCCGCCTCAGGTATGCGTACACTCCAATCCCACGCTTCAACTGTGTATTGGTTCTGAACACGGGCACATTGTCAGCTAACTCGTGCAGTGACCCCCGACAGCATACGCCAGCGACCGGCACATTGTCAGCTAACTCGTGCAGTGACCCCCGGCAGCACGCGCCAGCGACCGGCACATTGTCAGCTAACTCGTGCAGTGACCCCCGGCAGCACGCGCCAGCGACCGGCACATTGTCAGCTAACTCGTGCAGTGACCCCCGGCAGCACACGCCAGCGACAACCAACTAAGCGAACACAGAGAGGAAGAGTCACCGGGGAAGCAATCTTCGAAACGTAGAATACTGAGGACCGTGTGCGAATCACCTAAAAGAGGCCTCACAAACACAAACACATGAATAGGTGGCTTCCCAAGCGGGATCCAGCGAACCGAGGACGATGCAGTTTCTAAACATTCACGTGTCTATGACAGCGTCGAGCCTTGATCGCGACGTCACATTGGGAGGCCTTCGTATCACCTTTCGCCTTTCCACAACATTGGTTCAGGTGTGACTGGCGCAAACAATGTAAATGACATCGAGACCAGCACCTCGTGACATCCTCTGCACCGTGTTTGAGGCGCCTAACCGTCAACCATGAACATTCCGAGACCAACCACCACCACCGCCAACCCATCACCACTCCCAGAGGCCGCCACCGATGGGAACCCGAGGACGAGGACGCCGACACGCCAGGACCCCTGACGTCCACCTGACGTCCACCACCGCCCGACGATCTGTCACGGTTCTGCAGACCACACCTCACCCGGCGTCACGCGCGACGCACGACTGACACTAGTCACCCATCACGGGTCCTGCAGAACATCACACCTCGCCCAGCGTCACGCGCGACGCGCGACGCACGACTGACACCGGTCACCCATCACGGGACGTCACGAGGAATCTGCCAAAACAGCTGAATCGCCAATATCCAATCTCAGTGGTCTCTACCGGGTGCTCGATGCATACAGAACGCAGCGCATGGTTTTGAAATAGTTCTGAGCGCGCATGCGCAGTGTTACCTCAGGTCCCGTCGCGATATCTCGGGGGCTCGGCATTTCATTAAAAAAATGTTACAGATACCCGTGCTTTCTGAGCCGAAAATTCACCGATCCACGTAGTTTTTGCGATTCTACAATGATTGTGGCCATTACACGCACTTTTGTAGGACAGTTTGCACACGCCTTTGTAGAGGACAGTTCGGAAACCTCCGAACGACCGCCCTGCCGATGCCACCACCACCAGGTGAGCAGGTGAGGTGAGCAGGTGAGCAGGTGAGCAGGTGAGCTCCGCTGACCGATCATCTCTGACACCAAAACATCGGCCTCTCTCTGGGCTGGCCCGGTCACCTCCTGGTGGAATGCCACTGGAACACCCCTTGCTGAACGGTGCGCCGCAGGTGTTAGGTCCCTCGGTGGACGAACTGAAGCCGCTGAGCCGTCGAGATCCGGTCTGTCGATCGGCCGGCTCAAAACAGACCTACTTTCGCTCTAGCCGTGACCACATACCGTTACATTTCACAAAACAAAAACGCGGCGTTTAGCGCAATTACAACGGAAAATGGGCGGAGAGTCTTGCCACAACCGAGATGGTGTTCCCGCCTCCTAACATTGCAGACGTCTAAAACGCTCGCTGCCAAAGCAAGAGGCTCGACTGCCTCTGCCGACCCGACGATGTAGAATCTAGGTTGCCTAAAAGGTTACCGGCGGAGGGCACTTGTCTTTCTGGGGTGGATGAGAGAATGAGACTTTAAAATACAAATTGATGCGAAAATATTACGGCATTTTTATGACGTATTCATTCACTTGCTACGATTTCGACGATGTCAAAACTTTGCCCATGCTGCTTAATGCCTTAATTGATGTTAACTGCGTTAAGCTGAAGAGAATACCACGTCGTCACGTCGCCACACGTCACGTCGTCGTAATCGCCACCAAACTCATCTGAGGATCTGGCTCACTTTACAACCGATTAAGTAACGAGACCATCACAGACACAAACCCTGAACTCGTCAAATAATGGCGGCACGCAACCAACAAAACAGCAAAACATACTAGCAAACCATGCGGGACAGTTCCAAACCAGATCCTAGCGTCTACACATGTTACAAATGTTTTCTCCAACATTTTAGGCAAAATAAATGCTGCCGGTAACAGCGTCGATGACGGAACGTACCGCGTCTTCTGCAAAGAGGACTTCATGAACCCAATGCCAGATCTTCCCCTTCGTCGCGGAAATGAAGAATCCCCGGTTTGGGGGGGACGGGGGGGGGGGGGGGGGCGATAGCGGAGTCGCTTCCATTCTGCTCAGAGTAGCATTGGCCACACTGGAGTGACGGTCCAGGTCTTTTCGTGTGAGCTTTTAGGACAGACCGGACCCCTCCAATGCCTCGAGTTGTCTCTCGGTCACTTCAGAGTGGCTATCGAACACAACTCTGGTCCAAAGGTCGACCTCAGGTGGCAACAGTCTGAACAGGGGAAACCTTGGTCAGTAACAGCGCAGAGATCTCTGGAAATATTTGCCGGAAACACGCTTTCACAAGATAAATCGGCTGGCTGCAGGCATTAAATACTACCAAACAAGGGCTCAATCACGGCCCGAAATGTTATAAACAAAGCTGACATGTGGAAATACGCTACCATTCTTTAGGTATCTACCAAGCCGATGCGGTGAAATAAGTTCTCCTGGGGTCATAACGGGTCAAGGTACTACACACTCTTACCTAACCGAGCGTGCAGGCGCACACACGCCAGGGAAAACGGCGTGGAGATGGAAAGAGATGCCAAGCAGAATTCTAACTACCGTCAAGCGCCAGAAGAGGCCGTCCACGACGGCCTGCACTTGACGGCAGAGGCACAGTGTTTTCTTAGCGGACCGTCGCGGAGCGTGGCGAGCCGGGGTCGGCGACAAGACCGCGGCGTCTGCCGAGCTCTCACGACCCGGCGCCGCCGCCGCCGCCGCCGGGGCCGGCCGCGCGTGCCGACGGCCGTCATAGCGAGTTGAACAGCTTGGACACCTCGGCGAAGATCTGAGGACGGGGGCGTCTGATTTAGTGAGCATAATAGCGCCTGACACTGAGGACACCTGCAGCCAGGTGGAGCGGGGAGTGTCGGGTCATTGGAGCCGCAATCTATCCGGTCCAGCGCACTGGAAGACCCCTCGGCTAGAGGATAGAACAGCGAGCTGAGTGAGCTGAGTGAAATTTGCACTGTCCAGTCAAGAACGAGAGCGACGAGAAGAGGCGAGCACCGAGAGCAGGGCGGAGAGAGCGCCGCGTCACGATCTGACCGAGCATGGTCTCTTCAAGAATGGCATGACTGACAAAAAACCTATCTGGTTTTTACTCACCATACTTAAGAATGCAAGAAAATGCGAGCCACAGACACACCTTAAACATGTGACTATGCCATGCGACATTTGCTCACAGATCCGAGCGCGGTCTGCGAATGTCACGATGAGAGAGCGAGATGAGTCGCTTCCTGGGCCGACGCCCGGGCCAGCTGATCACGCGGGCTCACCTTGTCCGCCGGCGGCGAGGCATCGAACTTCCTGACCAGGTTTTTCTTGTCGTAGTACTCGATGATGGGCATGGTGCAGCTCATGTAGGTATCGAGTCGCTTGACCAGCGACTTCTCGTTGTCGTCGGCCCGGCCGCTGCCGGCGGCGCCTCGGGACAGACACCGCTGGACGCACACCTGGCGGACGGCGCGGGTGACGCGGTCAGCCATCAGATCGGCGCTCACTCGTGTGCGGCGCGGCAACGCCGAGACCCAGCCCAGTGCACACCTGGTCCGTCGGTCAGTGGTCACGGCAGCGTTCGCAGGTACCTACGGTGGACAACTGGGGAATCAATCTCACGTCCTTTATTTGCTATTCTGAAATTAAGTTTGAGCTCTCCTGACAAAAGAAGCGAAGGGGGGGGGGGGGGGGGGCGTTTCCAGGGGATGTTGCCGCCGAAGACGCGCTAGTCAGGATTCTCCAGGCGTCGCCTGTCCACGGACAACAGGTCTCGGGGCGTGGAACCCCGAGCTGGAGATCCATTGCCATCTGCTCCGACACGGGCCAGGCTATCGCGCCACTATCACACCTCAAACGCCCCTGTAAAACAGGCACCGCACAGCTTACGCCAGAGTACGGGCCCGCGCACCGGTGTGGGCACCAGGCGCGCCGCGGCAGGCGCTCACGCGAGCGAGTATCCGCCGGAGCGCACCAGGGGCGGGGCCCCTCTGGTCAGACGAAGGCCAGCCGGCTAGAAAGGCAAGTGTGTTGAGAGAGCTTGAGATCCAACATCAACGACGTGTGAGGAGGTGGCAACTAAGAGCAAGCCGATTGAAATAGGCACACACCTCTCGGGGACAGTCGAAGAACAGCACGCAGAGGATGTTGGTTTTGTCGCCCATCTCCTTTTCCCAGCCGTCCAGATTGTCTTGGTTCCGAGGAAAGCCATCGATGAGAAACTTGTTCGACCTGCTCTGTTGCATCGCCTGTGAATGAGACAAATCCGAACTAGGGTAAGGTGAAAAACGGGTGGTAGTCAATCAATCATCTGAGGTTTTTACCACAACCTGGACACCAGCCAAAATATCCGGCAAGTATTTATCATTTTTCCCAGGCATTAGCCAGCACAGAGCTGAAGTGCACGACGTGCAACGTCGGCCAAATGCATTGCGATGAAAACAGGGGTGTAAAACACAACACCACCCAGGCTTGCGTCTGCCTGAGTAGACAGCAGCACTGGCCTGCGACCAGGCGGACCGGGTCGGCTGCCGGACCCACCTGCTCCAGCAGCTTGCAGGTGATGGCGACCGGCACGATGTTGCCGTCCTTGATGTACTCGTCGATGATCGCGCCGTACTTGCTGTTCTCGCGCTGGTGTTCGGCCCGCAGCAGATCCCCGGCCGACAGGTGCACAAAGTCGTACTCCTCCGGCCGGCACAGAGGCACAGGTCACGCACGCGCCAGCGAGCGTTGGCACGCGTCGCAGCGCTCCGAGACGGACGGGTTGCTGAGTGCACGGCGTGACGCAAGACGGGCTCGCAAATGCCAAGCGCGTGCCAGCGCCAAGAACTGACCGAATAACACACTGCACATGCCGTTTATACAGCACCCAGGAGCTGGGCATGTCATAGAAGATTGTGGTAAAGTCACTCCACCATATACACTTGAGCAGCGCCCCAAGACTGCCTGGCCGGTTCCGTGCACGTCCTTACCGCGACGATGCGGGCGCACTGGGTACCCTTGCCGGCGCCGGGCCCGCCCAGCACGAACACGACGTTGAACTTGTTGGACGACATGGCGGACGTGACCAGGCTCTTGAATCCGTTCAGCAGGACGGTCGCCAACAGCATGGGACTCTGCGGAGGAGCAAACGCGCCGGGGTCAGGCCAAGCCGCCGCGCGCCGGGTCATTATAAATACGCCGACCCACCGCACGCAGGCGGCGGGCCGACCCAGCAGCCACCTCTAGACAGCAGGCAGGTCGAACGACACTGCCGCCGGCGGTGACGGCAGACCAACCCGGTCTCCGTCATCAGAAGACCCAGCGCCGGACCCTCACGAGTTCGGCACGGGCCACCTGCTGCGCGGCCGAACCGCACAAAAGCCCACCGCCCGGCGGATGCCCAGCCGAGCCGACGAGCAACGGGACAGCAAACACGGACGCCAGGAGGCGATCGCACAATGCGGGCTGGGCACGCGCAGGACGCGTGCCGACGGGCCGTGTTTATGCGCAGCCCTCACGGGTCGCTGTTTACACGGCCGCGTGCACGGCTGGACTGGTGACGGCGGCCGGCCGCCACTCGCGATCGCAGTGTTATCAGTTGGACTTGGGCCGCGATCGTTCGTCATTGGTCACGCCACCGCCCGGCGGGGGCAGTGGCGACACCGGCTCCGGATATAGGCACTGGGGACAAGGACACCGGGCGAGGGCGCAGCCGGCCGGGGCCATATCCACAGCAGCACACGCCGCTTCTGACCGGGATGATTTATTCGAGACGTGTGCATGACGATGGACGAAGCGATTTGGTCATGAGAACATCAAAACAAGCGATTCACGGTCCTGTTCTTCTTGACGTAAGGGTCGCCAGCTAGATATCACGGGACATCATAACCAAATGATCCACTTCGACAGCTAGCTGAAAACGAGTGAAGAGACACCGCCAGCATAGACACAAAATCGGGCACTGCATACGATTCCTGTACGCATGAGCACCGGAATCGTGAGGAACAAGGGGAAAACAGGCCAGGACAAGTCAAACTATACGCCTAAAACCAAACTACACTACCGACTGAACATAAACACAGCCGACCACCACGTCGTGCAGTGTAACGCCAACGATATCATGCAGCTCCACGATCCGACTCTTAACCCAGGCGCAGCAGAGCACGCGAACATTGTTTGCCAGTATCGACAGATGGGGGCAGTGAATCGGTCACACCCCAATCACAGCGGAGCCCATGTGCGCCCCTCTCCACCGTCAGGCACCCAAAACACTAATCCATAGTGCTCCAAACCGCGCCAACACTGATCTAAAACGCTTCGACGGGCAGAATGGACACGGTCACGGGACCCATCTGGCACAGAATAGGAACAAGCGCCGTAATTCTTTGCACTATGGCTTCGCCTTGTTCACTCAAAGATTTGGTTTCATTTTCTTGTGTTTGCTTTCAATCTCTTCATCAGGAGTTACGTACTTAAAATACGAACACAGCATTTTTTTACACTACATTACCATCAACCTCCGACGCAGGCCGCGATAAAACTCCCACTCACGCTTGTTCCCATCCCCTCCACTACCCCCGCCACGGCGGCCGAGTCAGTCATTGTCCGAGCCGATCAGCCGGTAGTACTCGTCGTTATCCACCTCGATGCGCAGCGGCGGCCGACCTCGCTTGGCGCCGGCGCGCCGGCTGTTGAGGCGGGCGCGCAGGTCGGCGCTGCTGTTGCGATCGGTGCGCCGGTCGAGCAGCGCCTCGTCCGGCTCCGACTCGCCGCCGCTCAGCTCGTCCCCGCTGAAGTCGCGCGTGATCTTGATGTTCACGGGCTTGTCGGCGGCGGCCTCGGCCGGGTCCAGCGTCAGCTCGTCCTCTTCGTCCGCGCCCTTGACGTCCTCGTCCGAGACGTCGTAGTCGAGCCGCAGCGGCGACGGCGGACGGCGCGCGCGCGCGTCGGCGGCACTCCGCTCGGCGGTCGTCAGCTGGGCGTTGGTGCGCCAGCGGTCGGCGCCACCCAGCCGCGCGCGCAGGTCGCGGCCGGCCGGCCGCACCGACGCCGGCCGCCGCCGCTCGTCGTCGGCGTGCATGCGCATGCGCGGTTGCTTGAGCCGCACGCGCCACTGCTGGTCGTCGCTGTCGGCGCTCGAGCTGCTGCTGCTGCGCTCGCGCTTGCGCGGCAGCGGCGCCGGCGGCCGCTCGGCGCGCTCGGCCAGGCGGCGGCGCAGGTCGGCCGGCTTGCCGCCGTCGCGCAGCAGGTTCAGCTCCGGGTCGTGGTCGAAGTCGCGACCCGGCCGGCTCACGGCCTCGGCCGTCGCCCAGGTGGCCGCAATGCCGCCCCAAGGGTTGGCCTTGCGTAGCTGCGGCGCCGGTGTCGGCTCGTCCAGCGGGTCGCCGCGCAGCTCGCGCCGCCGCCGCTCCGTCAGGATGCCGGAGACGCCGCGGTGGCCCGGGTCGCCGTACAGCTTGTAGTACTGGCTGCGCTGCTCCGCGCCCGGCAGCTTCTTGTCGCCGCGTGTAGCGAAACGCACAAACAGGTTCTGCGCCAGCCGGTGCGGTACGCCCAGCCGCCAGCGGCCGGGCGGCAGGGGCACGCCAATGTCGGCCGGCTCCACGGCCTCCTCCTCGCCGGCCTCTTTCATGTGCGAGTCCTCGGCGCCCTCCGCCGCGCTCGAATCCATGTGGTCCAGCCCGACCAGCAGCGCGTCCGGGTCGGGCGGCGGTGACGACGGCCGCGCGGCGGCGACCGCGATTGGCGAGCTCAGCTGCTGCAGCGCCAGCAGCGGGCCCTGCTCGTCCATCCACACCACGTTGCAAGAGTCGTCGCCGACCCACTCCACGTGTGCCGGTCGATAGCGCGCGAAGTAGCCCATCACGTCACCGGTGGCCATGGTCTCGGTGCCGCGCACGTGCAGCGCCTCGGAGCGCCACTGTGCCGGTCCCTCGCCCGGTTCAGCAAGGCCCAGGCTACGGTAGATGGCACGTCGCTGAGCGGCCGCCGCCGCGTCCTCGGCCGGCGCCGGCACCGGCGCCGCCGTCGCGCCGAACCGCTGCTCCCGGCGGCGGCGCGTCTCCTCGGAGGGCGGCGTCAGCGGGCGGCCGGCGGCCGGCGGCGGCGGCGCCGCCTCTGGCTCCGAGTCCTCCAGCTCGCCGTCCTCCATCGAGGCGGACGACTCTCCGGCGGCCAGCTCGTCCTCATTGTAGTCAAGCTCAGGGTCGGCGTCCAGCGCCAGGTCGTCCATCGCGCCGGCCGACCAGCGCGTTCTCCTCTTGCTCTGCAAAAACCGGAACACAGCTCAGCGGGCGCTCCGTCTTCAGCGGTGGCGAGACACGGACAAGTTCTCCCTTCAGCGGAGTCCTCCCATTCAAGCCCTCTTCGGAGGCCCGTCTGGGTGGGCAAACTTAACACGGATACATCCTCCCTTCAGCAGAGTCCTCCCATTCAGGCCCTCTTCGGATATCTGGCTGGGTGGGCAAGCCAAACACAGACATGTCCTCCCATTCTGCAGAGTCCTCCCATTCGAGCCCTCTTCACACATCTGGCTGGGTGGGCTGGAGAAAGACAGGCACGGCCTCCCCTTCAAGTCGTCTTCTGGTACCCAACTGGATGGGCATGCAGAGCAACTGACCTGCACCAACAAAAACTTCTTTGCAGTCCATGCTGTCATCATGACAACATGAATAGGATGTAGACCCATCTCTCATGTTGGCACATTTAATTCATTCATCATGCCCTGGAGTGGGGACATGAGTATTGCCATATTCCCTAGTAGCACAACACATTTACAACATCTGGAAAATATTTGCATTAACTGCTGATACTTTCCACATGTTGTATGTGCTCAGAATGCTGGCATTACAGCTTCTTGTACTCCTTAATCATACTCCTTTTTTACTTTTGTACTCCTTAATCATATCTAATCATACAAGTGGTGTAACCAGGATTGCGCGCATGAAGGGCCAGACCAGGTAGACAAGGGGCATATATCAAATCAAATCAGGCATAGGATGTCCTTTCAGACATAGCAGCCCTACTTCATTGGTACAGGAATCCTGTTTTTTTATCTTGGGACCTCTTACAGGTCAAGAGCCCATTTTGATGCCTCAATGACTATTTGGAAAAGCTTTTGCAAGATATACAGAAGTCTTAAACTGTCAATAATTACTGGCAACTTCAGATTCATAGTCCCACGCCCGCCCCTGCCACCGCCTTCAGGAGGGGGGGGGGGGGGAAGATGGCCAAAAAGCCTTCCCTTGGCTAAATCATGGCGCACCATACCTCTCCTCAACAAATCAGTGTCATATGTATTCATTATATCATATATCATAGCAGATAGAACACAGCTTTCTCAGCACCCTTGTTATATGGGACAATGAGTGTAAGTTGTCCAATAATGTACATCAGTAAAACTATTGAACTCTGAACTCATTAAAGGCAATTTTCAAAAATTCATTGCACATGTCAACTCTTTATTTATGACTGGAAAATGGGATATCATTTTACAGGCAGCTATATTTGGTACAAAATGACCACAGCAGTTAACCCACCAAAACCCCCAATAATCAACCAAAGGCTGGCCAAATTACTGATTACACAATTTCATGTCATTTTAGGCTTCATTACACATTTTCAAACAAAGTGCAAACTACTAGGACATGCAAGAAAGCTAGTGATATCAAGAGGATGTGACCTAAAAGTCAGAAGGTACATGATGCCCTTGCATTCATTTTCAGTGATTCTTAGACTTTTTTCTAGGGTATAAACAAGGGTCCCCCTGCATTCCTGCATGACAAAGTCTTGCAGTTAACACCCTGTTGCCCCTTATACCAGGGATAATACCAGCTTATATTCCAACAATGTGACATGAATCTCACTTAGCATGTCTAAGCCAATAAGTGTTCCATGACTTATAAATACAGACATGGAATCTAGTAAACATGATTAGCTGATGACAATAAACATGAAATATAAAATGTCATGCAATATGTACCCATAAACTTCATGACATGCACTCATGCTTCCTTGCCTAATATGTTTAGAAATATTATTAATTCCCTACCTTAGTGCTGGACTATAAGAATACATGTTACATCAAACGTACCTAAAGCAGCAGCAAGATGGGCACACATCATGTGTGTGATTCCATGCCAAATCTACCCATAATTTGAGGCCATTTGATTACTGGAATGGAAGCCTGACAGGACCAGGACCAAGCCATGTGGCCTTTTATCATTCCATATCATCATAATGTAAGGTAGGGTAAAATCCTGACCACCATTTCAATGCACACAAGCTGCAGATAAATCTGAAAGGTCAAGTTTGCTACATCATCGCCACCACTTTCAGTGTGCAGATAGGTATTTTTTCAAGGAATTATGGCATTGCCCAGGTATACTTGAAAAAAACTGAACACTCTTCACTGGCAAAACTCTGAAAACTAAGCCTTATTAGACATGTCCAGAATTGTAAGCATGCATGTTCCAGGTTTAGCACATTGCTGTCATGTGAACACACAGTTCAATTGATGAATATATTGCAAACTGACCTTGACACAGAAAGTCAGTCAGCACCCAAACACAAGTGCTGGCCACTGTTGAAGTGATAACATGGCCTATGGTTCTTAACATATCTTCTCTTTTGCTTATCACCCGCATCACATGCCTCGGTCAGGGTGTACTTTCCTACCTCACATTAGAAAAAATCATTGTACACCATTTGTCGTGTTTAAGGCAAGACATATTGTAAATAATCACAGAACAGGTAGATTCATATTTTTGGGGATTGGGTGGGGAATGTTAAGTAAAATGAGAACATGGCGGCTAAATAAAAGCTCACTATACAGCACCTATATATGGCATGGAACATGGATGCCAATGGGATGCTGGGTTGAAAGGGATATAGGGTGGGGAGGTTAAGTTAACCTAACCTAACCTAACCTAACCTAACCTAACCTAACCTAACCTAACCTAACCTAACCTAACCTAACCTAACCTAACCTAACCTAACCTAACCTAACCTAACTAAGCTAACCCAGCCTAACCTAACCTCCCCACCCTATATCCCCTTCAACCCAGCATCCCATTGGCATCCATGTTCCATGCCATATATAGGTGCCATATAATGAGCTTTTATTTAGCTGCCATGTTCTCATTTTGCTTTACATTCCCCACCCAATCCCCCTGCAACCCATCATCCAGTTGGCGTCAGAGATCAAATTTCATGGATTCTTGTTACCTTGGCCCAGTACATTTTTATGGTTCTTGATGCTGCTTGATGCGCAGTAATGTTGTGACCGCGCGCAGTAATGGCGCCGGTGTCGCGGGTGCTGTGTATGTGCGGCGCTCGGGAGCTCGCCGTCGTAATTATAAAAAAATTGAAGGTAAGAGCATGAATCTACCTGTTTTGTGATTATTAACGATATGTCCTGCCTTAAACACGACGAATGATGTGCAATGATTTTTTTGTAACGTTAGGTAGGAAAGTACACCCTGACCGGTAAGACACTGATTTCTCATCTGAAGACTCCAAAGATAGAGAAAAGAATACACACCTTTTGTTCTCCGGCCTGCGGGACCAAGTATCTTGAGTAAGTGCGATCTGTTTAACAACACTGTTATTGTCACTGTTTTACACTTATCGTTTTTTTCGTATAATTTCGATTAGAGGGAGGTAACTCCACCGCCCCTCGGAATAAATCCCAGCCTCCAACAACTCCTACACCACGGACAACCGGCTGTCGCGTGACGTAAACCGTCGGAATCGTCGGAATCGTGTTTTGTGGTGCGCCGTTTTCGTTCCTCGAATTCGTCGACAGCTTACATTGCAAATTAAAAGACTGCCTGAATTTGGGAGACCAGTGTCCTTCGCAATGTTTTTGTATCGGTAAGTAAGTTGCCAAAGTTCATTGTGTTCAGACGGCAAACCATTTGATTATTCGTGAACGTATAACTCCTAAGCCATTCGGTGTAAGAGTATAATTTTTCAGGAGTGCGTTAGCTTTTCTTGTGGAGCTTTCTGATTCATTTTTTACCATCTTATAGTACTTGTGCAAAATTTGTACCACAGTTCCTCGTGGACGTATAGCTAGGTCATGCAACATTGCAGTTCTAGTCACTGTAGATAAGATTTTCCTATGATATTAAACGACGACACAAAGTTGCAACAAAATCAGTCTACCTTTTAGTTTCTTTGAGCTGCATGGTTGGAAAAAGGCAACACGTCACCAAATCATAAAGTTTACAGGGTGCGAAATATGTTTCGAGTTGCTACGTATACTGTTGGAGTTACCCTGCTATGGTGAAGATTAAAACGTGATTGGAAAATGACGCTCCCTACGTCACGATGCTTCGTACCTTCTTTTGTCTTATTTTTGCAACAAATAACAACGACGTATTTTGTGATCTTGCGTCATACATTTTTCACTCCTATCCTAAGAGCGCCTTCCTTCCGAAAGGAACTGTGTTTAGAACTTCCGGAACGTTGATCGCTGCCAAGGTCATAACAAGGATCGGAAATAAAACGTAGGTGTCTGCGAGGTATCACGTTCTGGCGCTCAACCCGATTGAGAATTAAGCTCAAGACGCTGTGTGGGGCTGAGGGAGAGTGAGTTTCATGGCAATCACAATCGCAGACAGACACAACAAGATTGGTTCCAGATGTGGATGCCATCTCACCACATGGTGTCCATGTAGTCCATCCGTTGATTTGGGTATCATCTTGGTCTCCCATTTGATTGTCATTGGGATGAAGTGTGTTGAACATTAGGTGTGTTTCTTTGCGGCTGTTATGCCAATTTATCCACATACAGTCATGCCTCTTTGTAAGTGGGCATCATATTTTTTTTCATCTGTTGGGAGTGGTGTGAATGTCATGAGGTTGTTCAGTCCACCAGGATTTCAACAGGACCCTCCTCATGATATTGTTAAATGCAAAACCTGCTTCAATGGAAATTATTCTGGGAGGAAGCCCACATGATCATTGTCAGCTCTGACTGCAAATATCACCATAAGTTAAAGCGTAGTTGTGATGCTTATGTCTGTGTTAGGGGGGGGGGGGATGTGGCTGAATTCTGAAATCATTTCAAATTAGGCCAGTTCCAGAGGCAGGTCTAGCATATACACATTCTGAATTTGTCACAAGAACATTCAGAAGCATTTACTGTGTCAAGAAACAATTGTTTATTATTGTGTCAAAAAACAGTTGTTTATTATTGTGTCAAAAAACAGTTGTTTATTATTGTGTCTTGCTATTGGTGCACATATAAGCTGTCTAGGTTATGGCATATTGTGTCATGTAAATCTACATTTTATCAGTTAAGAGTTGATTTGGTTGACTAGCCCTGACTCCAACTATTAAAAGGTTGAGGGAAAAAACATAAATAAATAGACATAATAATACACTTTCCTTAACATAAATCTAATGGACTACTGGCTGGGATAACTTGCTACACAAGGCATATTTTCTGCATTTTCTGGAAAGAATAACATACATAGACACGCTTATAGCTCATCATGCTGTTACTGCAATTAAATGTTGCTTTCTATATCTGCTGGTTAGTTAATCACTAAAATTTGGATTTGGACATATAGAACATAGTTAGTTGATTTACAAACTTTGGATTTGGACATATATAACCAGAAAGCAGTGTGGGAACAATGGAGAACTTGTATTGTTACCTTGCCTGTTGTAATAGGAGCTTGACACACAATTTGGCAGAAATGTGACTAGGCTAATGTTTGTTGTTTGAGCCAGTGTTTGATGTGAATATCAGTTTCAGCTACTCCAAAAAATCACTCAGAACACGACACAGCATCAGCAGTGTGTCTGCCCATCTCCTTGCAGCCTGTAACTGGCCTGATGTCCGCTCGCCGACTGCTGTGCGCGGCGGCGGGTCTGGTGCGGCTGCTGCCGGCGGCGCGGCCAGCGATGCCGCGGCTGATCTCGCGGCTCGCGCCGCCGCCGTCGCCCGTGCTGACGGCGCTGCAGCGGTACGGCCCGACGGCTCGGCTGGCCACGGCCGCCTCCGCCGCGTGCGCCGCGCAGCGCGGCCCCCAGCCGCCGCCGCCTCCGCTGCCCGACGCGAAGAAGCCCATCGAGCTCGACCTGTCGGCTGTGCATTCGAAGCGACGCATGCAGCGCAAGCGGTCGGTGGTGACGGACGAGGCGAGCGCGCAACAGCCGACTGAGGAGACGGTGAGCCCCTGGGACCACACCGAGCATGGCGGCGTGCCGGACGACTTTTGTCGGCCTGCGAGCCGGCCAGGCTGCGGCGACGGCTTCTGCTTGGCCGATGTGTGTGTGTGTGTTGATTATTGAGTTCATTTTGTTGCATTGTTTGTAGTGCACCATTGGCCTTCTCCTGTAGGACATAGAGTGCATAGTTGGGACACTGGTGTCTTGTTCTCTTGCAGCGCGCACAGACAAGAAATGGGAGAGAGACGCTTATGTCTCATGTGTTTTCATCAGAGCTTGACATACCTTCGTACCTACCGTCGTATCAAAAACTGTCCTCTTCTAAAACCAAGAAAAGATACAAAGTAAGCACTGCCTGGTTGTATTAGTCATCTGCAGAGCACAAGGCCTGGACACAAGCCCATAGTGTGTTCCTTCACCCAAGCCATGGTATTGATGTTTTAAGTCACTGGCATCTGTATTGTAGCAGCGCAGGCGCCAGAATTTGGCTGCCTTCTTTCCACACTGCCATTTGCAGGGACTCGTCTAAGGAACTTTGGTCGGGTATTGCCATGCAGCTACACTGTCCTCAGTGACCAGTTCTGCACAGTGTATCACATTAACTGGATGGGCAGAAGCCACGGCTCACGGGTTCGGCCCACATAGTAAAATGTTAGACGAGTCCCTGGCCGCTGGGAGCATGCCACACGTTTTTCTCATATCGCTTCTTGGTGTTGTAGTATACTTGGTGTAAAGTATGCTTTGTAGTCAACCATGTGTGCTGGCTTGCACTAAAAAAGGGGAATAGTAAACGCGTTTTGTGTGCGCTTTTGTGCTAGTAAATGCGTTTTTGATAAAGCACATGCTGGCAAAATGTGCTAGAGTCGCATTTGCTGTCAAGTCCAGCCCTGACAGGAGGCTGGTGGTGAATGTGGAGCCAACTTGTGGTCTTCATGTCATGCTTTGGTTGAAAGTATGAATCTTGCAGTGGCAGGTTATCAGAGCAAGAAAGTATGTGACGTGAGACATAGCGAAGTTGGTTTTGCAGGAGCCTTAGCATACACAACAGCTGCCAGCTTTGATTCCACTTCGCTTTCTTTTGCAAGTGGTGGAATTGTTTTTACCATTTTGCTAACTTGTTAGGGTAGAAAAGCCCTTTTTAAATTGACCTTTAATAACGTTTAGTTTCGACGTGTCCCAGTCGCGTTCCAAAAGCGGTATTGGTGCCGTAATCATGAATTTTCAAAGATCTGTCGGTTTCTCGCCCACGATTTGGATGCCCTTCTCATCGCAAAGCGTACAGTCTGGGAGCCGCGTAGTCAGGCTTGTCGGTGTCATCTGCGGCTGGGGCATTTTTTATATCTGCTTGCTGCGGGTTTGGAGCGCCGTTCTCGCAGACTTGGCGGCACCGGCTGTACCCGGACACTGCGCCGCCCGCTGACTCCAGCCGTACCGCAGGACATGGAAGTGGTGGCGTACAGCACGGCCGAGGAGTACTCGCTGGAGGGCCTGGTGCGCGGTCTGCAGGAGCAGAACCTCTACCACCCGTCGGCCATGTCCGAAGGTACCGTCAGCCACCACACCCGGGGACGAACCCTCCCGGCTACCGTCCGAACCTCCCGACGTTCCCGGGTCATCCTGGAAACAAAGCGTCCGTCGACGCGATGACATCGCGTTTACGTAAACGTCAAACGCTGATCGATAGCAGATTGTACAGGTCAGTCATGTCGCAAGTAGCGAAGTCCGCCCCCAAAATAGGCGCCTTCGGCCCGCCATCTGTACGCTGTCGTGCTGTGTAGGCGCGGACTGCGTACTTCGTCCGATTGGCGCCGACGCCCATTGGCAGAAAGCCAGCGCCATCGTTGATGAATGCATCACGGATTATACGTGACGTCCGTTCTGTGCTGGCGGCCAGCAGCTGACGCTGCTCGGCACTGCTCGCCCACCGCGCCCCGCCAGCGCGCCGGGAGCAGCTGTTGTAGGTGCGTTGGTGTTGCGGCCGGGGCCGCCGGTGACCGGCGTCCGCCCGCCGCCGCCAGACGTGCACGACGTGCTGCACGTGGCGGCGCGCTACACGCTGGGCGCCGAGCCGCGCGAGATCTACCTGTTCCGCGAGGGCACCGTCGTCTTCTGGAACGTTCCCGAGCTGGAGCGGCGCAGCGTGCTCGACTTCCTGCGCCAGTTTGAGGAGGGCAGCTACGACTCGGCCACGGTGGAGGAGGAGTCGGACAGCATGCCGTACTCCTACACGGAGGTGTTGTGAGTACCGCAGCCACGCGTCCGACTTTCGGTGTGGACTTGTTCAGCATGTGAAAATGTACTGTGTTGTAGAGCGCAAGCGTGGGTGGAGAATGCTGTGTGGTGGTCGTGGCAGCACCTGCGCCAGCTTTCATCAAAATAAGTAATTTTAAAATGTCTTGATTGAAGGACGTCCGTAAGGGCAGCTTGACGCCGCCAGCTTTCCTCACCGTCTAAATGAAAAGTCCAACCTTAAGCGTAAGTCATTCATTCATTCATTCATTCATTCGCTTATCCATCTATTCACTTACTTACGCACGCACTTATTTGTTTATGCATTCGTTCATTCACTTGGTGATTCGTTTGTTCGTTTGTTCAAATGTTTTCAGCTGCCGTCGGTCTGTTGCAGCTGTTTAGTATATTTACACGTGAATGGGTCGAAGTAGTCTGTTTTCTAGTCGTTTGACGCCATTGACCCTGTTCTGTGTGCGGCAGTAACAAAACGCGTCTGGTGAACGGCCGCATTCTGCTCAACATGGAGGGCTCCACTGACCTGGAGAAGTACGCCTTCTCCAACGCCATGGCGCTCTCGGTCAAGCTGGGCATCTGGGAGTCGGCGCTGGAGACGTACATCGACAGCATCAAGCACGTGACCGAGGTAGGTGAGACGTTGGCGCGCGCTCTGTCGGTGCTTCTCTGCAAGATTTAGGGGTGTTTGGATATAGGGAAAGGGGTTCTGCACGCAGAACAGATGATTCGTGAGCTTTGCCTACGCGTGTAGTAACTTTTTGGTCCAACTCCGAGTCTGGATGGCTCCTTAGCGAGCCGCCAGATGCGCACATGCGTTCACCCGTTGGGCCCGTTGACGTGAGCGGGTGACGGTTGACAGCGTTTGGTAGGCTAGTAATGGCCTGGACAGTTGAGTACCTTTCAGCCAAGACCACCGTCTGACTCCATTGCTCTCGTGCTTAGGAGCTGAGGAAGGGCGGCCGGATCATCATGAAGAAGGAGGAGGTGTTGAAGAAGAACGGCGAGCTGTTCGGTCTGCGCCATCTGATCAACCTCAGCTCCGACTGTCTGGACACGCCCGACTTTTACTGGGACAAGGACAACCTGGAGAGCCTCTATCAGAAGACGTGCAACCACCTGAACATCGCCAAGCGAACCAGGGTGAGAGGGCGCAGAACACGTGCATGGGTTTCCTCGAGCAATCACCGATTCCGCCGGCAGGGGTGGTGAAAATGCTGGTGACATATATGCAGCCAAGGGGTGCGGCACGGCGTCTGCCCGAGCTGTGCGCATCTTTATAAGTCACGCACCACATGATTCTGCACCAAGCTGCAGTGCAGAGCAGTACAGTGGAATGCGCCACAGTACAGCACCCTCCAAAAAAACTTTGTCTACGGCTCACGTGGGGCAAATGAGCGCGCTGACTCTAATGCCATGTCAATGACTGCACAGCTAGTACCGCACGGCCGCTGGTTTCGCTGTAGACTGGACACACGCAATATTCCAGTATACCCTGAGCGCTCGGATGCGCAGCTGCTTTGCCCTGTTCCGCGTTGTAAATGGAACGCGACCTCGTGCTCTGTGCTGACGGTCCGTCCGGTGCCGCTGGCGGTGATGATAGCGATGATGACGCGGACGATAGCGCTGATGATAATGATGATGATGATGACGATGTCAATTCTTCTTCTTCTTAGTTTTGTTGTTATTCTTATTCTTATCATGAAAACGATCATAGAGATCATGATTTGGACTTTAGGATGCGCCGACTGCACCGGTCATTTGGCGCCCATCCGCAGGTGATGAACGAGAAGCTGAACCACTGCGTGGAGCTGGCCGACCTGCTCACCTCCAACCTGCAAGACCAGCACCATGTCCGGCTGGAGTGGATGATCATCGCGCTCATTATGGTGGAGGTGGGCTTCGAAGTGGTGCACTTCCTCGAGCGGTATACCTAAGGGGGCCCACCCCGGACGGCGCCTGCGACGCCGGCGGCGGCCCGGATGGACTCGTCAAGGACGCCCGGACCTCACGACTATCGATGCCAAGCTGTGGACCTTCCGCCCAGTGTGCGGAAGAGGGAGGGGGCGGGGGCTGATGTGCTCGATGCGTGCGGTCTGATGATGGCTCAGTGTGCTGTGCTGTAGCGAAAAGCCGTCTCCGCATGGCTCCCTTTGAAGGGAGGCGCCGTGGTGGTTGCGATGTCACGCCCGCCCCTGCCATTTGATGAAGGGTGCTGTATCTATCCCACTTTTCATCGAAGCGTATGTGATTTCCGTCCTGGACATATCAAGCACAGCTTGTGTATTGCCAGTGCACCCGTCGGGCCGAATCGTTTGCGTGTCAACTGTGATAAATTCAAAGTCGGTTTTGTGAGACCCTGTTAGAGGAACGTTTTCATCTTTTCCGGATATTCGGGAGTCAGACATAAGCGCATCGTGCCAGCTGCCGCGGCTCAAAAAGACATCTCTGAGGAAGATGGGGAGATATATAGGTTCGGGGTGCCAGAACATGGTTGATGCGTGTGCCGTGCTGTCGTTTTCATGTTCACTGGAGATCTGTGACGTCATGTGACGTCACACCAGCTACCCACTGATGTGCGCACGTGTCCTGCGGACCGGCTGGCAGTCCCGGCAGCCTTCAAACTGTCAGTCGTGTGCCGCCAATCCGCCGCCGCCTACTGCAGCGACTGGCGATTGGTTGTGGCCTGACGTCACCCCGACGTCATCGGGGGCCGGGGGCGGGCCCCTGGCGCTGTGACGGGCTTGGTCAGAGCGGAGTCCGACCGCCCTGCGGGTCACGATTTAGGGCGTGTCTTGCCGTCGGGCGTGTACACCCGCGATGTGTGGACAAGCCACGCGCGTGGCGACATGGCGTGTTTGTGGTGATCGGGGTGCCTCGTTTTGTTGGGGTCTACAGTTTGAGTCAAGTGCTGATCTTTAGTCGACACGCCACCCCACGGCCTGTTTTTGTATGGGTGGCAGTGGGGGGGTGGCAATACGTTTTCTAGTGAAATATCGTCGAATAAATCCAGTATCGATGTACTGCGTGCGTGCCACTCTGATCCTGGAGTCGCTAGTGCTGATTGCGCAGCTCGGTGTTGGAAGAACGGAACAAACGAATGGACCATGTAAGAGTGGCCGGTTGCTGCAGCCCTCCACGCAACAGACTCGGCTCCGACCGCCGCCGCCAGCGCCAGCCGTGGCGCTGCTGCATCCGGCTCAACACCGGCGCCCGCTGCCGCGTCCGGTTCAGCACCGACGCCCGCTGCCGCGTCCGGTTCAGCACTGACGCCCGCTGCCGCGTCCGGCTCAGCACCGGCGCCCGCTGCCGCGTCCGATGCAGCGCCGGCGCCCGCTGCCCGTCCGGTTCAGCACCGACGTCCGCTGCCGCGTCCGGCTCAGACCGGCACCCGCTGCCGCGTTCGGCTCAGCACCGGCGCCGCTTCCCACGTCCGGTCCAGCACCGGCGCCCGCTGCCGAGCCGCACCGGCTCCCACCGCCGCGCAGCCGCCCGTCTCACGGTCTGGGATATATTGGATCACAGGACAGTACACGCACAGTCGGGCTGGCCGGCGGCCGCTGGTCGCCAGCACGCAGCGCTGGGCGCCGCGACGGCACTCCACTGCATGCGAGGTCAAAATGGCGCGCCCCGCCCGCGGGCCGCTGGCCGGCCACACACACCGCGGCGAAACCGGCGCGCGGCGGCAGTGCGCCGCGCACGCTACATGCTCTACGAAATCAGATACACAGCGGCCTACAAGTGGCCAGTAAGTAGATAAATGTTCAGATATCACACGTCAGGTAAATCAGCACCGCCGCTTATATATGCTTTTAATATATATCTATATGTAGGTAGGTAATGGGTAATCTCAGTGGGACGCCGCGAACTCAGGAAGCCGTGGCCGAGATTCTGCGTCGGCAGCGGCTCGAGCCGGGGGGCGGCACCAGCTGGCAGCTGGCAGCCAGCGCCACCCTGTCCGCCGCCGGGCCCCCCAACTTATTGCACGACAGGGTCAATGCGGGCCAGCGGCGTCTGGGTACCATGACACGGGCGGACAGCCGTAACAAGAATAGACAAGGCTTTGATTCGGCGTGCGGCAATAAACGCTTAAATCAATCTGACATAACTGGCACGATAAGCGAGCATGGGTCGGCGCGGCAGGCTTGACAATCATTTGTACTAGCACATGAACGCAAAAGAGTGCCGACCTCCGGGTCGCACTAGCTGCTAAATGATATCGATGTGAACGCCGATTCAGCAATTAACGCGTGACACCAACACGACGCAGCCTACACACTCAACTGCACGTGCCTCCCGCGGCGTGGCCCGAACCGCGCCGGCCGCGGTCCGGGCCGTCCCAGACTGAAACAGGCGGCCAGCTGCCGCCAGCGCCCGGCCGCCCGAGCGGGGCGGCGGTGGCCACGGTGCGCGCGCGCGCGCGCGCGGACCGGGTGTCGCGCGCTGGCAGGTGGGCAGCGCGCGATCACCGCGCCGCGCCCGGTCACATGACCGTGCACACCTTCTTGAACTCGGACTCGTACTCCTGCTGCACCTCCTCCTTGTTGACCGGCTTCCCCGTCACCTGGCCGAACACGCGAGGGTGTCACGGCATACCGAAGCCACGACCGCGCCAGTTCGGGTCATGGCGTGCTCGAGCCACGACCACGCAAGCACGGGTCACGGCGTGCTTGAGCCACGACCGCGCCAGTTCGGGTCACGGCATGCTGGAGCCACGACCGCGCCAGTTCGGGCCACGGCGTGCTGGAGCCACGACCGCGCCAGTTCGGGCCACGGCGTGCTGGAGCCACGACCGCGCCAGTTCGGGTCACGGCGTGCTGGAGCCACGACCGCGCCAGCTCGGGTCACGGCATGCTGGAGCCATGACCGCGCCAGGTCGGGCCACGGCGTGCTGGAGCCACGACCGCGCCAGTTCGGGTCACGGCGCGTTCGAGCCACGACCGCGCCAGGTCGGGTGGCGATGCGCTAGAGTCGGCATCTCGTCTGAGCCGCTGACACCGCACGACGGCAGAACGTGAGCCCTTCGTCACATCACGCGGCCACACGGGGAGAGGGAAGACGTGGTGATAGCATATGACATGTGAAGACATGGAAGCTTCGACATGCGAGATTCCTCGAAAACATCCAGAAAATGCTTCCATTAACACATGCGACGATTGCTTACGTATGTTGCGCAACATCCAGACAATGCTTCCATTAACACATGCGACGATTGCTTACGTATGTTGCGCGGGCGGCAGGGCGGGACGCCCTCTCAACTGAAATGTCCCAAATACAGGGTTCCGGCCGAAGACGCTCCAGTTCCTGGGCCTGAATGCACAATCTAAGACCAATGCAATGCAAAATTTTGACGCCAGTTCATGGTCTTGTGTCGAACAGGACCGCTAGGTCAAAACGTGGTCAACGCCGGGTCAATGTGGGCCGGCCACGTTATCGGGTTCAGATTCTCACTGGCAGCTTGCCGACCGCTGCTGCTGGTTAGTGGTTGGCTGTGTGCATTCAATGTGTGGTACAACGCAAGGGGTAGGCCCTTTTCTGCCACAAAGGTGTTAGATTTCCAGCACTTTTGAAAACAAATAGCATGACCACATCCAGGGTGAGCTGCTTAATCGTGCTCCGGCCTTCTCTGACAGGTAGTGGTGAAACATTCTCGTTAGCATGGATCTATCGCACGGACGTGACGCAGACAGCAGTTGCCGACGACCTGGGTGATTGCGGACAGCAGAAGGCCCGCATCCTTACCTTTGGCATGTAGCTGTCATAGTCGATGCCATCCCGTTCGTAGAAGAGGATGTAAGCAGAGTTGGTGTCGATCTGCGACTCTGGCACCTCCTGCAAGCAGAGGAAGTGGTGACAAACAGTGACCACAGCCACCATGCGGGTGGAACGATCAAACGACCAATAAAAAAACTGATTTCCACAACTCATCTTACCACCACAACTCACCCACCAAGTGACATGCTTAGTACCACTCCTCCCCTGCTTAGCAGTACAGCTCCTCTCCCAGCCCACTCGGACCGTCACATTAATCCCCGCCACCGCGCGGTCGAGTCCCGCCCCCTCCCGCTGCGCCCCGGCCGTCCGCTCACCTTGCACGAGCTGTCGTTGTAGAAGAACCACTTGCCGGCGTCGTTCTGGGCGTAGCAGACGTAGTGTCCGCCGCCCATGATGCCCGTGTGGCAGCTGAGCGCGTACAGCCGGTAGCGCAGCAGCAGCGGGTCGCGTCCGGACGCCAGTCGGTGCTGGTGGAAGTCCTGCAGCACGTCGCCGTACATGACGGAGCCGTTGCGGATGCGCCCGCGCGGCCCGGCGGCGGCCGGCAGCGGCAGCAGCGAGCCGCCGCCGCCGCCGCCGCCGGCGTCCTCTGACGACGAGAGCACGTCCCAGTCGAGCTCCGGCGAGTCGGCCGCCAGGTCGCCCAGCTCGGCGCGGTGGTGCAGCACCTGGCGGGGGCACGCGAACGGGTCAGCATCTAATGCGCACGTACGCAGATCTGCGACGGTTCGGCACCCTGGGCGTGCGCCAGATACACGCGCACCACGCTCAGCCCTGCAAGACGGTACAGTACCTGATGGGAAGGGGGGGGGGGAGATGTACGAGACGGATCGAACCAGGTCGGCATCTAGTCAACAAATATACCGATCAGTCTTGGAATATGCATACATCGGCCACCATGTGCCACAGACACTTTGGTGAGACGTGTATCTGAGGCGGCACCAAAGTTCAGAAAGCCATGTGCAGCGCCATTCGGCGTCATAACTGTTAGTGATGACGTACCCGGAAAAGGGCAAACGGGAAGGAATGGCGATATAGAGACGACATACTCAGCCCCCACACATGCGGACAATGGGGGTGAAATGTGACACCGCACACAACATCTGACCACGAGACAGCACCGAGACTGAAGCGCCGCCACTGACCGTCTGTCGCGGCACGGACGCCAAGTAGTCCGTCGGGTCGAAGTTGTTGAACGGGAAGTTGACCACCTTCTGCGACTTCACCCACCGGCCGCCCACCGACTGGAACCGCTTCAGGTGCACGATCTGAGAGAACACCGACCGGGTCCGTCACGGCAAAGCAGGACCGAACAGGCCGTGCGGTTGTCCTTCAGAGAGTGGTCAGCAGGCTGCGACACTAGTCACGAGGGCAAACCGCAAAAGGACGCTGCCATTCTCCCATTCGACGTCAGCAGCACACCGATCGCCACGACACATTACTGGCTGCAGTGGAACACGGAGCGACTCGCGGCAGATTCCACGTCGGTGGCGGGCGAGCCAGACGCACACGTCACCGCGCGGCGAGCGGCGTCGGCGGACGCACCAGGATGGGCGGCAGCCGCCAGATCTGTAGCTTCTTCAGCGCCGGCTGGTGGGTGCGGCACTTGGAGCAGTAGTACTTCTCCTGCTCGCCGAGCGTCTCCTCGCGGGTGAAGGCCTGCAGGCAGCTGTTGAGGTCGATGGGCTCCGTCTGTCGCTGCCGGGTCAGCGGCACGGACGGGTCCTCCAGGCACACCTGACGGCGGCCGACGGCGTCAGGGTCTCCACAAACTCCCGCTGATCCGACGCTGAACGGCGCTGGGCCGCACAGACACGCTGGCTGCTGACGCCAGACGGAGGGGCGACAGGTACTCCAGAACACGCTGCTGACGAGGGACAGGATGCATCCCGCCCAGACATGCGGACGGCGGGAGCGAGACGATCCCACTCGTCGGCGAACTGCAAATTTCAATCGTCGCTACCTCATCGCATCCCACAGACAACAACACGAGCACGGATCGAAAGGCCCTCAAGATGTCTCTGCGGGCGGACAAGGTCCAACACGGATCTCCCAGCCGTCCGTACATCCCTGCGACCCTCAGCATGACACGGCGGCGTCACCAGCACGAACCGGCGCCGGCGAGCTTCCAGCGCGCCGGTCGGGCGGCCGGACCACCGACCTTCTCCTGTCCGCCCAGGTAGCGGAGGTGGAGCGCCGTCGGGTCCCAGTCGATGGCCAGGTAGGCAGGCGCCGCCGACAGCACCGTGTCCGTGCACGGGATGGAGCAGCCGCGGCAGAACCGGTACCACGGGCACGACCAGCACGCCGTGCCTGTCTTGTTGACGCACTTGAGCACGAACGGGTACTTGTAGCCCAGGCTGTCGTCACTGCGGGGGCGGCGCGAGACGCCGGTGAGACGGGCGTAGGGCCGAGGGTTGACTTTCACACGCCTGGGCAACGTGCAGCGACACACGAGCCGGGCCGGTCTGACCGGCCACCAACGCACGTACTATGCATCACTTCAGACACAGCGCCGTTTCAGAGCCGAGGCATGCCAATGTTGCAGAGTTTACTACCAAGTCATGAACCCAATACAAAATAATGTCGTGAGGCTGATATAGCATGCAGTCGTGCACAATCAAGCACATTTGCCCTTGAGTTCTAATGGTCACAAAGTGACCATAGCTTTGTCCCAGCCTTACACAGAGTCCGTGGCAGAACCAGCCTACACATCTACGGATGTCATTGTACATCTTCCGAGACACGCACGGACCGGCTTGACCGGAATCCCCGGGCACTGTGAGCGAAACCATGGCCACGATCCAGACCCTACCCCGTGCGCGCGGCCTCTCACCAGTCCTGCGCGTGGTTGGCCAGCGCCACCTCGGAGGCGGGCGGCAGCGGCGAGACGAGGCGCGCCACCTGGGTCCAGACGGCGCGGTACAGCTCCGTGCCGCACACCACCAGGCCGCACGCCACCATGACCGGCAGGCCGAACAGCAGCGGCCGCGTCTTCTGCGCCGACAGCAGGTAGCTCTCCTGGCGCTCCATCTTGCGGTGGTAGGCCACCACGAAGCCCTTGGCCAGGTCGTCCAGGTCCAGCTGGCAGCTGATGCCCGAGGAGGCCGTGCTAGCTGCGTCCGAGTCCGAGTAGCGACCCGGCGCCGGCACCTCCTCCTCCTGCCACGACACGAACACAACCGACTTATGGGGGCCGATAAGCCGGACACTTCGGGAAACAAATACAACGATTGAAAAGAAGCTACTGATTTAAAACATTATATTTCCTTTCCCAGATTTGGTCTTGCACACCGCCACATCATGATATGCGTATTGGTCTCGCTACGATCCTTCAGAGCCGGAAAGTCACGAAGGTTCGTTTTGATATAGTTGAAAGTAGCCGCTGACAGTCCACCAATTAACTCCGTATCCGTTATTCCCGTGCTGCCGAGCGCCGGCTCGCGCCCCTGCCGTGAGCAGCGCGGCCTCCGCGCCGGGCCCGGACTCACATGCGGCACCTCGCCGTTCGGCAGGTGCGCGGCGCCGTTGGGCAGCGAGCGCTGGATGTGCGAGAAGCCGTGCTCGCTCGACTCGCTGGCGCCCGAGCCGGTGCGCGCCGACGCCGGCCGCTGCCACGCCAGCGGTACCTCGAACGCGTACAGGCCGACCGTCGAGCCGCGCACGCGCTGGTCGTCCGGGAGCACGCACTGCGGCAGGGTGGGGACACGGCGTCGAGACGGCGACAGGCACAGGCCGACGGCCGCGACACGGCGCACATGGGGGAGGTGAGCCGACTGTCAGGAGGCGGTCACACCACAGCTGCAGGTGAGCGCGACGCAACCGGGCACCCATCTGTGCGAAAAGGACATCGGGTGATTGGGTGCCACCTACATAAGCGATCTCCATAATGGGATGATGTTGGGCGCTTCAATGCGCCGACTTAAGCAAAGGACGCGCCCGGCCTACGTACGGTCCGACGGGTTCATCCGACCAGACAAAGCCCCGTCTCGTTGACTGCCAGCGGCGTCAGCAACGAAATAAAACAACCAAACCCCAATAGCGGATGGGGAGGGGGAGGGGCACCCAACCCGGCAGCTCCACCTGCAGATCGAACCGGCACGTCACCAGCCGTCCCACCTTGACGAGCGGGTCGGCCAGCTCGCAGACGAGCAGGCTGGCCTCGTTGACGCCCGACATCTGCTGCAGCTGCTGCTTGACGGCCGAGTAGCGGGCGTCCATGTTGAGCCTCAGCCCGTACCGCACCGGCACCGAACCGTCCAGCCGCACCACTGGCAGGGCACACAGAGACAGGCGTGGACACGTGTCGCAGGGACGCCGACGGACATACCGCCGCCGCTGCTCGGCGACGAGCCAGCAGTGGTCGGCTGCGCCACCTCGCCCGCGTTCGCCGCTCCATACCCCGGCGTGCCTCAGACAGCGACGGAAATACAGCAGTCGCCGACGCCTGTCGGTACACTGTACACCTGCCACAGCGCCACGGCGGAACGACGCCGTCACCCAGCCGCAAGGCTGCAGACCAGGCACGTGCGGAGCAGCGCCAGCCGTTTCCGTCGCCATCGTTTGCGACACCACACGCAGCTGCAGACCACGCGGACAAACAAACGCCTGGCGTCCCGGCTCTGCGAGGCCCGCACCACCCCCGAGCCCCACCCCGCGGCGCTCGGCTCGGCGGAGCCCCGCACCACCCCCGAGCCCCACCCCGGGGCGCTCGGCTCCGCGAAGCCCCGCACCACCGCCGAGCCCCACCCCACGGCGCTCGGCTCCGCGGAGCCCCACACCACCGCACGGCGCTCGGCTCGGCGGAGCCCCGCACCATCGCCGAGCCCCACCCCACGGCGCTCGGCTCCATGGAGCCCGGCGCCACCTCCGAACCCCGACCCATGGCGAGACCCATCTCCGTCGGCCGGCCGGCGCGGCTCGGCGCCCACTCACGGGTGATCTTGACGTGCGTGAAGTTCTCCATGGGCAGCGGCAGCGAGAGCACGTTGAACGGGTCGAACCGGACGCTCTCGTGGCCGCACTGGCGGCACGTCACCTTCGACTTGAGCTGGCCGTGGAACAGGTCCACCACGATCGACTTGTTGCGCAGGATGTGGTTCTCCCAGGCCTGAGCGGGCGGCGGAGCACGCGGTCAGCGGCGGCCGGGCCGGACGGCGCACCCACGGGTCACGCACGCGGTGTGTCGGGGTCAGGAGAGCCAGCGCGCTCCCCACACAGGGCCGGACGGCGCACCCACGGGTGACGCACGCGGTGTGTCGGGGTCAGGAGACCCAGCGCGCTCCCCGCACACAAATAGCAATGTGGACGTGCGACGCGAATTTGACGGATGAGCTAGTTGACTGATTTAACTAATCGACTATTTGATTGATTTATGTGATGAAGCAATTGCTCGGACGATGGTCCTCGATAATCGGTCAGACATGCTGACACACATACCAAAACACGCGAGACGAGGACCGTGGTCCTCAACAACAATTACAACAAACGCGATTACCAATAATGCCATTCGCCGGCCGGCCCCGGTGCTGAACACAGACCGAGTCAGCACACCGACAGCACCGGTTCGCCCACCTCCTGGGCGACGACGACGTCGGGCCGGCCCTCGCTGTCGCGCAGCTCGACGTACGGCTTGTCGTGCACCCGGTTCAGGTCCTCGTGCAGGCCGTCCAGCAGGAAAGCCAGCAGCTCCTGAGCGTCGTGCTGCTGCACGCCGCTGAAGCGCGGCGCGTACTTGCCGATCGTGAACTGGTGCGCGACGGAAAACACGGCCCGTCACGGCGCCAGGCCATGGAAGACGCGAGTGCGAAAGCCAGAGGGTGCGCGCAGTGCCAGATTGTCGCCCCGAACAGGCTTCCAACAGTGTGAGGCACAGAGCGGTCGGCAAAGACAGGATGCTGCCAATATCATCAAAACGTGCCGGCGTCGGTATAATTTAATTCACATATCAAGGCTTTAACTCGTATATGTGTGCTCTGCTCACGCGCCACACCTTCCGGAGACATACGCCGTGGCCGAAACGCGGTTGCGCCAGTTCCGACCACTCCATGCTTAATGTCAGGCTAGGGCTGATTAAAACCGGTACCCAGAACTCTCCTGAACGGGACCTGATGCACCATACCTGTTTACCGTTTTTCACACGCGGTGTATTGCAGAACACGAGAGACAAGACTTCGTGGCGCGTCCCGGTGGGGAGGGGAGTCCCCGCACCGGCGTCCTTACCCGCAGCTTGAGCGGCGCGATCGTCTTGGTCGTGCCGCGCCATATTTCCTGGATGAGATCGGCGTAGCAGAGCGCGATGTGGCCTTTCATGCCCAGCGGGTTTTTCCTGCAGGGAGAGGGCCGGCCGAGCGTAAAACAGCAGCTCCCGCCGACACACGCGCGGGGAGCGTGACATTCCACCAACATACAAACACACATGGCAGGAGCCGGCCCCGCCGCCAGTGGCGGGGCCGGCGGTCCGGTCCCGTGGTCGCGCGCGGCGTCAGACGCCGCAGATCAGGACGCGCGGCGGCGGCAGCAGGACGCGGTGCTGGGGACTGGTGCTGGCGCTGGCGCGGGCCATCGTGCTCGGCGGGACGCGCGGCTGCTCGGACGACCGGTGGGCGCAGAGCGGCAGCTACTACTACCCCATCTCCAAGGAGCTCGTAACTGCAGGCTCGATTGCGGGCTCCGAGAGGCTGTGTAAAGTGCTTGCGACAGGCAACACGCCGGCTCGCCAGCTGGAACTTATTAGCTGATTGTGGCGTTCAATTCAGACATTGCCCTTTCGCTGTGTCCCATGCCGGAACCGTCAAAAGTTTCCCGGGAATGTTTCATCGGCATGGCACCATTAGGCGGTCGAAAGCTGGCAGAAACACGTCAAAGCTTCACCATGCACACTGCCATATATACCAGTGCCCAGGCGCCCAATGTCGACGGCCGGGCCATCAGGCCGACTCTTCCGCTCGCGCGCGGCCACCCTGCGCCGCTGGCTGCTCTACTGGTCACGGCTGATGGCGGCGCGGCGGCGCAGACTGCCGCGGCCCGGCACGGCCAGCGGGGCTGTCGTAACGACCCGGCGGGCCGAGCTTTCCGACAAGCGCGCGAGAACGGGGACCTGACCGCGGCCACCGCTGGCTCTGTCTGTCCCGCGCGCCGAGCATCCCGCTGAGTCGATGGCTCGTGTGTACCTTATGCATACCACGAAATCGGAAATAAACCGCGGAGAACAGCCGTGGAGCATCCTGCATTAATTAACAGCCCGTAGCTGCTCACAGACAACGCGGCTGGTTAACAGACTGTTGGCCCTGATGCGGCCGACCTCGCTTCCGGCCAGTCTCCTGTCGACCAACGGCATCCGAAACATGGCTGCTCTCACGACAGTTAACGCACGTTTTTGACACGTCCCAGGGTGATGAAATATCGTTCGATTTTGCACTAAGATACGCCTGATCCACTGATGACAATAGCCTTCCAACTCTAACAATGCCCTCCTCCAAACTGAATGGGCAGTCTCCCTGCTGGCCAGCGAAACTTCTCGAAAAAAACCCACCTGTTAACCTCGTACAGGTGCATGTTCTCTACGAAGTACTTGGTGAGGGCGGTCGTGTTGCTACAGCACTGGAGCGCGGTGTTCATGAAGCACGTATTGCCCACGTTGTTCAAACCCGTCACACCCTTTTCGATCGGCGCTGAAAAGGGAACGCTATCATGAAGCATGGCACAAAATGAGCAGCGGCCACGCGCGAAAAATGAACACAGGACCATCGCAAGGAAATCCTTAACGGGCTTAAAGAAAACTTAATTACGGGCTCGAAAGATGCATATTTACAAACTTGGCCACGATTCTTTCATAGGTCTAAAAATACTTACAGATCGACACGCAGTACGCACGAGAATCCACCAAAAATCGGGCTAATGCCATCCACTGGCTGCCGCGAGTGGAGGGAGGCACCAGACGCAAAAAGAGGTCAGCAGTGACATGAGCGACCCGCTACTCGTCCAGCCTCGTCCGTCGCCTGAGTCCTTCCCAGCCGGTGTCTGGCGACCTGGACTCGCGCCTAGCCAGTGTCCAGCAATACTTGACGCCCTAGACTCGTACCTGGGCGGTGTCTGGCGGTCACACTCACGCCCAGCCCGTGTCTGGAGGCCTGGACTCGTGCCTAGCCGGTGTCCAGTAATATTTGACGCCCTAGGCTCGTACCTGGGCGGTGTCTGGCGGTCCCACTCACGCCCAGCCCGTGCCTGAAGGCCTCGCCTCTCACCGGGCCTGTCGGCACGACTCCCACCTAGCCGGTGTCTGGCGGACACACTCACGCCCAGCCCGTGTCTGGAGGCGTGTCTGGAGGTCTCGCCTCTCACCGGACCTGTCGGCACGACTCTCACCTAGCCGGTGTCTGGCGGCCTGCGCCCGGCTGAGGTTGGCGATGGTCGACATCTCCTCGGGCCATGTCTGGTCCTTGTTGCGGACCTCAATCAGCACCTGGTCGTTGTCGGCTACCTTGAGCTGCTCCAGCGAAGGCGACTCGTCCTCCCAAAGCACCATGTTGTTCTGGCGGACCACACGCACGCGGGAGTAAGCACGGCGCTCCAGGCTTGCTGCACACGTAGGTCGCACAGCCCTACACCCCGTACCCACACCAGCCCCCACGCCGAGCGAGGGCCGCGATCACCCTTGGGGAAGTCCACCATCATAAATACATAAATACAGATCACGTTCCTTTCGTTCAACCACTGTAACGAACGACCGACCGCGCATCACCAGCACCAGGACGCAACATAAATCCTCGTAAGAAGAGTAGCACGTGAGCCAAGACCGCACACCGCACCCAGTCACCCGCCGGCGGAGGCGCGCGCAGCAGCCGGTCCGGCGCGGCGGCGCGGCCGCCTGCGCTGTGCGCACCTCGTCGCGGATGTGCCAGAGCCGCGTGTCCTCGGGCCGCAGCCGGAGCCGCGAGCTGAGGAACTCGTACAGCTGACGCACGCTCGCCTGCCGGCTAAACGCCGCCGTGTACGCCACGTAGCGCTTGGGCGCCGCGCTGTTGCCCAGCATCGTCGAGTACGAGGAGACGTCGACTGCCGGACGGCGGGGCGTCAGAGACGGGACGGCGGGGTGTCAGAGACGGGGCGTCAGATACGGCGCGCAGGGCGCCAGAGCCATAGCGGCGGGGCGTCAGAGACGGGGCGGCGGGGCATCAGAGACAGAGCGGCCGGGCGTCAGAGACGGGGCGGCCGGGAGTCAGAACCGGGGCGGCCGGGAGTTAGAGACGGCGCGCGGGGGCGGCGGGGGCGGCGGCATATGTCAGTCATATCACACACGGGCCGTACTGGGGACTGGGGACAGGTCGGACTGCCGGAACGCAACAGCTCAAAGCCACAAACAGGTGCGAAGCAGGACACGGGACCGAACCTGGTACGTCACATGACTTCGGGTATGGCCGCGTTGTCACACATATTCTGAGGCTTAGTGCCAGGTTCTGCGCCACAGATGGAGCTAAAGCACAGCTGACGTGGTCCCGGTAAACAGGCGTTGGTCATACAACAATGCGTGTTTTTTCCAGGATCGATAGGCCTTGATGATGGGAGGACTGATGATACAGGTCGAACCGAAAGAAGCCGCCGGACACATGTTCAGCAGGAGGGCGGTTCGCGGGGGATGGCTGGGGCAGGCAGGGCGTGACGCCGTTTACGGTCAGGTCTTTTGCTTCTCTAAGATAAATATAAAACATATCGTCAACATAAGTCTACGATAACGTTCATCCGAGCACACATGTTGAGGCACAGTTACATTGTCCAAACGTCTCCCCTACAGTCAAATGACTTCAAATCATTAAACAGCTATATGTGGATCGTTCACGCCAAAACAAAGCGATGACTTCAATGTGCAGCAGCAATTCATAGCACCAGCAGCACGACGTCATTTCAAAATGCCTCTTCTTTGCACAATATCATAACGTGACAGCAGGTCAACAGGTGATGCCTAATGCCAAATGCCTAATGTGTGGCAAATATAAGGATACCACACCACGGCCGTAAGTCATGATCCTCAACAAACAAGTCCATTACAAATCGGTGCGTCCACCTGGCGGGGACGGGACATGCACAACTACCACATTATGTTCGAAACATGGCTGACTACGAGCAAATCAAACTATGAATTAGAAATGCTTTGTGCTGGGGCTTGGCTTTGACACCGGGTCCCTCCAGGGCTATTTAACACACCAATGCTTTTAAAAACAACACCAACAGGCTTGCTCAGCTGGTTCAGATCTCACAGTGCATGCTCGCCAGAGCTTGATGCTGACCGTTCAAGTGGCGTGTCATGACCACTTCAGCGGTGCCAAAAACAGCAATGCAGGTGTACACCTACTCGACCCTTACACCGTAACATTACTACGCTGTGTAAGGTGAACAACCATAACACCTATAAGCATGCCTATTTACATACACAATGGTCCAGGCGTTTAAAACGGAGATGACATGCTTAACGTGTCCTTCAAATCATGTACCGACTATATATTTAAAAACAGGGACACGACAGGAGACGAAAACGGCTACCAAGCGCAGAGGAAGCGCCAAGAAGACACCAACAACGCCTGCAAACAATACTCCACGCGCAGTAACAGCTACGAGAACGAGCTCCAACCCTCCCAGAGACCAGCCGAACCAGTGCCGGACTTCCAACACACCGAGCGGCCGTTCGCACGTCCCCACACCACATGCCGCCCGCCCGCCGGCGCCACATGCGTGGCAGCCACCGGCACCGCGTGCGTGGCAGCCACCGGCGCGTGCTGGCCCTCCCCGCCGCATGCGTGGCCGCGGCGGCCGCCGGACGGCCGGTCCGCACACCGCACACACACACATCTCAGGGAGGAGGCGTGCTGAGACTGGGTCCACCTCACCTAGCGGCACGCCCGAGTACCCACCAACGGAGCCGGACCAGGCGGTCTGGCCGCTGCGCGTTGCCGCCGCCTGGTGGCGCAGCAGGCGCAGGTTGATAGGGTACAGCTCGAGCTCCACCGACACGCCGGCCGCCGGCTGGATCACCTGGCGGCGCGAGGGCGGCGGTCACGCGCGCCCCGCTGGGGACGCATGCGAGGCGACAGCGAGGACAGGCACTGGGTCACCATCAGCTCAGCACGCTGCTGAAGGGTCACACCCTCGACGCACGCACGCATCGAAGAGCCAGGCACCACTCAGGACCTCGAACGTGGCGGGAGGTAGTAAAACCAGGGTCTGATCGTAAAAATGAAGACGAAATGACACTTGCTGGTGCGGTAGTGGTAGCCACTCCGCAATCACACCCAAGCCGCCGTGCCACTGTACCACCGCCAGAGCCAGCCCGGCCTCTCACCTGACACGGCAGACTCGGCGAGCCGCCGTACTACTGCACAGCCGCCAGAGCCAGCCCGGCCTCTCACCTGACACGGCAGACCCGGCGAGCCACCGTACCACTGCACCAGCGCCAGAGCCAGCCCGGCCTCTCACCTGACGTGGCAGGCCCGGCGAGCCGCCGTACCACTGCACCAGCGCCTTCCACAGGCTCTCCGGCACCAGCTCGAAGTCGCGGCCGCGCACCAGCGTCACGTCCGTCCGCAGCCGACCGCCCTCGCCCGTCAGGTTCGTCACCTGTCCGACGCGACCGTCGAGTCAGGGTCACCGCTCGTCAGACATTCGTCCCTCACCACCGACGCGCCGGACGTGCGGTCCGCATGACCGAGGAGCGTCGGCTTCGCGACCCCACGGGTTCGTGGCCAGTGCAATGTGAAGGACTGAACAGAATCGCGAAAGTCAGCGACGACTCGTCAAACACCACGCCCAGGGCGTGCAGCGACCAATGTGTACCATAATCGCCCTAGCAGATAACGATTCAAAGGCCACACTCTAGGACCAGGCCCGAGCCCAGTCTTCACAGCTGCACGTGTCCTCTGACGACCCTCTTCCGCGCTCAGCACCCGACCAGCCGGCGGCGCGCGCAGTGACCTTGTTGAGCGGCGGCTGCGTCAGCGGCGCGTTGTCGACGGCGCCGGGCCGAGGTGGCGCGGCGGCGGCGGAGGAGGCGGCGGCGGCGGTGCGGCTGGCACCCGCCGCCAGCTTGCGGCTGGGGTTGGGCGACGGCGACGGCGACGGCGAGGGCGTGGCGGCGCGCTCGAGCGTTGCTAGCGAGGCGGCCGAGCCGGCCGGCCGCGGGCCGCCGGAGCGCGGCCGCAGGCAGTCGGCGTTCGGGTTCTCCGAGAGCGTCTTCACGCTGGTCACCACCACGGGACTGTCGAGATGCGGGGAAGGCCGCCCGGTCAGCCGGGCGCGGCGGGCGGGCGGGAGCACGCCGCGGCAGGCGCAAGCTCAGGCACACTCGCTAGTCACAGGGAAAAACACTCCAACCGGGGACGCCAGCAAACCGGGGGCCAACGTGTCGTGCCAGCTTTAGGCCGGGTGCCTGGTGTAATCTAGAGGGTTGGATGACCGGGAGCGACGGTTCGCCGGGCCTCGAGCGGCGGCTCACCTGACGTCGTTGGCCACCACGGCGTCGGCCTTGCACTTCTTATCGCGGCTGGTGGAGCGGCTGAGCGTGGCGTGGCCCGAAGCGGTGGAGGCGGCGCTCGAAGCCGTCGCCCCGCCGCTCGACGTCTCGGCCTGGAACGGCGCCGCCATCAGCACCGGCGGACACACACACGTGCCGCGGCCCCGAGGAGTCGGCAGCGGCAGCCCCGTACCGGGCCGGCGCCGGTAACAACCACCGCAGGACTGAACATCGGTGGTACAAAACCGCACACACTGTGTCAGAGAGACATCTATTCCTGCCCAGCTTACAAGGTTTAATGTCCAACTCGCACGGCCGTCATGCCGGTACGAGGGCACTCACTGACCGGCGGGCGTCCCCCTCACCTGGTAGTTGACGTAGTCGGTCCATGCGTTCCACCAGGCCATGTTGACCAGGTACCAGAGCGCGCCGACCCGGTAGCCGAGCGCCTCCTGGCGGCAAAGCCAGCCCAGCACGATGTCCGCCTCCTCCTGTCGACTGCGCGGCCGCAGGCCCAGCACCACGTGACACATCTGCAACACGCGCGCAGGGTCACGTGCCACTCCCTGTTGTGTCCAGGGTGTCACCGTGTGACCTGTCTGCACACTACGGACCGGCACGGCGAAACACGCACGCAAAATCACGTGCCACTCCTGTTGTGCCCAGAGTGTCACCGTGTGACCCGTCTGCACACTACGGACCGGCATGGCGAAACGTGCACGTAAAGCGCGGACCAATATTATGAGGCACATCTACAACGTAAAGATAGGTACCACGTGACAAATTTGGTATCAGGTCATCATCTCATGAGAAGCCAACGATTTAGGTACACACGCCACGTAGCGCAGACGTAGTTTGAAAAGGGAAATCTCGTGTGGCATGGGCAAGACCAACATTGCCGTCAAGTGTCACATCTAAGAACGCAAACCGGAGCTGCGCGTCACTGCAAGAACTACTTCGCTTTGACACACTCAAGATCGTCTGCACATCAAATAAGATGTAAACGACTGGTGATAACGCAATCGACAACCCACATTCCCGTTCGTCAAATCCTTATCCTGCAAACATAATAAGCCACGACATGAACCAACATATAGCTTTTCTCAGCAGCTGTGGCAGATACAACAAACCGTAGGCCGTCTCCTCTTTAAATGCCACTTCTCCTGTTCTCGGCTGGAACATCGGTCGCACCTTATCTGGCGCTGCTCGAACCCCGCTCAACTCCGGTCCTTTCACTGCTCCGTCACCCCGGAGGCAACATCAGCCAGCCCCCTCCCCCTAATGCACGGCACTGGGGGCTGCAGGAGCGTGCCAAGCCGTCCAGCGCCGCAACGGCTGACCTAACGGTGCCACCACCGAAGAATGCTATTATGCCGCTACACAAAGTCAGCCACTCTTGCAAGGCTGAAGGCGACCGGAACGAAGCATACCAAAACGAAAGGATGAATCGCATCGATATCGCGTACTATCAACAGTGCATTTGCTAACGGAAAACTCTCTCTAGATGCCATCAAATCCGAAAGAAATGTGATGGCAGCAGCATGATAGTGATGCAAGCAACAAGCTTCAAATCCTAAAGGGAAAACTAACAAAAAATATGTTTAACGGTACTGGGTAATGTCGCACAAGACTATCATGAGCGATCGTTGTTCGAGCGATCAAGGGTAGGAGCGCAGCCAGTATTTGCGACGGGAGACTAGGATTTTGTTAGGATCTAGATCCAGCGCCACTCACAGTACCTGCACTGTGCCAACAGATTACAGACGTAACAGATACCGGCAGGTGCAGTGGATGCACCTAACGTGTCAATGGGCCATCAGTTGTTTTGCCGGGCGCTGGAACAATGTCTCTGCCGCGTACATCTCCACTCGGCTGTCCTCTAGCCTTGACATTAACTTGTCGCTGCTGGGTGCATGCCATTGCCTTGGTAGTCATGAGATACAAAGCCATAAAAATTGTCTTGATCTCCAGACAATGCAAGTATATCCAAAAGCGTCGCGCTGAAAAGCTGCGCTCGACGCTGCAAGAGTGAGGGGCTAAGCCCCCACTGCTGACTGCGCATGCGATCAGGGGTCACCTCAACACGGCAGGCCGATATCGCGGAATACCTCGCACGGCAACTAACGACGCAGTGCCCAGCCCGGCCGACAGCTGACTATTTCCTAGAAGATCTGCAAAGAACGAGGACGACAGCAAGCACTTCATTATACGTGCCAGGGCCCACTCCAACGAAGTGTAGCAAACGGCAGCTGACATGATATCGCGCACGTGCAAGGCGTTGCACATTGTGCGAGGCAGGCTTAAAAATACAGCATCAATGCCGCAACGAGCCCGAGGCTTCAACAAACTGAAATATCTGAACAGCATCACCGTCACCGTCAAAGACCAAACGGTGCATACCAAAAGACACCTAGCACTCGACGTAAAACGTTCACGATTACATTACCATGCTTTTAGAGGACGAGACGTCGTAAATCGCCGACATCGATCGGCATACATTATTTGCCAGCCGGCCTAGCAACCGTCGGTAAAAACCGCCGGCCACACCCTCAGGGCGCCGGGAGCGGCTATCTTATCACGAGAGCGCCGCACAGCAGGCGCCCTGGGCCGGCCCGTGAACAGCGCGGCGCGCGCGTCCTCCGCGGCGGCCCACAGTATTCGGGGTCATGCCCGGCGGCCGGTCAATATGGATCAGCGCGCCCGGCCGGCCGCCGCGGGACAAACAGCGGCGGCCCGGGGGCGCGCCCGCTCCCGGGCGCGCGGCACGCGGCGACTTATCAATAGCCGGGCGGCTGGCCGCGGCGAGCAGCCGATTATTCGCCGGCCGCGGCGGCGAACGTGACGCTGTTTACGGCGGGGCAGCGCGGCCGGCGCCGGCGGCCGGCCCGGAGGGTGGATAGCACGGCTCGGCTGGGACGGGAGCGGCCAGGCAGAGTCGCCGGGCGCCCGGGCAGGAGGGCGCTACGTGACGGCTCACCCGACGCCCAAGTCATCACCGCACCCCCCACAACACCTACCGGCGGGGATGCCACTGATAGGTCCCACCGGAGGGGGATGGATGGAAACCAAGTCAAACCAGACGCGCTGAGAACCCTTAGTTACAATAAAATAAGGAAAAAAACTCTACCGCTCCTCAACAACATCGCAAATTCTGATCCAGCGGTCTGTTGCAATTTTGGACATCGGCACGATGGCTCATAATCGACTATAATAATAGATAAATAATCGACCGTGCGGCTTTGGCGGCTTATCTCGTGTTGTGACGAGGGCCAGAACTGGTGGGTTCAAGATACGCCCGCTGATGCGTCCAGTTAATCACCAAAACACCCGTATTCGCCGATACAACGGGGTGAAGTTTAGCACGGCTGGCCATGTGTTGAGCAAACTACTAGGCGCAAGTAACTACCAACTTAGTGAATACTCTACCACAGCCCTGTGAAGCAGTGGCCTCAAAAATGTAAATGAGTGCGCGAGATCCCCGGAATCTTCCAGATCCCCTCCCCTAGCGGTACCTTCCGCCAATATTCAACGGAGCACAACTGATCCGCCGTGCCTGGTTCGCGACCCCGATTCAAGGTCGCTCGTCCGAGGCGCAGTCGGCGTGGCTGCCTCGTCCCACCCTACACAGCAGCCGCTGTCGGGTCCGCTGACGCCTCGCCCGCCGCCGCCGGCCCCACCTGGAACAGGAGGCTGGGGCAGTAGTCGGAGAGCGGGTTGTCCAGCGTCCAGATCAGGTACTCCTCCTGCGTGATGAAGGCGCCGCTGTCCGAGCCGGCCAGGATGCTAGCCACCATGCCGTCCCGCTCTGCCGAAGAGGCCGGAACCAGCTGTCAGTGGCGCGCCGCCGCCCCAGGCCGTTCGGCGCCGGCAGCTCCAGCTACCCAAACACTGCCGCCGGCGGCAGCGCAAGTAGCTGCGCGGCGCTGCGCAGCCGCGAGCTCGGTCCCGCAGCGCGGCAGCCGACGAGGCGGCGGCGCCGGCGGCTCCGGCTACCCAAACACCGCCGCCGGTGGCGGCGCAAGTGGCCGCGCGGCGCTGCGCCGCCGCGAGCTCGGTCCCGCAGCGCGGCAGCCGACGGGACGACGTGACAGGGCAAACCAGACGACATCGAGACACACTTGGAACAACTCAAACCCGTGGCCGTGACGCGGTGGGGGAGCTCGAGCGCAGGGAGAGAACGTCAGCCGCCGCAAAACCGGCCGCACTAAGTCTGCACGCTGTCCTGCCGCCTCCGGAGTGGGCATCTCCCACTGACGCCACGCGCGTACGACACGGACTCGGCGACGGCGCCCTCGTCACTGACCTGCGGCCGAGACCTCGGTCGACATGCAGTGCAGCACGTCCACCATCAGGCGCACCTCGGCCTCGTTCAGCCGGCCGTCGCGGTCGCTGTCGAACACCTTGAAGCAGACTGGGCCGGCACGGGTCGGGCGTCAGCGGCCGGCCGGCGGTGGCAGCCGAGTGGTCATGGCCGCGTCAAGTACAGAAAGGCAGCGGCGCGTCCCACATGACCGGGAAAGCGCTCCGTACCAGCAGCAGGTCACACATGAACTTCCAATGTAAAAGGTTATTTAGCATTATGTTTAATTCACATAATACGTGGCAGAGAATGCACACATTCGGTATATCAGATGTGTTCCACATTGCCATCGGAATCAATGCCCGAAGACCCCAGAGACCGAAGGCATTTGTGTGTACGCCCGGTTGCCGGCTGTACGCACATTTGTGTCGCTCCAGGTGCGGGCCGCGACAGGCGGCCGAGATGCCGCAGGCCATCTCCTTGAAGTCGATGTGGCCGTCGCGGTTCTCGTCGAAGGCGTTGAAGAAGCCGTCCAGCAGCGGCTCGGGCAGCGGCGGCGTCACCAGCGGGCCGAGCAGGTCGCGGTCGAAGCGGCCCGAACGAGACTGACCTTTCAGACTCCAGTACTTCTGCTCCAGCTCCAGAATCTCGCGCTCCTCCACTGTCACGCACGGACGGCGCCACGCCAACAGTTAAACACAATCCAATATAACAATCAAAACTCCTACGGACCCAGACATCACTACCTGACTTACATTAGAAATGACTGACTTAAATCAGCAACTGTTTTAAACAAATTATTACGTCATGGCTGTTCAACTAAATCCTTACAACGAAGCAACACAGCAAAACAACACAGCAGAGAACAATACCTGACTTACATTAGAAAAACGTTTGACTTCCATCAAAACTCATTCTATTAAAAACACAACTACTTCGTGCCTTTGCAAAAATCCTTACCACGAGTCGACAAATCAAAATAAAATGAAGCCGGTTTTACCGAAGCACCCACGTAACTATGCACTACACAATATTCAGTCGTCCACATGGCCTATGTAAAGAACAGTTCAGAGCGTTCAGACACATATTGTGATACAGGACATTCTATAAAGCACTTGTCGGTCCGCCTCCTTCGAGCGGCCTGCCTCCACTGATGCTCCAGCGGGAGCCGGCCGCAAAGGCGAGGAAGCGCGCGACCGGCAGCGGACGGTGGCGGCCACACTTACGGTGCGTGACGCCGGCCAGCGACTGATAGAATGTGGGCGTCTCCAGGTCGTCGGAGAGCTTGAGGCCCGGGTCGCGGGAGAGCAGCCACGTGCTGAGCTCGGTGGAGGCGGCGTACAGCTGCACCCAGTCGCGGTACTCGGGGTACCCCACCCGCTCCTCCTGCCGAGCGTGGGCGCGCGGCCGGCGGCGTCACCACACAGCGCACAACAACTCGCTGGGCTCCAGCGGCGGCAGCGCACGTGCGCCGCAGACAGCTGACACAGTCGCCGTGTACACAACACGCGGCTGGAGCAGCGACGGCCACGGTCGCAACCAAAACACGGCCACACAGGTCCAATCCACGGCCTTGGGAGATATGCGGCTACGCAGCCACAATACGAGATCACGGGGGTTGGCTAGCACGGCCACATAATCCACATACTTGATAATGTGAGCTAGCAGTACCACGGCCACACAGCCGCAACACGAGATCATGGGAGTTGGCCAACACGGCCTCACAGCCGTAACACGAGATCATGGGAGTTGGCTAACACTGTCACATAGCCCAACACCAGATCACGGGAGCTGGCTAGCACGGTCGCACAGCCCCAACATGAGATCACGGGAGCTGGCTAACACGGTCAAACAGCTTAAGACGTGATTATGTGAGCTAGCAGTAACACAAACGCACAGCCCCAATGCACGATAACTGCAGCTGGGCTCTAGCGTCATCAGTAGCCAAAACAGACGGCCGCGAAGAAATCCAAGCATGCAGTCCTGGCGCTGCTGGGCAGGTAGCGTGGCAACCGCAGCCGATCCTAAAGGTCATGGTGGGCACCACAAAAGTCACACCTGTCATAACACACTCGTCAGCCGGGTGAGCCCTCGGACGACAGCTGACGCGACAGTGACAGTGTCAGCACACACTGACAGGGGCAGCCGTGCCATAGGACCGGGCGGGCCGGCGTGTCTCATGGCTTTGTCCAGGCTGTGAAACCGCAACCCATTCAATCTGCCGTCTGACGCCTACGTTCAAATGCATCGGTCATCGCATATCATCTCCGTATAAATTTGTCACTCGCGAGTTTCATCATCACAAACGTTTTGCATAATGCACCGAGTGACTTGGTTTCGATATACATATGGTGACAGAGGTAAGCATATATTTACCTTCCCTCGCACTTCCATCCACGACAAATGCCTCAATGAATTCACCAGAAACTATGATGCACATCTAGATATGCATCCATACCATCACCTCTAGATATGTGATCCCTCGCTAATTAAGACAGCAAGTGCAACTGCACGGTAACAAGGGCGGCATTTAGTTCAACACCCCGAACGTTTGGCATGATTAAAATTTCATAGCGAATCAGACAAAAAGGCAGTGGTGTCAAGAAAGGAGACACAGCATTGAGTCCCCTGGGTTTCATTCATACGTTCATGTTTTTCAGGTATGTTCTACAGTAGCATCAACTGGCACAAGACCTTACTGACCATAGCCAAGTAGCCTGGCCTTCTATATACTATGCAGTATGCCAAAGCATAATCAGAAACCGGGTCATCATACTAGTACGTCTTCCAGTCTTGTCTCTTCACGGAAACACTGCAGTGCCTGTGCCCCGCATGCTACAGCATGCTGAAGCATCGCCCCAAAGTACCTAGCTTATCAGTCAGTGAACCTCAAACTATTACATCAGCAGAATACGACCGAGCTGCCTCACAGGTACAGTCAAGATAACGACCCGTTGTTGTGGCGCTGCTGACAACGCAAGGGATGTCGCACAGGTACCCGGCACTTATCTTCTGAACCCACAATGGGCAGACAATGGGCCTTTTCAAGAACTGCACGGCGCACAGGCCGTCTGGACCTCCGGCAAGGCGGGAGCGAGAGCCGCCTGCAACGACGTAGCTCGGAACTCGCGCGATATCCCACGACTAGCCCCATCAACGATGACCTCAAATGGCACTGACAACGCACTGTTGTTCACAAATTAAGTCCAACACAACACTCACCTCCCACATTATCCTCAACGTCCATCAGAGAGGAGAGATACCATCTGCCACAGCCCTTGTAACTCCAGGCACATTTCGCAGGCACAGACCCGCGACATGCTCGCCGCGGCACGCTACCGCGGTCGCTCACCGTTTTGAAGAGTGCCCTGAAGCCGTCCACGTTGGTCTTGCCCTCGCACTGCTGCACCACCTTCAGCATGGACGTGCGGGTGATGTACTGGCCGCTGTCGCCGGCGTACACGTTGAACAGCACTGCAACGCAGGCCATCCGCCAGTCAGGCGCGCCGAGGGCGGGCCAGGCGACTCCACCACCGGCACGATACCGACTCAAGCTCAGACGCGACAAACCGACACAGGGATCGAACACTTGAGACCGGTGTTCGCCTGTTGTGACGGGCGACAGCACAAGCATCGAATATCGCGTGTTCACCCTCGCCAACTTCAACGTCTCGCCGCCTTCCACAGCGTAGGGTGCTAGTGCCACCCTCCTGCTGATCACAATGATCGCACTTTTGTCGTGTCACAACAAAGGTTCCAAAAAGTGCGGCAGCTCCGTAAGTGATCTGAAGCTTTCACTCAGGCCAGTTTGCAGTATCCCTTACATCTGACCAGCCAGGTTGTGTTAAACAATATCCTACTGCACCCTTGCTCTCTCTACATAGCCCTGCACAGTGACCTCTTGGCTCTACATAGCCTCGCGCGCAATAAAACTGACCAAACGCGAACACCAGCCGTCCATCCGTTCTAAAAATACAACGAGGTCATCCGAAGTCACTGCATGACCCACGTGACCTTGACCATAGACGGGCTTCCACGCATGATGTTCATATATGGGACCACTGGTACAATGTGAAAGGTCTACCAACACCTATTTTCGAGGCTTCGGTTAACTCGTCCTGACACCATCGTGGTCTCAAATGACCAGCTCTTCAATACCCTCGCTATACGCCAGTGATTTTGACTTGAGATACACCTACCGTGTTTGAGCGAGAATTTCAAGCAACATCTTGGATTTGATATGTAGTGGCCTCGACCTCAAATAAGCTAAAGAAATGCCAAGAACAATGACATCATCTATGATCCCCCACATTCCGCACCACGTGAGCAGATCTGGTGCACAGGGGACACAGGACGCGTCCCGCTGAGCGGATCGCCCTCTATTTACGTCTGGTCTTCTCTTCGACGGTGCCCTTGGTGATGACCACCAGACCGCAGAGCAGGTCCTTGAAGCTGATACCCTTCTGAGCGCCGCTGCAGGCCGTGTAGATGATCTGCGGCAGAAGAGGCGCCGCCTCAGTGGCAGCCGCAGCACGCCCGAATAGGCTGGTGACGTGGCTGCCCGAGGCCATGGACGGTCACGCGCCGCGCCGCTCGAGCGACCGACAGCCGGGTCGGCACGCGCCCGTGCCGACAACCGTCACACTCACGCACAGAGACTGGCGGACAGCCGCCACAAGTACACAGCGGCGATCGGACGGGCGTCACACGTACACAGTGACTGGCGGACAGCCGCCACAAGTACACAGTGGCGATCGGACGGGCGTCATACGTACACAGTGACGGGCGGACAGCCGTCTCAAGTGTACAGTGACGGGCGGACAGCCGTCACGCGTACACAGTGACGGGCGGACAGCCGTCACGCGCACACAGTGACGGGCGGACAGCCGTCGGGCGTCCGCAGGCAGACACGCAGCTATCACGTGTTTCCGGATTGGTCACAGCTGTTGCACAGCCCCAGACAGCCACGCAACTATCACATGCCAGCCGGACACGCAGTCACCACGTGCTCGCGGACTGGCACATGGCCCTCGCACGTGTGCTGGTACGCAGCAGCCAAATGCCCAAGCCCAGGGAATGGCACAGCAGGTTGGCCAGTTGCACCGCCACGTCCGTGGGGCGTCTATGGCCACCCATCAAACCTGACATATGAGAGACCACAACAAATAAGTAGGGGCACATGGTTGTGAATGAGGAGGTCACACAAAGCCGACTCTGTGGCATATGAGCATGGGGATAGCACTTTATGACTGCAGGCGTCTTGTCTGACCCTGAGGGAAGCCTTGAGAACAAATTGAAGTGGTAACATTGGCAATTTAATCACAGTGAACCACAAAATGAAAAAAACATCATTGCTAGATGGTACCATGCTTGTGCAGCATAAGGCATAGCATGTAAGTATGAAAGTATGAAAATAAGTAAGGCATGTAAGGCATGTAAGTATGAAAAGGGAATCAAGATGGCCTCCTTACAATAATTATATACATGATATTCATTCAGCAAGCTTGATTTTTACTATTAAAAATGCAACTTACTAAACAAAAAATCTTAATTCCCTTTAACACACCATTATATAATGTAATGTTTCAATGGTTTCAAAACTACATGTCAATAGTTATGCAATACACAAAGGATTACAGTGAGGTAAATGTGTCATATGCCCACTGCAATTTACAAAAGCCATTACAAGAAGCATGGTCAGTCAGCCTGCCACACAATACACTGGTGGTGATGTACCTCAGCTTGGGCAGCAGGAACATTGTCGCCCAGCACATCGTGGAAGAATGTCTGGCGGCTGATGGCCCCGCTGCTGTTGCCCAGACGCTTGGCCGCCTCCCTCAGTCGTTTCAGGTCAGCCTCACTCACTGAAGCAAGCAAAAGGTAGTGAGTCCCATCACAAACATTTACTGTGTAATATATAAAGTTTGTGATCAATGGACAGCCTTCAAAACCATAATGCCAATGAAAGAATGAGACACACATAAACACAAAACCATGATCAGAGCAGTCGTACACAGTCATCATTATCAAGTACAACTCACTTTACATTATGAGTTCGCTACCCCACACACTGGTGAGGGAAGATGGCTAATTTTGTTCCTGTGAAGCATTACTTCATCACTTCTTCATTACATCTTCAAAACCCTGATTTCATAAAGTAAGCATGTGCACAAATTTTCCATATAAGTATGCAAAACAGAGAGTAAATGCAAAATCAGACTGCATGCATTGGCATACAAAGAGGGTTAAATCAAACAATAAATGGCCATGCAAATCTTGAAGCCAAAATATCATATCTCATCCAGATATCTGGTTGCATCTGGTATAATGTTGCATTCAGTTGTATGCCATGCTGCTGTCATATGGCGTATCCATGTACAACTCCCAAAAAGAAAATGTACAGGTTGGACAGGACACAGTGGCAAAAAAATCAGCAAAGTAGTTGGTCAGCCAAAAACCTAATATATAACATAGATGTCATCATGTATTCATGTTGAGGGTCCTGACATGTCATCACCATCAATTACATGTTAACATATCAACTTCATTATCATTTCAATAATTGCTATCCCAGAAAAAAAATAGCAGAGTTTGTAATGGGCTTACAACACAAGATTTATGTGATATTTCTTTTTCTTCTGAAGCAAAATGCAGTTTCTCAGGCAGTTATTTGGGAGCTGTCATTGATCAAACAATGCTCAACATGCAGCAATGCTACACATCTATATGCAGCCAAAAATGCTCCAAAAATAATATATGTAACCAGAAAATAATAATATACACAGGTCATTACACAGACATTCTAAAACAAGACTAAAACTATACTATACTCAAGTATATTTTTGCCTCAGGGTTATGGTTGATGCACAGGTAGTTGATGACAATGTATGCTGGTAGCATGCCATGGAATCCATCCATTATTGAGGATTAAAATGCAACATCTTTAGAAAAATATTGTTGATTAATGAGCATCATAATGTGAGTATTGCAATTAAAACCAGAATTTTCCATGCCAATGTTAAATCATAGGTATAAAATTACATAAGAATGTTCAAGACACAAAATAAAACAACATGAACAATCCACAATATACAACTGTCTCCCATTCTGGTGGCCACCATCAAGATATGTGCTTGACACAGGTTATTTCATGACAGCTAGTCTTGTGGCTTTTTTACAACAAGGGAAATGCTTTAATCAGGGCAGCTTGATACAAATCAGTCTATTTCATCAGATTTAGCCATATTCCTAAAACCCTTTTTAACACCCGTAGATGTCCATATTCAATGTTTATAACTGGTCATTCGCACATCCTAACTCTCAGCTTAATAATACCATTATAGCACATGGGGGTAAGCAAGTTATCTACCACAAACTCAGACAAATGAAGATAATCAAATGTGAGTCTGCTAGTATATGACAGCATCCACTTGGCGGAAAGTCCGCAAAAAATACATCCAATGCACTGGAAACCCACATGACACAGTACACTGAACCTGGACCTGACACTTGCCTGTGCCAAACCCATGCCAAGCAAAATTGTGCCACAAAGTAATGGTTGACTGAGGACCAAACTCTGATTGCTCATATTTGCTGTGCACATGCACTGACATTTTGCTGCGATGTTACTGCTGTACAGACTTGATCAACATAATATTTTTTGCAGTCAGACTTACAGGCTGCAACAAGATATGACCAACACTTTGCCCGATGTGCCTACATAAATGAATTACACACATAAAAATGAATTTTTTCACGCAAAGTTTGACATAGAATTCACCAACCTCTTTTCACGGCGTCTTCGTAGGAGATGCACGTCAGTTTTGATTCTCTGCCCCCCATGGCAGATAAGTGATGTCGTTCTAGCTTCACAATCCGTATCTTCAACAAACCGACTGCATCGCCATCCCGAAAGCATACAAGGTCACATATAAAACAGCCCGAAAACCTTCCACGTGAACATATCAGGCCCTCACACAACCAACCCACACCCCCTTCACCACCACTCAGCTCCCGACTCTCAATTTGCGCCGATGTTGGTGTGGTCGCTCGTCGAGCATTGGCCTACAATTATTTGTTTTGATAAAAGAGAAGAGGGATCAACGCAGCCGAAATCTCCAAGTCTCTTGTTTTCTATACTTGGAAACAAATACAGTGATGAAATCAAAGTATTACGTTCATAATTCTCCAGCATGTTCCTTTAGATCTATTATATTTTCTCGGTTCATATCCAAAAGCTATAACAACTATTTTGCACGGAAGAATTTGATAAACTACTAAACAAGTACCGACTTATACGGATAAAGCTGGAAAGCTGCCTTCATCACTATTTACTACGCTCTCGTGATTGTAAAATTGGTCAAGGTTGCAGTTGCAGACACCACTTTGGGATATGGACATATATATGACGTCATCCTTCTTTTTCTAAGTTTTGTGGTTATGACATAAAATAAAAAGATAAAAAACTATGTAATTTTTTTTTAAAGAGTAGCGTTTATTTTTACATGCCTTTCTGTGCCTTTAAATGAGCAAAAAATGATCCTATTCAATTCTTACATCAGCTGGATATGCTTGACGCTCAGATAAGTTGTAAGGCGAAACATTTGCAACATGTGCGTCAATAGCTGTATGCGGAGCTTTGGGCGTACGCAAATGCAAGGATATGCTCGATGCGTGGTCGTTCGCGACTCACCAGGCTTACCAGATTGGATGAGGCTGACGTGAAGAAGATAACAGTGTGTTTTGCCGTTGATTCGTGCGTGATCCGTCGTATTGAAGTTCGTCAGTTTGTGCTGCATGCAGACCACGGGGAGTAGTTAGCTTGTACGAAAGTTAATTTCGGGATGAACAAGGGTATTGCTCTCTATGCAGCAGACGATGCGTCTGCATTCTTGGTGCGCCTGTGCGCATCTATTTGTAGGTATTCTGTCGTGCATGGTAAAATATGCCACTTTGGTTGTGCATTATTTGTGTTCATGATGTGCTTGTGACATACCGCCAACTATTTTAGTCATGTAGTCTGGATTCACTGGACATGTGGTAGGATGGTTTTCCAAATGGAGTTCTATCACATGAATTGAAAAAGAGTAAAACAGATCAGTGAGTATCAGCTTTATTGAGTCCTATGTGACTTGTTTTATCTCAGTGTAACACCACTTGTATGAGACTGTGGTGATGCATGCAATATCATAATCCTCATGCTTGCCATATGCCCATAGACATTGGAGATAACATGCCCTGGAAGACTGCTTAAACAGTGGACAGCATAGCCAAAGAAACCTACTAAATCACCCACTGGAATGCTCAGTGTTTGCTACTGTTTGGAAACCTTGGCTAGCTGCTCATCTGAAAAGCCACCTGCTCCATGGTGCTGTTAATCTACTGGCTGATATCTGGGTCCTTTGACCCATTCTCAGCTGCATTTGTGTCAGACAAGATATGCTCAAACTGAAAGGGGCATCAGCTATACCATACAAGGCATGTGGTTGGAAGACTGCAAAAAGTACTTGCTATTGTGAACATGTCTGATGCAGGAGCACTATTCCTGCAACAGTTTTAGCACTTGCATGCTTTAAATCTGACTTCTTAGAGCCTGGGCCATAGCCTTCACTAATTTGAGCATGCATAAACCTGTAGTGAGAGGAATCCTATGGTTTCAAAGGAAATGTCTGAAAAAATGCCTCTTAAAGTATTATGCATCCATAGTCTAGCATGAGGTTCAGTGAATAGATACTATTTTTCCATCAGTTTCAGCGCACAGGTTCGCTAGGGACCACACCATACCACATCACTAACTTACCTTACCAAGGCCATGCCAAGTCTGAGTGTCACACATCAAACAAAATGGGGCCCTGTATTTCCATAGGTCATCCTCTAAGATGAGGAAGAGGCAGTTGTGTTGCTTATTGCGGTATAACACACATCCCATTCCAAGCATAGTCCCCTGTGATGAGTTCCTTGTCACAAGGAGCTCCCTGTCACAAGGGTCCCTATATGACAAGGAGCCCTATGTCACAAGGAGTCCTCTGTCATGAGGGGCCTCTTGTCATAAGGAGCCTCTTGTCACAAGGAGCCTCCTGTCACAAGGAGCCTCCTGTCACAAGGAGCCTCCTGTCACAAGGGGTCCCTGTTACAAAGAGCCCCTATCACAAGGAGCCTGCTGGCACAACAAGCTCGCTCACACAAACAGCTGTCTGTCACAAAGATTATCACCAGCCCCCACCTGTTCAGAAACCAGTGTACGGTGCTCTTATTTCTTGGATTCGTGCCTGAATATGTTTTCTGGTGTTTGTGTTTTTTGGGTCAGTGCCAAGTGGGGTGAAGTTTGGGTGTCATGGCCATAGGGTTATTGTAGAGTGTTTAGAGGTATATCTTCTGTTTCAAATTCTAACTGCACTTTTTTATTGACAGATGGTGCTACATGGGTAGGCACAGCTCAGTGTGCAGTATTGAAGCCAAATATTGAGCATCATGCCTTTTGAAATGGCAATAGCAGGCAATGTCACATCTCACTGTGCTCAAAATGCACTAACAGATGGATTTGGGTGGTTTATTCAATTCTTGCTTGCTGGGCTGGCATTTGCTTCTCTCATAAGTAAGTATGTGTCATTGTATGTTCATGGGTTATAATCATTGCATTGATTATGATCCAACATGTCTTGTTCATGTATTCACCCTTACCACATTTTGCATCCATCTTTGAACACTTACTGTGATACTTTGAACATGTGCAAGTTGTGTGTATCCCCATTTGTTTAATATAGATCAAACTAAAATGATAAAATGTGGATGACCAGATAATGGTGACAGCATGACATTCAAGGGGCTAGACACTTATAACTTTCCACTATCAAAGAATATAATATGGTAGATTGCAATCACATATGTATTGTCAGTATCATTCTCAAATGTTTGAACAATGCTCATTCAAGCAGTGATATCAGCCAAGCACTGGAATGGAAGCCTCACTATAAGATAGTGCTGCTTTGGTAAAACAGTGCAGCTGACTGTGAGTGTCTGGACTATGATGTGTCCGGACGATGGTGTGTCCGGACGATGATGTGTCCGGACGATGGTGTGTCCACACGATCGTGTGTCCAGACGATCTTGTGTCCAGATGATGGTGTGACCGGGCGATGGTGTGTCTGGATGATGGTGTGTCAGGACGATGTTTTGTCCGGATGATGGTGTGTCCGGGTGACAATGTGTCCGGACGATCGTGTGTCCAGACGATGGTGTGTTCGGGCGATGGTGTGTCCGGACGATAGTGTGTCTGGACGATGGTGCGTCCGGATGGTGGTGTGTCCGGATGGCGTCGCCCGATACTTCAGTTGTTTTGGTGCATGGAGGCGTGATCTGCCACTCTTCAGGGTAGTCACCCGGCACGTGGCACGCGTTTCAGTCAAGCGGTTCTGCGAGCCGGAACACGAGCGGCGCTCATGGCTCATCTGGTTCTACGACACATCCAAGCAGGGTGTCGGCGCCATGGTCGTCCACTTTGCCAACGTCTACTTGGCCACCACATACACGGGGGACCCGTGCACATGGTAACGCCCTGGCTAAGACGTTATTTATTTTTTATTCTTCCTAAGATATATTAGCTAAGAATTATTTATTCTTCCATCACATATTATTTATTACAAATCAGCTTCCCTCATTGCAGTGCACTGCAGAAACAGGGAGACCTGTTTGGTCTGAGGAGTATGACATGATGAATCTCTATGTGCACACAAATTGGGCTCCCTTAAAGCCTTCAAGTGGCTAATGCGACCCAAATGGATGTGGGCTCGGTAGATCTGATGTACACAGCCGTGGAGGGGGGTCTGGATTGTCATTTTTATATTGTGACGTTGTTTTAGGTACATCATTAACTTCCTGCTGGACTCCACGGTCGGCTTAGTCATAATTTTCATATGCGTGAGAATATGCCAGCATTTAGCTGTTCAGAAGGATTGGCCCAGCATCAACTTCGGCGAATACGGTGAGTGTCTATGTAAGAAAGAATGGCGATGCCACTTAGGGATTTATTTTATTTCGATAGCACGTCGTGGATGGCTGGTCGAAATCTGCCGGACAGGATTTTCAGAGGTCCTTGAGTCAGCAAGTTTCCAAGATCACTTAAGAAGATTGTACAAGCTTCTCTATTCTAGTGATTATTAGTCGTCATTGTTACGTCGGCGGATTTGTGAGTGGACCTAAAAAGACGGATCCTAGTTTTCACCGGACATTTTGGCGAAGTTGAAAAATGCATGATGGATCCCACAAAATTAGTTCCAAGGTTAAGGACGTCTTAGATTTTGGAAGCACACCTCGCAAAATCGGATGGGTTCTCTTTAAGCTACTAGTCAAAGTATGTTCTAGCCCGCTAGTTGCTTTGGCAAAAGTTTCACTCATCTCCGATCCCAGTTGATTTGCTAACGTGTTCAACACGAGTCCGGGGATATTTTGACTTTGGAGGATTCCAAAAGCTCCTTTAAACCTTTGAATGTGACGCCTTGCCCCTGTTTGGACCTTTGCAGGGGTGCCACAAATCGATAAGTGATCGTGCTATCTGCTACAGCCCTCGAAACCTAGCATTGCGAAGTTCGCTTTAAAAAATCAACCGCGTGTTCAGGTGGCTGCTGTAAAAGGGTTTTGAGAGCTTGATGTGGCAGAAATATGACTTAGTCTTCTAGATTTAGACAGCCTGATTAGCCATTTAGATTTGGACAACCAGTTGGATACTTATTGATATATATATATATATATATATATATATATATATATATCGAGACTATTTGGAATACGAATGCCAAATGTAAGCTTCGCTTTATTTGGCATCAAAGTCGATCCTAAAGCTACCAAAATGATCTCTGGAAAATCTGCTACAATGTAGGACATACATCCTGAAACTTGTAAAGTTCATCTGGACGGATGGAATTATGGTTTCTTTTGCGCCCATTCCAGACCGATCGAGGATCCTAAAGATTCCTCAGCATTTTCAGTGAATCCTGTGTTCTGTGTGGTCTGTGGTCGAAAATTCCCGACCAAAACCCCGTGTCCACTTTTAGGATCGACGCACTTATTTCATCAACTCTAGCTGGACATACGAATGCGTTAAAGAGCCACACACGTCAATAAGCGAAACGGGAAGAAATAACAGACCGGCCTCGCCGGTCAGCCGCCCAGCGCTAGACAGCCCGCCAGCGAAGCAGTTCTGGCCGTGGGTGTTACCGATGGTGTACTCTGTGCGCGGGCCAGGCTGGCCGCCGGTGTCGCAGGGTCCGACTGTGCAGCAAACCGGTGACTCGCACTTTACAGGCAGCCCGACTGTGCGGCGGCGCAGTCGCGACTATGCAGCGCGAGTACAGACCTGTGCACGTACAGTACACGTCATCATCGTGACCGGTGGTGTACGTGCTTCAGGTAATCCGCCGGTGGCGCAGTCCTGGCTGGTGCAGTCGGTGGTGTACGTGTTCATCATGATCCTGGAGAAGCTAGTGGTGTCGGCGCTGATCCAGCTGGACATCTGGGACCGCGTCAGCCAGATCATCCTGTCTCCCATCACCAACCCGCGCTTGGAGCTCGCCATTGTCGTGCTCGTCATCCCGTTCTTCGTCAACGTGAGTACATTCGCATGGAGGCAGGCCGGGTGGCGGAGCGCACAATGAAACTGAAAAGCACACCCGAGACCCGCATGGCCCAATCGGTGACGTGATCACGGCGGTGAACCTGGTGAGCACTGGCTTACGAATCTCGTAGTTCGTGAAGCAGTACTTTGGAGACAATTTCGGTGAACCCGCCTTAACAACACCCGCGGTTACATAGGGCAAGTTCGAATGATGATTAATTTTCAGGGACTAACGACGGAACCGAAACCGAAGATTAGAGAACGATGGTACAAGCTGTTTGTCAATATGATATGAGTTTAAGGTTGTCGCGATCAAGTTTTTCGACCATTGTGGAAATGACTGGCTTTCTGTGTCGCGGCGGGCCGGTCATCAGCCGTTGCCTCCGCTGCAGGCGCTCATGTTCTGGATCACGGACAACTTCCTGATGCGGCGCCGGCCGGGCCTGGCGCGCTCGCCGGCTCGCGGTCGCTACTGCCCATACCAGGACAAGCTGGACGACGACGAGCAGGTGCTGCTGATGGAGAACGGCCACGAAAACCTGCAGCAGCGCCACCCCAGCGGCGGCGCCACCGTGACGTAGCGCGCCACCGGGACACCGGCCGGATCTAACGCGCCATCTGGTGACCGTCCGGCACGAGATATGGCGGCGCCAGACGAACGGCGTGTCAGCGGGGAGCGCGCGCCTGTGGATTGGGGTCCTGGGACACTGTGTTGGATGTCTTTCACGGATGAGTATTTTTGGCTGAGCCTTGCCGTTGGATCCGTGAGGACGAATTTCATAAGATGCGACGGGCCTCCTGGCCCCGTACGATGCCTGACCAGTGTGATAGTACGAATGTGCACTTGTGTAGTATATGCAGCGGGATGTCAGCTCTTCGCTCTTTAGGAATGAACGGCACCAACAGACAAGCTGTGATGGATTCGTGGTGAGAACCGCACGGTGCTTGCGGACTAGCGCGTCCAGTCCTCTGTTTGCGTAAGTGAACATTTTCCAATCGATAATGTGCCGATGCCCATGATCTGCCCTTCTGTCATTGGCAGTTCCATCATTTTTAGGCACTGGTTTGAGGTGTCTTTACATGTTAAGCCCTATCGCCAAACCTTGAAATCGTCTTTTGCTCCAGTAGTGGGACACATTGCCCAAAGCAGATGAATGGAGCATGGGCCCCGCCAACCGATTGTATCCGAACTATCCGGATGAAATCTTTGCGGCATGCTGCTTGTACCCGCTCCACCTAATCTCGCTTTAATCAGCCATATCGGGCCGTTTTCCACGAGGTCGCACCACGGGCTAGTGCACGTTTGGCCGGCTTCATTGCCGGCGGCTGTCCCCATCAGCCTGCGTGGGCCCCTCCTGAGTCGGTGGCTATGGCAGTCAGTGTCGCTGTTCTCCGTACTATTATCAGCTATGTTCTCCGTACTGTTCTCAGCTGTGTTCGCCGTACTATTATCAGCTGTTTTCTGCGTACTATTCTCAACTGTGCTCTCCGTGCTATTCTCAGTTGTGCTATCCGTACTATTATCAGTTGTGCTTTCCATACTGTTATCAGCTGCGTTATCCGTACTTTTCTCAGCTGTGTTCGCCTTACACCAGCTGTGTTCTCCGTACTGTTCTCCGCTGTGTTCGCCGTACACCAGCTGTGTTCTCCGTACTATTCTGTGTTCTCCATATTATTGTCAGCTGTGTTCTCCGTACTTTTCCCAACTGTGTTCTACGAACCATTCTCAGCTTTGCTCTCCGTAATATTCTCACCGTTGCTAACTGTCACGAGGGCAGCGATGTTTGCCAACGGATGTAATGTGATGTTTCTTCGCCGGCGGTGTCTTTTACATCCATGTACCAACATGTATCTATTATATTTATGTACATATGATATCGAATGACAATCGGTCGTCGGTCGCAAATGCCATCAAATTGGATGGGACTTGTAGCGACTAAGTTGATACGGGTGCGTACATCCTGTCTGGTTACGTCGCGTCTAACTCGACGTTCGTGCGCTGCTCACTCCTGTCTGTCTTCTCTGCATGGTTTGTTATATGTACCACATTTAGGCCATTGACCACGCTGTCGAAAGTCTCCCACTGGCAGTGGTTTGCGGCTATCCATTAGGCCATTCTTGGCTCTGCACGAGCCAAGACAAACTCGTGGCGCGTAAGTGGCCGATCCGTGCATAACGCATGTCCCAAGTCACAGCGGATAGACACGCTCGCTGGCGGGCACGACACCGTTCCGCTGGAGCGCACGTACTCCCAGACATGTCGCGCTTGTCGCGTGGTTGTCAATGACGAGGGAGTGCGAGTCCTGCGGCATATCTGGTACTAGTCGATAATCCGCACCTATGTGAAACCAGATCCTGTGGTATTTATGCGCCCACTGTACCCGTATCATTGACAATCTTTGTCGGGGTCTTCCAGCAATAATGGGCGACTCAAGGGGGTTTGAAGCGGTTGGTAACATTCGTCTCATCGAGCATTTCTTCTATATCACATTGCTCTTGTGTTATCTGGTGAAATAGCCCACGGCTATCAGCCATACCATGAGACGCTGTGTTATGTCACAATACAGTCATATACCCAGTGGGGATATGTTCATGTGTCCGCGTGCTGACGCATGCTGCGCGGCTGCTGGACGTGATGGGGGGGGGGGGGGGGGCGGCATGAATGGAGCGCGGGCGGACGGCTGGGGTGACGGCCTCATGCCGTGCGACCCGTGATGCAGCAGCAGAAACTGACTCGTCAGTGTTGCATCACTTGTCGCTGCGCCATTATTTAAATTGGTTCAGATTTATTGGGCGTTGTCTTAGACCTCGACACCCTGGTCGAACTCCCCGCATGAACCGTTCAACGAGTCAATTACGTCTGACTGATTGAGGAGAGGTGCGCCATGAGTTGACTAACAACAATGCACCGGCGCCTTGGACGCAGACAGGCAGCTCTGCAGCCTTTCACTGTCTATGAAGGGCTGGTCATGTCGACTCTCGAACTCGCCAGGACGGGCAGATCACGTATTCCTGGCATCCAGCCAGTCTCACCCGCACTTCACGGCGCCGGCTGCGATCGCTACCGACATCGGCCAGGAGCTCTCGACGCCGCCGGTCATCCTCACTCCCGACCGCGGACAAGGGAACATATCCCCTGTCGCAGTCTGGGAGATCTTCCGAGACGGACCATCAGCTGGCCAGCGTGTGCAGCCGTCTCCAGACGTCGGCCGCGGCCGCCTGAGACCGCCGCCCCAGGCGCTGAGGGAGCTGAGGGAACTGAGCGCCTGAGACCGCCGCCTCAGGCGCCGAGGGGGCTGAGGGAACTGAGCGCCTGAGACCGCCGGCTCCGGCGCTGAGGGAACTGAGCGCCCAATGCCACCGCCTCAGGCGCCAAGTGAGCTGAGGGAACTGAGCGCCTGGGACCGCCGCCTCGGGCGCTTAGGGAAATGAGCGCCCAATGCCACCGCCTCAGGCGTCAAGGGAGCTGAGGGAACTGAGCGCCTGAGATCGCCGCCTCGGGCGCTGGGGGAACCGAGGGAGTTGAGCGCCTGAGACTGCCGTCTCAGGCGCTAAGGAGGCCGAGGGAGCTGAGCGTGTGGCGGCGCCGGTTACTCCCTCATGGTGGGATGAGTGGCCCCGCAGACCGGGTCATCAAAACTACCAACCACCGGCGGCCGTCGGGGATGACAAAAAAGTGCACGCTCTGCTATCATCGATAATGAAAAAACTCAACTAAATGTATTTCGGGCATAGCGGACAATGCCGGGATTCGGGATGACATAAACACGGCTTGCCATCCAGCCCACCTCCCCGTCAGAATCTGCCCTCAAGGTTAAAAGCCGTCTGCGGCATGTATTCGGTCCAGGGGAAGCGGTGGAATGCGCAATGTGCCGTGAAGGCTCAAGGACTCGCCCCAAAACTATTGATTGCCGTTGCCAGCTGCGACTGCGAGGCCAGCCGGGCCGACGCCTTTGATCGTGTTGCCAGTAGCACGCTGGTAGCTTCAGTTGGCCGCTCTGCAGTCAAAAACGGGCCTGGCCAGTGTTCTCCGCTCTTATGACGCAATCAGTTATCACAAAAATGCGTTGTGACATGTATTTATGACACTGAAGATTTTACCATTCAAAATGCATTTAAAATACACATATTGCAACACTTGCATTGCATATCATTCATTGGAAGCAGCTAACAGGCAGATGTAGCGCCACGAAAAGGGTTTGTCCTGGAACATTTGGCGTGATAAGCTCGTATGTCTAATGCCCATTGCAAATTGCTGACGCACAGCCTTTCACCCCTTGACACAAATAACGTGAAACAGTGACGGCATTACACCTGCATATGTGTCTGTGAGCGAATGGCGTGTCTAGCCTGCGCTTAGCTCAGCCACAGTACAACTTGACAATTCAACAGGACCTCGTGGTAACACCTGACGCTTGAGATCTATCAACGGGGAACACAAACCAGCACAAAGGTGGCAACATACAACATGCATGCAGCAATGCCTGACAACATCAGGTCAACAGATCACATTGAGTGCATCTTGCCACGTCATCCCTCCAACACCACGGCATCTATGACGGGCTAGCGTGGAACGATGCGGCGCGAATCCACCAATGGGGTCGCGCCGACGTCCGGGACGGAAGCAGGTTTCCAGTTTTGTACTACACATGGACGGCTGGTCGCGTCAAATGTCGAAAACTCGGCGGAACGGACAGTGCAGGCATTCCTGGCATATGGCCAATCTCGACCGAACCCCTGAGCCGCTGACGGAGATCACTACCGACATCTACCAAGATCTTTTGAGATCATCACTCGTCCCTCAATCCAGACCGCTCAAGCCATGAGGTAACACTTCACGCAACAGGCGAGGAAAACCTTTCCGAGACCAACCATACCCGGCTGCTGAAGTCTGCTGCAGCAGCTGCTGAAGTCTGCTCGAGACGCCGGCAGCATTCATCTGAGACCAGCGTCGGCGGCCGTCTCAGGCGCTAAGCGAGCTGACCTCGTGGCAGCGCGCAGCCGCCGCCGCCGGCGGCAGCGGCCCATAGCCGGCGCAGCGGTCGGCCGGCGAGTCGAGTCGGGCGGCCGCCGCCGAGCCGGCCACCGACAGCGCCGTGTCGAGCGTCGGCGAGCGCAGCTGGGCACGGTCCAGCACGTCGCCGCTCGACACGGACGCGTCCACCATGCACGGCTTGGCGGTGTCGGCGGTGCGGCGGATCTCCAGGCCGCAGCAGCGCACGCTGCTGGGACAGGCGGCCCGCAGGGGGCAGCAGCAGCGCGCCCGTGCCGCGTCCGGCCGCCGGCAGCCGACCGACGGCAGGCGCGCCCACAGCGACTGCCAGGCCACAGACAAGTCAGGGTGGCAGCATTCTGACACATCATCATGCAATTGCTACATAGGCTGTGCAAATCATTAACAAAAGTGACCTTAAGGTAACCCAACCAGTTTGAAAACTCATCAATGATCACTAATTTCAGTCAATGTGGCAAAAAGGTAGCATGCAAATGGGTGTCACAAAATCTTCACGTGATAACAAATCTTTGGGTCACATTACAGTCGACATAATGCATTTAGTGCACCATATCACCAATGTGGTCAATGTGGCACCATTAAACCCAAATAATCAGCCTGACTCAGCCTTTTCCAGCTCACACCTACCATAAACATACCAGGCTCAATGTGAGTGGAGTTTAGCTGAATTATTGCCAAGTTCATGAATTTGAAAGCAGAGCACAAACCTTCAAAAAGGAAGCTTCCACTTAAAATTGTTGAGCTTAGCATAGCCAAACCAAACATAGCATTTGCATCATCACAGGACCACAACAATAACTTGCTTACCTCCAAATGCAATCTCCAAGCCAGGTGATCAGTTTTTGATGCTTGGCTGCAGGGAAACTTAAGAACTGTTGTTGGTCTTGGCCACAGCATGAGGCAATCACAGCAGTGAAGAGATTCCAAGGTATCCAATGGTCGCCGATTTAAGATGACTTGCCGCATAAACATACCTGGCAAGAAAATGAAGGCATTATTTTTGAATTGCAATGTATCGTGATACTAGGATCTGTATATATGCAAATGATGCACCAGACACAAGTAATTTGTGTTGCAAAAGGGGATGTGCCAACAAAATTAAGTCCTTAAGCACATTTTCATAGGTGAAAATGATGGTATTGATGGGCTTGGTTGACACAACCAATATAAAAACTGTTGAACACAAGCAATGACACAGCTAAGGTTGGAGTTTTTGGGGCCATGCCTCCCTCCCCTGATGATGACAGGGTCTCCTGAGGTCAAAAAGATCTCACACTTTTAGATTATCAGGTGCATTTTGAGCTCCTAAAATATCAAGCTGATGGACCTCATGGACCACGTATCCAAATAGGGCCTTGAGCTAGCAAAGTCCTCCGAACCCAGAAATATAGCAACAGCATCCCTATAACAACAAAACACTGCTGTCTTGACTAAAAGACCCCCTTGGACTGAATTGCCCATTTTGGAAGCAAGTCCTGGCTAAACCACTGAACACCAGGCTCAAATACATATCTTAAAGCTATGGTAAATGTAAGAATATTGATTGAGCAAACATATTGACTAATCTGAGATGGGACACATCAGTCTTGTTGCTAGTATAGATCAGGTTGCAAAAGGACCAAGTGGCAACACCAAGCTGCATTTATGCTCCAATAAGTTGTATGATCAGTCATAACTGCATGCTTTGAAGAAAGAACCTCCAGCATGAAATCAGTCCAAAACAGATGGAGTGGGTAAACCACAGGGGTTTCACTTACATATGATCACTGCCAATCCATACAGTATGATTGCAATGCAGAAAATTGCTGCAAGGGGCAGTCCAAAGAATGAAGTGCTGGTATTTTTGGCTGAGCCATCAAACACTTTTCTCTCAGATTCCCCTGATGCATCCATCCAATTGAATTAGGCTTGTCCTCTTCTTTGAAACATCACAGCTTCATCTGCAGGACAGATATATTTGTTAGACCGTGAGTTCTGACTCCATGTAGTTGGCACTAGGTCATAATAAAAATCAACCATATTTTCACCTGGTGATCCAAATGAGCTATTGCCTACAGTGAGCTGGAATGAGTGACTCCAAGTCTGATTATTGCTATGAACAAAGCACCCCAAGTTGCACTTTGAATTGGGCTGATGAAAACCCAACTGTTATTCTTAATCCAACAATGTATAGCATGACTGGAGCTTGAGAACCTGTTCATTACCTTTTGTTGAGCAATTTGACTTTGAGTTATTATGGATTATCAGCACTGTGCTACATTTAACAAAATGTCCTTGTGATTTCTTCAGACAAATAAAAATCAACACCATTCTCTTCTCAACCCCCCCCCCCCCACATAGTCTTACAAGACTACACCCTGAACCAAGTATAAAGATGCTGATGAAGCTTCAGTCGCCTCTAAATAAGGAATGAGCTGCTAAATTTACCCAAAAGTTCAAGGAAGCAGAAGGCCCTATAAATGCATTACACAAATGACCATGTAATCACAGTTGCAAGATGTTTAAAAGGTGCTGTAATGTATTTCACAGATACTACGAGATGCAAGCAGCAAACACCAAATTGCTTGAATAAATGTCGTAACCACCAAGTGCGATGCGTTAAATGCACCAGTGTAAACCCCTTCAACCCCCTCAACGCCAGCCGACACCTACACCATTTAAAAAACGTTGCTTTTGAGATCATTCACGCTCAAATCACGATCTTCAAAACCAAAGCACTCTTCATTTTCTGTACTTGATACCTTACGTCGGTGCCATTGCAGTTCATTTCCACGCAACAACCATAACAAACCCCACGTTACACAACACGGTCATAACATGACGCCCCCATGGCCCTGAAAAAAATATGTATTTTGACACGGATGTTACAAAAGGCGTAAAACCGACTATAGACAACCCTGCACTAATTATTTATATTGCGGCCCGTGTCTTACGTGAGTTTTTTCCATTTAGTCAATATCACGTTGATACTGCGTTAGAAAATAATAAATAGAGCGCTACATTATCTTTATGCATGAGAAATGCACAGTATCACAACCGCACGTTTCAGACAAGCATTTTTTTGCAGATAAAACCCTTCTAGAAAATGTTGATATCATCGGGATCTTACTTTCCGACCTGCTTTTTTTAATTGAGCTCAGTTGATATGGATAGCTGTACAATCAATTTAATTAAGAGTGGATGGAAGTGATGCAGCAATAAAGGTAGCGGCATCCATCTCCGGACAAACCGAGCATTGACGCTACAGCGTTTGAATAAAGAATGGACTTCATCTCTTGAGTTTTCGACATTTTGCATTGAAAGTTTGAAAGAAAGGCATTTGCCAGGAAGTAAAGGAGTTGTGTCCCGCAGAGGTCTCCACTCAAAACATTACTATCTACCATGCTACATTCGGCCTTGTAAAATCGATGTGTCAGACCGGGAGCGCAGCCAGGAGTTTCTTAACGGGGAGAAGGGGGCGGAGTTCAATGAGAACGCATCCCGATGTCAATGTCTGTCGATGTCTTTCAGGAGCTATCTATGGTGAAGAAAAATATTAGAATGAGTCAGCAACCCCTCCCCATCCCGGCTGTGCCTGTGCACCAAACAGGATACGACATTCGAAACCCTGCGATTTGGAGACCCGTGAATGCTAGCAACGTTGATGTAACGTTGGGTCACATGATGACGAGAACGTTGGTACTAGTCACTGTCATTTCGTCATTACTGAGTGTGATGGCAACTGGGTAAGGTTTTTATTCAGGGCATTAATTTGTTTATCAAATGTCTTTCTGAAATGAACTCCTACGGATGGGGACGAGCATTGTAGCCAGGCGCGAGCTCCTTTGCGGAGAGGTGGCGCTCAGTGGCCACCGCGGCTTTCGACCTATCTTCAAGAGCTTCGTCATGGTAGCTTCGAAGCCAGCCGAGGCCGCGTCTGTGTTGAGTTCCGAAGAGGTCGACATGATGGCCAACAGGCTCAACTGCCACTTCGCTGCCGTAGACGCCCGCATCGCAGCCAGCCTGCGGAGCGCGGTGAACGCTGGCACCGAGAACCCAGGACCGCCCACCGTCTGCGTCGCTGCCTTCCTGTTCTGACCTGCGGCGCTACTAGAGCTGCCGCGATGTGTTCAGCGTATGAGTACATCGCAGGCAGTGGGCCTGGATGAGGTCCCACTCCAGGCTGTGAAGGAATGTTTCGTCAGTCGTCGGTGCTCATCCTTTAAAAGTCGTCAATTTATCTCTCGTGACCAAACTTTTTCTAGATAGCTGGAAGACGCCATGAGCTGTACCGGGTCCGAAGTCAGGTGATCCGGCTGTATCGCCCAACAAAAGGCCCATATCTCTACTCAGTGTGTGCATTCTAAGATCTTAGAAAAGGCAGCTGCACACAGCTCACATGATGTCTGAATGCGACAGCGCTATTGCATCTGTCCCAGTATGCCTGTAGGCTGCGCCATTCAACCGAAGATGCCGTGGTCGCCGCAGCCGAACGCCTGCTCGCCAAAACGTGCGACGGTCTGGTATCGTCGGTAACGACGATCGATTTTTCAAAGATATTCGATGGCATTGACCACGGTGTCACCCTTATCGAGCTGTCTTAGTAAAGCGCTATCGGTGTTGGATGGTTCAGGAGTTATTTGAGTGGTTGAGGGTAGGTGGCGCATGAAGGACGCCTCACTCTACCCATGTCATGTGATGTGCCTCAGGGCTGGAGCACCGGTCCAACTTTGTTCATTTTGTTTACCAATGGATACATGACTCATGGCTGCCTCATCTCCTACGCTGACGACACCATGTACGTGGACTGCACGCCACCTGACGGACCGGGTCTCGCCGATCTCAAAACCAGGCTGGAATTTACTATGCGTGATCTTCAGAACTGGTGCAGTGCCCATTCTCTCGAAATGAACGGATCAAAAACTGTCTTTATGCTCGTTGATTCAAAACGAAGTTTATAGTCAGCTGACTTTCAGTTTAAAGTAAACGGTTCGACTTTGCATGCCTCAAGTAGCATCGAAATTATCGGCGTCATAGTTGATTCCGGTCTGTATTGGGTGCCCATATCTCGAGCGTCGTGAAAAAATGCAATGGTATTCTCTTCAGACCTTCTCAAAATTATCATCCAGGTGCACGTGTTCCCTCACATCACATACTGTCTGCGCATGTGAGGTGGGGCGACCAGGAATCAGCTACACAAAATTTAAAAAAGACAAGTTAGCTTTGCCGCAAGGAGTAAATCCCGGTTGTAAAACGCACCATCATAGAACTCCGACTTTAATTTCCGTGCATGACCGAGGATTGAGGTCATGGTGGCGCACCACGAAGTGATTCAAGTGTTAAGGGCGTTAAAGGAGGCAGGTGCGCCTCACGAGGTCCGCGCGCTTTTTGTCCCATGCGCCTCTGTTTCAACAAGTGAAACGCGCGCCTTGGATAGGGGTAGTCTGCACCTGTGCAGACACCGAGTGCCGTCACACAGAGGGCTTTTTTGCATCGAGCCGCAGCTGCCTGGAAGCCGCCTGTCACCGTACGTCTGTGATGCCACCACGCTGAGCGCGTTTGAGACCGTCATACACGATGTGATGTTAACCACTGACGACTGATCTGATCCGGCCCGCAGTGCATTGATAGGTCTGTTTGGGCTCTTTGTCCATTGCATTGCTCGTATCATTCACTTGCATACCTTATGTGTGTGCCTTCTTATACTACACCTGCATGCAACTTAAAAAATGACCTTGACCTGAGACCGTAACAGCCAACATGTGGATGGTTTTCAATAAGCTAATATTGATACTGAGTAAAACCCCAACAAGATAAGATTTCTTCGATATTTCAATTAATTGTGAAGACGACACCGCGGTTATTTCCGGCGGGATTTACCCAGTTACTAATGATCTTAAACTCTGGCGTCGTGATCTTAAACTTTTTTGGTGTCGTGACGTCACCAAAAGCGTGAAGTCACGACACCTCACACCTGAACACATAGCACGGTCAGATAGTGTCGGATGGCCAGGGGAATGAGCTTCTGAATGACATGGGTCTTCCGACAGGAACTGTATACCGGAGCTGATATGTGAATACAAACCGACTCCTGAAGCTTCTTTCGCTTTTTTAGACACTTATTTCCACTTGCCATGCACGCGTTGCGTCCACGTATCACGCAATGTCGTCTGATCGTGACTCATTGCTCCCTGTTGGTGACCTCTGAAAGTTATGATTGTCAATAATTGGACAAACTGATTCGAGAATAACCAAAATTTCGTAGCAGCACGCGGTGTCCCTTGAAAAACGTAACTTCACTTAAAAAACTGCAATATTTTTTGGTAACTTCAAAAAGTTATAGGTTTTGTTCGTGCATAGGGCACCACAGCCCCCAGGTAAAAATAAGGCAGCCTTTATCTCTATGGTTTTTGAACGAAAATTCGTCCGTCCCGGTGGCTCAGTTGGTTAGAGCGCCTGCCTCCCGATTCACCCACCCGTGGCGGGGTGGGCTCGGGTCGCTTTAGGCGCTCGCTATTTGCCCTTGACAGGTATGGCCTGCGGCTGGTAGCAGCGGTCGCGCTAAAGGTCAGTTGACGTCAGAGGGCAGGACGGACCGTGCCGAGCAATGCGGCACGTTAAGCTCTCGCCACTAAATTCTGCCGTTGCCTGGAATTGCGCGATCGGATGGTAGGGGTCAGGGCTCACACAACAAGCACTGCTTAGCGTGAGCGCTGATCCCATAAATCCATCCATTCAAAGGGTTCCGATCGAATTTTAAGAATAAAAAAAAACTTATTTTCGTCACTGCATCGCGACGCATTGTTTTCATCACAAGTGGTCCGTCAGGTGCGAAATGAGCAGCTGTTCTTGACGCTCGTTCCTATCACGTTTTGGTCCAGCGTCAGTGACCTGCGCTGATTGTAAGCGCCCGCAGCTTTTCGAATGACACGCTTATAAACTACAATTTTGGTACACCTGTTTTAGAAACATTTGTTCGAGGTGCTGAATATTGGTGATCCTATTTGAACTTGTGACGGCCACAATGTTCCATGCGAACCTTCGTTAATGAGCGCAGTGCTACCCTGACAAAGACTGCCTGATCTGGAAGAATATCGAGTGGTTCGTGGCTTTGACTTTCCGCTTGGCTCCCCGAAAAAATCATACGAGAAAAATGCATCAGGTAAAACGCCGTACATCATACAACCAATGCGCCATTTTTCTGGCACCTTGTGTTTTCAGTGTTGCAAATGGTATGTGTATGCATCCGGAGCCAGTGCCGGCTTCCGTGTGTCATTGTGATTGTAGGCATTAGAGCCATTCGGGAGCCGACTGCGTGATTCGCGCTCTTCTGCACACAATGTATTGTTTGGAGTTGTCACTGCTAATATTGATACGAATACCTATGCGTGATATCAATAGCTGCAATGACAAGAAGGATGCTTACTGCAAAAAAAGATGCAGAAGTAAGCATCCTACTTGACACACTCTCAGCCCCACAAAAGTAAGCGATTGACCTTCAATTGTAAACCCTCAAATTTCTACTTAAGTTGGAAAAATCGTTATTGGTGCATTTCTTCCGAACTGAACGTCTTGTTTTGCCATAGGAATGTACGAAACTTTAGCAACGTCCTACAATTGCCCAAAAGTGCTGAGCTCTTATGAACATTTAAAATGCTACTTACTTTCAGTGGCATTCATGCGTCGCATGACATATTACGGAGGAGTGACGAAGCATTCGTTCCGTTTCATTGTGATTTGTTTCCAACGAGTGCAGCTTGCTTTTTCAAGTCAACCGCGTCAACCGAGCCCGCAACATTGCAAATTCCAGGTTGCAAGGACTTCCGCAGTCGATCGAAGGGAGACATGTTGACGAGTCAATCCTTCGCCACCGTCCCGAAGTGCAGCAAGCGTCTCTGGACCACGAGCCGTTGACACGCCGCCTCGATTCGGCCCTAGTACAGATGCTGCGCTGTAATCGCCCACTCCATTCCCGAGCGTGTTTTGGCGGGAAGGATAAGCCTGCGACCTCGGCGTAGCTTGACCGATTGATGTCAGTACTGTGCGTAGGATGAGTGCAAACAGAGGAAAAGTTCCGTGTAACCGTGCTCATTTTGACAGGAAGATAAGAGCAGGTGTATTGCACGCCTAATCTTTACCTGTTTACGCATTGGTTGTTGGGATTGGCTTGTAGAAAGCGATGAACCAACTAAAATGTGCAGTCACTCCAGTGCCTACCAGATGTGCAGCCGTGTCAACGATGCTTTGGTGGGGCTGTTCTTGAAAACTGTCTCCTCCTGCAGAGCACACTGCTCCGTCACATCTCGCTGCGACCGCAGGCAGATCACAATGTGGAGCGCATGATAATTTATATGAAAGCTTAACGCCGAACCCGTGCAGGAGTTATTTAATACGCAGCGGCCAGCTGCATCAAATGGAGCCGGGCAGTTACAACTTAACGGCGCAGATTATCCAGATGGAAACGGCAATTAATAATAGATGTAACAATTAGATACATTTTAAATAAATATCTCAACGCGGCCCGGTCTCCACACCAAGCCTTTAAACATATGAATTAGGACTATTTTGGGATGACTCCGGGAAGCAATTCGGAATATTTACTCAATGTGTTGCCGAATTGTGGAACGTCCTACCACCGTTTCGGTGGATAATACGCATCGTTGCTTCATCTCTAGCGTTCGCTACTAACCACATTTAAGAAACATGTGATAGAAAATAAACCCGTGTAAATCATTTGCTGTCTTTCACGACACACAATTTTAAGACGAAGTACTGCCTGTCACCGTGTCTGTTTTCGCTGACTCGGCACCGTTGAACCGCATAGACCAAGCATCCAGATCTGCCTCCCTTCCGAATACCCTCATCGCAGGTCGACTGGGGCATTCAACCGTGCCCGGGGTGGCACATCCGACAGCCCGTCGCGCCCCGTGAGTCCGCGCGTGATACAAGCGCGCGGCGCCTGCCGCCGGCCGGCCGCCAGGGCGCGCTGACCACTGACATTCAAGACGCGGCGCGCTCGAGGCGACGGCGGCGCGCGCCGACGCCGTCTCACGGCGGCGGCAGGCCAGTGGCGATCGGCGCGCGGGGCTGGGTGGGCGCGCGCCTCGGTTCCGGTCCGCCAGGGCCACGTGAGCGGCCCCCTCACGGGTGGACACAGCGTAGACCTGTCGTGGCGGGGAGCGGACGTCCTGCGAGCGCCGGCGGCGGTAGGTGCGACTGTCAACGGCGGGGCTTAGAGCCGCCGTCGGAAGAGCGGGTCGACACAGAGACCTCGTGACATGTCGCCGCCGTTTAACATTTGCGACGAACCGAAGACGTGCCGCGGCGCGGGTGCGATGTCGGCCGTGGCGACGTCGCCCCATGCCGAGGCGGCGGACAGGAGCGGAGACGGCATCATGCCGCTCGAGCCGCGGCCGTTCCGGCCCTTCAAGACGTCCGAGGAGTACCTGTACGCCATGAAGGAGGACCTGGCGGAGTGGCTCAACATGCTGTACGTCCTGCGCATGACGGCGGAGAACTTCATGGAAGTGCTGGAGACAGGCGTCGTCCTCTGCGAAGTAAGTAGCGGTCGTATAAATCTCATAGTGCTGTTTCGTGGTGTAATTAACGCTCATCTGTGCCGCAGTGCGCTATACCCATGATGACAATTTAGTAACGCGCTGGGTTGGTTGATTTCGGTAAATTGGACTACTGCACCTATATCTCACTTGCGCTTCTTACTATTTGAAAAAACTGAGATATTAGAGAAAGAGAGAAGTGGAGAAATACAAATATATAAGGGTAAGGAGAAACTGAAGAAACGTTTTTTCGTTGTCAAAGTTGGAATCTTACTAAGATTTCACGCAAGTTACATGCCCATACCCACAGAACGCTATTTTGACATATTCAAGTACCGCCGACATCCACGACCGGAGCTGAGGTCTCAAAGCTGGACCTTTTCGTGGCGACGGGCGTAGCGGGGCTTGGGAAATGTAGCGAATAACAACCAAGCCCACGGCCGAATGCACATGACCGGCCCACGGACCGATCACCATAGCCACGCGACCGCGGCGTTATCGGTGTGACACGTCACGGATCGGTATGGGTCGTGACGCCCTGTGACGGCAGCCATACGCCGACGTGGTCACACGACTGGAGCCCCGCCCCGACCCCGCCTCTGCCGCCGGTCTCGACGCTGCCGCACGGTCGGCGACGCTGCAGAGCCGCATTGTCTCCGCCGAGCCAGCCGCTATCGGCCATCGGCAGGATTTCCCGAGACGGTCGTTTCGCTGTTCGTTATCGTCCTCGTGGCGCGTGGCGGCTCCATTGTTTGCGGCCCCCGGGTTACAACATTGTAAAAGGCCCGGCTGTGATAAATTGGGCCACAGTCGCGAAATTCGACGCGTTCCGTCTCAGTCCGCCACATGTGCTCGACGCAGTGTCGTCACCATGACGACGCCAGCGACGCCGCCTGCACGCCTGCCGATAGAACAGGTGTCGGCGCTCGCTGCCGCCATTTACGCCTCTGTGAATTCATTTGCGACAGTTTTTTTGTTTGTTGTGGTAGTTTGTCCTTGACATTGATCTCAGGATGGCGGCTAATGAATGCGCGAGAAATTGTGACTTTGGCTCAAGCGCCGTTCCTGCTGAAAGTTGTCGGCATTGCGAACTACGTGCTCCTTTCCGAAATGCTAAGTACAGCCTTAAATGCGTACAAAGCCCACTGTCTGTTTCGTGCTGATTGTGTTGGGATCAGGGTCCTACGAAGAAAAGCTTTTGGCAGAGACCATCCCAAAGGACTACCTCCAGATCAAGAGGCAAACTGGATGGCTCGTCAAATAGTACCGAAGGGTTTGAAGTGCGTGCAACGTCACGGCGCGGCATGACACGGGACGGCTACCTCAGCCAGTTGCCACTTGAACGTCACTGCTGAGTCACAACGGCATTGATTCGGATTGCGAATCGCACCCACATCTCTGGCGCACCGTGCAGTGGTCATGCGCTTCGCCGCCGTCGGACTGCAGGCGCCAGTGCCACAGAGCGGTCTCGGCAGATCCGGTCGATCGACGGGCACCGCTCGGGCCCACTCACGAACGACGACAATCCGAAACGGAACTGCGCCGAACGGGCGGCTCCAATCCTTTCCCGACAATGGACGCCTGCGGAGGAGGACTAAGATCACTGGCACGCACTGAGCCCCGCTATCACGGCCCACATGGAGCCGCGAGCCTCACGTCCGGTATCTTATCTTCGGGTCGCGCGTCACTTCCTTCAAAGCGGGCGGGAGGTTCACTGTTCAAGAGTTGTGGCGACGATGTGCGCTTTTTCCTCGCGCGGAATGCGTGCTCGACCGTCGTCTCCGCGACCATTGGAGCGGCGCCGTCTCGGGTATCAGTGCGCACTGGGGTGGCGGGTTCTCAACGTCGCACCGACAGGTGCCACGTGTCCCGCGCTGCGCCATACACCAGCGAAAAGGCTGTGTCGACTCCGCCGGCCGTGGTCTCCTTCTGACTCCCCGTGTTGCGTTACGTAGCTGCGAGCGATGTGGGCAGCCCTGTGCTGGATTTGCACCGTTTCCTGCGGCAATAACCCGGCATTGGAACAGTCGGCCTAACTGGCGGTAATGATGATGGCATATGGCGCTTCAGGCATTGTTGCGCAAATTGGACCCAGTTGTTCAATTTTTTTCTCTAAACGATGCGCGCTAGCCAGCTCTTAGTTGCTAGTGCGCATCCCTTCCGATTCGCACGTAGATACGAGTACATGCGTACGCGAGGAGGACGAGGATGTTGATACCGCCATGGGGCTAATATGAGCATGCTAGGGCATACGAATGCTATGTGATTCGTGAACATCTTTTGGGGCCTCCGCATGACCTTGTGTCAGCGAAACACAACATTTGTATCGGTCGGGAAATTGACTACTGATGCGACCAATGAGATCCAGTTTCGTCAACTGTTTCCTAAATGCTGATAAACGATTCAGTAGGTTATTCATGCGATTCCTTTAAAAGCTCGTTAATCTACATCAGAGATTTAGCACGGAACAGGTTCTGGATATGATTAATGGTGGTAAGTGGAGATGTATGCCACTTACCCTGTCCCAACGAACTCATTTGCTTCGAATGTTAAAAATGGATGGCACATTTTTATAACATAATTTTTGGTACACAGCTAGTAAAGTCTTATAGTGCCGATCTTGAGCTTGTGTCAGAACGGTTCACCTCCACGGCCGACGACATCCACCGCCGGTAACGAGTAGCCATAGCGAGTTGGACCACAGCATGCGGCTGGCGTCTGGCGAGTCTTGTCTTGCGCTCGCGACGAGCCTCACTGTTGCAGACAACGTCGGTCGCAGGTGCGCCGTTCAACCTACAGGCGGATCGACTCACTGGCTGTTAATGATCTGTGAATTACAATCAATCACGAACGAAAGCTGTTCGCCGCCGCTGCAAGCTATGAGATGCCCTCGGAAGCGCCCGTGTCGCGCGGGCAGCGGACACGATGAGAACGCTCAGGCGCTGCACGCTCGTCCGTCTAGATTACACAGCACGCCGAGCATGTCTGACTGCCTGGCTGCAGACCGCGGCTCACGCTTCCCAGCCGTGGGTGACGCAGGACGGAGCGGCCGGCGCCGCGAACGGCCGTGCCGTCCGCATTTTGTGGCGAACGGAAAAGTTACTGCTATCTTAAGAAACGTTCTCAAGATTGATGGTAGTTGAGATCGTTGTCATCCCGTCGCACCGCATTCCCTGACCAGGAACCCAGGGAGTGGCACCTTCAGGCCGTGCGTCACCCGGGATCGCTGTGTACCTGAAGATTTTTATCTGCGCCGACCGACGCAACTATACGTTGCATCGGAAAATTGTGAATGATGTTTCAACGCACGGTGTCGGAGTGCCGCTTCCACTCGACAAAGAGCGGGCGTAGCTGCATACCACGGCCCTGAGGGTACTTGCTGCAGGAATCTGAGCCGTCTCCGTAGATGGCCAGCCTTTGTCAGTGCCGGGTTTTGTTGTCAGCTCAGCACGCGCCCCTGCTTCTGCGACCGGTGCTACAGATCCGTTGCGTTGAGTTGTAACACTCGGCCAGCGGAACCAGACGTGTATCGCCGCACGAGCTCACCAGCACGACGCGACCCTGGAATCGGCTCTTGCGGCGTAATTAGTTTCCACTACGTTTTTCGAGTTGAAGGAACCCCGAAATTTTCCGTGGTGGCCGGAACTGGCGGCTTTGTAAATTAACTAGCTTTGCGCTGAGGTATGCACGTGCTCTTCGACCATGGATCTCACGGCGTCGAACGACAGCGGAATAACGCCTAGACTGAAACCGTCTGTTCACACTCCATTATGACGGAGTTGGCTGTATGCCATTTAGGTGGAGATTGGATCGGACTGAACAATAACACGCCAATGTCTACCACTCCTTAATATTTCCGGCGTAACTTCCACGAAGGGGTTGCATGTCCAGCCAGCCGAGTGCGGCACATGTCCGAAACGTTATGTTTTGCCGCAGGCTTATCTGATGGCCTGGCACGTTACTATGTCGCAGTGCACCATTCTGTGGTTCCAGAGCTGTCCGTTCACTGTCCGTCCTTTCCTCCAACTTACTGAGAGTCCACTGAATGCGTGCTGTTTGTCCACCCCGCTGTTCCGCGAGTTGTCCTGAGCCATTTCTCCCGCTGCCATCGTCCACACTGTTAAACGTTCACGCATGGATGGAGGTGTGGTAGCCGCAACACCGACTTCCACTAAAAAGGTCTAATTTTGACGTTCATTCATTGAAAGAACTCTATTTCGACATCGTTATCTCGCTGCTCTCGGCATCCTTAACTCGTGCGTGTATTAATGCTGACCGTAAAGCTACCTCCCCACGCATGCAGCCTATTCCTCCACTCACGTCATCTCCCACTCTAGCGGACAACTCGCTCGGCTTGCCCTTCTCTCCGCTGTTCATGTAATCTCGCAATGCGCTGACCTTACTGACTCTCTAAGCTGACTGCTCCCGCGTTTCTGTATTTGTCTAAGGCTCCATGTTGTTGCGCTCGCTCCCCGCTGTCCTCAGCGTGTGCGTATATGTGGATAATCGTCCCGGCCACCGACCGCCCTGCCGCGTTCTCCTCTCTCCCTCTCTCGTCTGCGCCCGGCTGCCCTGCTGACGGTGTTCTCCGCCGTTGCAGCATGCCAACAGTGTGCGCCTGTACGCCGACCAGTTCCAGTCGGGCCACCTGGCGCGCAGCGGTCGCCGCTTCTCCGTCGGCTTCCACGTGCCCAGCTGGGAGGTCAACTACAACCGACAGGCGCGCGCCGGCTCATTCTTTGCGCGCGACAACATCTCAAACTTCATCCGCTGGTGCAAAGAGCTGGGCGTGCTCGACTGCCTCATGTTCGAGACCGAGGACCTGGTGTCGCGCAAGAATGAGAAGCACGTGATTCTGTGCCTGCTGGAGATTGGTCGGCGCGGAGCCAAGTTCGGCATGGCAGCGCCCATGCTGGTGCAGTTCGAGCAGCAGATCGACCGGGAGATCGCGCGCGAGCAGGGCGGCGTCGCAGCGGGAGGAGAGGAGGGAGAGCTTGACGACGACGAGGAGGAGCCGACGATGGTGTACGGCCCCACCCAGCAGGTGGTCACAAATGATCTGAAGAGCCTCGACGAAATGGTGAGTACCGGCCGGCGGCCGCCGCCCGCCGCCGCCCGGCTGCCTGACGGTGGCCGGGGAGCGCTCGAAGCGAGCTGAACGTTATCGCTCCGTGCCTCCAATAACAGCACGTTTTCATATCGACCGGCTTATCCGACGCTCTTATGTACCCTGGGCCCTTCTCTCCCATGTTTGCGTATTTTCTTGTTCCTCTCGCGTCCGAGCTGAACAGCGAAAATTGGCACAGACTGCCCCCAAAATACTCCGACAAACGGGTCTCCCGCCGGATTTTGCCTACTTTCCTCTCAAAGTTAGGGGAGGGGAGGGAACTGGAGCCCAGTTTGGGAACTGGCGCCCCCCCCCCCCAAACTGGAAAATGAAATCACACTCCGCACGTGACATTTTCGTCGCGCCTCGCTGTGTGCCCCGCCTGCATCACGCCTGAGTTTGCTGTCGTGAGCGGCACGCCCACTTCGCTCGAAGATTGCTCAGTCGCGGCGCAGTGGTGGAGAGGCGCTCGAGATCGACTATCGCGGCGATCGTCGGCTCGCCGCCGCCAGGCACGTCTCTCCGGTCGAACAGTACCGGCGCAATTGAGCCAATCGTGACGCCGCTCTCGCTATCTCTGGGTAAACGCGCGCGCAAACAGAGCCGCCGAGTCCTGATTCTGCTGGGCAGACGTCACCGCTGTCGGTGCAGCTGTGTGCGGAGAGCACGGGGACATGCCGGTCGGCATGTTGCGGCGCGGGGGGGGGGGGGGGGGGCGCTGCGCGCGCCGCCGGGGTGTGTCCGCCGACAGGTCCTCAGCGTCACGGTGCCCGGTTTGCCCGGCGGCCGTCCGGCCGGACAGCGGCTCTGGTTTGCCCTCCAGCCTGATAGGCGGACTGGCATCCAGGCGGGTGCGAAATGAGAGATGTTAGACTGAGTGAGTCGCCTTATTATTCGGCCGTGGGCTGGAATGGGCTTGAATCTACCATACCTGTGTGAGCAAGCTCTTGTGCCGGGCTTGACTCTCCGCGTTCTTTCAGTGCTGCAGTGATGACACGTGATGTTTGATCGGGCGCGTGACTGGCCTCAACGAGCCAGCAGTCAGAAAACAGTTGATGCCTGTTCGAAGTGGGAGGCATATCAAGTGAACAAGTCGTAGCTTGTTGGCGCCAGTCTCAATATTTGATTACCCTTCCATCCGTTATTCAGTATTAACACAGTTTCTGCTTATTGGTACGGAAAGGTCACGCACATAACAGAGCACATTCGTGAAGGTCGTGGCTGTCTGTCGCAGTATAACAGCTCGAGCTGCCGACCCTTATGCTATCTGCAGCGTCGGACGGTCCCGTTAGCTGCGGCCCCGGCCGTCTATTGACTGAGCTGGGGGCCTCCGACCGGCCTCGACTCGGCCGGGCCCCCGCCGACCGGTTACCCCGCTAAGTCGGGACAAATTTGGCGGCGCGTCCCTGCAGACACCAGCGGCGTCGGTGCGCAGCGCCGGCGAAGTCGGCCCGTGCGTGGCGGGGAGGCGGCCGAGCGCGCCGCCAGCGCCCGGACCGGCTGTTCGCGGGCGGTACCGGCGGCGGCCGCAGCGCTGACCTGCTGCGGCGGGGGGTGAGCCGCCGGCGGCGCTCGCGGAGCGCAGCCTGGCCCCGGTCCGGGGAGGGGGGGGGGACCGGTTCTCGGCGGGAAGGTCGTCGTGGCGTGGTTGTCCCGACGTGCGGCGTCACAGTGGCAGTGTTGTTGGGCGCCGCGGCGGCGTCCGGCGCAGCTGTGGCCCGCCGGAGCGGCACAGCTGGCGCTGACCTGGCCGCTGAACTCGGTGGCGCACGTGCGCCCCACGCCCAATGTCACGGCGACGGCCGTGGTGTAAGTGGCGTACCTGCCTGTTCAATTGGTCTTGCACCTCATTATTGGTTTCCTAGTGAGGTGTTTAGGCTGCTGATTGAAGGCCACTGGTCCCAGTTATCTTGCTGTAACGGTGGCTTTCCGTGTTCATGTCAGACCGCTCCCCCCAGCCATCGCCCCAGCATCTCTTGCCCCAGTGTTCAGGCGGACTCTGCCACCATCCAGTCGCGGCTCACCGATCTTTGCAGGCGTTCGGTGGTCGTAACACCTTCCCCCATCTCTCACGCGATCGTGGCGTTTCGGAGCTCGCCCAACCGTGGCCAATTCGCGAACGATCGCACGTCACTCATCCAGCCCGAAGTGGTTTCCTGTCATCCCCGTGAGATGATTTGGAAGCGTTTCGAAGGTGATTTGTCTTTTTGCGCAACGACCGGGGATACAAAGCAATTTGGAACTTGTGCTGACCGCAGACCACCGTGGGCCATTTTCATTCTTTCCCAGACGGTTCGAATCCAGCCAATCAAGTTTCATAAGACAGCTTTGTTTCCACTATGTCTTGTGACCTAAAATCAGTTAAATGAATGGCCGTTTTTGAAATCACGCCGCCGGAGCCCCCCAGGGAATGTGTGTACTAAACCGCACTTGGGGATTTAAGTTACTCGGCTGTACAAGCTGTGGGACCCAGACAACCACAATAAGGTCACGTGCGGCCGACAGTAGTGGTTCAGTTCAGCGCATGACGTCTGTGCAGTGCGGAGCAGTGCGCCATTTTCCAACACTTTCTCCTCCGGCATCACGTCCGCGCCGTTGCCGCCAAAGTGCGTAATACTGCAGCCGTGATTGATGGCATGCGTGCAAAAATGGCTCACTTGGCTACTGAATACTTACAGCCGGACCGGTTCCGTTCTATGGAAGGCGCGCGTCCGCCGGCCTGATGAATGGCGGCGTGCAGAAATGACCCCTTCAATGTCAAGTCGCCTTTCATGCGCCGAACGTGCTGGCTGCACGGCTTGGCACTGCCGCGCCGTGGGACGTTCCAGCCGGCCGTGACGCGCTCGGTCAGGCCCGCCGAGCCGCCGGCTGCACGGCTTGGCACTGCCGTGCCGTGGGACGTTCCTGCCGGCCGTGACGCTTTCCGTCAGGCCCGCCGAGCCGCCGGCTGCACGGCTTGGCACTGCCGTACCGTGGGACGTTCCAGCCGGCCGTGACGCGCTCCGTCAGGCCCGCCGAGCGCGCTGGCTGCACGGCTTGGCACTGCCGTGCCGTGGGACGTTCCTGCCGGCCGTGACGCGCTCCGTCAGGCCCGCCGAGCCGCTGGCTGCACGGCTTGGCACTGCCGTGCCGTGGGACGTTCCTGCCGACCGTGACGCGCTCCGTCAGGCCCGCCGAGCCGCTGGCTGGTCGGCCGACGCTGAGATCGCCCGGTCGCCTGCCAAAGTCGACCACGGACGTGCACGGTTAGGACGGGTTCCGCGACCTGCGCTCGGCCTGCAGACGATAGGAGCTGGCTGGTGGTGGGGACAGCGGCGAGCCGGGGCTCACTGGGTGGTCCAGCCCGGCGGGCGGTCTCTGGCTGGATCGCCGCTGACGGGGCCAGCCCACGACTCGTCCCCTCCTCGATCCGTGTCGCGCGGCAGCCGGCCGTCCAACCTCGGACGCGTCGCTCCGTCTCGGCCGGCGTCGGCTGACCCGTCTCGCCGGTGTTGAGTCAGCACCCCCACAGCCGTCTGGCAATCAGACATCGCGGTCCAAGCGCGGGAACCGCCGCTGTCGCGAGTGCGGGAGGAGACGCGCGGGAGCGTCTACGTCGTGCGGAGAAAACCGGCTCAGAAGTCGCCCTCTGCACTGCACGAACTGCCCACTACGCTACTCGCGGGCGGGGCTAATAAACCGAATGACCCCACGCGCAGCACCGACGACGAGCCGGTCACGGAGGAACGCGCTGCTGGGTTCGCGTGTCTCAGTCTGACCCGGTGAGATGAGGCTTGAGAGATTAGTCACGAAGAGACCGTCGGCGGGTATCAAAGTCTCGTGCGTTGTGTGACGATCTCCCATCGCTGACTGATGAGGCCCTGGCCTCTGCGGCCGGTACCGTGATGCCGCCCCTTCAAGCCCCTCCCCCTCCTCCTTCTCTCCCTTCCCAACGAGTCGAGTGGGTCATGCCGGGCCACAATGGAGCGGTGAGCTGCGGTCGGGGCGGCGGCGCCAGTCCGGCGACCGGCGCCTCTCCGCGGCCCGGCCTGCTCAGCGTCCTGAGGTCACACCGCGCCGATCACAGCGCCTCCCGCAACTCGGCGCGCACGCGTGCTCCTCGCCGGTGCCGGTCGCGCGTGGTAGTCTCACTCCGCGGAGGCGCGTGTCTGAGGAGCCAGCCCGGTCGACCTCTGGACCCGACCTCTGGACGAGCCGGCCGACCGACCGGACCTGGCGCACGGGCGTCACCGCTCCGCCGGCCGCCAACAGCCGGTGACACTCCAGCGGTCGGCGCAGCCTTCAGCGGCCGACGCGGCCTTTGGCTGCTACCCGCCGCCGCTGCCGCCGCCGCCGCTCGCTGACATTGACCGCTCGGCTGCAGTCGTCCCGGCGCCGGCAGCCGCCTGCAGGGAAGGCCGCGCCGGGTCGGCCGGAGCGAGCGGTCTCACTTTCTACGGCGGTCGGTTCCGGTCCGCCCGCCCGTCGGCAGACGCCACAACGCGCTCCGCCCGGCGACCGGCCGTCATTGCAAGACGGCCGGTGTTTTTACCCGCTGTTTGTTGGCATTGTTGTGATTGTGCGTGCCTGCTGCCCGGTTTACGACTCCGGCCACCCGGTACCGGCGGCCCGGGGGCGGCAGTGTGGGTGGATGACGCACGCACTGTAGGCGCATAGGCGCGTCTATCACGCCGGCGTGGCACCGCCGCGCCCCGCCCGAACCCGTAACCGTCGGCCCCTCGCCTACCCACATATCGCTTCGCATCGGTCCCATTCGCTTTTTTCGTTGCAGCCGGCTGGGGCCACCGTTTGCCTTGGATTGCCGCCGATAACGTGCAGTGTAGACCGTGCTGGCCGGGCGCGTGACGCCGGTCGGCCGGGCTGACCCAGTTATGGTCACTTGCATGTCTTACCCGGCCGGCGTGCGGGCCCGTCCGTGGCCGCAAAAATTGACGCGTTTTCATAAAAAAGCGCAAGGTCTGTGAATGAATTTAGCTACGGCATTTCCTTTGGCTGCGAACGTGGTCCGCATACACTTCGTTTTTAGGGCGCGATCGTGATAAGTATCGGAAAATATGTGATATGGAATACAAAAGATGTGTTCATGGTGATGAGCGGCTGGTACGAGCTCTAATCCGTCAAGGCGCCCGCATTTTTCGGTAGCTAACCATCTGATGGAGTCCATTTGCGTCCATTTAACTGGTTCTAACCAATGACAACCCGATAAGTAGTGTTCAGGGCAGGACTTCAGACGAGTGCTGGTCGCTGACGACAGCGCCGATGTCGGCTCGGAACGCCCCTGTCATCCCCTCCGTGTCGCTGGGAGCTGCCACGGTGCGCGATCAGCCGTCTCCCACAATTCCCCGCCAGAATGCATGAGCCACCTGGCGGGTTGACCTGCGTCCCACCGCGGCGGAGCCCCCCGGCGGCGAGAGCGCCCTGCATTCGTTGAGCCTGCGCCGCCCGCTCGGCCGGGCCTGCCGCCGCCGCTGGCCGCCCCGCCGCCATCCAGCTATCCTTCGGCGGCGATTAGCGGCGAGGGCAGCCAGCGGCCGCTCGGCGGCCGGTATTGGCCGGGAGCGCGATCCTGACGCCGAATAGTGGGCGATCCCCGCACCGGCCAGCCATGCACGACGCCCGCTGCACGGCGTACCGCCGGCGGGCTCACCGGCGCGCAGGACGCGGCGCGCGCTCACTTTGGCGGCGTTCGGCGGCGCCGGCGGCGGAGCGGCGCGGCGCGGAGGTCGCGACGCGAGGCGCGGGTGCAGCGCGGCGCGGCCGCGGCCGGTTAGTGGCGCGGGGGCGCGGCAGCCGGACGCCGGGTCAGCGGCGGCGGCGATTTTCACCGCGCGCCACCCGGCAGACAGGTCGGCGGGGGCAGTGCCGCCGCGGGAGCGCTGACGGACAGAGGTGCCGCCGGCCGGCACGGGTGTGTGGTGCGCCGCGGCATGGAACAGCCGCCATGGGTCTGGCCTCGCTGGTGACGCTGGTGCTGGTGGTGGGGCCGTGGCGTGCGGCCGCGGGGGAAAGTCGCCCCCGCGCCGCCACCGTCGGCCCCGGCGGCGACCCTCGCCGCAGCGAACCGTTCTACGCGACGCTGGTGGTGCCACCCGCGGAGGAGGCTGGCCTGTCTCCCGACAACAGGCAGCTCTCGTTCGTCGCGCAGGGCAGCCTCTACAACCTAACGCTGCAGCCTGCACCGTCCTTCGTCGACCCGGACTTTCTCGTGCTTCACCGCTACGAGAACTTCACCTCGATCGCGCGCGCCGGCGGCGGCCGATCGGGGTCATGTTTCTACTGGGGCGAGGTGCGGCGGACGGGCGGCACGCCGCAGCGCGGCTGGGCGGCCGTCAGTCTCTGCGGCCGCCCGCTGGGGCTGCTGCAAGTCGGCGGCCAGAGCCTGGTGATCGAGCCGCGGTCCGGCCGGCGCGAGGCGCGCTCGCCGCTCGCCGGCGCTGTCCTCGGACCGCTGACGCTGCGCCGGCTTGCCGACCGGCTCGAGCTGGCGCGTGATCCCGACAGTGACCCCGAGGCTGACCTGGACCGGAGTTCAGACCCGGGCAGTGACCCTAAGGGTGACCTGGACCGGAGTTCAAACCTGAGCGGTGACCCTAAGGGTGACCTGGACCGGAGTTCACACCCGGACGGTGACCCCAAGGGTGACCCGGACCGGAGTTCAGACCTGGACCGTGACCTGGGTCGTGACACCAGTGGTGAATCGAGCTGTGATCCCGACTGTGAGCCGGACGGAAGCGAGGAGCGTAACGAGGACCGTAGCCCGGAGGCTGAAGAGGATGTGAGAGAGGACCGCACCGGCCGGCCTCGCCGCGCCGTCGCTCGTCACCAGCTGACCATCGAGCTGGCCGTGTTCGTCGACCTGGCGCTGCAGAAACAGATGAAGGACCTGTATGGCGAGCACACCGACAACGAGATCACCCGCTTCGTGATGGCCATGGTGAACGCCATGGAGCTGCTGTACGACGACTCGTCGCTGGAGCGCAAGATCCGCTTCGTACTGAAGCGGCTGGAGCTGCTGGAGACGGCTCCTGCCGAGCTGGAGCAGCAGCGCGACATCAACGCCTTCCTCACGAGCTTCTGCAAGTGGCAGCAGCGGCACAACCCAGCGGCGGACGAGGATCCGCTGCACTGGGACCACGCCGTGCTGCTGACGGGGGTGGATCTCTTCACGGCGGCCAAGACGGCCAACAAGCGCGAGGTCAACCGGCAGGTGGTGGGCTTCGCGCCCGTCGGCGGCATGTGCACCGCCGCCAGCAGCTGCACCGTCAACGAGGGCAAGGACTTCGAGTCGGTGTACATCGTGGCGCACGAGATCGGCCACAGCCTGGGCATGCACCACGACGGCCAAGGCAACGCCTGCAACGAGGAGGACCACATCATGTCACCGACGCTCGGCACCGGCAAGAACACGTGGTCCACGTGCAGCCGCGACTACCTGGACCGGTTCGCGGCTGCGCGGCAGGCCGACTGCCTGCGCGACTGGAGCCTGGGCGGGGGGTTCGCGGCGCAGCGGCCGTCCTCGCTACCCGGCGAGCGCATCGGCGCTGACGAACAGTGCCGGCTCAAGTACGGGCCGAGCAGCGCGCGCGCCCGCGAGCAGCCGCTGAGCGAGGTGTGCGTCAACCTGCACTGCAAGTACGACCACCACCGCTGGACCAGCCACCCGGCGCTGGAGGGCACCGCGTGCGGCTACGACACGTGGTGTCGACGCGGCCAGTGCGTGGCACGCGATGCCGCCGGCAGCGCTGCGCCCTCGGCGCCAGCCGATGGCGGCTGGAGCCAGTGGAGCGAGTTCTCACCGTGCGCCAGCTCGTGCCTGTACGGCGCCGACGGCTCGCTGGCGGCGGGCAGCGCCGGCGTGCGCGAGCGCTTCCGCCGCTGCAACAGCCCGTACCCGCGCAACGGCGGCACAGAGTGCACCGGCGGCGCGCGCCAGTACGAGACGTGCGACGCGACGGCACTGTGCGCGCGCGCCGGCCGCCGCACTGTCACAGAGTACGCGCAGGAGATCTGCGCCAAGGCGGCGCGTGGCGACCGCAAGCTGTCCGGCCGCGGCATCAGCCGCGTCACCAGCAACGCCTTCGACGCGTGCAACATCTGGTGCGAGCGGCGCGACGCCGGCTTCGAGCGGCACCGCCAGTCGTTCCCCGACGGCGTGCGCTGTGCCACGCGCCACACGACCGGCCTGCGGCCGCAGCACTGCGTCGACGGTCGCTGCCAGGAGTTCGCCTGCGACGGCGACTCGCTGTTCGCGGCCGGCGCCGACGCCGGCGGCAAGTGCGGCCGCGCGCCGCTCGGCGCCGCGCCCGACAACGGGTTGCGGCTACCCGAGCCGGTCGGCTGGGCCGCCTGGCGCTCCTACTCCCGCTGCCGCTTCAGCTGCACGGCGCCGGCTGAGGGTCTGGAGTTGGTGCAGCGGCGCTGCCGGCGCGCGCCCTGCCGCGGCCTGCACAAAACGGTGCGCCACTGCGCGCCGCAGCTGGATGGCACCGACTGCGTGTCGCTGCGCACGCCGTTTGAGTACGCCACAGACGTGTGCCAGCGCTACCGCGAGAAGCTCAGCCTGAGCCAGCTCTCGGGCATCGGCATGCAGCTGGCGGCGTCGGCCGAGGACCCCGACCGGCCCTGCACGGTCACCTGCCAGGACCGCGACGCCTCGCTGCGCTTCTACCGCGTCAAGGGCCGCGAAGGCTGGTTTCCGTCCGGCATGGACTGCGCGCGCGGCCGCGAGCAGCGCACCGCCTTCTGCCTCAGCGGCAAGTGCGTCGACTTCGGCGGCGACGGCACACCGCTGCACGACTCCAAGTACGACTACGCCTTCCTCTTCGAGTCCAGCTTCCGCTTCCACCGCGTCATCCGCGCGCTGCGCAACGGCACGGTGCCGCGACGCGGCAGCGTCGACCGCGCCTTCATCGAGAGCGTCATCGCCGAGCTGCGGCTGCAGGAAGGCAGCGGCGCCGCGGTGCCACCGGCTCAGCGCTCGCGAGACATCAGCGCCGACGACATCGACATGGGCAACCCGCTGCTGCTGACCGAGCTGCCAGCCGACTTCCCGGCGCCGCCGCTGGCGCCCGTGGGCAACGAGCTCGGCCACGCCTTTGCGCTGGGCGAGCCCGGCCGGCGCGTGGAGCCGCCGGAGCCGCCGCGGCCGCTGGAGCTGCCACCGACGCCGGCTCCGCGCGGCGGGGGTTGGGCGCGCGCGCCGCCGCCGCCGCTGCTGCTGGCGGCGGCGCTGGTGCTGGCGGCGGCCGGGCGGTGAACGACCGCGGGCGCTGGCGGTGCGCCGGTTTCGCCGGTCACTCGCGCAGCGTTAGGTCTTGGTTACGCGGTGCTGCGTTCCCCTGGTTCGCGGACGAGCGGCCGGTCTGGCGGCTTCGCCGGCTTCGAACCGGATGTTTTAGTCCGCGCCACCCCAGATCGCAGATTCTGTCAATCTGACAGTCGGTTGGTTGTCGTCGGCTGGATTCCGACGCATGTTGTAGCAAGATAAGGTAGCTAAGTGTATCAGAGCGCCCGCATTTGGGCTTGTCGTCCCGTCCTAAGCAGCTTTTGCACGCTTCTTATCGGCAGGCCACAATCTGGGCACATTCCTCGTGGCTCGGAGGAAATACATCGGGCCCCGGGCGGCTTAGACCAAGACGCAGGTGGTTGTCGGCACGTAAGACTGATGTCTGTGATCTTACCCGCAAGCACTCGCTGCCATTCACGCCAGCATAGGTGTTCGCAAAAAGTCTTAATTCGACGCCATTTTGAGGCTGCGTTGGACAACGTGCCAGTGCTCAGCGCGGCCAGCCCATCGCGTGAAGCCTTACCGGTCACGACTTCGTTTTGACTGATCCGCATTTGTAAGGACGGTGGAGGGAGTTTTTATTTTATTTTGAGCCCGCTGAGCCTAGCTGCACGGCGATATGTATAGGCATTACTACAGGTGAAAGTTCCAGATGGCTTTGGGCGGTTGTTGGCTGCGGATGGTAACTCTCTCAGGCCTTCGGCGATATAACGGTTAGTTTTATTGCCGTCTATCAACGGAATGATGGTGAAATCTTGCTAAAAACAGGCCTCACTACCCTCTAAATTCTTCCGGAAGTCGTACGATCCTCTCAGAGGCGGGCTTTTAGCGCCGTCGTGATTTATTGGGCGTTAGATGTAGACCTGTGTTATCTGGAAACTGGCGCAGCCGATCTTTGCGGCCTGTCTATACCGACAGTTTGAGGAGGCCGCCGAATGGCTGGACATAGGCCCAGCATTTCCCAAAAGCTTCGAACTGCGTGCGATCTGGGAGCGATCTGCCAAAGAGTCGTGCTGTCGGACGCTTGTGAGATGGCCGTGATTTATCGTCGCTATGTGATCAGTGCGTTCGACGACGCGTGTCCAGCGGCCGGCCGGCGCCGGCCTGCGCTGCATGATCAACACCGATGCAATACACGAGTGAGACGGTGGGTGGCCTACGGAGCCGTCTGCGACGACAGCGCACTGGCGGCCGTCCATTGTTCTCGCCATGCTCGAGGTGGGGCCTTGTCCGAGTGAACGAAACCGGGCTCCGCATCCCGCCGAGTCTGACCTTTGCGGTCGGTCGGGGGCCGTGCGGTGCGGTGAAGCCTCGTCAGACGTTGCGCCGCGTTAGCTCATGCTGCGTGCTCCTCTGCACTTCTCGCCATAAGCGGCACAGACGCGTCATAAAATTCACAGACGTAGGCAACCGTCAGAGGTGGTGTTGACTACGCCGATACCTTCCAATCACAGTCTCTTTGAAGCACTCGGCGACAATGTACGGCATACACCGTGTCGGGGCATTTGCAGCGCTGGCGGGTGTCCGCCCTAAATCATCCGGAGGTCGGTTTTTTTTTCTCGCCCGCGCTGACGCAACTCAACCGGTAAGCCGGCGCAGCTATCGAGGCTTTCCGCCGACGCGCGGCGGACAGCAGGCCGTGGAGACGACGCACTTGTGGCAAGCCGACCAGCGGCCTTGGGCGCACACGCAGCTGCGCGCCGCCCGTGTGGCAGGTCGGGGATCGGGAGCGACCCGGCCGGCGACGCCCGTCACACAGCGGCCGCCGGCGCGCCAACCCGTAATGGCAGGGCGGTGCCGGCGCCCACACCCCGCCAAAGCGGGCGGGCCGGCGCGGCGGCGCGCTCCGGATCGACCGGGCGCTGGGAGCGGGGGGCGACGGCTGGGCTGAGGGGGCGGTCGGAGAGACGGTCAATGGCGCCGTCCGCCGATCCGAACCGGTCCCGAGCGAGGGGTCACCGAGCTGTAGCGCAATTTGGACCGCCAGACCGATTTGGCTTCATGGACTGGTCTCGCTCCCTACATGGTGGGTCAGCTAGAGCCGTCCCGCTTCCGAGCTCGAGCAGAGACTTCCGAGGGTCATGAGCGGTGCTGGGTCGTCAGACCAGCGATCCCTGCCCTCGCCGAACCATCAGCGCGACCGCCAGCCCCGCCGGCCAGCTCGTTTGTCAGGTGATACGGCCGGGCTCGCGGAATCCCGGCGGCGGCGTGGGCGGCGCGGCGCGGTTGGGTCGGCTTCCGGCGCCGTGCGGCGCTGCGGATCATCACTGGTCCTCTGACCTCCGGCCGCGCCGCCGGCGGGCTTCCGTACAGAGCCTGGGACGCGGCGCGCCGGACAGCAGGTCGATATCCGCCAAGGCTGGGAGGTGTTCAGTCTACCGGACGCGCGGCTGGTCCACGCACCTCGTGCCCGGGATGCTGGTAATGTAGTGGTAAACCCGTCTGCGTTAACCACCGCGCGTCTGGGAAAGCAGAGACACGGGGTCTGATTCCAGCGGTGCCCGCCCTTCCTGTCAGGGTGACAGGCAGGCATCGCCACATAGCCTTAGCAGCTAAGTGCGTCGTAAAGCGTCAATGACATATACTTCCCGTGCCCTGATGCTGCAAAGTGCATGACACCTCGGCCAGACCCTGGCAACGCTCTAAGCTGCAGTCGGGCAGCCTGGCCGAGCCTGGAGAGCCCGGAGAGCGTGTATACTTGCTCTACGCTCTCCCCGCCTTGCCCTGTGGGCCGCCGCTTCAGCCCACTTTTGGTGGGTGCTGCTCCCAATTGGGATCGGCCATCTCACATGCAGATGAGGGTGGCATGTCAGATGAGCGGCGTGGCCCGACGGCGGCGGGGCGTGAGAACAGTAATATCCCCCAATGAGGACAGCGGGCGCGCAAGTGCAGTGTCGAGCAGCTGACACAGGTCACGGAAGCAGCGTCGGACAGATGACCTGGCGGTACTTTGTCACCGTTTAACTATCATGAACGTTTTGAGGGCGTGCCAACTACCAGCTGGATTACTTGCCCACGTTCTACGCTCCATGAGGCGCATTGTTACCGGCGCGGCGAACCGTACCGCCCTTTTTACCGATAACCCCCGTAACGCCTGCTTCCTCCGCGCGCGGCCGGTGGGGCATTCAAGGACGGCGCATACTCGCGGATGGGTGTGTAATGAGCAGCGGGCGGCCGGGCCGCGGCCGGGCGGGCCAGTCAACAGAGCGCAGGTCTGGCCTGTGCGGCGTGGCCGGCCGCCGAAGGTTGCCGGGCGACCTTCGCTGGCCGGCGGCCCCCTGAGCGCCGACAGCCGCCGCCGACTCGAGCCGACGCCGGTTTTTACCGTCCGCCGCCATCCGCCGACGGCCGTGTCGACGAGACGCGGGCACGTCTGAGGCTGGTGGGTGGTGATAAGGTGCGCGCGGGCGCTAGCGTAGTGGCATTATCTTTGCAGTGTGCTATATATCCCTCCATTTCTTCTTTTCTGCCGTTTTCTTTTTTCTTTTTACCGCCCCCTCGGCCAATCAAATTCCTTATTTGTCTGCGCTGTTTTGGATTGGTTTTGCTCTTGCACCTTTTTCTCACCGTTTTTTGCTTCGGTTCCTTCCCTCCCCACCTTCTAGCTGAACCTCTCCCCTCTCTCTCTCTCTTCACTCACTCAGCAACCCGGCATGTCGCCTGGCGACATGCAAGCGCCACGCTGGGACGTGCCGCGTTTTTGATCCGGTTACGTGCCACTTGTCGCGGGCGAGTGGGCGGCGGAGAACTGGGCTGGCGTGACGGCTGGCAGCGCGGCTGCCGCGGGACACTCCCGGCCCAGTGACGAGCCGGCCGCCTCGAGCCCCGCACACTCCATATCCGCCGACGCCCGCCGGCCCCGCGCACTCTACATACGCCGCCCGCGGGCGCCACAAACTCTACATACGCCGCCCGCGGGCGCCACAAACTCTACATACGCCGCCCGCGGGCGCCACAAACGACATTCGTCGCCACCGGGCGCCGCAGCTCTGCATATGCGGTGCAGCGACACGCTCTCTCCTCCCGGTGGCCGACAGCCGGCCCGCGGCGCGACCCGGTCTCGGCCTCAGGGCGGGGCGGCAAGGCCCGCGGCGCTGACGTGATCGTCGGGGCCGACGGAGGACCGTCATGGCCAGTCGGGGCCGACGGAGGACCGTCATGGCCAGTCGGGGCCGACGGAGGACCGTCATGGCCAGTCGGGGCCGACGGAGGACCGTCACGGCCAGTCGGGGTCCGGCGGAGGACCGTCATGGCCAGTCGGGGTCCGGCGGTCCGTGCGCCGCCGGCGAGGGTCGGATGAATGCGCCGTCCGTCTGCACCCGACTGTGCAGAAGTGAAAACCGGCCGGCGCCGTCAATAGCGGAGCTGTCTGCGGTCACGGCTGGGCTCGCGACCGCGACGCCAGCATCCGCTTCGGTCAGGGGACTGCGAGCACGGGCGCCTCGCTCGCCGACGGCGGAGCCCGCGGAGAGCCCTTCTGAGTCGTTTACAGAGGCAGGATGCACGCCGCTCAGCCTCGGTTACCGGACGTGCACATGACGCCGTTGCGGTAATACCGCCCGCCGTCCCTCCAGTCCCGCCCGACCAGTGCACACGCCCAGCACCGCACCGACGCTCGCTGGAGTGGCCCGGGCGGCGGCGGATTTGTTTTGAGGCGGCTCGCGCGCCGCCCGCCGCACTCGGGCGGCACCGCTCCTGCGCAACGCGCATTATTCATCGGCGTGGCTGGGCTGGTCGGCAGGGCACGGCGCCCCCCTGCGCCGCTGGGGCGGGCCAGCCGGCGCCCCAACAACACCGGACCGCCCGCCGCTGCCGTCAGCTCAGCCGACCACGTTTTTGTTCGGACGCCTGTTGTTGTTTGAGACTCGATTTGCCCCGTGGCTTTGTCTGCGACCGGCGCTATTACCGCGCGCCCAGAGCGAGGGCTGCTTGGGAAACCGTGCCCGCTCGGTTAAGGCGTTTTTAAACGGTTTGTTGTTACGCATATTCGCTCATCTTAGCATTCGTTTCGACTCTGTCAACTGGCTGACCTTGTTTTGTTGTCATCGTTTTAGACATGACGAGCATTGTAAGTAGGCTTCCAATACTGCCTCGGCTATCGGAGCTCGTGACGTCGCGCTCGAGCGTACGCCGGCGTCCTGACTGCTCTCTGCCAGCCCGAGGGCCACGCCGTGCGGCGTCTCGCTTCTCGCCGGGCCATCCTGCGGTCTGCCGTGCCGCGCCGTGGCCGTATTCCGTGCCGTGCCGTGCCGGGGCGGCCCGAGGCGGCGCCGCCGGGCGCGCTCTCGTTTTCGGCGGCGCCGTGGGCGCGGCGTGTCCAACGGCGTCGCCAGCCAGCGCCCACGCTCTCATTCTGCCGGCCAACTGTGTCAATGGCAGACCGTGGCGGGCGGCGATTTTCACCGGTCTCCGCGCGGACCTCTTTCCCGATCATCGCTCATCCGATATAGGTTAGGCGGAGGCGACGGCACACCGCCGCGCTCCGTGCCTGTGCAAATTGTCGCGGCCCGTTCTGCATGGCGCACGAGCGGCCGGCGGCGCCGCGTGAACGTGTGCCTGGCGCCACGGTCCGCCCCGTCGCCGCCGGCAGCCGGCCCAGCGACACCGTCGGCTCCTCCTGGACCGGTGCCGCCGTGCCGACCGCTGTTGACGGCGCCGCGCTTATCTCGGTGTGCGGATGAGGTCCAGTGACCTGCGCCAGGCCCGCGCCCGTCGACAAGTCGCATCGGAGGAGGCGGCGCTGGCGCGTCAAAACGTGCCATCTCGCCGCCAAATCGGGCCGCCGTCGCTGTGCTCGCGACGGCTTCGGCCCGGCCAGCAGGGCGAAGGAGGGCGCCGCGGCCGAAAGCGGTGGCGGCGTGGGTGGTGCCGGCGACGGTCTCGGTGCGCCGCGGCCGTTTATGGCGCGTTGAGTCCGGCTGCCCGTCCGCCGCCGTGACAGCTCCAGCCGGGTCGACGCAGCATCAGATCGTGCCGTTCGGGTCAGGTCACGCGTGGGCACGGTCAACGCCTCCGGTTTGGGCCGTGGTCGGGCTGTGGCGCCGTGCGAGCCATTGCCGGCCGTACACGGCTCGGGTCGAAAGCAAGAAAGTGCCGTCAAGGGTCAGGGAAACGTCGCGCGAGGACTTGGCCAGTCAGGAGGCGGCCGGCGTCCGCGCGGCGGACCGTATGTCGCCTCGCGCGGAGAAACCTGCCCGTGGCACGCACATCCCCGGGCGAAGGTGGAGTCATGTGGCGCACACTCTCGCGCCGCGAACGAACGCACTTGGAACGAGAGCCGGAACGAATCTCGGGCGGGCATCGCCTGCGAACATCTGACACCGACACCTTATGGCGTTAATGGACCCAATTAGAATCGTTACAAAACCGGCCGCCGGCCGCGATGCTCAAATCGACGACGAAACCGGAACGTTTGCTTTCTTTTCGCCGGGCGAATGCATTGTTTGTGGGCTCGATCGACTGCCGGGGGCGGCTCGGGCCGCCGCTGCCGCACGCCGCCGTTCCGATTCTCGAGAAAAGTAAAAATTGGTGCCGCCATTTAGCGGTGGGCATCAATTATCTGTGGACGCCACGGAATACTTTCATAAAGCAGTGGATGACACAGAAATCTGTGGTGTGGAACGGCGCGCGCCGGCCCGGCCGCGCCGTAATTGTCTGGGAGCGTGCGCTCCGGCCGCGCGAGCTGCAGACAGCGCCGGCTCAACTCACTTTCCTGCGGGTGGGGACGCCCGGGCGAGGTCGGCGGGCCGGGGTGGGCGGGGCGGGGCGAGCCGGGGTCAGCCCAGTCAGCTGGAGCGGGACCGGACATCTCCCGACCGTGGCGTCACGGCGTGCCGCCTGACTCACGGGATCCTCGCCGAACGGAAGCTGTTAAGTGGCCCCGGTGACCTGGCGCGGCTCGGGGTGCCGGCCGGTCCCCTGACTCAGCCGCCGCCCCGCCGCCAGACAATGGGCGCGCCGCGGCGCCCGGCCGCGCCGCAGCGTCTCGCAGCGCGGCGTCTCGCGACCGCGCCGTCGGCGGTCAGGCAGCTGCTCCGCCGCGATGGCGGTGGCCGGCCGGGCGGGCGGCCGGTGTTTACAGTATGTTCAGCTGCTGCGTGTCGGCTCGCAGCGGCCGGTCCGCTATCGACGGTACGTCGGCCGACAGCGATCCGCGCTCCCCGCTGTCCGCTCGTATAAACACATTATCGGCCGCGCGGACGGCCGGCCCGTGGCCCGTCCCAACGCGATGACGGCCGCCGGTGACGGTCGTGACGGGCCGCCTCCTCTGCCATCGGCGCTCGCCCACAAGGACATCTGGACCCGGTGCGTGGCAACAAGCTGTGGCGTCTTCCTGGGTGGCCAGTGCTGATGGGATGGCGACTGTGATAGCACCGAACGGGCGCAGATCCACGCCCAAGTGGTGGGCAGACCCGCATCCACTACCCAGCTGTCGGGTGTGGGCTCAACCCTCCATCTCGGGAGATGGAGATGGAGTGCGGCCAGTAAGAGACACGCGGGCAGTCCTCCTGACCTCTGACCCCCGACCCGAGCGTCCTCTGACCCCGGACGTCGGCAGCTTGACCTCTCACACCCGGCCCGCTGGGGAGGAGATCGCTCAGCGGCGTCGCACGCCGCCCCGCCGGACGTCGCGGGGCGTCTCCCCGAGCAGGAGACGCGGCTGTCCGGCCGCCGCACACCTCCCGGGGCGGCTATACAACGCTCTCGTCGGGACAGCGGTATGACTGGGTACTGCAGCTGCACGCCAGGACGGGATGGACGCGGGGGGGGGGGGGGGGCGTCTGTGAGGCGAGAGCCGGGCTCGCCGCCCAAGCCCGCCGCCGGCATCGACCACCCGCGGCCGGGAACGCCAGGGATGACCCCACGGGTGCTTCGTCACCGGCGGCGCCGGAGGTGGGGCTGCAGGACCTGATTAAGGGTGGGCATGGCGTTATTCTCAGTGTGAGGGGCCGGTTCGATCTTACTTCCGCGAATGTGTCTGGGCCTTGATGTAACCTAGAAGTTAAAACTGGCTGTCAGTTAAAAGGTTAAAGAGGTCAGGACCATGGAACTAAATACATTCGCAGTCTGAAGATCAAATGTGCTGCTAAGGTCGCGTAATTCTAGCCCTGGTATGCGGCTGAGACCAAACCTGACACAGGGTCGGGCCTGGTCAGAATATCGGTACCAGTCTCGGGTGTGAGTCTGAGGCTCAGCGTCAGTCTCCGGTGTCAGTCTAAGCCTCAGCGCCAGTCTCCGGTGTCAGTCTGAGCCTCAGCGCCAGTCTCCGGTGTCAGTCTGAGCCTCAGCGCCAGTCTCCCGGTGTCAGTCTGAGGCTGCGGCTCGGGTCGTCTTCCGGCATCACCGCTCAGCTGACTGCGCCGTGACAGCCGACTCAGCGGCGATCCGTCTCTGCCCGCTCCGTTATGGTCCGACTCTGACAGGCGTCAGGCCGAATACGGCCGCGCCCTGCGCCGGAGCCGGAGCCGGAGTCGGAGCCGACCTCCGCCCGTCGGCGTCGGCAGGCGGGGGCGTGGCTATGGTCACCGGGCCGCCGCTGCCGACGTCGGAAGCCTGACTCACGCAGGGCAGCCCGCAGCTGGCACCGGGCGCGCCTCTGATTAATTTCTCCCGCCCGGCAGTCAGGCCCTATTTCAGGCGGCCAGGCGGCGGTCCGGCCGGCCGCTGGGCGGATCGACGGCCAGTCATCACAGCTCTGCTCGCGCCTCCGCCGTTTATCGGCTGTTCCGGCCGACTGACGGCGCCGGCCGCCAGACCGACGTCGCCTCGTCAGATGCGCTGATCTCCCGTCGGCGCTGGCACCGTCGGATCCCGGAGCTGCAGCCGGGCTGCTGGTCCCGCTCCCGTCTGCCGGCCGGCCGGCCGAGTCTCCGGGGCGGCCGCCGGGCTGCTGGTCCCGCTCCCGTCTGCCGGCCGGCCAAGTCTCCGGGGCGGCCGCCGGGCTGCTGGTCCCGCTCCCGTCTGCCGGCCGGCCGGCCGAGTCTCCGGTGTGTGTCGGTTTTTGCCGCGGCTGATTTGAATGTGCCGTGTGGCTGGGTGGCCGGGGAGGTGCGTGACTTGGCGCCGACCCCGGCTGATGGATCGCACCAGGGGCGGCACGGCGACATGGAAAACTCATCGCGTCTGCACCCCCGCCGCTAATGGCGGCGGCGGATCCCCGACGGCGCACCGTGTCAGACGGCAGCGGCGGCGAGAGGCGGTCCGCCCGCCGGTGCCGGATAGTCTCGGGCGCGTGGGAACGTGGGAGGGTGCTTGGGCGGAGAATACTGAGAGAAGCCAGTGTGGGAAAGCTGCCGTCACAAGCATTGTTCAATGCCCTTTTAAAATGTGCGTAATTTCGATGCAGCTAGGACGTTGCGTCGTCGTTGCCTCCCCTGTCATACTGCATTCTCCAAGCATGACTGATCCACAGACACCCGGTCACATTTGAAAGCTAAAGAAGCGCACTCACATCACAGACGGGCATGAATACCTGCTCGGAGGCTGTTGACGTCTTATCCTTATCGATAAAAGTGGGTGTGCATCCTTACGAGGTCACAAGTGCGCATAGGTCCCAGAGACGCCGTCACGCCGTAGAAGCTCGCACGATTCCCATGAAGTTCCGCGTCGGGCTCTGTGCGACCTCGAGGATCTCCTCCGTTACCCAACCGTGAACGTAAGCGTCGTGCACACATTGAGCCGAATGCAAGTCACTGCAGAGCCTTTGCCGGAGGTGCGCCATTTCGCGTCGTTTTAAGCTCTGCTTCTGGTTACAACCGGCTTCCTGCCGACTGCGCTTGCCCGGCGAAGCTGCGTGAAAGCCGTCCATCTGCGGGCGGTGGCACGCAGCGAGACCCCCAGGCGCGCCATTAACGCCGCGTCGCAGCCTGCTGATGCGGCGGCCCGTCGGAGACACGCCCGCGGTGGCCGGCGAGCGAGCGGCGCGCTCCGCCAAGGTGACTACGGCGGCCGCCGGCGGTCCGGCGCGCTCGAGACGAGCACGTGCAGACGGCCGGCGGACAGGTGCACAAGGCCATCGCCGGCGAGCGCGCTCCCGCCGCCGGATCTCCCGCTCCCGCGTGACGGGATCCGGCCGCGGGGCCGCTGCTCGCGCCGCTGACACCCGATACCATCGGATGTTCGCCGTCCCGGGGGCTTTAAAAGGACGAGGACGGACTTAAAAGGCTCGGCGCCCCAGCAGCTGGCGCGCGCCTGTCCCGTCCCCTCCCCGCTACCCCGCTGACCACCATGCGACCCATCACTCAGTCGGCGTCTGCAGAGACGGCTCCGAAGCTGGGCACATCTGGGCCGAGTGTGCGCAGGATTGATGGCCCCTGGAGCGCGAGGGGGGCGCCATCATCGGAGCGCTGCACACTGCACAGGCCGTCTAAAAATGCCCGGCTGCAGCGGGCGAACGGCGCGGAAGCGTCCCATCTGGCCGAAGCCGCAGGCATTGCTCCGACCCCTCCCTCCGGCGCTCGACCCTGGCCGATGACCCCAGGGCGAGCCCCCCAGGCCTGGGGAGGGGGGGGGGGGCACGCGGTTTACAGGACGGCTGCCCAGCAGTCCGGTCTTTGAGTGCTGCAGTCGCCTGGTCACATCGTAAATTTGTGGAATGGCGAGCATGCAGCGCCCGCGGCGCCGGGACGGACCTTTCTCAGACGGGAGGGTCGGGGGTCGGTCGGCGAGCCGCAGGAAATGATAGTCGTCCGTTCCGAGAACGCGGCGCTACAGTGGACTCACCCCGGCGTCAAACCGACAAAGCCGGTCCCCTGTGATACGACTCCCAGAGCTGGTAGATCGTAACGGGCTAGTGATGATAAAGAGCGCGAAAAGGCCAGGATGACGATTGGGTGGTTGTGAGGTTTTTTTTTGGGGGGGGGAAGGGGAGGGAGAAACGTGATGCTCTGGCATTTTCTCATTGTCTGAAATCTTTTTATTTCTGTCTTTTCGTTCTCCAAAAACTAAAACGATATGTTCACAATGATTGGTAGGCACGTGTGAAACTTGTCCGCCACAATGCCAGACGAATGAAACGCGCGATGGTGCGTCCGACCGCATCCGCCGCCGTCAGGGGATTCGTATTCGTCTTCGTCAGGCTGCGGGACCGGCGGTCGGAAGCCCGCGTCCAGGCATGTTTGGACCAATCCCGCCTGGCTCTTGGTGTTGATATTCGCCGTTCCGCGCCGACCTTTAAACGCCACATGGTCAGAGTTCAGACCTCGGATTGTTTGAGTGGAGGCTACCCAAACAATATCCTCGCTTTCTCACGTCTGAAATGACGACGGTGAGGAATGCATGATAGCGCCATTTCTGCACAGACCATTCCACGTCTCATTGCATGCTCCACGTCAGCGGCCACTGTGAGCTCCTGTTCCCATGAAGCACGCTGACGTATGCGAGGGTAAACACTCCCAGTCCGCCCTTCACTCGCCAGTGCGGCCCTGAGCCTCCCGCCGTCTAATCCGTCCCCGCAGTGCCAACAGCGACTGTAATCTTGCGGCCGGCAGCCACATGGCACCGGCACCGGCGTGGCGACCTCGCCGGCGCCACCGAGCCGTCATCGGCGGTGGCGGCGGCGGCGGCGGCGCGCCTAACGGGCGGCGCCGAGCGGCGGTCGCGTCGTGTGGGGCGGCTCCTCTCGTACACAAACAGGCGCTGGGGCCGGCCGGACCTCGCCGTCAGTCACATGGCCCGCCCGCCCGCCCGCCCGGTCGGCCGCCCGGCTGGCGGGACAGACGCACGGCAGCCGACCGCCGGCCGCGTATGCAAATGCCGCCCACACAAAAACGGTCGCCCCAGCCCGGCTATTAAAGCTTTCCCGTTTTCGGGAGATGAGCCGGCCACGCCCCGGGGCATGCGGTGTCACGTGGCGCCGGCGCCGCTGCGCTGTGACCGGGCGGCGCCGGCTGTTGGCCGCCGCCCTCACGGCCTCGGGGATGCCGGTCCGCGCTCACGCCTCCGCGCACTGGCGTGTGCGCCGGCAGGGGCGAGGATAAGCGTGACGCAGGCCGTGACGGCCATGACCGTCGTGACCCGGGCAACGACGGGCTTGCGGGAGACTGAGGGACCCCGCCACCCACGCGGCTGTGCGATGACGTCTGCCCCGCCACCACAGGAACGCTGAGCCATCCGGTGTCATCGCTTGCGATCATTTCACGCAAACATTTACGAAATAAAGTTCCCGCTGTCATCCTCTACCTGTGGTCTGTTTGCTCGCAGGCGGCAGCCCTCGCGGTGGCCGGGCTGGCTCCGCGCAGGGCAGCAGAACGGTGTACGATCTATGCGCTCCACCAGCCGGTGCCCTGCGGCGGTCTCGGCCGTCGCTTCGGCCGTCCCCACTCCCTCGTCTCCTGCCGGCGTCGCGTGCTGCCGATCAACGCGCGGGTCGACAGGAGATGGCGCAACGCGCGTGCGCTGACGTGTTGTGGCGCGGTTGTTGTCGTGCGGCGGTGGCCGTCGTTTGGAGGCTGTCGCCATCGTCGTCCGGGAGGTCGGAGATGCGGGACGAATGCGCGACACCAGTATGCGTGCGGCGGCGATGCGTCACACCGAGGTCAAAGGTCGGCGGCTGGCCTTCCAGCGTCAGTGCACGCGGCCAGTCTTCTCGAGCTGTTCTTGCGCGGCTCCATCTTCCATGGCATTCCTCACCTGCCTCATTTTGTTCATTAGTCATGCTGTCGCGTGTTTGGTTCTTCGCACCCATCACACGTCAGACCGGTGATGGATGTCGCATGCCCGCCAGCACTATCCGGCTGATATAGGTAAGGTATGTGATGAATCACACGGCATCTTTCATTCCTCTCACCGTGTCACGTTGCAGCTCATTGTGGGGAGCTTGCGAGTTTTCCTTCTTGCTCGCTGTGCGTGCACGACCTGTCACTGTGCAATTCCGTGCTGCTAACTGGGTCCACATATCTGGTTCCACTGATTTTAGAGGTCATTAGGTCCTCTGAAATGTAGCAGTTGCAGTTGCGTAAGTGCGAGTGTGGCATACAGTTTATGTGAAAATTTCAATAAGGTTTTTACAGTTTTTTGCTTATTTGGCGATCACCACTCTATGCCTCACATCACCGCCCACTTTGTTTTCCTCCTTTTTCAATTTCTCGCCACTCCGTCTACTTCCCACACGGTCGGCTGGTCGGGCGCCTGTTTTTCTGCGAGCGTCTCCCTCCTCGGGATCCATCTATCGCCTGACAGAGCTCGATCCACCTGACCGGCGTCTCGACACCCCCGGTCCACTAATGAAGCGCCGGCCTGCCTCGGGCGCTACGATCCTCATCGGCGCGAGGTTCCGTCGTCAACAGACGGAGCCGCCCGTGTGCACCGCGCCACCTCGACCCGTCCGCCCGCCCACCCAGCCGCCCTGCCGGCCTGGGCTCTTCGACCGCGCTGTCTGAGCATGATGAATCGCCGAGCCGCAAACCCGAAGTCTTCCCATTTTGAAGTGAAACGCCCGGCTGGACTCTCACTCAGCGATGGGGGCCGGCGTGGGAGCGGGCGCGGAACTGGAGCTCCGCTCCGGCCGCTGGTCCACTCCCACCTCTCCGCCTCCGCCGCCGACCAGGGGGCGCACATCGGCCGGCCAAATTCCGCTGCGCACTGACCGGGCCACCCAGTGCAGGTACTAACGACCCAACTTTCCCCTTGCCGGCGGAGGCGGGTGCGAGCGGCGAGGGCCTGGATGCCGGACATTCCGGGCCGGGGCCGGTGCTTCACAGGAGCGTTCGAGGTGGGGAAGGGCAGACAGCGTTCGATCGTCGCATGCCGCCACTCTCGAATGGCGCAGGGGCTGCCCAGATAGGGGGTCCATACAAGCCGAGAACAAACATGGCACAAGATATGGCGTTGCGTCCTTGAATGACGTTTTACGGTTCGAATGAGGCGTAGCCGTTGTGAAGCGGTATCAGAACTCAACGGATAACGTTTTGAATGCTCTAGCTCTATAGGTTGCGATAAACCTATGATAATTGTGGGGTCCATTATTCTTAGCGACTTAAATACAAGTGCTCCGCCGGATGGGTAGCTCCCCTGGCGTGTGTGTTGCGCAGGCCATCCCTCGGCAGAGTTCATGTTCACGAATCGAGTCTGCCGTTTCTCAGATCAGTGATGCGTCTGGGCTCACGAGGGTTCGAAATACGGCAGATGACGGCGGACAACCACAAACAGGGGATTGGGGTTCATCGTAGCTACCTGTGTGTTGTGTGCATCATTTTGCCGCCGAGCTGTGGCGGACCACGCACCTGCCGAAACCGTGCAGACCAGCCAGCCCCTTCGGCAAGACTTAGCCGCAGAACTGGTCCATGAGACCTGTCCCGCCGCACTGAGCCGCAGTGGTCCGGCCCGGGACTCGAGAGAGCCCAGCGGGGCACGGGCCGCGGACGCCGCAGTTCCGGTCCGGGGTCGGCCGGCCGGCGCGCACGTAGTCGATGCGCTCTTGACACAGTGACTCGGCCGCCCCGGAGTCAAGGCCTCCGACGCCGACCGACTCGGCGGCGGCCCGCACGCCCCGGCGCAGGTGCTAACGGCCGCACAGGTGTGCCGGCACGTTATCGACGGCGCACGACGCAACCCCGGAACCCTTCACTGGGGGTGCGAGCCGGCGCAACACACGCCAAGGCCCAACTCACGCAAGGCCCCGGGCTTGAGCCGCGTTTCTGGCACCATGCCCGCGTCGGGACTGGGCCGAGATGAGGACGGCTTCTTCCACATGACCTTATAAGCGCCGGTCCACGGCCCGACGAGCCAGGGGGAGGGGGGGGGGGTCGGCGCCCGCTAGTCTTGCCCCGTCAGGGCCCCGCCTAAGCCAAGCTCTCGTGCCATGTCACGCTATCGCTGCGATTCAGCGTGAAGCACCGCACGTCTCCAGCTCTCCGCCAGAGACTTTTTCGGACCATTTTCAGGCAGCTCTGCCGGTCGGCGACTTCCCGCCGGCATTTTCCGTGAGCCGAGCACGAGATCTGCTCCAGATTGCGGCTGGTGGCGGGGCACGCCGCCGGTCCGCGCTCGGCTTACGCGTTCGGCCCCTGACCAGCTGGCCAGCGCGCGCGGCACGCTCCTGTTACCCGTCGACCGGTCGCTTTTCGACGCAGAGGCGTGACCGGGCGCAGACGGCGATCGCGCGGCGCGTGCGGCCGTAATGGAGACGGACGGCGCGCGGCTGGCCGGCTATCTGTTTCGCGGCGGCCGGTATTGGGCTCGTCTGACTGGCTGCGGATGCACTGGCGCGGCTTCCGGTCGCCTGATAAGGCTTGAGACGGCCGGAACGGACGCAGTTCGGCAGCCTCGCTCTCTGCATCCAGTGGCGGCAGAACATCTGAGGAAATTGTGTGTGTGGGGGGGAGGGGGGACATTACTTTTACCTCATTCCTTTCCATGTACCGCCACAGGGCTAATGTGAAATGTTGCCTAGAGTTAGGGGCAGCTGCCCCACCCCTCCCTCCCTCCCACCGCCGTCCGCCCCCGACTGCATCGAAACATGACGCGGCTGGGCCAGTTGTTTGCCAGCTTCTGGGATATCGGGAAGCCAAGGCAGTTTGTCGCGCATGAACTGCGCATGACTCGCATGGGTGGAGGTTTATCGCTTCCTTAACGGCATAATGAACTGCATACTTCTCGCCACCACGCTGCGATCCAGGATTCCTCATTTGGAATGGTGTTAGAGCGCCAGCCGATCGAACATAGACAAGGGAGCGATAACGTATGGCTTCCGGGATTGCTAGGCCACTTATCACACGCCGGTATCAGATCGCCAAACTTAGAGTGCGCCTCTGATTGGATCGGCCTCCCCGCCGTCCCGCGGCTGGCGGTTGGCGGTGGCTGGACGACGGGTGTCGGCGTTCACCCCCGTCGTCACCCCGCGGCGCTGGACTCCGGAGTGGCTAGATCCCGTTCGTAGCCCTGGGCGGTCGCTCGGGTGTGGTCAGTTCAGGTCAGGTCAGGTCAGGTCAGGTCAGGTCCAGGCTGAGACACATTTCAGTCCATACGGCGGCCGCTCATCTCTCGGGCCGGCTAAAGCCGGTGGACCGGACCTCCTCAGCTTATACCACCCGAGTCGGCGTCGGCACACTACACAGGGGAGTCTGGGGAGTCTGGGGAGTCACTGCACAGGGGAGTCTGGTCTGGGTCATGCCCGTGCTGGGCCTAGGTTGTCGGTTCGGCCGTGACTGTGACCGCCTTGTACGGTATCCTGGCCGAGAGCCGCGGCTAATCTCCGACCAGACTGCCTCTGACGCGTGACCGGGCTGACCCAGACGACACCTGGGCGGCGCGGGACGGCCGCTCGTGCCACACCCACCCAGCTCTGCACCGGCGTCGGAACGGCTTCTCGGCGGCCCCGGCGGCTCGCGTGGCAGCTGCGTCTGCCGAGGCGTCAAGGTCGCGTCCGCGGGCCGTATCTGGCGGCGATCTGCCGGCCGGCGCCGCACGTGGGCGCGGCGCCGGCCCCACGCGCTGACCGGTGAACCCTCCGCCGGTGTGGCAATGCTCGCGCCGATGAGCGGCCGTCGGACAATGGGGCCGGCGCGTGCAGACCCGTGCCGGCCCAGCGCTCCCGCCGGAGCTGCGGCGGTCGCGGAGACTGCGGAGTGACTGGCGCTGCAGGAGCTGCGCTCCACTTCGACTCGAGTGGGCTTCGGGCGATGGCGCTCACGTGCGGCCTCTGAGCCGATGTGCTTGCCTGCTTCGAGCCGTGCATGTTGAGGCGTGACTTCGTCCCATCAATGCGAGTACGCCGTGCGAATGAATGATTGGTTTTGCGGGTCTGCTATGCCAGGATAGGTAGGTATATCAGGCTCGCTAAGTGACCCCGAGTCGTGCTAGTACTCACTGGTGGCGCGTCCATTGGTACTTACCCGCATTGACCCCTGGCTCACTAAATATCTGTTGATGATATCACGGGTTCAGTAAATACTGTTGATGACCTCAGAGGCCGTGGTAATGAGTTACGAACGATGGCAGTCGGAATTGATGGCTGGAAAACTATCAGGGAAAGCATGTGGGATATGTGGTGGGCTTGTTGATTGCTCTTTATGCATATATTGCTGATATTAGCGCTATTAACCGCATGTTCTAGTCGAGCTCCAACAATTTCACAGTTTTTGGTTACATTTTAACGCAGTGCATGTCTAAGCCCTTCGTTAGTCAATAAAAGGCTGATCTGACAGTGCGGTGTCCGGATTGTGGCGATCCCTGAATGATGATGTCATTGATGTTCTTACCGTTACATCAAAACGTGTCCAGAAACACAGTGAACAAAAGGCGATGGGCTGAAGGTGCAGTCTTTAATGATAACGGTCTTGGTGTCAAACAATGCAACGACGCGTAGAGGTCGAGGACCAGCGTAGCTTTGTATCGGTCACCATCTGGGTCGCCACCCCAGGACAGTCCAGTATCAGGTCGTTTGTCGAAGGCCATCGTGATGCCCTATCGTTCATCATCAGCGTCCGCCGCGGACGCGGACGCGACGAGTCCGCTATCTGCCCGGCGCCACAGCGACACGCCGCGCCAGATCTGTCGCCCCGCGCCACCGCAGCTAACTCTGCACGTCGTGCCGGCAGGTTCGCGACCTGGTGGAGCGGTGCTCCTGCCCCAGCCAGTTCCCCATGATCCGCGTCTCCGAGGGCAAGTACCGCATCGGCGACACCAAGACGCTCATCTTTGTGCGGGTGAGTGAGCGGGCTCGGCGTCCAGCGCGGCCGGCCTCGGGGAGCGGCGTCAGCGGCGGTCACGGCGCCCGACGGACGGCGGTGTCGGCAGGGAGGACATCACGTCCGACGCCGTCTTCCCGCAGTCTCCCCCCCAACCCCGAATGGTGCTCAGCGCATACAGTGGAGTGTCTCGGCGTATTTCAGCTGGCTGACCCTTCAGGGTCTGGCCTGGCAGGGCCTGCCCCGCTCTGTCCGAGACGTGCGATCATTTGTGGAGATGCACATCACATCTTTACGTTTCCGGAATGGGCATGCCTTCCCCGACCGTATCTCGGCTCTAAGTTTGATGCACACCCGATGATGTACATCACTGCGAGAACGGGGCATCCTGATCGTACGAACCTACTCCCTCAAAACCATGTGCTGACTACACACCCGGTGGCACACACCTATCAGGGACACTCCTGTCCTGGGCAGTTCTGTCGCGCTGCATCTGTGCTGTGAACTGAGGACATAGCCGGCTATACATACAGCCCGTGGACAGCCACGTCCTGACCAGTGCTGACCTGCTGTATCCAGGCCATGTGCTCATAACACACCGGCGGTGCGTATGTACGCCACGGGGACATGCCCGCCGTGGTCAGCCCTGCAGCTGTGTCCGTGTGCTGCGCCCAATACACGGGGCGGTCGGTGGTTCACCCCTGGCACGTGTCCGGGGCGTCACCGGTCAACCGAACGGGAAAGTCGCCCACCATTCAACACGTAACCTGATCCATGCCACGGCTCTATACGGCATGCAGGCTGTCATCGGGACACTCGGCGGCGTGTACCACTCGCTTTGTTCGCCCATTATCCTGTACAACGGGCGCTATGCACGCTCTGCTACGGAAACACGCAGGGTTCGCCTCGCAACGCTGCGGTCAGAATGGCGCCGGTGCGGCCCAGTCCCGGGCCGACGCACTGGCTGGCGGGGCCCACGCCAGTGCGTGGACGCGTTTCGCAAGCCGAAGGCTCAACGTTAAACGATGTGTGAGTTGCGTTATCGTGTCATTTCCATCGGAGCGCGTTTCGGCCGTGGGTGGGAACCGTGGCGGCCGGCGGTGGCTGTCGGGCCCCGGCCACTCCTGCGCGGAGTGCTGGAGTGGCCGGGCCCGTGGCGGCCGGCGATGGTTGTCGGGCCCCGGCCACTCCTGCGCGGAGTGCTGGAGTGGCCGGGCCCGTGGCGACCGGCGGTGGTTGTCGGGCTCCGGCCACTCCTGCGCGGAGTGCTGGAGTGGCCGGGCCCGTGGCAGCCGGCGCCGCTGTTGCGACAGACGGCGCCGTCCGGCCGCTCAATCCACGCCGCGCGACAGTCCAGTGGACCGTCCGCGGCAGACACAGCAGCCGGCGCTGAATTTTCGGACGTGACCGCCAGCGGCGGCCTAACGGCACAGCCGGAAGGGCGGGCCCCGTGCGCCGGCGGGCGCGTGGACGCCCGCTGCGCCCCGCTCCATGGCCGCGCCGCGCGCCGACCGCGCATAGCCGCGCCGGTAAACAGTCAACCCTGGCCGTAGAGGACCGGAGCCGGCTCGGTCCGTGGGAAGCGTTCCGAGCCGTCGGCCGGGTGTCCACACTTTCCATTGTGGCCGGCGGCGCGGGCGCCGCGCGGCCGTGGGCCGAGTCCCACTGACCGCGGCTCGCGTTGCCTCACGGCCCGGCCGCTTTGCATCACCTCAAGCTGCTTCTCCTGTCGTGCTCGCTTAACCTCGCCTCATCCACCTTGTCGATCAGAGCGAGTGTGGCAAGTGGCCATGGGCCCTGGGGGGTTTAGCGACTCCCCAATATTACGGGTCTCTAACAATCGATGTCTTGACCGGCAGTAACAGTAGGCCATCTTGCGCAAAAGCAAGTGCCGCTCTGGTAGCGAGCAGCATTCTTAGGACCGAACGTGAGCTGTTCGCATGTGACTTAATGAGAGCACAACTGTAGGAGGCGTCAGAAGACCAGACCCACAGCTGCAATACCACCTCAGTATGCCAGTCAATGTAGCATGCACTGCACCCCGTCGCCAGTCAACGGGAGGCGCGCATGGAGGGTCCTGTTTCTGCTGTGAAGCATAGACCACAGCGAGGTGGGGGGGGGGGGGGGGGCGTCATGCAGACACGGGTAGCAGTGCAAGAACCATGGGCTTGGCTATGTTGACCCTGCATACCGAAGCCGGGTGACGTCAACTCTAGATCGGTGCCAGGGTGTGCTCCTAGTCGGATGAACAGTGAGTTCGGACTGCATCGTATGGGGTACACAATACAATCATGCGTGCAGTGACCAGCACAGCTGATCAGGGTTGACTTTTAACTCGGGAGCGTACATGACGTCGGCGAAAGCACGTTTCGCTGCTTCAGGTCCTCGCGCCGTGAGCGGCTGGGGCGCGGCAGATCGTAAACATAGTCATGAGCATCCGATACTGTTATTTGGGTACAATGCCTGGGTGCAACGCAACCAAACGCTCGGATGTACCCACGCTTGCGCAACATGGTCATTAGCTAGCAAGAAGCATCAGTCTGGTGGCACCGTCCCGAGCCGAGACATGACGACAGAGAGCCGCACGCAACTCGGTCAGTGATTGGTGACATCACGACCGTCCGTTCCGAACGTCTGCCAGTGCGCGTGCCAGCGCTGCGTCAGTGCCGCGCCCGCCGAGGTCAGCTGGCGAGGGGAGGCCTGACGTGGCGGGGCAGGTGCGCCGTCACACGGCCTTAATCCGCCCACGGCGCCGTCGAGCTGCAGCTGGGGCCGCCGACGGCTGCAGCTGGGGCCGTCCCAGTCGGACGACAGGGAGACGCTGTTCCCCGCGGCGTGAAACCCTGGCTCATATCTTTGGTGGGAATGCAGCGTCAAGGCTGGCGGCAGCGAGTGCTATCTTGAGTCATTTTGCCCCGCGGGAGTACAATTTGCACAGTGCGAGTTACGGTTCGTCATCCAGGGGTAGGCGAGGCCTGTGTTATGGGTGTGTTGGCAGCCCTGTACTTCCCTCACGTGGCGCGTCGCAGTCGGTAGGCATCATTCCCTTGCAGGCACTGTCACGTTCTGACGAGCGTAGGTCCATGTAGGTGCCACGGGCCTGCTGCCAGTGAGAGGCTGCAGCTTTACATTCGACCTGAGCCGGGCATCCTGTGGGTTCATGGTCGCCAGTCGTCAGCCCACAAAACGCCAGGTGCTTATTGTAAGCAGATTATCGCTACTGTCACAGCATTCCCTCACATCTTCTGTTGCGCCATTGTTTTGCAGCGTTCTCAATGGCGCAGGAATGGGAATGGGCTGCGGTCTTAGTAGGAATTAGGGGATTTCCGAACAAAACCGGCAGTTGGCATTACGGCTGCAACAAAACAGATAGCCTTGCTTCGTTAGATCTTAGTTAACGTCAAGTTGTCCCTGGGGAAAAAACTTTCAAAACGAGTCGGTGACATCTGCTTATTGTAATTGTAATGAACGGTCTTAACGGGATTGCATGCTTTTTTGTGACACTGGGCTATTCCTGAAACTGGTAGATCAAGGTCTAGATCAAGAAATCCAATGGTAACGGGATTTTCTGGAAGTGGCTTCATCGGCACGAAGTATCGTTCCAAAACGCGCGGTGACGCTCCAGGGTACTTTCTGCAGAACCATCTGACACTTTGCTGTCCCAGGGTACGCTCTGCAGAACCATTTGGCGCTCTGCTGTCCATCTCTAAGATGGTGACACCAAATTTCGCATTTGTAGTATCTAACGTGTAAAAAGAAGCCTTTTCAGCTCGTCTTACGAAGATAGGCGACTACTGCAGTATGTAAAATAAGTCATCCGCTCTTAAATGAATGATGAAGTCAAGTGGCATTTCCTGATTTTCCTTGACAAATACTTTTGCTACACACGTTCCAACGCTAATAATCATCAAGGTAATGGATTGCATACGCAGTGGCGTAGTTTCACTACAACTGTTACTGATTTGCTGGTGAAATAAACGCGTGAAACTGCATTTCATTTCAGTAAGGAATCCTGTACAATCCCTTTAAGGCGTTTTGAACTTGCGCTCCGCAAAACCTAGGATACTTGCCTTCGTCCTGTTGTGAAGAGCAGCGAATACAAGTGACAATGATAGCTGCATGACGTGCGCGCATGGACTCCTGAGACGAGGATTCGGGATTTCAGGCTGGTGCATCGTATGTGGACTAGAACGTCAATCACCCTCCCCCCGTATTGTTGAACCTGTCACGGATGCAGGAGTACCGGCGTCTGTGATTCGCTATTGTCCGTGGTACGTCACCTGTATCCAACTCTGGTTCAGGATGTGGGATTTTTCCAGTTTTTGAGCCGGGCGGTTTTTTTAAGACCTTCTGCATGATGCGCTACCAGGCACATTTTCATAAGTGTCCATGTGTCCGTTTATATGTATCCATGTGTCCGTTTATATGTGTCCGTGTGGCCTTCCACACTCGGCTGTGCATTCGGAGGTGAACGGCGTCCTGACAATGGAGCTTGACTGCATCCAATATGTGTAGCATATACACATATTCTTTGGTCCAAGGACCCGGAATTAAAGGAGTTGCCATGCAGAATGACATGAACATTTCAAACACGCTCCAGTGCAGGGCAGCCGTTTTCCTGGGAAAATTCACATCCGTCAAGTGTTCTGCGGACGTGTCGCACAACGGTGGTGAAACAGCTGCCGCGCTCAACGCCGCTGAACCTGCCATGAAGCGCGGCGCATTGCCAGCCAGCGCCCCGTGCGAATCGCCAGGGAACGGCAGCATTTCGCCGCGGCTCATGACCGCGCCCGTCCCCAGATTTTGCGCAACCACGTGATGGTTCGGGTCGGCGGCGGCTGGGACACGCTCGAGCACTACCTGGACAAGCATGACCCGTGCCGGTGCAAAGCAGGTGAGCCCTCGCGAGGCGCAGGAAGCGGCAGATCGGCCGCCGGCGTACCAGCTCCCCGACCCGTCCACGCGACGCGGCACGGCCGGGAGGCCTCGCCAGGCGGGCTGGGAACCGTTTGCGGTGAAAACGCAGAGCCGGACAAAGGCTGGCCGCAGTGGGTTAATCTTTTAGTGGCTGCGCTCCAGTTGGTCGCGCGACAGCGACAGCGGTTTCATTAGGCTGATTTCTTGCGCGGCCACCGTCGGGCTTTGTGCCCGTTCGCATGCAGCGGCTGTAAAACATGTCATGTTTCGCGGACGGGCGTGCTCGCTCGCATGCGGACAGACCCGCTCGCCAGCAGCGTGAATTGATTACCGGCTGGCTCCGCCCCCCCCCCCCCCCCTGCGCAGCCGGGGCGCGCCGGCAGCATTCGCCCGTCATATCCCGCGTGGAGGACGGCGTGCTCTATTTTCCGGCGACCTCGTCCGGCCTGCAAACTCACACATGGGCTGCGGAATCGCCGCATGTGTGGGGCTCACCAGCGCCGTTATGCTTTGAGCGGCGCCAGGTTATGGGGTGGGTCATATGGACTGGAGTCTATTCGCTGGCGAAAGGTCCCGGCCCACATCACGCCTGTGAAGTGTAAAGGGTAATTAATGCCCACTGTCGGCGAGTGGGCGGCCGACAGCCCCGCCGTGTGGATCATGACAGCGCGGGATGTGGTGGCCATTACGAGCGTGAATACCTGCATGTGTGGCCGCCGCCCGCGGTCACCGACCCGGCGACGACCAGGCCGCCGGGCCGGGGCGCACGTGCCCCGCAGCGGTCCGGACGCCGACCCCAGGTCTGGCTCGTCGGAGGACGGAGCGGGACGACGACCGCGGCCACTGCGTGACGTCACATGCCCGCCGTCGGCAGGGCACCGCACCGCGATCGCGTCCAGGCTGTTCATGAAGAGCGGGCCGCACGACGGCGAGCGCCAGCTGTCCGGGGTCAAATACGAACGGTGAGTGCGCGGCGCCGGCCGCGACATCCGTTCGCTGACGGGTCAGTCGGGGCCAGGCCGCCGGTGTGCTGGCGACCGTGTAGCGCCCGCAGCTGCATCGGGTGTCAAGTGGGTGGCGTGTGGTAGATTCCCGTCTTCCGATTTAGGACGGTCGTGCAGGCGGCACAAGATGTCCTGTGTCCTGAGTGGAGTGCAAAATGAGCTCCGGTGCAGTTAATATCCCTCACGCTAATGCGAGGAGGTAACTGATCCTGGCACTAATGATGGGTGAGCAGAGATGACGAGGCATAGCTGCCGTTCCAGAGCGAAGGGCTGATGGTTAGCGATCGACGGGGCATTAGTGCCGGCTCGCTCAGCACGTCGCTCCAAGTGTGCTCCCCCACCGACCCATGCTGCGAGTGTAAACAGACGGTGCCGGTCGCGTCAGTGCGGTGCGTGGGGCGCGTCAGAGACATCCTCCCAGCGGACGTTCATTTTTAGCCCGCTAGGCTCCCGCGCCGACCTAACGAGTGTGACGATGATGGGCGTAGCACGCTGCCGCCCGTCCTCCATAAACAGGGGGCGGGCGGACGGGTGCAGCGCTCTGCTGTCCCCTCCCCCAATCGACAGACTGGGCGCGGGCAGCAGGGACGGGTCCCAGGCCGCTGCCATCCCCGCCACGCCGGCACAAGGAGCTGGGACCAGGGCGACGCTTCAAAACAAACGGCGTTCCTTTCCGGACAACGGAACGATACTGACCTTTTCTGGCCGGCGCATGTCTATGCCCTCCCCCACCCCGACTTAACGAACGATACGACAGCGCAGAGCGACAGCAAAACCAGAGCGCTGACGCTTGGCTGGCCGACAGACTGAACGACAGCGACGCCGACGCCTCCAGCCCGGCGACGGCAGCGGCGCGGACGCCCATCAGCCACCGCAGCTCGCCAGCGCCCAAGCGCCGCTCCGCACACACGCCGCCCGGCAAGCGGCTGTACGAGGAAGCGTCGGGCGACTCCAGCTCCGAGGTCTCCGACGAGGGCTACCGCTCGCAGGGGCCCTGGAAGCTGGCCACCGGGCTCAAGGAGTCCGAGCACATGGGTACGTAACGACAAGGTGCTCGACTCCGCGCCGACGGCGCTGGGCGCACGCGCGACGGCACGGGGCGCGCGAGGCATTTCACTTGCTCAGGGCCGTCCCGCTGAAACTAGATATGGGATTCGATAGCCACGCAGCACGTCGCATTTTTACAAAATAACTGTCACCAATCCGCAGGTGAACACGGAGAAAACGCTCGTCGTCAGTGTATTGAAAACCAGCCTCGCCTACGCCACTATAGACTGAATCTGGGCTTCTTGTTGCCCTTGCCTTTCCTGCGCTTGGGTCCGGCGCTAGAAGCGGCGGCCGCGCGGCGTCGCTTGTTGCCGCGGCCGGGCAAGCGCCCCTCGAGCGCCGAGAGGTCGGCGCGCTGCGTCAGCTCCTCGCCCAGCGACCAGTCAGTGGTGAGCTCGCGCCGCCGTCGCTGGTCCTGCTTCGTCTCCGGTAGGCGCACCATGAAGTCCTCCTCGTACTTGGTGCGCTCGGCCTCCTCGCGCGTGCTGCGGTTGCGGTACGTGTCGCTCAGGTCGTGCACCTCCTCGGGCGTGTCCAGATACTGGCGGCCCAGCTCCTGCATCACCGAACTGCTGAGCGCGCGGCGGCGCGCTGCCGCCAGGCGGCGCTCGCGACGCGACTCGGCCGTCTCGTCGCCGTCGTACGGCACGGCGGCGATGCGCGGCGGCACGTAGAGGGCAGCACCGTCGGACTTCTGGCGGCCGGCACCTGCCGCCGGCTCGTCGCTGTCGCTGCCGCTGCCCGCCTCGTCGTCCAGCCGGCTGGCTAGGTTGCCCGGCTGCGGCTTGAAGCGCAGCGGGTCGCCCTCGCCCAGCTGGCCGGTGGTGGCGATGCGCACCAGCTTGTCCACCTGGTAGCGCAGCTTCTGGTCGATGGGTCGGATGCGCTCCAGCACGGTGCGCAACTCCACCAGCCGGTCGACGCTGGCGTCGCCGGCGATCGAGCGGCCGCGCAGCTTCAGTGACATAACCTGCGTCAGGTCGGCCAGGTAGCTCAGCAGCAGGTAGTTCTTCATCTCGAGGAAGCTGAGGCCATGCGCCGTGTCCAGCTGCCCGTCCTTCACCTTGGCGGTCAGGGCGGCCACCAGCGAGCTGGTCTTACCGATGCCGTCGGAGAGGTCGTCTAGCAGCGTCTTGGCGCGGGCCATGTCGGCGCTCGATACATCCTCGACCGCCATGTCTGCAACGAACGCTTCGTTAGCAGTCAGCCATGAGGCATGTCCGCAACGAACGCGAGTCAGCCATGTGCCATGTCTGCAACGAACGCTTCGTTAGCAGTCAGCCACGAGGCATGTCCGCAACGAACGCTTCGTTAGCAGTCAGCCATGAGGCATGTCCGCAACGCACGCGAGTCAGCCATGTGGCATGTCTGTTACGAACGCTTCGTTAGCAGTCAGCCATGAGGCATGTCTGCAACGAACGCTTCATTAGAAGTCAGCCATGAGGCTTGCCTGCAACGAACGCTTCTTTGGCAGTTAGCCATGAGGCATGTCTGCAACAAACGCTTCGTTAGCAGTCAGCCACGAGGCATGTTTTACACGGATGCCAACGTGCTCTCAGGAATACTGGCGAGGGCATTCGACATGCGCGGGGTGTTACAAGCTTCTAAAAGCGTCCTCAAAGGGATAAAACGTGTCCGTGGTTTTGGCTAACTCGACGCAAACTAGGTCATCAACGAGAGGTGTCACCCAGGGCTTCCTCGCGACTACCCCTTTACGAACTTCATTGTTTGAGGCAATGGCTGCGCTTGACTCGTGAAGGCGTTTCGAGGGTCCCGGAACGCCAAATATTTCGTGAACCACAGGTAGTGAGCTTGAATGGATCCTGTTAATATATACAATTAGTATGTGACATAACAGCAATAACTGATCTATGCCACACCCATGCCCGACATCTGTGGGCGCCCCGTAATCGTCCGCTGCCTTTCAGACCGTCCCGAGTCGAGCCTGACGCACTCGTCCACCGAATCCGGCGAGACGAACCCGGAGCAGCCGGCGTCGCCGACGGGCCGGGCAGCGCCGGGCGCGCCCGCCTGGCCGGGCGCCGAGCCACCCAAGCCGCCGCGCCGCTCCTTCATCGACACGGCGCTGCGCGGCCTCAAGATCCTGCGCCAGCCCAAGACGAGCGCACCGTGCGCACCGTGCACGCCGCCGCCGCCGGCGCCGTGCGCGGCCGGCCGGCGGATGTCGGCCGACAGTGGCCGGCGCGGTCTGCAGCGCAGCATGTCGGGCGGCAGCGAGGCCGGCCTGCGCGGCTCGTTCCGCACCAACCGCGCCAGCGAGGCGCGCCTCGCCCGCTGCGGGAAGAACACGTGGAGCGGCGGCGGCCGGCAGCCGCGCGAGCGCGCCGCGCTGGGCGCGGACACATTCCGCACGCCGTCGGCCGGCGCCGCGGCGCGCAGCCGCGCCACGTCCGCTTCGCCCGGGCCGCGCCGCCGGCCACCACCGCAGCCGGCCAGCCCCACGCCACCGCGCCGCAAGTACAGCGGCATCCTGGCGCAGCTCATCGACGATCCAGACATCGACAGCGACGAACGGCTGCTGCGCAAGATGGAGGCGCTGCTGCGGCAGCACAAGGCGTCGCCAGCGGCCGTGACGCCGCCGCCGCCGCCGCCAGCCGGCGTCACACCGCGGAGAGAGGTCGGCAGGTCCCGTATCCCGGCGCCCACCTTCTTCCAGACGCGCTCGCCGACAGAGACGTGCCTGTGAGCGGCTCCATTCCCCCGATGTGATACAGTGTGCCTGAACCGCGCGCCGCCGCGCCGACGCCGTCCGCCATCGCCGGCGCGCGAAGCGGACGGCGGCCGACGAGCGGACCAGGACGGAGGCGGACCACGCGCCAGGCGGCGCGGATGTGCTGCGTGCAATAGAGTATGCTTTTTAGACACTTGGCAAGCGTCCGGTCGCCGGTGACGAGAAATGTTAAACCTTTAACGACTTGTTTTTGGTCCTCTGAATGCGATGTGTTGTTATGGTGCTTGTGTTTTGTACGTATTGTTGCCTTCGCCTTCAGACAACCTGGACACCTCACTCCATAATTTGCGTTTTGAATGACATTCATACCGGTTTAAGTAATTATCGGGCCAACATTCATTTCGTGGCAGGCGGCGATTCAATTCTGATGCAGAAACGCAACCAAGCCGGTGTTATACCTGCACACTCATTTCGCAACAGAACCGCCATAAGAATGCTTGCACAATTGAGTACGAAAATCGTACGCTTGCAAAACTGCGTACGAAAACAGTGTACTAATCGTATAGGACATGCACTAACGCTTCACACAGGCGGAAGGCCAACCGACAGCGGGAAGCTGTGGTCGGGTTTAAAAGGCGCGGAGTTCCCGCCTGGCGGGCATGGCCGGCGACGAGCCATCTGTATCAACCGTTGTCGGCCTTGTGTAGCGTATGTCAAAACCTTCGAGATGCGGGTATGTGTGGTGAAGCGGTGCAGGCCCTGTCTGCACGCACCGGTACAGGTGCTAGCGGCACCCCGGCCTGCGGTGCCGAGGCCACCGGACGCTGCTGATCTGTGATTTGACGTGACGGCAGCTGCCCGGACGGCGCGCCCGGGCGCGAGACGAACTATAACGACGCGCCGCGCCGCGGTACCCCGCAAAGTGTGAGCGAGCCCTTGTAAAGCCGACAATAATAGCATTAGGACGGGATATGTCAAGCAGCGGTGACAACCGTCTGCTTGTGGCCATTGAATTGCATGTGAATATACCGGTAGAGCGCACAAACGTTTAACCGTTGCCCGCAAACGCATGACGTAAGGGAACGTATGAAGTTCTGCGCAAGGCCGTTTAACAATTGCCTTTCGTAAATAAACCATGAAACAGCTTGACAATATTTCGCGGCAGCGGTCCATGCACCCAATGAAAGCTGGCCGTGGCGACACCAGGGGAAGAGAGCAATTGTACAGCTCATCTAACATTCCCGCGCAACACGCAGGCGCCCGATCTGACCGAGGGGCTGGCAGTCTTCAGGCCCGGCTGTCATCAACATCCGAGTGTCTCAGCAAACCGCTGTCTGGACGGCAGAGGTAGGCAGCCAGGGTACGCCTTAAATGAATTGGACGTGCCAGGAAAGGCGAATATTGGGACCAGCGCCTCTCTCTTATTTAAAAAAAGAAAGCCACGCACATCGTCGTGGATCCCGTTATGCAGAGCCAGCGACTGCATAGGCAATCATAGCGATGTGAAACGTGAGGGCGAGGGCCATGTGAAACAGGGGCCGTGGCGCAACCGGGTTCGGACTCTAATCCCCACATGGAGGGCAAAGGCGCCAGCCACTCGGCGCTTACGCCCCCAGAGACCGCAATGCTCGACATCACATTGGTCAACACAACACACTCACATCATCACATCACATTGGTCAACGATATAAAGTAAGGAGCGAGACGTCTATAAGTTGAGGACTATTTTAAAAGAAAAGGCATAAATCCTTGATAAATGACGCGACCAGCATCGTATAATGTTTCGGAGTGCTAGCCAAAGTTAAAATTAGGCAACGGCCTAAATATTGTGTTACCCGTATCGCAGCAATCGGGATGAGGGACTGCAGGACCACCATTTTTTTCAGTTATGCATGACGTTATAGTTTTATAGAGCAACAATGCATGCTTACGCGATTTTGGTGTCAGGCTTGTTTTCACCAACTCATGAACGGAACGGCCTTAGAGATCCTTGGTGCAACGTGACCGCGCAATCCACGTGCAAGATAAGCAGGCTTATGGCAGACAGAAAGGGGCAGAAAGACACTTATGAATAAAACAAAGCATGGTTTCCAATATTCGAAACGCAATGAATTAACGATAAAATACTGCAATCAGTAGAGGTACGTACACGTGCGTGCGGATAATACACATGCTGATAGGACAGCAATAATGATATCGGGAGTTATAACATGCTAACTCACAAAGGGACACTGCGGACACTGGACGGAACATTGAAAAGCACCTTGTCGACTATGAGCCCCTGACTGACATAGGGGGCCCCTCTGTGTTGTGAGACTCCGATCAATACCAATCAGGGGCCCCCGCCTTGTCCCTGCTTAAGAAACGGGACCCAGGGTCGGGACCGTCACAGCGCCGACTTTCAGGCGCTGGTGGTCTCTGGCCGAAACAGAGGCCTGCATTGCCCAGGCGGTCCACAATCGGTGCAAAAGGCCCTCTGACTGACATTTGAGGTCACCGCACTTGGCATCGGGATTCTTCATGGGATCTGCAGCCGGCACTTCGGGCCCTTTAGCATTCCAGTCGGGCCATTGGTCCTCGGTCCCGAGAGGCCCGTCTGACCTCATTTGGGCCCCTCAAACACAGAGAAAGGCTGAGCCAAATGGCATCGTAATCAAATCCGAATTTGATCGTTGTGTCGTGAATATGACCACATCTCCTGAAGACGTTAGCATCGATCCACCGATCCCCCTAGAACCAAACATCCGAGACATGAGCAACTCACAAAGAATCCAAACCAAACCAAACAAAACAAACAATAGCAAGCACACAGACAGCAGTTGCATTTCATTTTTGCATGCCTCCAGGCTTGTGCTTAACTCTAGCAAAATCAAATCCGATTCCGGAATCAATACCGCTTTAGCCCGTCAGATTCATGTTTCGCGTACCTAATTATTCAGCTGAATCAAATTGATGTTGATATACATAACTAGCAACTAAAGATAGACCCCCAGTCCCTGCCAGCCATTTGCTTTATGGCTACAGCCACGTTGATGGAAATGTCGTGATACCTCTGCCAGACATTACTTAGCAGCTGCGGAGCAGGTCACTGCCTACACCAACCAAGTGTGAAAATTGGTACTTAATGAGCCTGTTAGTCACTTGATGTAGATATACAATGTACACAAGCAGGACCAAACAACATCAGGCATAAATGGCACAATGAGCCACAGCAACCCTTGTAAGTAGCACCATTCCCACCCAGTAAAGCAGATATAGTTTTGATACATACATATATTGAGGAACTGAGCTGCCATTGTTTGACTCACAGCTGATCAAATTTTGACACGCCCCTTATTTAGTTTGCTTGCCTAAAATAACCAGAAGTCACTTCCATTTTTCCTGTATTCCAAAGGGCCTTTTCTGTCCTTTGAAGATGTTGTCTGCACCATGTTTAAATAAAAGAAAAAATGAATGAGCTTATTTTGATTGATTCATAACCCAGTTTGCTTCAATGATTTGTTTCCATGTTGCTGTGACAATGATGCCGCAAAACAATACTGATGCAGTTTAATCTTAACCAATGGTGATGTCTTCCATGTACTGCTCTAGTTCCCCTTATCAAACCCCTCATGTAAAATCCAACAACTTATTTGATAAGTTGGTGCACAGGCATGGACCAATTACATGTCCAAAGATGACCTCACCTATGCAAAGCACAGCTTCTTATAATGAATCCTTCCAAATCATATGCTGCATACTTAGTAATGGTCCCAAATATCTGAAGTGTTTTAGCCCTGCCTCTATGTTCTGATGTGATGTTGTTAACTCACCATTAAAAATAATATCTAGACACTTTTACCACAGCTTGAATGATCACATCTCAATTGATATGCGCTTGCACAAATGATCTTTCACAAATGCTGGTTGAATTTCATTTGTCATGCTGCAGACAACTCACTGAATTTGCTTACATCAGTTAGCAGCAGGTCATAGTTACTATTGCCTTTGTACACCCCAAATGCTTCCAAATCATCTGCCAGCTTTAAAACATGCTGCCATCAGGACCATCAAAACCATGGAAAGTGCTGGGGATAGGGGGAGGGGGAGGGCCGTTCAGGAACATCAGATCTACGGAGAGAGCTGGGGTATTCCCATAGTTTTCTGAACTTTAATGTGGGCACAATAGGCATTAACTAAAAAGAAACCACCAAAAATGGCTACCTACCCCACAGAAATTTCTGCTGCATACAGTTGCAGCCCTCAAAGTCATTGCTCTGTCCATTTTATGAAACAGTCAGAAATACCATGATGATTCTGTTAAATTTCAAGTATGTTGTAAGGTAAATGATGCAGTCTGGCTAAAACCAGGACATTTTGCATCAACTTAGTTTTCATAGCCAAAATGCTTTGTTGCTAACTCTACATGATGGCACATGGTGTAGGATGGTAGCAGGTTACCAGCGTACATGGAAGGGTGCATTCTAAGCTACGCCTAAGACAACTGAAAATGCAGCATCAGTTTGCATAATAAACTGTCAACATATTTTCACTCAAATTTGGGGCATGACCTACTACCCATTCATTTGAATGAGATCAGGTGGTGCTCATTTGCTGTCAAGGTTATTTGCATGATGTTTAACTTAATTTAAACTGTCTGCTGGATGGCAAATCCAGAATTGTGCACTTGGTATTATGTGGTAGCATGTTATCAATGATTGCATGGGGACAAGTTCCAGATCATGATCTGCGCACAAGTTTAGATGTGTATATATGTATGTACCCATCATGGCAACTATGCCACACATCTTGCTCATGCTGCTGTAACAGTACATACAACTGATGGCATACAGTGATCATCAAAAAACAGGATAGCACCAAAAATAGCTTCAGCCATGTAAAATGACATCACTCTTTGTGACAATCAGAATTCCACTTTTGCTTTAGAGGCATGCGATTCAAAAACTGATTCAACCACAACCTCTGGAGTGTTTACATGGTTCACCTGATGTTGCAGAAGGTTGCAGTGATGCTTTGATGGTATTGCAGTCAGGCTGTGTATCTGGAAGACCAGAGATTTTTGGTTTGATTCCCCTGGTGCCCACCCTTCCTGCTCAAGTGAGATGCCCGTAATACCATAGAGCTTCTGCTACTGGATGCATTGCAACACCTAAGTTATACATGGAAGATGACCTACTAGCACATGACAGCAGTACACATAACATGACAATGCAGAGGTACCTGCCCTGGATTCCATTTGACCCAAGATAGGCACAGAACATATGTCAATCCCAATAGCCCAGTTGGTTAAAGCTCCTGCCTTTCACTTTAACCAACTATAGCAGTTCAGTTTAGTGGTAGCTTACTTCAGATGCTTGCCTTCTGCCCTTGTCTGGGATGACCACAGCTAAGGCCAACGCCTGTGACAGCAGCAATGCTACATATCAGGTAACATCAGAGAACAGGGTAACCATGCTGACTGTGCAGAGAGGGAAAGACATGCTGAAAATACATGGGGCTAAGAATAGGAATGTAACACACAAACCTAGGGGTATCATCAAGCAGCCCATAAACATCTGTAAGGACATATTTGTAGCAATGCATACCAGTTTGGGATATAACTTTTCACAAGGATTATTGGCTTTTAAAGAGGGTCTGAAAGGGAAAAGTCTTAGAGGTTCATGGCATTAGAAATATTACAGATATCTAACATGTTTTTGCTGGAATATAGAAGGCCTAATGGAGACCACCTTAAGCTCTTCACAATTGTGACATTAACATTAATGTTATACCATAAAAACCTAACCTTCCACAGAAAGAAGAAAAAAAAGAAATTAGCCTGAACCAGCTAGCATACACTAAGCTTCTTTTTCAAGCCCACCATAGTAGCTCATTCATGTTATCATAATTTTTGAAGCACACCATAATAATTGCTGGCACAACTGTGCAAGCTTGTATAGCATGCTGGCCTTTACTCAATAATTACACAAGACAGCTCACAAACATCAGCAGCCTTACCTTGGTCTACCCAAGTTTGAGTTACTGTATAGTTGGAACTACATAAGCAACTTTCTTACAAAGCAGTACCAATGTTCCAAGCTACAAACCCCTGAGGAGAACAGTCTTTGCATTGTGCTCTGCTTACATGGGTTACAAAATTGGTTACAAAATGGGTTGTGGGTTACATGGGTTACAAAAACATTGATGACAGTTGAGGTAGCCACCCATTAACCAGCTGGGGACCTATACGGCTGGGCAGGCACTTGCATCCCTACATCACATACAGCAGAGCAGTCACAATCCGTTCCTCCCTCAGACCTTACCCATCGTGCGGGAATCCGCAAAATGAATTGCTGTTAGTTTCCTTCACAGCAGGAAACTTCTAACGTGCACAGCCCCACCAACGCTCCACTGGTATCATACGAGCACTCTCACCATTCCACACTCGTGTTCCCCCCCCCTTGCCACTGGGCGCCGCCATTACTTTGAGCTTATTGCGCATGCGCCCGTTGGTGGAGCACAGCGAATGGCGTTCACGCCGCAGGCACGGATGCAGGGGAGTGTTGGAGTGAGCGGGCGGGTGGGTATGTGTGGCAACGATCGGGGAAAGAATTTCCGAAGACAGAGAGTGGCGTATGGTGCAACATTAAGAGGAGGTGAAGAAAGCTGAACTGGAAGTTTCGTCAGAAACTGAAGAAACAGATTTGTTGTGCTTTGGAAACTAGCTTTCCGCTGAAGAGATGTACGATCGCCTCCGCTGCGCATTTGTGGTAGCTGGTCCAGAATGGTGACTGACGAGAAATGGTGTCCTGTCGTCCAGGAGAACGACGAAGGTGATCTGCTTGCATCCAGACATCGCTGAAGGTGTTCTCCAGGTACGGGCTAAGAAATCGAACTGAAATATGGCTTGATATTAGAGGAGAAGACGTCATCCTGATGTACCCGCACAACGGCCTGCTGGGCGTCGGGCGGCCATTGTTTCGGTTGGCGCCGTGAAGGGCAGCACTGGTGCAGTCTCCGCAGCCATATTGGAGAAATCTGCTTTTGCCTAACTGATGACATATGCTTGTATGCGTTGCATTGTGTATTTTCATGGGTAAATGCATGCCATCCGTTAGGTCATGCGGTGATCCGTTATGGCATACATGCTGCGATCGATCGTCGAATGCCATGCGTGCGTCATCGTGAGGCATCATCGTATGCCTCTGGGAAACTGGAGGCATGGAGTTGGATTCCCCGCGGTGTCCACCTGTCCTGCGAAGATGAGAGGCTGGCGACGCCGTATAATGTCAGCAGCTGGGTGTGTCCTAAAGCCCAGTGACCACGACGGTCGTCGAGTGCGGGCGGGGAAGTGGGTAGCACTGACTGGTATGAAAAATCGTAGAGGAGGGTTTGGAGTCGGGATGTCGGCAAGTTTTGAGGGCATTATCCTACGCGACGGACCTTGTCAGGTAGTTTTAATGAATGGAGTGTCTGGACATATGAATCAAATCTGGACAAACCTGAACATAGCCATGAACAGAACAGCTCAGATGGACTGGGGGACGGAATGTCCCAAGGGGCTTATCCACAATGTAGCATCGCTGATGAATCCAGACGAGGCGCAAAATTTTTACCGAACCTTATTCGGTGGAAGGGGGTGGGGTTAAACTTTGTTTTGGACGTCAAATGGTCACTCATGATTTACCACGCTGTTACGATCCCTGGAGGTGCCAGGACTCTGCACCGCTGATATGGATAGATGAGCGTTGTACTTTCCACGCCGTTAGACAGAATGGATGCTCGGATAGAAAGCCGGGTCGGGGCCTCCCCCTAATCGTACTATAACAGTATAGATGCTGAACAGAAACCCCACATCTTTTTTAAGGAATAAGGCCTGCAAAAGTCGTTTCCGTGGCGTATATCAAGTGGTGTCCTCACATCTGACGGAGTATGGGATTCTTTCACGTGGTTCATGGTTAGTGCGAATAACGCTAGAAATTTCGTGTACCCAGGTGGTTGACCCCTGAGCCCAGCAAGGGTGGGTCGTCTTCGAAGAGAATCATGTCGGCTAGAGAGAACCTTGAAGCTGCTGCGGAGTTCCTGGTCTAATTGACGAGTTCAGGCGTCGAAGGGGCGCATTGGCGCCAAGGTTTTACTCCAAGGAATAACGCAGTACCGAGCAAAGCCTCAGCCGGACAACCACGGTTTTTTTAATGAAGGGCAATAAGACACCTCATGCCTACCAAGAAACAAAACCAAAAAATAGTGGATTACTAAGGGGGCGATAAAGACTTAAGCTATAGCATAGAATGAGGTGTATGTGATTGTGCGTAACTTGTCCACAACACAGCACAGCCCACTGGTTTCAAGAGGGCATGTATATAGGACTGGTTGTGGGATATCGGGCACCCATCTCCACGAATTGTCTTTTCCACCCAGTACGGTTCACCACTGTCACGCCACCCCCAGAATGCCCACCGGGACACATGTCTCCTGAACTGCCTTCCCTAGTCTTACGTAGTCAATTCAGTCAGATGACGTGGATGGGGGTGTAGTTTGCTTCTTAGTTGGGCTCCAGCCCCCCCCCCCCCCCTGCTTTGGGAAGAAAGTGGGCCAAATCCGGAAGAAGTCCGTGTGTGGCCTGTTACGGAGAGATTGATTTTGAGTCATTTTTCATTGCACAGCCCCCTCTACCTTTTTTACGAAATGACGCCCCCTGGGCGTGGACTGCACCGAAATGGTTCGTCCTTTTAAGATATGTTGTTCGCATGACATATGCGCTGATCTTCTGTTGTTTGCTAAGCTAAAGAACAACATTTTGGGCTGTGATACACGTGATTGCTGCGGTTTAAATGAACAGGAGTTTGTCACTTAGTCGTGGTCATGGAGGCTTTATGACGCACTCAGCAGCTGAGGCCTCATCGCGTCGCCTGCCTCTCACAGTGGCACGAAAGTCGGTTCCGCGTGGAATCGTCCGCACCTCTTGTTTTCAACATACGCGACCTAACCACGAAGCTACCGGCACCCCAGTTGAGCACACAGTTGGTCAATGACTAGGTGCATTTCTGGCAGGCTTATTTCCACTTGATGTGATGATAAAATACATTGATAATGTATTCCACTCTACTTAACTTCTAGTGCTCCGGGAAGAGTAGTGATAATTCTACTGAGCGGGGGTAGCAGGCTCCATCCAAGTCGCCGTTTAACGATGACTATAGATTTGGCTTTTGACACCCTATACTAAAGCCGAAAGCCGAAAAATAGCTGGACTATTAGGCGAAATAACAACGCGGTGACAATAACCTTGGATCTTACGTATTAAATGTGTTGGGAAGGGAAATATAACAAACCATTGAAGTGTCCTTATGAGCATTGCGTCGTGTTCCATACATGCTCAATAACAAACACTCGATTTTCGTTAAGGAGTTTGTGGTAATCATGTGCAGTCCAGGACTGCGTGGGGGAGGGGGGGGGGACGGGGACGGAAGGGTTAGATCCAACCCCCTGATCCCCGAAACCTGTCTCGGGAATCCATCGTGGGGTCGGAAATATTTACACGTTCGGAGAGCCTAGTATCCTCCCAAAAGCTGCTCATAGGTCTCTGAGGCCATGGTGTGGTCAACTCGAAGGGGTCAGGTGAAGGTGGGGCCATGCGAGTTTGAAGTTTAAGGTAACCGAATTAAGTGTCGCGGGACATATTTCCAGATTACTTTTTGCTCAGGTGCAGCAAAATTGCTCATGGGCTTGTATCTGGCGAAATGTGATCAGGTGTACGGGCCATTCGAAGCCATGTAGGACTTGGTGACCTTCAGTGGTTATGAACTCTGATGAACAACTTAGGCTTAAATAGGTTTATAGGCTTAAAATATACCGCATAGATGATCGAAACCCGCCGTTGAAATGGTAACCCCCTGATGTACGCATAACCATCGTGTTCATGATATATGGGGGTCTTGGAAACACATATTTTTGGTAAGTGCTTGACAATCAGCTGATGACACCAAAATGTGGACTGGTCTCTGGGGCGGGGGAGATTATCCTCGCCCTCGACTGGTTCTGTGAAAAAAACCGTGTGAACCCACTCTTTTTTGTCAAAGTAAATGACATTGTGTTCAAAACCGTTAAGTCGTCTTTGTTCTCTGTACTTCTTTGACTGGTTTCATGATGCACTACGCCACTTTAACAGTCAGATGACAACAAGTTCAGTATTACCATGGAGCTGTGTTGTTTTACCATTTTGCACTGTGTGTGTGGGATTGGTAAATTGTCGCGATATGTATATGCCGCATATGCCTCCGAACCTTGCCTTTTTTGCTATGAATGCAGGTTTATTTTAAAATCACGGACTTTTTTCTATACATATGAGGTACCCAGTTTCGCGAGTGGTCGATGTGAAATTGACCTTTCGCGCATGTGTTGTTAACATACTTACTCTACTTGCAGGACGTTGTAATCACGTCCGTCGATTGATCAACAACTTCACGATGAGTAGCTTTCAAGGTAAGTTCGTAGCTCGTTTTTGTGCTTTTCTGACTGGCATCGTAAGGGTGCTTTTACTTGTTATAGCACGGTACCATCTTAGTGATGGACGCCACCGTTGATACCTGGGGCTAGCCAATCTGCTGTATCGCCTGGTCTGATCTGCATCAACAGGCATTTAATTTCGTGAATTTTTGCTCTAGTGAACGGTTTTTAATCGATAGCTGCTGATCAATCTTTAAGGTTCCAGTCAACCGTACGAGCAGAAGCTTGAGAAACTTCAGCGCTATCTACCCTTCCTGCGGAAGATGATAACGAAGTTGGAACGTACGCACGACCCAGCGAGGGCTGCGCAGTTGCAGAAGATGAAGCATTTGCTCGGAATTTTGACCGACAGCTCCCGGAAGTAAGTAGTAACCTATGCAGTGTGGCACCGGAACGCCGCGCTTCAAATGGTATGCACATATATGATGGGATGTGCTCTGACGACATCATTAATATTTGACGTCAGTGTGCCTTTCTTACTATCCATGCACGCTCACAAATTGGTGCTAGATGGCCAAACGATGGGCGCTAGCGCAAGCAATAAATTCAAGCGGCCTTCATGAGATAGTGTGTGCTTATGGCACCGTTCTAAAGGCATTCTGTTCCTCGGTTACAGTTGCAGAGCACCGCTCTTTATAATATCTGATTGCTATGCTACCTTGTGTTGCGTGCACCATTTCTTGGTGGTTTGTACTCTCGTTGTTCTGCCAATGAATGAGGATGTTAACTGTCTGAACCTAACAACCTGCGACATCCATGTGTTTTCAGGCTGAAGTACGAACTGTTGGTGAAGTGCGAGGAAGTATTACAAAAGCTGCATGACAAGATAGAAGGGGTAAGATGCATATCACACTTTGCGGATGCACTTTTACGTGTACCGTAGACTGCGGGGGGGGGGCAGGTAGTGACAAAACTACAGCTGCTAGGGGTGTGCCACTCAGTTTATCGTGAGGGACTTTGTCCACCAAGACCGTTTCAAACGCTGTGTATACTAATTGGTTGCCATTTGTGGGTTTTCCGTTGGTTTCTTCTTTCGCTGCTGAAACGCGTCTTTGCTCATGTATAAAGGTCTTAGTCTGGGTATTCCTCAGCGATGGTTTTATTATACATACCCTTATGGCTGAGAAAGGCGAAGTGGCGATATATCTGTTCTTAGGAACCTGTTTTGGTTAAATGGTTGTATCTTATCACAATTTTCCACTCGTTCTAAGACCAATGCAACCGGTAAATCCTCAGGTACACCCATTCGCTCTTGCTTTTGGTGCTCTCCGAGTGCTGTTGGTGCGGAGGAAACTTTGGGTTGCCTTAAATTGCTGCTTGATTTCTGATGTTTTCGTGTAGGAATCAGACGACGACGTCATGGAAGTACCTCGGCCACCAGAACCACCAAGACACCTGTTGTATCCGGAATCCGAATGGGAACGTCCATCTCCACCGCGGGACACGCAAAACTCAACACCGAGCTCATCCGGCATGAGGTTTGCGTGAAGTCGTTTTTGTTGATTGCTAGCGTATTGATGGTGTGTTGTGGAAGCCGTGCCACATGAAAGACTGCGAGACGTACCGGTGAAGTGATTAGCCATGCCGGAAATTTGTTGTTGGGTTAGGGTTGTAGATAGCAGCGGCTTCATTTTTCTTTGGTGTCTTCAGTTTGACTTGGAGTTAATTTACATCCTACACACATCACTGGATGACTTAAGAACGTTGTAATCCGGGCACGTCATTTCTGGCTGTCCGGGCTTAGCTAACCTCTTGGGGGCATCCGTCCTCCCCAGTTGTCTGAGTTTGACCATACTCGTTTGGGGCTGGGCTGACCTTTCTGCTCGTGAAGCGCAAATGCATCTTGATGGGTGTTGTATTACGGAGGAGAAAAGCGCTGTGGACTCCTTAAAGTTCTATTCGGACGAAGGTTGCCTCATTGTGGGTTAAAATGTATCAGCGTTGCATGCTGAATTCGGTGTAGCGAAGGCTTTTTTCATGCGTAATGCGGATGCGTCTGACCACGGGGATGCTTGGTGTAGCGAGCGCCATTTTTATGTTCTTTGTAGCGTGGAAATAATTTCACATCTCAGGGGTCTTCAGCCCATCTCCGGTATGGTGGATAGATTTGAAACGGTCGACTGGGAGACGTGGGTCAGGCGTTAGCGAGTTTTTATGTCTCCCAACGTTAGCGAGTTTTTATGTCTCCCAACTTTGTTGAATTGGGGCTCGGCGTATTTGCTTGCCTGTGTCGGTTTTTTATGTTTTTTATCACCGGGAATGGTGACCTAGAATTGCTGGGAAGAGGGTAGCATGATCAGTAGCATCATGGTCCCGCATTTCCTCGTCTGAGATTAAGTGTAGGGTGGAATTTGCAACATTGTTCATCAAATATTAATGCCAGGTTTATGCTTATTACATGTTTATGCTATGCTTATGGGACGTTGTCCCATTACATTATGAAATGTATCCTGTAATTTTTTAAAGTGGTGAATGCATTAATTATCGATTTAGTATGATTCAATGGTGTTTTCAGTTCCACTGCAAAGTCTGTTCACTAATTGCTGTTTTTTTCGGCAGGCCGGTAGACGACATTCCGACACATAGTCCGCCGCTTAGCTCCTTTGTGGAGCGGATTAGTATGTCATCGCCGACGAACTTCAATGACATGGATCAGCCACGAAGCCCAAGTCCGGAAGTTGTTGCACAGATACCCGGGGCGTTCGCGGGTGGTGATCGCGAGGACAAGAAGTTCGAAAGGGGTCGGGAAATTCTCAGAAAACTAATGGTTGGCATGTCTAAAACCTTAGACGAAACTGGGGTTGAAAGTCCTTCGGAGATGGATTCACAGTCAAAAGGACCGAAGATCATTCCCTTAGAACGCACCAGCAGTGAAACTCCTGACACTGAACCTCCTGCTGATGATGAGGAAGATTGCGTGGCGGGATCCAATTCGAGCAACCGGCCTGCAGTCTCACACAGTGCTGTGGTGTCGGATGCGTCCGACCACGGGGATGCTTACAACCCCGAAGACGAGTGGGGTGAGCTGAGGAAGAAACCAGCCTTTATGCCTTCGTTCATGGTAAAACCCCCTCTGTCCAAAGAAGACTTAGAGGAGTTGAACAGGGATCTCGGCACAGGAACATCTTCGGAAAAGGTCAGGTCGCAAGAAGCGGAACGCCAAGCGCCTGAAAGTCACAGGACATTTAGTGAGCGGCGTTGGGAAGCAGGAGGCAAGGCGGACGGAGATCGACGTGAAAAAACAGGTGGAAGTAGAAGTGAAGAGCGCGGGCATTCTACAACCAAAAACAGGGTTGTTAAAAAAGGTGAAACCCTGGCCGAGGCTCAACGTCGTCAGTTTGAAGACTGGAAAAGGGCTGAAATCGAGAAATGTCGAGAACGAAGAAAGAAACAGAAAGCCGAAATGAAGCATTCTAGCCATAGTAGAACTCATCACGACCCCGCCAAATCATCTAGCCATGCCCATAAAAGGCATCAGTCTGGGGATCATGCATCGTCTCACAGACTTGAAGTCAGTTCGAAATCCAAGTCCCCTTCCAAGTCAGGTGCAGGTGTGAAAAATGTCAGTGGTAAGGATATGGACAGGTCGAAAACGTCTTCAGTGATAGATGCCGCTGGAGAAGGTACGTCGAAGGCCGGTCTGTCGAAGGATCCGAGAATGAAATCTACCATGTCGAAAGAGTCAGCAAAGAAGATAGATCCAACATTGGAGAAAGTCAGTGAGCAGCTGAAGAAGTACTCCGTGCAAGATCTTATGAAGACTGTTCAGCAGACCATGAGCCCTGTGGCTAAGAAGGATGTGCCCGTGAATGATCTTGATGCGACTTACAGATGTTTGCTCATCCGTAACCTTCCACCTAAGACCCTGCGGCAGGACATTTTTCGTTTCTTTCAGGGCTTCGGCATGGTTGAATTGGTCTTAGAAGTAGATTTTTCATTCGCGTGTACAGGAATAGCATATGCGCAGTTAGTAGATCACGCGGAAGCGAAGCGCGCCAAACAAGAGCTTGCTGAAAAAACAGTGCATGGTAAAGGTGTCAAGATTGCTCCATGTGCGGATGCCATCTTCAAAGAAGCAAAGCGGACATACGAGCAGGATATGAACGCCCGTGAAGACCAATACGCGAAGCGTCAAAACATTCAGTCTCAGCCTGCGCCTGTCAGTCCCACAATCCAGTACCCGCGACAGCCTCAACCCCCCATGGGTTATCAGCAGCAGCAGTACCCGAGTCATGTGCACGGTGTCCGAAGCCTGCGTCCACCTCACGTGGCCGGGATGGGATTCGGTCCAAGGCCGCCAGCCCCGGGTCTGCTTGGGTATAGCCCACAACACGCGTCTCAGCTTGGACTTCTGCACCATCACCCCAGGTTTCCACAGCATGGCGGGGGCCCAAGGAATCAAGCCCCGGCAAGACCACCGCCCGGGAAGCATAATTTTTACAACCCATACGACGCCCAGCCAGGCCAGGCAGCGAAACACCTGCCGAGCAAAGATGATCCTAGACGTGCTGCCAAGATGACGCTTGAAGAACAGAAAAAGCAAAAACTAGAAAAGGAGTTGGAAATCTTGAGGAGACATAAAGAGGAAAGAGATAAACGCAAACAATTGGAAAAACCGGCTCGAAACAACATGCCTCTCATTCTTCAGAAACCGGTGTCCAAACCCGCCACAGTGCCCCAATCGTCCCACAAAGCGGCTTCTCTGGGAAGCTTCAAGATTCCCAAGCTTAAGCGCCCAGATTCTGTTGAAGAATCAGTAGCAGCGAAGGAGGACCCTGAGCCCCTGGACAAGACTGAGTCAGGGATGGATGAGAAGCAGCCAATGACGTGCCACCAGGAAGATACTGTATCTTCTACGGTAGACACGGATGACTTACTTGGCAAGAAAAAAAGGAAGCGGACTCGCCTGGTTGTGATGTCCGACAGCGATTCTGAGTCGGAGGCGGGGAAATCGACGGTTTCAAAAGCTAGCGGTGTTCATGTTCAGACTGAGCAGGAACGGCCCGAAAGAAGCGACGGTGATGTCGCGGAGGAAACTGAACAAGTGGAGGCCCCCAAAGAACGGAGGTCATCACGAAGGCTGGGTAAGGCTGCAGAGCGCACCAAGGGGAAAGAAGAGGTGCGCGAAAACATGCCAGCGGTACAAGACCAAAACTTGTCAGAAGAGGAGTCCGAAGAAGAACGGTGTCAAGTTGGGAGGTCAGAAGCTTCGGATAAAGCGGATGACGTTACCAATGTTCTTGCTAAGAAACCAGTGCTGTTGTTGACCAGAGCGAGGACAAACGCGGAAAGAGCTGCCATGGCCAACAAATCAGAAGTGAAAGTGGATGAAACTACTGGGTCGGACACATTGGGTAATAATCTGGCTGAAACTTCCACAACAGATGTGACTGATGTCTTGTCCCCGGATGTTGAGGCACCTGTGGCCAGCACGGATTCTAACGTCAAGAGTAGCATGCCTGTTCCAGAGGAAGTAGTAAAAAAGAACGAAAAGGAACCGCGGATAGAACCAGACGAGTGTGAGTACTGTCCATACAGTGGGAAGAAGGTCATTCGCCATTACGTAGTTTCCCACCCTGGAAAACCCATATCGGTCAGGCTGAACAAAGAGGCATTGGAGACGACTTTGGGGGAAGAACTTGGTCCAAGTGATGATTCCGCGAGAGCTCCACTGAGCCAGGAACTAGAAAATAAGCTCATGAATGACGATCTCAGCTGGATACCACCGTCCCTCATGTTCGATGACAGCGTCGCTTGTCTGTACTGCAAATTTACCGCTCTGAACAAGCGCCACATGCTGCAGCACATCGCTGACCATCTTCAGACGGGGACCTCTGCTCCCGAGCAGTATTCGATCAAATGCAGATTTTGCAAGGTCAAGAGCGTGAGCACTCACGAAATGTTTGATCATATCAGCTCGCACACGGGCGAATATAGATACTCGTGCCGGTACTGTGGGTACCGAGTGTTCCGCATGTATTTCCTCAAGGTTCATATGGCCAACGTGCACAAAGGGTGTCAGATGGACAACATAGCGATTGAAGAAGTGGATATCGGAAACGGATGGGTCTATGGGTATGCCTGCAAACTCTGTGGTTTTGTTCAGCTCCATGAGCGAAATGTCAAGAAGCACATGAATGACTGCCACGCAGGAAGTTTGGCATACGCCAAAGTCAACATGTCAACAAAGGGGCCTCCCATTGACATCAGCAAAAAAGTAAGCGATGCTTTAAAGCGAAGGAAAGCTGAGGATGAGAAGAGGGCGGCTGCCCAGCCGCCCCCGATTCAGGACATGGACGTGTTTGTGGTGGGGGAAGAGTGGTTAAACGAGGAATCGAATTTGAAGCAGTCGCGCAAGGCGGACATGGACGCTCTACTGGCGCGACATGTCGACAGGCTCGCTCTGGCAGCCCGTCAGGATTGCAGCAAATTCATGGCCAAACTGGAGAATCCAGAAGAAACGCCGATGGAATATCTCGAGATCATGCGAAAGCAACGTCTTCTAGAGCGCGCGAAATCCGAGGACCAAGTCTCACAGGAGGTGGAAAAGGAAGAGGAGGAGAAAAAGAACGACATTGAATCGGATGCTGAGGGTTCAGAGTTTCAGGAGGAAGGCGAAGAGAGCCCTATTGAGGTGCCCCCTCTCGCTCTAACGCTGCAAGAGCTGAAGTCGGCCGAACCTAGCGACACGTCCGAGTTTGGCTACCAGGTCACTTTGAAGCTGGCGAGAGCGCTGAGGCTGCAATCCATGGGCTCGAAAAGCGAGCCTGGCGCGGCCGCAGCGAACATCTCGGCCATTGCTGTGAAGCAGGAGCCGCTGGACGTGTTTAGCGCCGAGTCCGACGCGAGGGCCACGGAGGGCCTCAATTCGATGACCGACGATTTGGAATCGCTGATGAACGACTTCGACCAGTTTGAGCAGGAGCAGCAAAGCCGACCGAAGCTGCGGATTCGAAAGCTCAGTGGCGACATGCTGTCTTCGGATGACACGGTACGTATCATGTTGTGTTCGGTCGACGTTTGCTGTAATCGGGCGATTGTCTCATTCAGGTGTCCGCCGAACGATGACGCCCCGAGTGGCACAGTTTCCGTGAAGACATTTTCGTGTGGTAACACTGCCAATGTCATTGATTGCGCGGTATCGCAGCATGCAGAGATTTGTTTCCTGTTTACGTTTTTGGCATCAGTTTTAGTGGTTGAAAGATTGTGCAGTTAACACGGCCTGTTCCGGGTTGATCAATTTTAAAATGGTGTGTTATGAAATCTGGTGCGGGAAGAACCTGTAACTGATGTGTCTCGTGCATACAAGTTGATAATGAGGCCTATAATTTTCCAGTCAAAAGTAGTCACCCAGAATCTTGATGGGTGCTTAGAGCAGGCACGTTTTGCTCAGATTTTTGTCACTCCTGCGTTGAACACATTAGAACAAATTGTTTACTATGGGTGGAAAGTGAGCAAAGACTTTGCGTGGTACCTAACGCGGGTTGGTTTTATTGCTCAAGGCTCCCACCGACACACATGCGAGTTATAGTGTAAAGCGGTTCAGGTGTTTGGTGGAAGAAAAACAGATGTCCCCTTCTCTTTTAACCCTCCCTCCGTGCTTTTAGCACCCCGTGACAGATCCACTCCCTAACCTTAAAATTTGTAGGGGGTGCCCATGCACTTGACCCGCGTTGCTGCACTGGGGTGGCAGGTATGCGCGTCGTACAGTTCTCGCGGTGTCACCCAATCTGACCTGAATGTCCGGGGTGCCCAACCAGGTTGGCATTGTAAAAAGGACGGGGAACGTTCCACCAATTACTGACAAGTGGAGCGGCGGATGTCGGAAAGGGGCAACAGCGTATCTTTGTATGGTGTGCGAGAGGTTCGTGCAAAAACTAAATGATTCGTACGGTTTCAAACATTGTTACAAGCGAAGCGCAGCATCGCTCGAACGTTCCACCCGGAACATGTCTGTTACCCAGGATAGCCCCTCTACACGTGACCCAGGACAGCCCCCCCCCCCTGCCCCCGCTCTGGCTGCTTTGCCTGACATCATCGCCACGCCATAGAGGACTCCCCGTCCCGGCATTGCCCCGGACAACCGGGGAATCACCTGCGTTGTGTATCTAGGTATGGATCAGTTCGCTAGCCTGTCAAGTAATGCGTATGCATGGACGTAGCCGGTGAGGGAGTGGGGCGCGTGGCAAGGGCCCATGAACCAAGAGGTTGACACGTAATAGTTGGGCTCTTTTACATGAGTTCGGTCCAAATTCGCAGAGTTTGGAGAAAATTTTGCATTGCCCTCCTGAAGAAAATTGGCGAGCTGCCTGCGCCCAGCCCTCAGAGTGCGTTGAACTTGAACAGAGAACATTGAACAGTCACGCGCTGCCCCTGGGATCAGTGCCGACGCTTTCCACACGTGACCGGTTGCAGCGCGCCCAACGGCGGCCAATGACGCGCCCCGGAGGCAAGACGGTCCGCACGGTGCTCCAAGCACTATGGCTGTGGGTTGCGACTCCCGAACTCGCCCGACGTAGGGGACTCTGGAGTGTGCGGTGGGGTATCTTGCATGTGTGATGGACGCTGCACGTTGCTGTTCACGTTGGAGCGCTGCTGTCGGGTTAATGGGGGTGTTCCACATTTGGAACACTTCAGAAATATACTTTGGTGAAACCTCAGGACCATTTACGTCTTACCATAACACTGGGTGGCGTCACCACTGCGCCATCAAGATGTAATAAGAATGTAAATTTGTATTGCATTTGAATCCAAATTACGCTGACATGGCTTTGTAACAGCACGACACTCCTCATGATAGCCCAGAGTTTAGCCAGAGTCCGCAAGAAGTATCGCGTCGCGTGTCGCGGCCGCCGTTATGACAACCGCCGTCGTGACGACGGCAGAATCTGCGGAGGGCCGTTGTCGGCTGTTACAGGATAGAGGTGTCACTTGTGAGCTCTTTTCAATCGCACTTTGCCGGCCTGCGGGCTTGGTAGTACCTCTATCGGTGTGAATGACTACAGTATCGCCGTCGTCAGGACGACGGCAGAATCTGCAGAGTGCCGTTGTCGGCGGTTACGGGTTAGAGGTATCACTCTTGAGCTGTTTTCAATCACACTTTGCGTGCCTGCGGGCTTGGTGGGACATCTATGGGTATGAATGACTACAATCATCGTAGGGATAAATCAAAGCCATAGTATAACGTTTCACGAATTCGCGTGGTTATGGCCTCGCGCTTGCATATATTTTTCTCTTACCAGTGTTTCAAGTTTTCGTGGCATTTCGCGCACGAACATGTTAAAAAATAAGTGTTTTAATACAGAACACACGTTGAAAAGGCAACGCACATAAAATTTACTACCATCGTAGTGGTGAGCAAGGAATCCATTGAGCGTTGTCCCGCAGCGGCGCCTACTTGAATTCAAGATTTTGAGCTTCCCAGAAATTTCAAGAAAACTTGTTGCCGATAAAATCTGACTGGTCTCATCTAATAAGAGATGAAAAGTGCCATAAATGGTCGCATATGCATCCTAATTGGTATTCTTGCGGTAGTGCTCGCCTCGTGGGCAAAAGGCAGTTATGCAATAGGAGGCCTGTAAGTGCAAGTCATGGACTTAACATGGGCTCGTGAACATCCCATTGGGGTTGGATTTTCAAACAAAGACATGGCCGACGTTCAACGTCCTTTGGGCTGGGTGTGCCGGCCACGTCAATGACGGCTCCGAGTTTTGACAACCGAAGTATCGTGTGAACAAGAAAGTCGCCGTCACGTGATGCAGCGATGGCGATTCGACCGACCGCTCCAAGATGAATGCACTGCTTAATCATTTTTTGGCACGCTGTTGGTTTCAAATGTTACGACAAAGGCATACAAACTTAAGTGATAAATAATTAGGCATAGACGCTAGCCAAAACATTAAACTTTTCCCACAGCGTGTGGCTTGAATTGATAACGGCGTGCGTGTGTAGTGTACGTCTTGCCTTTGGGGGTGGTGGGGGGGGGGGGGGGGGGGGGGGAAGGAGGTCGCTCACGCTAGTCGGGTTAAAACGACTAAAACTGACATTGCGTGCGATTCGGTTGGAAATTTGGCAGACTGCACATTTCGGTCACCATGTGACGCATGGCGACGATACTGTCGAGCGCTTTTATGCCGCTGCGCTCTTTGAGACGGGGCGAGTACGAAAGACTTGTGGCCTTTGGCGGCTGCATGGGCGATCATTGTCACACACAACTGAGGCTGGGGTGCTTAATCGGACCGGTCGTCCCAGCGGAATGACTGTGCCATGTCCTTCGATAACCTTCCTGCCGTCAAACGTGCCTCTGCTCACTCCGGGTCTATCGACCGTTATCAAGGTGTTATGTTGTATGGTGTTAGCGTCTGTCAAGGGGCTTTAATACATCACCTCCTTCAGTACTGGGTACATGACTCGGCGATGGGGCCTCTTGAAAGATAAAGCCTGATCAGCTTTTGGGGTCTAAGGAGTGTACCTTTCATTTCACGCAACTCGGTTATTGTGCAAGAGTGATATATCCCCGGGTCCTTCTTGCACGGACTCTTGACTACGTAAGGCATCCACTGGCGCCCAGAACTTTCCCGGAAAAGGGCAAAATGTTGTCACGTCAGATGAGTCGGTCAGCCTCTGGCTCATAGTAGATGTCATCCGAGATGACGGTCCGTGCTGACTTTGGAAATTTGCCTGGGTTTGCCACCACTGACGGGTGTTTGGGGCTTCACACACCTCGTGTGGTATAAGTGCCCGTTTGAGTAAAGGTTGACATGCTTTTCGGTCCGTTTCATATATATATATATATATATATATGTTTGCATACATATCACATTGCAAACAAGTTGTTTTGTACGCCCATTGCCATCATCATAATAATTTATCACGCAACTAGTATTCCTGATAAAACGTTGTGTTTCTCAACCTACATCCTTAACCGCCAACCTTTCATTCAAATTTATCAACTCTGTCGTAGCAGAGGTATCCATCGACCATCGCATCCGTGTAAATGTGCTACATGATTCGCAGGGCGCCGGGACTGGACTGATGATATCGAGTGTGATGAGCCTGACCGGCGGGTCGGAGGCCGACCCGGGACTCTCAGCTGGCGCAGGTAGGACCGGTCGCCCGTAGCATTCGGAAAGTGACCGCGCGCACTCGAACTCTGGGTTTGAGACACGCCGCCGCGCCTAGTGCGGTTCGAGTTTCCAACTCCTTTGACAGTGAGGAGCGGGTCTGCGTTGATGGTTGGGTTTCGAATGATCGGTGTAGCCGTGCGAGGACGCGACGCAAGTAGTGGTGTTGGAGCGCCTCGGCTGAACGGAGTCGCGCTCTGGCCGCCAGGTGGGAGCGCGGGGAAGGCGGCTGAGCTGTTCTCGTTCCCGCCCGGGGGCGAGCGGCGGCCGTGGAAGTACTTCCTCACCCTCAAGGACCAGTCGAAGGTGATGCGGCTCATGTTCCACATGCACCACAAGTCGGCGTACAAGTGCAACGCCGTCCACTGCAGCCTCACCACCAACAACGGCACGCTCTTCAAGCTGCACCTGCGCAACCACGAGAAGTGCGACGTATGCGCCCCGAACGAGGCCGCCTATACGTGCATGAACACGCGGCTGGTGTGCGTCTACTGCGGCTACAAGGGCGACGACCTGGCCGAGCACGTGTACAAGCGGCACGCCGTCTCCCAGTTCCAATGCGGCTACTGCTTCTACCGCACCCGGCAGAACGCGTACATGCACGAGCACCAGGTGAGGGCTGGCTGTGGGGCTCTGGACCTGGGCGCGACTGTCTGCCAGACACAGGCCGGTGTGGACGGGTGTGCGACTGTCTGCCAGACACAGGCGGGTGTGGACGGGTGTGCGACTGTCTGCCGGACACAGGCCGGTGTGGACGGGTGTGTGACTGTCTGCCAGACACAGGGCGGTGTGGACGGGTGTGCGAACCGTCTGCTAGGCACAGGCCGGTGTGGACGGGTGTGCGACTGTCGATTTAGCTCCGTATACGCTCGTCGGCGGGAATCCACAGGAATGCACGGAGCTGACTTGGCTGCCCACGTGGGGAGGCAGGGCGTGATGGAAGATGAGTCCCGATAGGAGTTACCGGTTCTGAATCGGTTTCGCCGGAGCGGCATCATGCATAAGCCTGCCAGTAAGCACAATGTTGTCGTTCCTTATATCTGCTGACATCAAAAGAGCTGCGGTTTGCGAGCGCCGCGGTTCACCGTCGCTAATCGGCGTGCTTTCCACCCGCAGCGTCGCTGGCACGGTGACATGCCCACCTACTTCTTGCAATCGGACCCGGCCAACCCGCCGCCCGGCCTCAACGCCTCGCACCTGGTGGAGACGGAGATGGTGGGGGAGTCCAGTCTCACGCCGTACATCTGCGCGCAGGGTAGGCGCCGCCGCCGCCGCTCCGGTCCCGCCGCTGTCGGGCATGACGGCGGACGCGCGCCAATGGCGAGGGATGGGCGTCGCGTGTGACTTGGATTTCGGTTCATGGGATGGGCGCGTGAACCTCGGGTCGCTTTAGTCGAGCTGTGCGGCAGCGATAGTGTGTTTTGCTTCGGTGCTCGGGTTTCGTGGCTCGTGCTGTTCAGGTTTGGGCTGTATGCAGGCGGGTTTTCGTCCCATTGGTGCCAGTCAGAAACCGGTGCATTGGATTTGTCGGGCTTGCGGCGGCCGTCCGGTGCAGCAGCAGTTCGTGCTGCCGCCGACAGTTTTCAGTTCGCGCGGCTGATCGCCGCCTCGGCGTGCGACGCGCATTTTGTTGGTATCAGGTCCCCGGCCGGCCCGCGGTTGAGTATCGTGCCGGTGTCCGACCTGCCTCTCCCACCACCAGAGGGCTGCGACAGGGCGTTCATCAAGGCGGCCGTGCTGGAGAACCACTACCGCGAGGCGCACCCGAGCGTCGTCTCTTTCCCGTGCCACATCTGCGGCTGCAAGGTGGCCACCTTCGGCGCTCTGATCGGGGTACGCCGTCGGCCGGCAGTGCGGCGCCGGCTTCACCACTTGTCGGCTCCGCTGTTCAGAGGGCTGTGTTCTGAATTACCAACCGTTGATGGGATGTGGTGGGTGTTTTTGTCTGGTTGGTCAGGTGTCCGTTGATTTCGTATCTGCTGGGGCTGGGGCTGTAGGTGCGAACAGGGTGTACTCACACGCCTCCATGGGTGCATGCCCCTCCCCCTTACCATATCTATGCATTGTATTGATGCGTACGTGAATGAATGTTGATACAAAATTTAAGACAGGCACGCAACGCTAATCCGATTGAGAATATACCGTGCCGCGACGCCAGATATGATATCTGAAACCCTCATGTATATATTGGTGCGTGTGGCAGGCTGTTTTCCTCAGTCAACAGTTAAGTTTCATTATGAGCTGTTTTGACGACGATATGTAATTGTGGCTAACTTGGTTCTTGTCTGCAGCATTACGTCGGCCATGGCTACGTGGCCTATCACTGCGCGTACTGCAGCTACGCACACCAGGAGCAGAACGTCGTCAAGAAGCATCTCATCGACTTTCACCCAGATGATCCACCCAAATGCTACGCCAGGATCCCCAAGGTACAGCATCCGCTTTTGTTTGCTTGCTTATTAATCCAGCACTTACCGGGGTGTTCCGCGACCCGCGAACACATGGGCGAGGTGAAAGTACCCCGCTTGAGGCTGAGGCTGCACTGGCCGGTGTCGTATTAGGACCGAAACGTGGGATCGAAAAAAAGCAAATGACAATCAGCGGCCGTGGTCAGTCTGGCACAGAAATCGTTGAGTTGACATCAGTTACGTGCTTGATGGCACCACAGATCGAGCGGATAACCTTGGGAACGAAAAATGGAAACGGCGTCAGGGGCATTTAACGCCCGCAATACTTGTAGTTGCGCACCTTGTCACTGTTGTAGAACTGCATCAGTTACGCCCGCTCTCTTGTTACAAGTAAGCGCAGCAAATCCCTTTTAGTTCAACCCCTTGCGAGTTGACCTCACCTAACCTACGTAAACTATCGGATGTGACCTCGTGTGGTGTAGCTGAGCCTGACTGGCAGACAATCTACTTAATGGACAAACTGCGTCAAAGCAATGCAAACCTAGGAAAGAAACGGCGAATGAATGGAGGTCAAAATCGCCGGGGTTGCCTTTATTGATGACGCACAATTAAGCAACCTGCCCCAAAGTCTATTTCTTTTTAGTCATAAACGCGTGGAATTTATCATGTGTCAGGCACTTAATGAATAGATGAAGTCAAGATACCTTACACTGCTCACTAGTTACTAGTATATCTTATAGTTATTCGAGTAACTCGAAGGGAGTGGGGATACTTTTCCCAGGTGGTCGTAGATTTAAGGGCTCGTCAGTTGTATGCCCGATGTCTTTTCATGTGCTGACGTCATCAAGAATAGCGAGGGACAACGCCACCATACACGGTGATATCTTTTGGGTGGCTGTTGTTCGGGAGGGGCTGCCTGTGCGGTGTGGGTCTCTCCGCGAGAGCAATCGGAAGAAGCGCTGGGGCACTTGTGGCGCGATATCAAGAATAGTCTAGTCGGCTCTTATCGGTGCAAGTGCTCTTAATGGCCTGTCTGGTATTTCCGTGGTGAGATCTGCTTTGTGGTCGAGCACTGCTGTAGATCTGTCGATCCTTGCTCGTTATAGTTTATTCTAAGTACGGACGAGGAGGCCTCGGGCTGGCGGCCCCCGAGCCGGCGCGATGCATCCTAGACATGACGTGCGTTTGTGCTGAACCGCCACTCCCCGAGCGCGGAAGTCGGTCGTGTTATGTATGCACGATATGTGGACCGCGCAGTAGAGTTGCCATAGTTCCACGGCATGTGTGCTGCAGCAAAAACTCCCGATAAAAGCGCCACGACATTACTTTGACGGCTAATATATGGTACGCGACGGAAGTGCTACACGACAAAGCTTATGCTTCAAAAACATATGCCCGGCATTAGTTCTACTGCGAAAACGTCTGCTGTCATCACTTGTGCATGACATTACTTGTACTGCAAATACTAATACGCAGCATTAGTACTATTCGACAAAACTTACATTTAAATTAATAATTAAATTACTTATGCTTTAAAATTTAGACAGTTAAAGTTTAAATTTGCCCTCGACATGATTTGTACTAAAAAAACACACGCATATTCGTGCTGCATGTGAAAACGTATGCTTAGAAATGTTTGCCTTACGTGTGCGCGACATTACTTCTACTGCCATTACTTAGCCGTGGAGTGCAAAATGCATGGACATCTAGTAAGAGTGTAGGAACAACGCAGGTTGTGGCAGGGTACCCCGACTGGGTGATGCTGCAATTATTAACTTATAGTACCGATATGAAATTGATCTATTTAATAGGTTACGTTATTTGATGTGTTTGTCGTCCGGTGGTGGGTTTGTTTGGTGGGTTGTTGCAGTCGCGGTTCCAGAGCCTCAAGGACGGGTATAACTGTTGGGCACTAGTCTCGTCATGTTACACGTATGCCTTAAATGAGTCATTGCAGCAGAAGTAATGGCGCGGTTTAGTGAACACCAGGCCAGGGTTGTAGTTTCATATTTAGGCGAGGACTCCATCCAGCTCCAATTTGTGGTAGAACCCCTTGCGTGATAAAACCCCGTGTCTCATTTATTTTGCGACAGGTCTGGCCGTCTTTTTGTGCGTAGCCCCCAGGCTAGTTCCGCAACACTGACACTACACTAGGTATGTTTCAAGTAGAATAAATGCCGTGTAGACCATTGCCGGTGTGGGTATATCGATAGCAATATTTGCAGCAGCACTAATGCATCGACACCATTCAGTGGGCATTTCTAGTCTGGTTTTGCCATCCAAGTATTCCCATGTGCTCGCTCCCTCTCGTTCCCATGTGCTCCCTGTTTCCTTTTTGGGTGAGGCTTAACCATGTGTTCGATTCCCCCGTTTCTTTTTTGGGCCTCGTTCCCTTCCGTTTTCTCTTTGGGCCTCGTTCCCTCCGTTTTCTTTCTGGGCCTCTTTCCCTGCGTTTCCCTTTAAGGTGAGGCTTATTGTATGAGGGGAAGTAGTTCAAGTATAATTTGTGAAGTGCGACCGGTCTCATACCAGAAATGTGACGTATATGTATTCACAGTAGAACGTATACGGATTGTAAGAAATGATGGTTTAGGTTTTGGCTGTCGAAGTAATCACGAGTATACGCTTTTATAGTATAAGTGGCATCGCGTGGGACTCAGGTGTGTTTTTACGGTAGAAGTAGTGTCGGATATATGTATTCGAAGCATGCATGATGTCGTTTAGCGCTCATTTCGCGTTTAAGGCTTTGCAGTAGAAGGAATATTGCGTATAAGTAACGGCTGTGGGAGTTTTTGCAGGCTAAGTAATGTCGCGTAGAAGTTATATAGCACTACTGTCTTTGGGAGTATCAGCCGTAACATTGATATCGTGGCACTTAGTGTAGTCATGATAGTAAATACGCCATAAAAGCCCATTGGTGGTCCTCCGTGACTCACAAGAACTTCTTGGTTTGGTTTACTGCAAAGTGCATTTTATGCTATTTTGCTTGAATTATCGCATGCTTATGTTCACGTTTACTGTAAATTTTCGGACATGACGGTTGTCGTTTTCCTTGAAAGCGGTCCCGGGAAGCAATAATGAAACGCATTTTATCGTGGCCTGGTCGTTCACCTGATGCGATTGGACGGGAGTACAAACAAACAATAAAGAAAACGAAGCAGAAGGAAGAAAGTGGCGACCACCACTGTGCCACGCACATGTGCCACAGCCACCTTTGTTTAGTTCCGCTCATCACCTGCTCTGCCTGCGGGAGAGGTCCTTGTGATATTCGATACTGACGCGTCGAGCATCCGTGGAGTGCCTGCACGGCAGGTCGCTCGACGGTAACGCATGTGAAATGTGAATTCACCCCAACAGTAGTTGGTGTAGCTTATCCAGATCCCACACTAGCAGATCTAACCAATCCGGCCGTTGGAAGGTAGGGGGAGAGAGAGAGAGAGCGAGTGAGAGAGAGCGAGTGAGAGAGAGCGAGTGAGAGAGAGCGAGTTGAGAGAGAGCGAGTGAGAGAGAGCGAGTGAGGAGAGAGCGAGTGATAGATGAGCGAGTTGAGAGAGGAAGTCGAGTGAGCAGAGAGCGAGTGAGAGAGAGCGAGTGAGAGAGAGCGAGTGAGAGAGAGCGAGTGAGAGAGAGCGAGTGAGAGAGAGCGCAGTGAGAGAGAGCGAGTGAGAGAGAGAGAGAAGGAGAGAGAGAGAGAGAGAGAGCGAGAGAGAGAGAAGAGAGAGAGAGAGAGAGAGAGAGAGAGGAGAGAGAGCGAGAGAGAGAGAGAGAGAGAGAGAGAGAGAGAGAGAGAGAGAGAGAGAGAGAGAGAGAGAGAGAGAGAAGAGAAGAGAGAGCGAGAGAGAGAGAGCGAGCGAGAGAGAGAGCGAGAGCGGAGAGAGAGCGAGAGCGAGAGCGAGAGCGAGAGCGAGAGCGAGAGCGAGAGCGAGAGCGAGAGCGAGAGCGAGAGGCGAGAGCGAGAGCGAGAGCGAGCGAGAGCGAGAGCGAGAGCGAGAGCGAGAGCGAGAGCGAGAGCGAGAGCGATAGCGAGAGCGAGAGGCGAGAGCGAGAGCGAGAGCGAGAGCGAGGAGCGAGAGCGAGAGCGAGAGCGAGAGCGAGGGCGAGGGCGAGGGCGAGGGCGAGGGCGAGGGCGAGGGCGAGGGCGAGGGCGAGGGCGAGGGCGAGGGCGAGGGCGAGGGCGAGGGCGAGGGCGAGGGCGAGGGCGAGGGCGAGGGCGAGGGCGAGGGCGAGGGCGAGGGCGAGGGCGAGGGCGAGGGCGAGGGCGGAGGGCGAGGGCGAGGGCGAGGGCGAGGGCGAGGGCGAGGGCGAGGGCGAGGGCGAGGGCGAGGGCGAGGGCGAGGGCGAGGGCGAGGGCGAGGGCGAGGGCGAGGGCGAGAGAGAGAGAGAGAGAGAGAGAGAGAGAGAGAGAGAGAGAGAGAGCTTGTTGGCATGGGATTTTCGCCGGCTTGACCTAGGATTAATATTATAGGTTGGTCATCCAGCTTCACGGAACACAAAATCCAAACGTTGCATTGCTTGGCTGAAGCGTCATGGAAAAGCCAGATGGTGTTCGTTGGCCTTTCACGAAATGACCTTGTGGGATTCT